>NC_138769.1:569341096-570086096 GCF_965119305.1 Pelophylax lessonae
GGTGACATTTATCAGGCGATCCCTATATTTGGCTAAGCCGCTTGCATTCTATCATGTAATAGGCTACTTTTAGAATTAGGCATCCTAGCCTTTCGCCCAAGGGCAGCAGAACTTCTAGGACACCTTTCATTCTGCACAGCTCGTTGATTTTCTTTGATTTTTAACCAAAAGTCCTCTCACCACAAAGGTCTATCAAACTTTCTCTAAAGCATGTTCAGAAATCTATTTACCATTTGGCCCTAAAAAGAAACAATTAAAAAAATAATGGAGTTGCGTAGTATAGCAACTGATAAGATTACAAATATCATTCTGACTTCATGTATGATAACAGGACAAGGTTCTACTTTTTGCCAATTCTATTGTGTTTCCTAATGTTTGGATACATGTTAGTTGTTGGTAAATCAGAGCTAAGCTTTAACTTGTGTCATGCTCTGATTATGAATTAGGTTCTCAGGTTTACATTTTATTGCACACATGTTGTATAAATACCTTGGTAAATGACATGGTGATAGCATTTATAATATCTTCTTGATATAGAATAATCTGGGTTTTTAGATTTTATAGCACCTTAAAGCAAATACACAAAGGCATTCTGGGAAATCCTTTTTATAGTTATACTAAGACTGAAGTAGGCCACACATAGGTTCGATTTCTGAAAGTTTTGACTTGTAAAAGTACCGAAAGTACTTATACAGTGTGAGGGAGTACCCAAACTTTTCAATTTATAAGAGATCTAGTAGACTTTCACACGATAGTCATTGGTTTGGTCAGCTTAACCACTTTACGCCCAGCCACAGCAGATGTACTGCAGCAGGCTGGCTCTCCCAGGCAAAGCCCCGTACATGTACGGCGCTCGCCTGGGAGGAGCTAGGGGGCGAGCACGCGCCACCGCTCGTCAGCTGGGGAGCCAGTGCGTGTGACAGGCGGCTCCGATGGCTGCCGGCCACTCGCCCTCTCCCCCCCCCGCTGACAGAGAAGGACGGACTGCTGATGTAAACACAGCCGTCTGTCCTTATCCCTGAGATGATCACAGAGACCATGCGATCCTGCTATATAGGATCACACGTCTCTATGGTTATCTCACAAGCCCAACCCCCCCACAGTTAGAATCACTCCCCAAGGCTTACATTTAACCCCTTGATCACCCATAGTATTAACCCCTTCCCTGCCAATGGCATTATTACAGTAACAGTGCATATTTTTAGCACTGATTTCTGTAGTGTCACTGGTACCCCCAAAAGTGTCAAAAATGTCAGTTGGGGGTCCGATCTGTCCGCCGCAATCCCGCAAAAAATCGCAGATCGCCACCATTACCAGTAAAAAAAAAAAAAAACAATAAAAATGACATAAATCTTTCCCGTAGTTAGTAAACGCAATAACTTTTGCGCAAACCAATCAAAATACTCTTATTGCGATTTTTTTTACCAATAATGTGTAGCAGAAAACAAATTGGCCTAAAATGTTAAAAAATGTTGATTTTTACATTTTTCTTTTTTAGAAATGTTATATAGCAGAATGTGAAAAATATTGTTTTTTTTTTCAAAATGTTCGCTTTTTTTGTTTATAGAGCAAAAAAAAAAAATCGCACAGGTGATCAAATACCACCAAAAGAAAGCTCTATTTGTGGGAAAAAAGGATGTCAATTTCAAGTGAGTACAGCATCACACGACCGCGCAATTGTCCGTTAAAGTCACGTAGTGCCAAATCGCAAAATAGGGGCCTGGTCATTAAGCAGCAAAATCTTCCGGTCTTAAAGTGGTTGAACTGACAGTAGCATAAAAAGATTCAAGTTATTTCATCTTTATTAGGCCTGCACACTGGACGTTATAAAAACGCTAGTATCTTTGTAGTGAGTTTTGCAGCGTTTTTAAGCTTTTTTGCTATTTTACTAACTCCCACTTTCCCACAATGCAATGCTTGCCAGAATTGCATCGCATGAGTGTTCACACCCATGCAATAAGATTTAGGCGCGGGAAAAAAGGGTTATACAACATTTTGATGCAAATGTGATGCAATTTGAGCCATACAAAATATATGTCTCAAATGGCATCACACAGACATCACATGTGATGTGCACAGGAATGCGGTGCATTTTTGAGGCAAATCACATGTGGTGTTCAGCATGCACCAATGTGAACCCAAGCTATGTTCCATGAACGACACCTTGAAACAGAACCCAGGCTTAAAAAAAAGCAATGGAATCAAAAACATCAAAAAACGGCAGTTAGCAGCGTTTATCGGTGTTTATCGACGTTAGAGTCTTTTTACAGCTGAAAAACGCCACTCAAAACCCACTAGTGTTTGGGTTTTTTTACAGCCAGAAATTGCCCCTGCCAAAAACTGTCTATGTGTACATGGACACATAGGATAACATGCTAGGGCGTTTATTGGCTGCAAAAAAAAAAAAAATGTCTGAAGCCAAAAACAGCCGCTGTAAAAACGTCCAATGTGCATGAGGCCTTATACTGTGTATATCATTACTACACATTTTTGTATCTTTTATATCATATCATTATCATATCATATCCCATATCTTCTAAATTCAGAGTTATACACTAAGTCCCGGTTCACACTGATGCGGCTGCGCCGATTGCATGTAATATTGGAGCGCACTGCTCCTTCATTACATGCGATCGGCTGTGCGGTGCGAGTTTAGCCATACACTTTGTATGGCTAAATTCGCACCGCACCCGCAGCAAACACGCACAGGATCCTTTTTTGCAGCCGCATCAGGATCGGATCGCACAGCGGTTCACACTTGTGCGATCCGATCCTGTGCGAACTGCAAGATCGCACTGCGATATGCGATCAAACTGGGGGTGTCGTTAAGATTACATTGACACCCCCAGCGTATCGCATATGGCAATGTGAACTGCCGGGGGTGCGTTTGCGATGCGGGAACAGGCTGCGAATTCGCAGCCTTCCCGCATCGCATAAGTGTGAACCGAGCCTAAATAATGCAGAACGAATGTGCATAACAATACAGATGTCTAGGCAGTATCCCTCCATTATTCAAACTGCCTTTTCTATTTGTTTTTTTAGGGAAGGGGGTGGGGGGTGTTGTAGTGAGGGGGGTAATACTTTTGTTTTTTGTTTTTTTAACAAAACACGTACAAAATAATTTATTTGTCTTACCCAACATTTTTAAACATTATTAGGCTGCAATCACACTTGAGCGTAGCGTTTTCGCGCGGTTTTTACCGCGATTTTTACCGCGTTTTTGGAGGCAGGCATTGACATCTATCAAAAACACTGGTAATCTGCCCAAAAAGAAGCTCATGTACTTTTTTCAGCTACAGGCGTTTTGCTTCAGGCGTTAAAATGCTCAGATGTGAACAGGGGCCATTTAAATGAATGGGGTTTTACTTGTTGGGCGTTTTGGAACGTTTTTTTTTTTTAGCGTTTTTGGAGCTGAAAAACGCTCAAAAACGTCCAGGTGTGAATGGAGCCTAGATGCATGCAAACTTCGAAAAGGGATAGAAACTTGGATGTCTGGTATACATTTATATGCATCACAGATCTGGAGAAAGCATGGGGCAAGTGAAAGAGAAATGTCAGTAAAACATATATCTCTGTTCCTGTTTTTAGACAGAAAGCACTGCAGCAAAAGCATTTCCATGGCAGCCAGGAAACTAGCATTTTTAAAAAGAAAACAGTGGCAGCCTAGATATTTCTCTCCAGCCCAGTTTCTCTTAAAGCAATATTAAATCCCAAACCAAAAATGGAATATATTGAAGCTTACCAACCATTAGATATGGTGGCTACATTCGTTTTCTTTTTCAGGCTTTTATTTTCCCTGTTTTCTCCTGGTGATCTGGCCAGTAACACACCTTCTGTATCAAGCCAGATACACACTATACAACTTTTCTTGTTCAATTTCCTTTAGATTTACCTTCAACTATGTGTGCAAGGGCCTGTCTGATTGCATACAAATTTAAAGTGTTTAGGTTTGACCTCATATTATATGACTTTGGTAAATCTAAAGGAAAAAATCTAAAGGAAAATGTATAATGTGTATCCAGCTTTAGAGTGCCTCCATTCTGGAGGAAGGAGAGACAGAGACAGTTTTTGGACAGCATCACTGTCAGTCTGGGGAGAGGGGAGTGCTAGCAGATTTAAAGCGGAGTTCCGCTTCCCCCTCCAAAAATTAAAAGTCAGCAGCTACACACACTGTAGCTGATGCCTTTTAATATTAGGACACATGTTTCCATCGGCTGTCAGGTGCTGCCGCCGCCATTGCCGGTCAGGGAACCCGACAGTGAAGCCATGCGGCTTCATGGGCGGGTCCCTACTGCGCATGCGCGAAGCGAGCTGCGCATTCCAACTGGCTCAACGGCGGAGGAGGAAGGAGGGGGCCGAGCTTCCAAGGGATGGTGCCGCGGCGCCATATCCGGGAAGTGGGGAAGGGTACCTGTCAAAAACAGATACCCCCTCCCCCCTGAAAGGTGCCAAATGTGGCACCGGAGTGGGGGGGGGGGGGGGAATAAACAAAAGAGTGGAAGTTGCACTTTTGGGTGGAACTCCGCTTTAAATACACACAAAATATGAAATCAAACTCCAGTATAATTTATAAATTACAGTTACAGCAAACGTTTTTTTTTTTTCTCCTTTTGGGATAAAGGTTTTATATAAATAAATAAAAGCATTGATCGCTGTAAGCGCCCTTGTCAGTTGTAAATGGTTTATCTCAACCCTCTAACTGCTACATCTGCAGGACAACCTATTTTGTTGAAAAATAACAGACCTATGGGCAGGATCACCAAGTGAAAATAAAGGAAAGAAAGCCAAAAAAAAAAGAAAACAAATGCAGCCATCACATCTAAGAGTCTGTAAACTACAATATAATAAATGCTTGCTTTTGGGTTTAATGCCACTTTAAATGTTCATTTTTCTACGCTCCACGTGTGGTCATAGTATCTATAAATGGCTGAACTGGTCTAACTACGACGGTTTCTGTATAAATCAATATGGTATTTGTCATCGAAAGTTATTGAGATAACCATTAACCTTAATCTGTAACAAATTAATCCCGCTGTAATATTTTATTCATGGCTAATGGATAGCAGAGCAACCAGAATATTAGCTTTAAAATGAACAAACAGTCATCTCCAGGTACGTTCGAGGTTATAAGAGCCCCAGTCCCTAATGACAGGTCTTTATATCCATCTGTAGAAATACTGACCTTTCCTTACAGTGCTAAGCATGGACTATGAGAAAAATAATATATATATATATATATATATATATATATATAATACACACACACACATATATATATATATATATATCTATAAATAAAAATAATATATATATAAATATATATATATATATATATATATATATATATATATATATATATATATATATATATATATATATATATATATGGATTCCTGAAAGAGGAAGTAATCCTTATATAAATGATGGATTTGCTGCACTTTGTTCTTATCAGTGGAGAACTTGAAAATCATAGCAAAACTTCACTCACCTTTCCACCAGGCGAAATGTGGATTCAGAGAACTGTTGCGTAGTTGGTCGGATTTAATTGTTGTTCTCCCAAGGGCGATCGAACACTCCCAGAGGACCTTTAACACCAAGTATCAGGAGCAGAATCCTTGTGTGTGCGCTCACATGGAGCTGTCCATGGTGTCTGGCAGCTGGAGATAATGACTGGTAGCACTTAGAGCCTAGCACATCCCATCCATCACCACACCTATTTCCTTACCAGAAGGCTAGTCTGGAACACCCCCTGCCTGACAGCTACCAGCACTGCAAAGCAAAGAATGCATTATGTACACAAACGTAAGACATTCATGTTGGGAGAATTCAATTTTTTTTTTTTTTTGACAAGGCTACCATTTGCAAAAATGTAATAAATGCACCCACATTACCAAAATAAAAAATGTGCATGTCCCTAAATATGGGTGTAAGATAAAAACATGGTCACAAAGGTGGATTACGCTTTTAAGCATCCATAGGTAAAGATTGTCAGCACCCCAAAAAAAAAAACTTGTAAAGATTGTCGGCACCCCTAAAAAACTTCCAACACTGTTACCTTTAAAGGGGAGTTCTGGCCTCGGAGATGAAATTTAGATAAAAATACCCCCCGGGACAGTCAGGGCTAGTACATTCCACAATGGATAGCCTCTGAACTGTCCCCGGGTAGCACTTACCTTTTAGAAGAAATACTTACCTTGAAAATTTCTTCTCCAGCGCTGCCATCTCGGGTGTGGGCAGCTGAAGCCAGCGCGTCCTCTTCTGTGTCCTCTTCCGTGTCCTCTTCTCCCAGAATGCCCTGCACCGGCCCCACAGTCACTTCCGGGCATGCATGTCATCCCTGCATGTCTTCCCTGTTTAGCAGGGAATGACGCACCTGCACCGGAAATGACGAGCGGGGCCGGTTCAGGCGCATTGATTCCTGGGAGTGATGACGTTCAGCTCCCAGGAGTCAATGCAAGCAGGAAGAGACGGCGCGGGCCGCGGCCGCAGAGGGAGGAAGTAGAAGGAAGGTAAGTATACTTTCTTAAAAAACAAGGTAAGTAAAGAAAAAAACATTCGGGAGCATTTGTTTTTTAGGGCATTTACAGCAAGTGGATGGGCCAAAGTTGTTTTTGAGCCCGGAACTCCGCTTTAATTGTCCTGACAACATGAACAGAGAAATTAATAAAGTTACCGACACTTAAATTTTCTTCAGAGTGCAGACAGTCTTTCCTTTTGTTTTTTGCAGCCTGTGGGGCAGAGGACGAGCCCCTGCTGGCATTCAGCACCCGATTTTTCATAAGGGTCAGCTTGGAAGCAGAGTACCTCATACTCTTTCCAACTTAAAGTGTATTTTCAGATTCCACCTGAGCGGTATATGAGAGGGCTACTATTGGGACTGGACACAGCGATACGGAGATCCTGAATCCTGGTAGCCAATGGCAGGAATCATGCTGCATTAATTACTTGACCTAACACTTGGGGGAACTTGATGAAGATGCTGTGTGTTCTCTATATAGATGTGGTGTTAAATACACATTTCATTATTTGCTACCAGTAACCATTTCTGGGATACTCGGAGGCTCGAGATTTGCCCATATTTTCAATAAAGCGGATGACAGTCTACATACCTACTGTTTTCCCCTTGTTTTAGAGTTACTATGCTGATCCTCTAACATGATAACTCAAACTAATACTTACCCTAAGCTCCTGAAAAAATGCTTTGGCGCGAAACATGTAGAGCTCCTATCTGCTACACCAACACACACCAAGCCCCACCAGATATTGAGGGCTGCAACATATTGGCGCATTGAACATGGTTATAATCGGGCCTTATTGGTGGTTTGTTCGATGGTTATGCCTGCTTTGGGGTAGTATGTTATTGTGTGAATTTTTAAATGTTCACCAAAATGCTGTTAACTACATTGGAATAAAATTGATACTTTTTAAAAAAATATTTGTGTACTCTAGTGTCTATAAAGTCCACAAAGGTTTTACCAATACAAATTCGCTATCATTTTCAGGATGTGGCACTGTCCTAACTATTCATATCCACAGCCCCACCCTGTGAGGATGTAAACTCAATATACTATTTTAATATTTCCTTTTGGAATAAGGAAGATTGGGTGGAAAATAGGACCGCCATCCGTCTGGATTTTGCGGAAAGGATTGGATAGGATAGTGGCAGGTGTCAGCGGACATGTCACTGCTGACATCCGTGGCTCCATAGGGGTAAATGGAGGGTTCCATCAGACCGCCCGAGTGAAAGGACCCTAACATGGTGTTAGCCTTTAACTCTGTGGAAAGGGAAAAACCAGAAAGGGAAGTTGCCTTTTAAAGTGGTTTCAGGCTTCCTTCACATTTTATGCGCGATTTTCTGCTCTAAGCCTCAGCTCTAAAAACGCCCAAGAAGAAAAATCCTATTCATCTCAATGGCCCCTGTTCACATCTGAGCGTTCTATGAATTAAGATGGAAAACCTTCTCTGCTGCAGAATCCCCCAGAACCCCCCTCCCCCCTTATTCTTACCTGAGCCAAATCCGATCCAGTGACGTGTGCGAGAGAAGCGTCTCACCGCTGTCCCCTCCTTACTGGGCAGATTGATAGCAGCGGGACCCATCCTGTCAATCAACTCCAGTGATGAGGGATTGGGGTCAGGGGGGTGGGGCCGAGTCCCGCTGTTTGTATCAATGGACGCAACAGTGAGGCCTGGAAGTGAGCCCACACAGGTCCCCCCGTGGGAATCGGTTTCCTATTGGGGGCACCAGCAAGAGAGAAGGAGCCAGGAGCGCTGGTGGGGGACCCAGGAAGAGGAGGATCAAGGCAGCTCTGTGCAACTCTATTGCACAGAGCAGGTAAGTATAGAAATGTTTATTTATTTGTTTATTTGCCTTCACAACAACTTTAAGTCAGAATGAAGACTAATGTGCATGCTTCAGCCTCATTTGCATGGAAAAGCCTGACAGATAGACGTACTTGAAGGTTGCCTAGGAAAAAAAATGATCTTTGTAAGCTGTAAAAAAGTCATGTCCATATCAGAAAGTCCACCCACTTACAGAGGAGTGATCCTAAAGGTGAGTGAGGCTCTAAAGCACATGTGTCAAACACAAGGCCCGCGGGCCAAATACGGCCCTCCAGGTCATTTCATCTGGCCCTCATACCTCTCCTCTTCTCAGCTGCAGCACTCCCCTCATTTCCACCACCCCGTCTCAGCATTCGCCAGCAGAGAGGAGGACAGAACTCCTCCTTCAGGTTCTGCACCTCTCTGTGCAGCTGCAGCACCCTCTCGTTTCCACCTCCCCTGGTCTCAGGGCCGTCTTTAACACAGGGCAAAAGGGACAGCTGCCCCGGGCCCAGTCATTGTTGTGGGGCCCAAAGCAGCTGCCTCTTGAGCCCACACTGCCAGCAAATAGTTGATAACTGCATTTGGGAGGGCCCAAGAAAATGTTTGCCCAGGGTCCAATCAATATTAAAGACGGCCCTGCCTGGTCTCCACATTCAGAAGACTCCAGCCCTCCTCTAGACCTCCTCCAGACCCTGCACTTTCTGCTTCCCAGCTATGCCCCCACTGTGATGTAAGGAAGGGTGGGGGACCCCTTGGCATCTGATGTAAGGGGGGTGCTGGGAACGGGCCACATGAAACACTCCCAGCACAGAGACCAGGGTCTCACTGAGAGCCCCGGGCCCCGTTCTAATGATCGGGTCCCAGAACGTTTGATTCTGGGTCACCTGATCGCTGTGATAGCCTCTAAATGGGTATGATAGTGATCAGTCACTGTGAGGCTCCGCCCTCTGTTTTCTGTCTCTGTGAATGGACAAGACAGATACACTGTGTCACTCTCTGTCCTTGCAGAGACACAAAAAAAAAATCTGTAGAAAAAAAAAAAAATAATAATAATTAAAAAAAACCCTAGATCAAGGGTTGATCTAGGTCAGTGCCTGGGTCAGGGTCAAAGATCAAGGTCAGGGTCAGTATTTTGGACAGGATTTTAAATATTTTTTAAATTACTATCAATGTCAGTTAAGCTGGATACACACTATACAATTTTCTTTAGATTTTTTCCTTTAGATTTACCAAAACCATATAATATGAGGTCAAACCTAAACACTTGCAATTTGTATGCAATTAGGCAGGCCCTTGCACTACATAGTTGAAGGTAAATCTAAAGAAAATCTAACAACAAAAGTTGTATGGTGTGTATCCAGATTTAGTCTCAGTGTGTTTTAGGTAGGATTATTAAAAAGCAAAATGCGCATTATTGTTTCTGGCTTTACTATGGTCACAAACAACAACTAACATACGCATATGTGGTATGGCCACGATCATCAGGAGCAGGAGAATTTATTTTGGGTTGTTCTTTGGTGTTAGGTTATAGTAGTAGCAAGAAATAGACAGTTAAATTTGAGATTTTTTTATTTATTTTTTTATTTTTTGCTATTTTGGCCCAGTTTTCCTTTGATAATAAAAAAACTAAAAAATCATTTTGCTATTTTGGGCCAGCTTTCCTTTGATAATAAAAAAAATCAGGAGATATCCATTACTATTTACCACCAAATGAAAGCCCAACTTGTAAAATCCTCCTGGATGCACAAAGTAGTTGAGTTGATGTGCACGGTTTTACAAACACATGTCAAAGTTGCAAAATTGTGTTTAGGCATTTAGATTTGTTTTACCTTTAGGCACAAAGGGGTTAATCAAGCTCCACATTTAAAGCTGTGCAATGTGCCCCACCCCTGAGTGCATTTTACATCACCTTGGTGAAAGTCCATGAAGACAAATGAAAATCAGATGAAATTGTTAATATGTCTTCCAAGCATGGAGCAAAGTATCCTGTAACTAAGCAAACAAGAGTTATTGCAGGGTAAGGTACAGACTATATGACCCAATAACACACCCTTCTCAGTGACATTTACAGCCTGTGTTATTAGGCATGTGCATGCCATGAAAGGATCATCTGCTTGTCATGCCATTAATATATCAGTGAAATTCGGTATAAAATATTCTAGATTTTCTTACAGCTGAAAGTTGAACACTGCAATGTTTGCCATTAGCAAAGTGTAACGACGGGTGTCCCATTACTGGCTGTTGTTGCATTTAGTAAAACTCTTATTTTCATTCAACACCACTGTAACCATGTAGAACAGGATTGTCAAACTCAATTTCATCATTGGATGCAATAGCAGGGTGGATTGTATGTGTAAAACTAGATGTCCAAAGCACCCCACCCCCCCTTACATTAAGAGCCATACCATCAGAAGGCAAGAGTCCCCCACCCTCTCTTACATCACAGAGCACACCCCTTATCTTGTGCTGCTGCTAGGGAGAAGCTGGGGATGGTGCTAGGAAGCAGAAAGTGCAGAGTCTGGAGGAGGACCAGAAGAGGGCTGGAGTCTGCTGAATGCTGAGACCAGGAAGGAAGAGACAAGGGGCTAGGGTTGCTACTTCATTCCTTTAAACCAGGACACACATTACTTCACAGGTTCTGTGGCTGATTAAGGTGGTAAATAAACTCACTCGGTGCCTTATGTGCATTATATCAGCCTCAGAACCTGTGTACCGTATATACTCGAGTATAAGTCGACCCAAATATAAGCCGAGGCCCCTAATTTTACCACAAAAAAGTGGGAAAACTTATTGACTTGAGTATAAGCCTAGGGTGGGAAATGCAGCAGCTACTGGACCTAACTGGACCACCACGAGACACAAAACAGGGGCTGTGGCCATGGTACAGGAGATGGCGCAGGTCATGGTATAGGCATGGCACAGGTCAGGGCACAGGTGATGGTACAGGCATGGCACAGGTCATGGTACAGGTGATGGTATAGGCATGGTACAGGCATTGCACAGGTCATGGTACAGGCATGGCGCAGGTCATGGTACAGGCATGGTACAGGAGATAGAATAGGCATAGCACAGGTGATGGTATAGGCATGGCACAGTATATACAGGTATGGCACAGTATTTAGAGGTATGGCACAGTAGGTATAGGCATGGCACAGTAGGTATAGGCATGACACAGTATGTACAGGCATGGCACAGGAGATGCAGTGCTGCGGGCATGGTACAGGAGAATGTCCTGTACCATGCCCACAGCACTGCATGAGGAAATGCAGGGGCTGTGGAGGAGTCCCCCTTACCTTTCGGTGAGGCACCTTCGATTCAAAAATCGCGCCGCCCGGCGCCAATACGTCACCGCGGATGCGCCGCCGATGCTCGGGAAAACCCGTACACAATCGGCTATTCCCGGGCATGCGGCACAGGCGCTGTAAGACGTCGGCGCCGGGCGGCGCCATTTTTAAAAAGACACTAAGACAGTGACTCGAGTATAAGCCGAGGGGGGCATTTTCAGCATGAAAAAACATGCTGAAAATCTCGGCTTATACTCGAGTATATACGGTAATTAATATGTGTCCTGGATTAAAGGGATAAGGTGGCAACCCTACAATGGGGTGCTGCGGATGCACAGAGAAGCTCAGGATCTGGAGGAGAAGTTCTGTCCTCCACTGTGCTGCCATCTGCTAAAAGAAAGTAAGGGCAGAGGCAAAAGGAGTTTGTTTTTGCAGCTGCAGGAGAGGCACGAAGGTCACATGAAATGGCCTGGTGGGTCGGATACATGTGGTGTAGAATCTTATACAATAATGTCGGGATCCACCCAAATGCCTTACCGGCAGCTTATTCAGCTTTGAAGATCACAGTGGAGAGCCTGAGCCAGCCATTCCCATCTCCTCTCCTGCCCGGT
The DNA here is from genome assembly GCF_965119305.1 of Pelophylax lessonae. Taxonomy (NCBI): domain Eukaryota; kingdom Metazoa; phylum Chordata; class Amphibia; order Anura; family Ranidae; genus Pelophylax; species Pelophylax lessonae. The sequence continues at coordinate 569,353,314 of NC_138769.1, forward strand.
CCTCAGGTGAGCACTAGAGGGACAGAGTACAGAAAGGCGACTGATAGTCACTGCCCTGTGCTCAGAGTGGACCCAAGAACTGAGCAATCAGTGATCATGTGATCACTCACTTCTCAGGCTTAGAGCCAGTGGGGGGCAGCAGCAGCATCGGATCTATGCTGTGTTGGGTATGTAAGTATGTATGGATGGTTTTTTTTTTATATTCCCACACTTCTCTAATAATACGGTGCCTTGAAAAAGTATTCAGACCCCTTGAAATTTTTCACATTTTGTCATGTTACAACCAAAAATGTAAATGTATTTTTATTGGGATTTTATGTGATAGACCAACACAAAGAGGCATATAATTGTGAAGCGGAAGGAAAATAATAAATAGTCTTCAAAATCTTTTTACAAATAAATATGTGAAAAGTGCGGAGTGCATTTGTATTCAGCCCCCTTTACTCTGATACCCCTAACTAAAATCTAGAGCAACCAGTTGCCTTCAGAAGTCACTTAATTAGTACATAAAGTCCAGCTGTGTGTAATTTAATCTCTGTATAGATGCAGATGTTCTGTGAAGCCCTCAAAGGTTTGTTAGAGAAACTTACTGAGCAAACAGCATCATGAAGGACAAAGACACACCAGACAGGTTAGTGATAAAGTTGTGGAGAAGTTTAAAGAAGGGTTCGGTTATAAGAAAATGCCCCAAGCTTTGACTATCTCACTGTTCAATCCATCATCCAAAACAGGAAAAAGTATGGCACAACTGAAAACCTACCAAGACACGGCCGTCCACCTAAACAGACAAGCTGGGCAAGAAGAGCATTAATCAGAGAAGCAGCCAAGAGGCCTATGGTTAAAAGAAAGCCCTGTTTGCAGTTTATGAGAAGCCATTTGTGGGACACAGCAAACATGTGGAAGAAGGTGCTCTGGTCAGATGAAACCAAAACAAAATTTTTCTGCCTAAAAGCAAAATGCTATTTGTGGTGTAAAACAAACACTGCACATCACCCTGAACACACAATCCCCACCGTGAAACATGGTGGTGGCAGCATCATGTTTTGGAGAATGCCTTTCCTCAGCAGGGACAGGGAAGCTGGTCAGAGTTAATGGGGAGATGGATGGAGCCAAAAACAGGGCAATCTTTGAAGAAAACCTGTTAGAGTCTGCAAAAGACTTGAGACTGGGGCAGAGGCTCACCTTCCAGCAGGACAACGACCCTAAACATACAGCCAGAGCTACAATGGAATGGTTTAGATCAAAGCATATTCATGTGTTAGAATGGCCCAGTCAAAGTCCAGACCCAGATCCAATTGAGGAACTGTGGCAAGACTTGAAAATTGCTGTTCACAGACACTCTCCATCCAATCTGACTACTCTGACAGAGCTTCAGTTATTTTGCAAAGAAAAATGGGCAAAAAGGTCACCCTCTAAATGTGCGCAGCTGGTAGAGACATCCCCAAAAAGACTTGCAGCTGTAATTGCAGGGAAAGGTGGTTCTACAAAGTATTGACTCGGGGGGGGGGGGGGGGGTTGGTGAATACAAATGAATGGCACACTTTTCACATATTTATTTGTAAAAAAAATTGAGAACCATTTATAATTTTCCTTCCACTTCACAATTATGTGCCACTTTGTGTTGGTCTATCACATAAATTCCCAATAAAATACATTTACTTTTTTGGTAGTAATAACATTTAAGGGGTATGAATACTTTTTCAAGGCACTGTAATGTTATATTAGATGTAGCGCCCTCCTAGATAAGTTGCAGGAAATATCAGGTAAATGTCATTTTTTTTTTTGGCTCTTCGGCAGTCAGTGGAGCAGTGTGATTATTTTGGGCAGGGACAAAATCAGCAGGCTCATTCTGTGTGAGCGCTACATGTATAATGGAATAATATACATTAGGCTAACTTTTATGTTCTTGATTATACTAATTAAACCTAAACAGAAAATGATATTTATTGTTGAACTTTTCCTTCAGGCTCCATGAACACTATAAGTTAAGAAAATTAGGGTTGCACAGATACCGTACCAGTGAGTAAGCGCCATCTAGTGGACATTTTAATAAAAATGTTAGAACGTACAGTACGTGGCAGCCAAGGGGTGCCTTAATTCTCACTGGTGAGGGGCAGCTCGCCTTGAGTTTTTCGGCACCATGGTCACTGCACCTACACACTTTTTCAGCACCTGCCTCTTGGGCAAGGCCTTTTGGCTTCGACCAGAGGAATTTTTATTCCGGCCGGAAGGCCTGCCTTTGTATTTTACACAAGGGCACTAATTCACCTCTCCACTTCCCCTTCCCCACCATTTTTGTTTGTGTGTGCTTTTTCTTTGTAGTGTTTGTCACTTCACTATCACCTTTTTTCCTGCACGATGAGTACGGTGTGGGTCTCCGGGCCTACCTTGAAAGTCTTGAGAGGGGGTGGACATGGCCTTCTGGCTTAGTTCGCCCTCTCTCATGGGGTCTCCCTTCGGGGGAGCCCCACCTAGTACTTGGGGTGGGCTGTTTCGGCAGTCCCCCTGGAGAACGGGGTTTGCCAGGTCTCGGAAGGTCATAGGAAGTACCTCAGTCCCTGTCTGGAGTCTTGCGCCCCGGGGGATCAAGGTATAGGTCCAACCTCTTTGGAGGTCAGACCATTCGCACACCCTGTGCAGTTTTTGTGTTTCTTCACGTTTGCGTGTGTGCACTTTTTATGCACCGGGTGTTAAGTCTTTTGAGTGTGTTTCACACGCTACGGGCAAAAAAAAAAAAAAAATATATATCTGGCCAAATGCAAAATCTTCATAAGTGTCCCAGTCCTGCCAATGATAGCAAATCACGGTCACTGCTGCATATGTTCACAGGGCTGGAGGAGAAGTTCTAGAACCCCATGGGTATAGGGCGGAAGTGATGTCAGCTTGGGGGCGGACCACCTCTACATCTCTTCCAACGGCTGTGATTTGCTATCATTGGCAGGACCAGGACATTGATGAACATTTGGCCATATATGGCCGTAAAATGTTTAATAAACTGCCCACTAGATGGCACTTTTCCCTTTCTATGCACACACACACACGCACACGAGCAGTGGGGGAAATCGCATGCGATTCGGACAGGAATCACACCAAATTCCTGTTCAAATTGCATGTGATTCTTTGCAGTCCGATTTGTGCCAATTCATTTTGTATTGACGCAAATCGCACCGCAAAGTATCGGTTTGGGTATCGGGAGCATTTGTGCAAGTACCGATACTCATGCAAATGCTTGGTATCGGCACTAAAAAAGGTAATGGTGCATCCCTAAAAAAAATGCCTAAAAATTGCTCACAATAGCATGTGCCAGCTTTTAGCAGCAGAAAAAAAGACAGCCTGTCAGAAGATATTTCACTTGTCACAGCCAAGGCTATCCTGATCCTCCAGTCCTGTAGGCTGTCATTGATTGACTCCAAGAAGGCGATAGTTCTGGGGCAAAATGCACCACTATAGCATTAAACACAGCGATGTCCAATTTATCCAAACCTGTTATTATGAAATAAAAATGAACATTTTTTTAACATGAACACTCAGATAATCTCTCTTATTCCAGGAATCACTAATCCGAAGCACATTCCTACATGTAATTTATCATTTTTTTTCAGACTAGATAAAAGTTCACATGTATTGTCTTGTAGATCTGACCTTGGTACTTGTACAATGTTTCATAAATGAAATTCTTGGTTTTGTGGATGGTATGATGTAACAATTTGTATAAAATCATCTGCTACTGCAATGTACTAGCTGGGAAAGTGGCAGTGTTCCCAATGTCACAAAGTAGAGCAAATCAGCACATTCTGGGTTATAAAAAATCTACCTATACCTTAACAATGTCATTCAGTTCACTAGTAAATGATTATGGGCATACTAAGGGGTTCATTTACTAAAGACAAATATACGGTCACTGCAAGTGCAGTTGCTCCAAAGTTTAGTAAATGAGGTAAAGCTTCACTTTACAAAGAATACCCAATCACAAACGAGGAAAATAACAAACAGCATTTTTTGCTTGCACGTGATTGGGTGATGGAAATCAACAGAGCTTCCCTTCGGATCTAGAGCAACTGCACTTGGAGTGCACAGTATATTTGCCTTTTGTAAATCACCCCCAATGTCTCTAAGCTAAATATTTATTTCACCTGACTTATTCAAGTTTGAACAGAAAAATGCATTACTTGATTTAGAAGTTGAAAAATAGTTTATAAATATAGCCGATATCGATACTAACAGAGAACCGGAGAGCAGAAGAATATGAGAACTGCCATTGCTGACATGTTCTTAAAGCTGCAGGCTCCAGGGCAATCCTCCCCCCTGGCTTTGCTGTCTGACATGAAGCAACAGAGAGGAGGTCAGCAATGAAAACCTACAGATTTTTATCAGCAGGAGCTCCCTTTAATGCTGAATTCCAGGTACAGATATTTTTATATACACTATATTGTCAAAAGTATTTTTGGACATCTGCCTTTACACGCACATGAACTTTAACCACTTACCCTCCCCCCCCCCCAATCACTCCAGCCCGCACCACCATACATGCCAGTTTACTTACCTTGCTCCACGGGACTGACAGGCAGCGGCGGCGGCTTCCCCCTTAGTCTCCATGTTCCATCTTGGTGGCCTTCTCCTCTCCTTCTTGGCCAATAAGATGCCTTCTCCTTTCGGCCAATCAGGAAACAGGTCTCAGGACCCGTTTCCTGGTTGGCCTGGAGGAGAATCATTGGGGCAAAAGCAAATAATAATTTGCTATTGTCACACAACTGGGTGGGCTCGGGGCGCAGTGCTCTGTGCCCCGAGCCCACCCTTTTTTGAAGAATATTAGAGCTCTCTCATTGGAATCCCTGCGTCTGGCGCCCTGCATGTAGATTAGGAGGCCGGACGCATGGATGGGGGGGGGGGCGGCACCCCTGCACCCCCAATGGACGGGCCACCACTGGGAACTACAATTCCCATCATGCTTAGTCATGTCTATGAATGTCAGAGTTTTACAATGCCTCATGGGATGTGTAGTTCTGCAACAGCTGGAGGGCTGTAGTTTGAAGATCCCTGTTTTAGAGTTTACAAGCTATGGCGCCAATCATTAAAAATTGATCACACCTGATATACTGATGGCCTATCTCATTTCTTGAGACAACATGTCAGGAAAGTACAAACACCCCCCAAATTACCCCTTTTTGGAAAGTAAGCATTCCAAGGTATTTCGTAAGAGGCATGGTGAGTTTTTTTGAAGTTGTAATTTTTTCCCAAAGTTCAAAATTGTCATATTACCAAGTTATGTAGGCATACTTGCAATTACACCCCAAAACACATTCTGCTATTCCTTGTGAGTATGGCGAAACCACGTGTGAGATTTTTACCCAGACTGGCCACATACAAGGAGGCCCAACTTCCAAGGAGCACCTCCAGGCGTTCTAGGAGCATAAATTACACATATAATTTCCTCACAACCTATCACACTTTTGAAGGCCCTGGAGCCCCAGGACAATGGAAATGCCCACAAAATTACCCCATTTAGAAAAGCACACACCCCAATAGCTCGGGTGCCCCCATAGCAGCTTGCTAAGGGGGCACCCGAGCCGAGCTACAGCTCCCTGTATCCATTCAGACATGGAGCTGTTGTTCGATCCACCCCCTCTCTCTCCTGATTGGCTAACTGACTGATTGACAGCTGCGGGAGCCAATGGTGCCGCTGCTGTGTCTCAGCCAATCAGGAGGGAGAATCCCAGATGACCGAGGGACTCGTGGACATCTAGATGGGGCTCGGGTAAGTATTAGGGGTGCTGGGGCAGCTGCACACAGAAGGCTTTTTATCTTAATGCATAGAATGCATTAAGATTAAAAAAAACTTCTGACTTTACAATTCCTTTAATCACTATGAAAAGGAAAATCCTGAAGACAACTGTAGCATTAGGCTGATAGTTATGCCAAAGTCATCCTTTGTATAATGTCTCGGGTTACCCTGTGTAATGTGCTACATCCTGTCCTGTGTTCCCCAAACCCCAGTGACCCCAGACTAATGCACCAAAACCAATGATCCACGATGAATCATATTTTCCTGACTACTTGAGAGAGAAAAGTAAATGTGATGGTATATTTTTAGACCTCAATTACTGAACCGTGGAAATAGTAATCTTGTCTTTATGAGTTCTTCAGTAAACAATTACTGTAAGGATTATGATTTGATCATAGTTGTTACAGCCAGCTCTGATTCCTGAAAGGGTGCGTTTTATCTCTAGAAATCTCATCACCATTACCTGATTACGCATCCTATGTGCTTTCAGGACATTTGCACATGGAGCATTGGCTGGTCAGTATACATGACCAGTAATATCTGTAATAGCTCCATGAATGGCCGACAGCTGAACCTTTCATCTTCCCAGCATAGGCACAACCCACTCTGAGTGCTGGCGTACCTCTGCATGGCATCTGAGATGCATACATGCCCCCTGTGGCCGGACTCAGCTGATCACAGATCGGGGTAAAGAGTCAATCAAAGTGGCCCTTTACCATGTGATCAGCTGTGTCCAAAGACAGCTGTTCACAGATTTAAACACAAGCAGGTTATAAGCTTTTCTTTCCTCACCCTGACAGCTGTGAGGAGAGGAGAAGAGAGATGATAACCAGCTTGTGTTAAAGGGACATCTACACTGATTATCAATGCAGTCCCAACAGTGCCCACCAATGCTGCTAATCAGTGCCCATCAGTGCCACCTACCAGTGCAGATCAATGCCTATCAGTGCCCCCATCAGTTCCACCTATCTGTGACCTTTATTGACACCTATCAGAGCCCATCGGTGCCCACCAGTGACGCCTCATCAGTGCCCATCAGTGCCACCTATCAATGACTATCAGTGCAGCCTATCAGTGCCCATCAGCGCACATCAGTGAAGGAGAAAAATTACCTGTTTGCAAAATTGTATAACAAACTATGAAAAATGTTTTTGTTTTGTTGTTCGTTTGTTAAATAAATAATAATAAAAACTCAGTGGTATTAAATACTACCCAAAAAAAAGGTCTATTTGTGAAAAAAAATAAGTTGTACCAGTAGCACCAGCTTCATTTTGTTCATATGTATATAGTAGTCTAATTTCATATTAATTATATTGTTATTAATATATAGAACCAGGGGTATGCTATTTAACTTACAGTATATCAATATTAGTTCAGCAAGTGTGCTGATGTAAATGGTTGCTAATGATGTCTCCCCTAACAGCCTTGACTAAGGTCACTGGATGCTGCCTGAAGGGTTAATGGTTGTTAACCCTTCACTGCCCACCAGCAACCTATGGAGAAACCCTAAGGGCTCCTGACCATCCTGCCGAGGGATCTCCTTCTACTCAAAGCAATCTTGAGACTCAGGGCACATGCCCTGCAATTCTCAACTGGTGCCACTGGTGCCGACAACACCTATTGGCCATGTTTCCTTACATGCTGCTGCTGCATAAGAGTGATAATTCAGTGAGTATGCTGAGCTGTATATTTAGAGGGAAAAAAAGCCTGCACTGCTGACGGCCTATTTGAACTGTGTCAACTGCTTTAAGGAGGAAACATAGTAAGCCAGAGAATAATTTTGAAGTTTGTAGAACCAGGGCTTTTTTCAGCCGGAATGTGCCAGAACACCATACCGCCACCTTCGACAGCCCTCTCCTCTCTAACCTTTTATTTAACACACAAGCCGGAAGAGGAAATGTTGAACACAGCTCACTTCCTCAGGTGGCTTCTATGTACTAGTGATGTACAGTACAAGCCCTGGTCAGTTCCTGCACCTATTCTCTGAGAAAAAAGCCCTGTGTAGAACTGATGGTGAAAGCTGAAGATAGGAGGGTGCTGGGCACAGGTGAAAAGGATGTGTATAGGAGAGAAGGGGGCTTCTGGGTGAAGAGGTGAAAACTGTAGATAAATGAGGGCTGGGTGCAGAGCTGAAAGCTGTAGATGGGTGGAGGCTGGCTGCAGAGGGGAGAGCTGTCGATGGGTGAGGGCTGGGTGCAGAAGTGACGGCTGGGTGCAAAAGTAAGAGCCATAGAAGGGTGAGATCTGAGTGCAGAGAAGAGAGCTGTAGGGCTCGGTGCAGAGGTGACATTGGGGGTGGCAGGTGTGAGCTGGGGATGAAGGGGGATGCTAGGTGCAGAGGTGGGAATTGTTCATGGGTGCAGGCTGGATGCCAAGACAAGAGCTATGGATGAAGTCAGGGTGCAAAGTTGAGGGCTGTGGATGAGGTGCAGAAGTGAGGTGTAGAAATGGGGAGAGACAAGATGTGGATTGGGTGGGGGGGGGGGGGGCAGGTGAGCTGTGGACAGGGAATGCAAAGGTGATCTGTGGATGGGATTCAATGATGAGCTGTGAATGAGGGGTGCTACGGTGTGCTGTGGAATTAATGCAAAGGTGAGCTATGGATGCAGACACAAAGGTGAGCTGTGAATCTCAAAAAACATACATAACTATCTGCACTACAGATGTGACTGAAAATAAAATAAACAGCGTTCCACATCTATGCTGATCTAAACTGGTGCCAATATGCCAATATGTGTATTGTACCACGTGACTTGTGTTTGTTTTAAAAATGTATCAGCGCTCTAGATGTGCTTGTTTGAATTTTGAATCCAAACAAGGGAGAGCTGTGGACAGGGAGGCAAAGGGAAGCTGTAGATGGGGATGAAAAGGTAAGCTGTAGTCAAGAAAGTGAGCTTTGAATGGGGAGTGCAGAGGCGAACTGTGGATGGGGACCCAAAGGTGAACTGTGGACAGGGGACACAGAGATCTGTAGACAGGGTGAGCAGAGGAGAGCTGTAGATGGCGGGGTGGAGAGGTGAGCTCTGGATGGGGATAAAGAGGTGAGCTTTGAAAGAAGGCTGCAGAGGTGAGCAGTGGATGGCTACATTTGGGGGTGTTGCTTCAGGAAAGAGATATTTAATATTAATGGGCCCTTTCCCCACTCATCCTAAAACATCCCCACAGCAACAGCCGGCTGGAGAGGAGAGGAGGGAAGCCGGAAGAGCTGTGGGGGTAAGGGGGGAGAGGAGCCAGGGCGGTAGGGGGAATATGTGCTGCACAAGGTGATTAGGATGTGCCTGGGCACACCTGGCACACCCTGTGCGCACACCTATGGGCCCTAAACTGTACTCACGACTGTTGCACTTGGTATGGTGTAATGTACAGTATATTACATATTTCTGAGACCTGCACTCTGTATGCTTTGCTGCACACTACATACTCTTGACCACTGCCCTTGGTACGCTGGGATGTAAATAACATACTCTGACCACTAAGGTAAAGTCTACAGGCTTGGAAAAATTAGTTTGTAAATGGATAGAAAACTGGCTAAAAGACAGAATTCAAGGAGTAGTGTTAATGATTCATACTCTGTATGGTCTAAGGTTATCAGTGGTGTACCCCAAGATTCTGTGTTGGGACCCTTACTTTTTATTATATTTATAAATGATATAGGGTCTGGGATAAAAAGTACAATTTCAGTCTTTGCAGATGACACCAAGCTATGCAGTGGAATAACTTCCTTACAGGATGTCTCCAATTTACAAGGCAAAATCAATGCAGTGTTTAATTGGGCAACTATGTGGCAAATTAGGTTTAATGTTGATAAATATAAAGTTATGCACTTGGGGGGCTAAAAACACGCATGCATCATACATACTAGGGGGAGTACAACTGGGGGAATCAATGGTGGGGAATAGAGTTGAGCGGACACCTGGATGTCCGTGTTTGGCGGGTTCGGCCGAACTTGAAAAAAAAGTCAGAGTCCGTGTCCCGGACTTTTTCCGAACTTTACCCGGACACCGAACCCCATTGAAGTCAATGGGGACCCGAACTTTCAGGCACTAAAATGGCTCTAAAACACCAATGAAAAGGGCTAGAGTGCTGCAAATGGCAGCAAAACGTAGTTAAGAGCATGGCAAGTGCTCTGCAAACAAATGTGGATAGGGAAAAAACTTAAAACAACAAAAAAAAAAACAGAAAAATAAAACAATTTTCTTCATCTGTGAAGGACGAGGCCCATATGGAGTAGGAGGGAGGTTGAGGTGGTGGTGGATGCGGCGGTGTAGGTGGAAGCGGCGGTGGAGGAGGACGAGGTAGAAACACTGCTTTTTTTCAGTCATTTTAAATGAGGGTATACCCCAAAACAGTGAGAAAGATCAAAAGTAGAACAATGGCTGGGTAAGGTCGGTATCCATCTCTATTCTGCACAAGGTACGGAAAAGTCCTGTGGGATCCATGCCTGGTTCATTTTAATGAACGTGAGCTTGTCCACATTGTCTCTGGACAGTCGGCTGCGCTTGTCTGTGATAACGCCCCCAGCCGTGCTAAATACACGTTCAGATAATACACTGGCTGCAGGGCACGCCAGCACCTCCAAGGCGTAAAGGGCAAGCTCAGGCCATGTGCCCAATTTGGAGACCCAGAAGTTGTAGGGGGCAGACCCATCATTCACTACATGTAGGCGTGTGCACACATACTGCTCCACCATGTTGGTGAAATGCTGCCTCCTGCTAAGACGTTCCATATGAGCTGCTGGTGCTGCTGTTTGTTGTGGCGTGCTGACAAAGCTTTTCCACATTTCGGCCATGCTAACCCTGCCTTCTGAGGTGCTGGCGGTGCCCTGGTTGCGTTGGCGACCTCTTCCTCCTCCTCCTCTGCCTTGGCCTTGTGCTTCCACTGTGGCCCCGCTGTCAGGTGGGAATGCCAGCAGCATCGCGTCTACAAGCATGCGCTTGTACTCGCGCATCTTGCGATCGCGCTCCAATGAGTGCATTAAGGAACGGTACGTTGTCCTTGTAACGGGGATCCAGCAGCGTGGCCAACCAGTAATCAGCACAAGTTAGAATGTGGGCAACTCGGTGGTCATTGTGGAGACACTGCAGCATGTAATCACTCAAGTGTGCCAGGCTGCACAGAGGCAACGAAAGGCTGTCCTCTGTGGGAGGTGTATCGTCTGTGTCCTCTGTATCCCCCCAGCCACGCACCAGTGATGGCCATGAGCTGGCCTGGGTGCCACCCTGCTGTGAACATGGTTCCATCTCCTCCTCCATCTCCTCCTCCTCATCCTCCAGAACTGTGCCCCTGCTGGACAATTGTGTCCCTGGTGTTTGTGGGTGCAGGAACCCACCCTCGGAGCCCTTTGCGAATGACTGCCCTGAAAGCCTTGGAAATGTTACCTCTTCTTCCTCCTCCTCATCCTGTGCTACATCCTCTTCCATCATCGCCCGAATTGTTTTTTGAAGGAGGCATAGAAGTGGGATAGTTAAGCTGACAATGGCGTCATCGGCACTGGCCATGTTGGTGGAGTACTCAAAACAGCGCAACAAGGCACACAGGTCTCGCATGGAGGCCCAGTTATTGGTGGTGAAGTGGTGCTGTTCCGCAGAGCGACTCACACGTGCGTGCTGCAGCTGAAACTCCACTATGGCCTGCTGCTGCTCGCACAGTCTTTCCAGCATGTGCAAGGTGGAGTTCCACCTTGTAGGCACGTCACATATGAGGCAATGAGCGGGAAGGCCGAAGTTACGCTGCAGCGCTGACAGGCGAGCAGCAGCAGGGTGAGAACGCCGAAAGTGTGCACAGACGGCCCGCACTTTCTGCAGCAGCTCTGACATATCGGGGGAATTTTTAAGGAACCTCTGCACCACCAAATTCAGCACATGCGCCAGGCAAGGGATGTGCGTCAAACCGGCTAGGCCCAGAGCTGCTATGAGATTTCGCCCGTTATCGCACACCACCAGGCCGGACTTGAGGCTCGCTGGCAGCAACCACTCATTTGTCTGCTGTTCCATGCTCCTCCACAACTCCTGCGCGGTGTGTGGTTTTTCCCCCAAACAGGCAAGTTTTAAAACTGCCTGCTGTCGTTTACCCCTGGCTGTGCTGAAGTTGGTGGTGAAGGTGTTACGCTGACCGGGTGAGGAGGCAGTAGAGGATGAGGAAGCGGAGTAGGAGGAGTTAGGAACAGGAGGCAAACTGAAGCGCCCTGCAATCCTCGGTGGTGGAAGGACATGCGCCAAATTGCTATCCGCCTCAGGCCCATCCGCCACTGCATTTACCCAGTGTGCCGTTAGGGAGATATAACGCCCCTGACCGTGCTTACTGGTTCACGTATCGGTAGTTAGGTGGACCTTGGCACAGATGGCGTTGCGCAGTGCACACCTGATTTTTTCCCCCACTTGGTTGTGCAGGGAAGGGATGGCTTGCCTAGAAAAGTAGTGGCGGCTGGGCACGACGTACTGTGGGACAGCCACCGACATAAGGCTTTTAAAACTGTGCGTCTCCACCAGACGGAATGACAGCATTTCAAAGGCCAAGAATTTTGAAATGCTGGCATTCAGGGCCAGGGATCGCGGGTGGGTAGGGGGGTACTTCCTCTCAAGTGTTTGGGAGATGGAAAGCTGAACGCTTCCACGGGACATTGTGGAGATGGTTGGGGACCCAGGTGGTGTTGTTGCTCTGCAGGGTGGCAGTTGCCGGTATCACAACAGAGGTGGATGGAGAGGCCGAGACTGCAGCAGAAGAGGAAGCAGGAGGAGCCAGAGACCTTTCTTGGTTTTGAAGGTGTCTACTCCACTGCAGCTCGTGCTTTGCACTTAGATGCCTGATCATGCAGGTTGTGCTCAGGTTGAGAAGGTTTATGCCTTGCTTCAGGCTCTGATTGCACAGGGTGCAAACCACTCGTGTCCTGTCATCAGCACATTTTCTGAAGAACTTCCACGCTAGAGAACTCCTTTGAGCTGGCTTTGGTGCGCTCGGTCCCTTGCTGCGTTGGGCAGTAGCAGGCGTAGTGTGTAGGGCACGGCCGCTCCACTTCTGCACCCTGCTCCCTCTTCTGCTGTGCTGATGGCTCTGTGCGACCACCGCCTCTTCCTCCAAACTACTCAGGTCACCTGCATGACTTTCATTCCATGTGGGGTCGAGGACCTCATCGTCCTCCACATCATCTTCCACCCAGTCTTCACCCCTGCCCTCCTTGGCGGTCTCCACAATTCTTAGTGCCGCAGCAGTTGGCACCTGCGTTTCGTCATCATCGGAGACGTGCTGCGATGGTCCTTCCATGTACTCATCTTGAGAAATAAGTGGTTGGGCATCGCTGCACTCAATCTCTTCCACTTCTGGGGCAGGTCTAGGTGGATGGCCCTGGGAAACCCTGCTGACAGAGTCATCAAAAAGAAGAAGAGACTGCTGCATGACTTGGGGCTTAGACTGCTTGCCTGATTTGCAAGGGGGTGAGGTGAAAGACGGGTGGACATTGGCTGCAGGTGCCAACTCTGACCTTTCTGCAGTAGACTGGGTGGGAGACAATGTGAAGGAACTGGAGGCACTGTCAGCAACCCAATCTACTATCGCCTGTACTTCTTCTGGCCTCATCACTTCTAGAGGCGCATGATGCCCTACCAAATACTGCTGCAGGTTCTGTCGCCTACTCACACTTGAGGAAGGTGTATCACTTGTGCGTGTAGCTGGCACAGATCGACCACGTCCTCTCCTTGCAACAGGAGCTCTACCAGCAGCACCACGACCCAGGCCACGGCCCCTATTTGACGGTCTCCTCATATTTCTGTAATTTATGATCTTGCCCTAGAAAGGTGTTTATTGAATAGCGGAACAAAAGAACAACAGTATCGCACGGGTGTATCTCAGTCAAATATGCAAACTATGCCGCAATTTAATTTTTTTTACCCCAAAAGGGTGTTTATTAAATAGCGGAATAGAAAAACAGTATACAAATACAACGGGTGTATCTCACAGTCAAATATGCAAAGTATGACGCAAATTTTATTTTTTTCACCCCAAAAGAGTGTATATTGAATAGCGGAATAGAAAAAAGGATATAAAACGGTGTATCTCACACGTACAAACACAGACTAGGCCCCGATTACAATTTTTTGTACCCTAAAGGGAGGATGAGGAAGAGGAGTAGGAGGAGTTCGGAACAGGAGGCAAACTGAAGCGCCCTGCAATCCTTGGCGGTGGAAGGAGATGCGCCAAACAAATTTAAAAGGTGTATCTCACACATACCGACACAGACTATGCCGTAATTTAATTTTTTACACTCCAAAAGGGTGTATATTGAATAGCGGAATAGGAAAAATTTTATAAAACAGTGTATCTCACACGTACAAACACAGACTAGGCCCCGATTACAATTTTTTGTACCCTAAAGGCAGGATGAGGATGAGGAAGAGGAGTAGGAGGAGTTCGGAACAGGAGGCAAACTGAAGCACCCTGCAATCCTCGGTGGTGGAAGATGCGCCCCAAATGATTGGAAGGTGTATCTCACACGTACAGATACAGACTATGCCGCAATTTAACTGTTTTTACCCCAAAGGGTGTAGATTGAATAGCGGAATAAAAAATTTTTTATAAAACGGTGTATCTCACACGTACAAACACAGACTAGGCCCCGATTACAATTTTTTGTACCCTTAAGGCAGGATGAGGATGAGGAGTAGGAGGAGTTCGGAACAAGAGGCAAACTGAAGCACCATGCAATCCTCGGCGGTGGAAGATGCGCCCCAAAAGATTGGAAGGTGTATCTCACACGTACCGATACAGACTAGGCCCCGATCACTATTTTTTGTACCCCAAAGGCAGGATGAGGAGTAGGAGGAGTTCGGAACAGGCAGGAGGCAAACTGAAACATCCTGCAATCCTCGGCGGTGTAAGATGAGCCCAAAAAATTGGAAAGGTGTATCTCACACGTACTGATACTGACTATGCCGCAATTTAATTATTTTTACCCCAAGGGTGTAGATTGAATAGCGGAATAGAAAATATGATATCAAAAGGTGTATCTATCTCACACGTACAGACCCAGACTAGGCCCTGATTACTATTTTTTGTACCCCAAAGGCAGGATGAGGAGTAGGAGGAGTTTGGAACAGGCAGGAGGCAAACTGAAACACCCTGCAATCTTCGGCGGTGTAAGATGAGCCCAAAAAATTGGAAAGGTGTATCTCACACGTACTGATACTGACTATGCCGCAATTTAATTCTTTTTACCCCAAGGGTGTAGATTGAATAGCGGAATAGAAAATATGATATCAAAAGGTGTATCTATCTCACACGTACAGACCCAGACTAGGCCCCGATTACTATTTTTTGTACCCCAAAGGCAGGATGAGGAGTAGGAGGAGTTCGGAACAGGCAGGAGGCAAACTGAAACACCCTGCAATCCTCGGCGGTGTAAGATGAGTCCCAAAAATTGGAAAGGTGTATCTCACACGTAACGATACTGCAATTTAATTCTTTTTACCCCAAAGGGTGTAGATTGAATAGCGGAATAGAAAATATGATATAAAATTGGTGATTTTTCAATAGCACATGTGAACACAGCAGTGTCTTATGTCAGTCAGCTCTGCTGCAGGCTATGAAGGGAAAAAAAAAGAAAATTCCCTTTAAGTTTGTAATTTTTAAATAGATTAGTACAGACTATGCCACAATTTATTTATTTTTTAACCCAAAAGGGTGTATATTGAATAGTGGAATAGAAAAAAGTGTATAAAATTGAAAATCACTCAATAGGCACATGTGAACACAGCAGTGTCTTATGTCAGTCAGCTCTGCTGCAGGCTATGAAGGGGAAAAAAAAGAAAATTCCCCTTTAAGTTTGTAATTTTTAAATAGATTAGTACAGACTATGCCACAATTTAATTTTTTTAACCCAAAAGGTTGTATATTGAATAGTGGAATAGAAAAAAGTGTATAAAATTTAAAATCACTCAATAGCACATGTGAACACAGCAGTGTCTTATCACAGTCAGCACTGAAGCAAAAACGCTGCACACAACTGACTGATAAAAATAGATTTTTTTTCTCCCTCCTCCTCCTCAGCGGGCTTAACTGAGGGCAAAATGATTGTGTTCACTGCACCAACCCCCACACAGCAAAATCGATGTAGAACACTGACCCTGCCTATTCTCCAGCCTCGCCCTAAAATGCCCTAATAACTCGCCCTGCCTGCACTCCGACCTGTCCCTGCATTCTTTTCGGACACAATACAATTTTTCACTGTCTGTCCCTAATCAGCAGCCAGCACGTATGATGTGTGCTCTCTCCCTAATACTACAGCAGAATGACGCAGCGCGCTGGGTCTCAAACTTATAAAGACATGGTCACATGCTTCAGATGGCCAATCACAGCTACTAATACATTAGTAGGCATGGCTGGCATGGCTTAAGGCACACCAGTTAAACACTTGTTGATTGGCTGTTGAAAGCCGCCATTACATAAAAAACAGGAAGTAAAATGACCGAACACGAATTTTAAACCCGAACATACAGTAAAGTTTTCGGGTCCGTGTTTGGGTAACAAAAATCCAGTTATTCGGTGCGAACCCGAATAATACAGTCCGTGTTCGCTCAACACTAGTGGGGAAGGATCTTAGTGTTCTGGTAAATCATAAGCTTAACCACTTAAGCCCCAGCCCTATTTCGGACACTTTTTGTTCACAAGTTAAAATCAGTATTTTTTCCTAGAAAACTACTTAGAACCCCCAAACATTATATATATATATATATATATATATATATATTTTTTTAGCAAAGACTCTGGAGAATAAAATGTCGGTCATTGCAATATTTTTTGTCACGCGGTATTTGCGCAGCGGTCTTTAAAACGCCATTTTTTTTGAAAAATGTTGAAAAATCACATTTCACTGCATTTAAAAAATACTAAACAGTAAAGTTAGTCCATTTTTTTTTGTATATTGTGAAAGATGATGTCACACCAATAGATACCCAACATGTTACGGTTTAAAATTGCGCCCCCCCGTGGGATGGCGACAAACTACGGTCAATAAAGATCTCAATAGGCGACGCTTTAAATTTATTTAACGGTTACCAGTTTAGAGTTAGAGTGTAGCTCTTTTTTTTAAATTATTTCTCACGCTCTGGTGATCGCGACGATACTTCACATGTGTGGTGTGAACAGCGATTTCATTTGCGGCTCGACTTCCGTATACGTTTTTTTGTGTGCGCAAGCTAACGGTGACGGGGCGGCAAAATGTTTTTTTTTTCCCATTTATTTTATTTATTTTTTAACTTTATTACAGTTTAAAAAAAAAAATCAGATCACTTTTATTGCTGTCACAAGCAATGTTAACATCCCTTGTGACACCAATATGTAGTGACAGGTACACTTTATGGAGGGATCGAGGGTCTAAAAGACCCTAGACCCCTCCACTACACTTCCCTGTATGCAAAACGCTGACAACGACATTTTTGCATACAGCCGTTTTTCAAATCTACCGCCTTTTGCAGCACAGTAACCCGGAAGTGACGTCATGGATGCTGCCTCCGGGTTACGTCATCGGAGACCCGATCGAAGCCATCTCCGGCTTTGATCGGGACTCCATCCAACCGGCGGACGTGCCGGCTGGGTGCTTGGTGCTCCCGGTGGGACGGGAGCCCCGGTAAAAGCCATGGAAGGTGGCGGGAGGGGGGGCGTCCCCTCCCGCCCCCCGGGTAACGATCGAGCGGCTCCCAAGCCGCATCGGTCTTACTGACGGAATGCCAACCGTCGGCTCTAAACGACGGTTCCCGGGATGATGCCTCTAGCTAGAGGCATCATCCCGGTACACTACCGCAAAGTTTACAGACGTACCCATACGTTAGTATGCGGTAAGTGGTTAACCGCTTGCCGCCCGCCGCACGACTGTTTACGTCGGCAGTCAGCCCCTCACAGGCAAAGCGACGTAGGGCTACGTCGCTAGCCTGTGAGGCTCTAGGGAGCGCGCGAGCGCCGCAGGAGGCGCGCTCCCGCTCCCGCGCGGTCTTGGACCCCCCCGCGCATGTGCCCGGCCGACCCGATGTCCCGGTGGGACTGGAGACCCGGGCAGAGTGGCAGAAAGTGGCAGGAGGACTTTCCCTCCCTGTGATAATGGCCGAGCGGCTGCTAAACCACATCGGTTGTTATCATTAGGAAGTAGACCCCCGGCTCTAAAAAAAAAAAAAAGGTACCGGGGGGTTGCCTCTAGCTGTAGGCATCACCCCGGTACAACCCCTTCTTCAAGCTGATGTACAGGTACTTCAGTTTGCGGGAAGTGGTTAAGGTCATCACGGAGGACAAGGGGGCACTATTTACGTCTAAGGAAAAGATATTTCATCTCCAAATATGGAAAGGTTTCTTCACAGTAAGAGCTGTGAAAATGTTGAATAGACTCCCTGGTTCTATCCAGCTCAGTAGATTGTTTTAAAAAAAGGCCTGGATTATTTCCTAAATGTACATAATATAACTGGACACCAATATTTATAGGTAAAGTTGATCCAGAGAATATCGGATTGTCTCTCGGGGGATCAGGAAGGAATTTTTCCCCTGTTGTAGCAAATTGTATCATGCTTTGCTGGGTTTTTCACCTTCCTCTGGATCAACTGTGGCTATAGGATTGTGTATGATTGTATTGTATGATTTTTTATTTTTTCTATTTTATTGGTTGATCTTTTTTCAACATGACTAACTATGGTCAGGAGAATCCAGCATACAACACAGCATACAGATTGCAGCAGGAATATGTAATGTAAAGCGCTTATTACATACTGTGTTGTGGAGTACATCATTTTTACTGTTGTATCTTATATACCTATGGCCACTGCACTTTTTACTCCTGACCGTACATTACATTCCCTGACCACAATAGTTTTTTAAAGGGTGTCCTCTGAATTACTACTGGGTATCAGGGTGTTACTGAGCAATAACAGGGTGTTCTCAGAGTTATTACTTGGTGTTAGGACAGTATTAGGCCTTTAGAGAGCAGAGTTTACATTGGTTAATTATGGGGTGCCAGTGGAAGTCATAGAGATACTATAAGTTATTATGGGGTTTTTAGGTGTGGTTAAGATGTGACTATAAATTATTATAAGGTGACAGAAGTGATTATTGGGAGTCTGGTAATTATATGACAGGGGTGGGTATGGGGTGTCAGGGGTTAGTTATGTTGTGTCATACTTATGGGGTGTCCCAAGGTGGTCATAGGGTGTTAGGGGTTTATTATGGAATATCAATGATTAAGGGATGAGTAGGTGCCAATGCAGGTGGCAGTGGGTAATCGGACTGCCAAGCACAGGATGAGGGGTGTAAAAAATGCCATGTTAGGCTGACTCATCAACTCAGTGACTCATGTCCCTAGGCCACCCCGTGGCTTCGCCTAACAGACCCCAAAAGGTGTGGCTATTTACTCTCTGATCACTAAGATTCCCCAGATCAGCGTTCAATTCCTCTTCAAAGCGCTTTACCTCTTCAGCAGCTGTGCGTTCCCGACCGCGGTAGGGGGGTAGTGTGGTGCGCAATGCAGCGCATCACACACAGCTCCCTTTTATTTTTTTTCTAAATGTACACTTCATTCATGTTCATCGTACTGCTGTACAGTGCCATGTGATTCTGTACAGCGCGCTGCGATAAAATGCCGCATATCTGCATTTTAGCACAGAATGCTGCAGGGCAGCTCTGGGATGCGTTGCAGTGTGAATGGGACACACAGGAAACAATTGATTTCTGTGTGTCCTTGTGGTGACAGGCATTTTACAGTATGTGTGAATTCACCCTAAAGCTCTTGATAAATATGGTGAATGTCTGATGAAGCTCTGAAAAACTGTTTTATACTGAGATGCCTCTAATTTTGAATTTCTTTGGTTTCCAATTACAGACAGGATGTTCATAAATACACCAGAGGTGACCGTCTCCCCCATTTGTAATACATTTGCATTTGTAATCAATCAGGCTTTGCTGCCTAAACATGTGCTGGAAGTAAACATGCCAAGGAGAGGAGAAGGCGGAAGTGATGACTCATCTGTGTGTTGCTGCTCTTTCATTGTTTATTCTGCAAAAGATGACAACATTGTATTCTTTACTGTATTCATTGGAATTAACACTAAAAAAAAAAAACTCTAAATATAACCCAAGGTTAAAGTGTTACTAAACCCAGTAATATAAAAAATGTTCATCAGCCTCCCCCCTCCCCCTGCACTGCCCACAGCTGCAGCTATATACCTTGTTAGCTGATCTGTATACTGTGGTCACATGATACTCTGCAGGGTCCGCCTGAGTCCAGAGTGTTCATGTAGGAGGAGATTTAACTGCCTCTTAAAATCCTCTATAGCCTGTGTCCTCATGCTTTTATGGGAGGCGGATCATCTATCAATCAAGATGTGACATTCAACCCAAAGAAAAAAAAAAAGAAAGAAAGAGAAAGTGGGATCACAAATTTGAAAAAAAGAAAACATAACACATTTTTGGCACGACCTGTATTATTTATGAATTTAGAAATTGGGAAATAAATGTATTTTTTAAAGTTTAGAAATATCTATGACCTCAAAATGCACATCTGCAGGCTGTAACTGATGCTGTTGAGAAGTCAAAAAAGAACACTGCAGAAACAGGTACAGTACAGTGGTGTTATCTCCTTTATGGAATCACTGTCTCTTGAAAACCTGTATAGTCTGTGTCCTTTTATGGGAGGTGGAGCATCCATCAATCAAGATTTGACATTCAACCCACTATGTTCTTTTTTTTTAGTTACTGGGCATGGAGGAGGAGGGAGGGACTGGGCTGTCATTTAGGATTCTTTATATATGTTGATACCATGTATCCTGAATAGCTCAGCTAAAACCAGGAAGTGTTATATCCAGCAATAGAGACCAAACTGAGCATGTGCAGCCATGGGCGTCCGCAGAAAATTTTTAGGGGGGGGGCATAATTTTAAGGTCACCCATGCTCCACCCCTTTTCAAAGATGTCATGAAGGGGAGGTGCTTAGTCATTATACTTATTTTGAGTATATTTCCTTAAAGCATGTTATACAGCACAGTGCTTTGCTGTGTAATTTGGCCCCTTCTATCACCTAAAATACCTGGCTGATCCTGCCTGGCTATGTCCTCCCCTCTGTAAACTGACCACGGTAT
Organism: Pelophylax lessonae; assembly: GCF_965119305.1. NCBI lineage: Eukaryota > Metazoa > Chordata > Amphibia > Anura > Ranidae > Pelophylax > Pelophylax lessonae. The sequence continues at coordinate 569,374,196 of NC_138769.1, forward strand.
ACCATGGCTGCTAAGCCCTGACACCGTAGTCAGTTTACGTGCCTCCATCATCCGCAGCCCTCCTGTCCTCCTCTGACCTCTCTCCCCCCCTCATTCCCTGCCTGTCTGCTCCTGTGTCAGTGCCCACCCCCCTCCTCTCCTGCTGCTGTAGTTTCATTTAAAGTTTCATATCCTGTCTACAGTCTGTTTAATAATCCTGTGTGCCCCTGTGTCTGTTTTTTATAAAAATAAGCCATTCTTTACAAGTATAGAGTGCCACTCGCCGCTCACGTGACCCGCCACCTCTCACCTCCTCCCCTCCTCCTCCCCTCCCAACTGACATCAGTGAGCAATCCTTGGCCCCGCCCGCTGCAGGCAGCTGTCAGCCGGAGAGAGGAGAGAGTCGACGGGTCACGTGAGCGGCGCTCGGACCTCTGAAAACTGGTAAAGAACAGCTTATTTTTTTAAAACACAGACACACAGGCACACATGATTATTAAACAGAACAGACAGGATGGTATAAAGTAGCTTAGTAACCACTTAAAAGGGGAAGTTGAGATTCCAAGGGGGGGCATTTGCCCCCCCCCCCCCCCTTGCCCCTACCTGCGGATGCCCATGTGTGCAGCTGAACTACACTCACTGTGTCTTATCTGGACTAGTCCAGAGTGACAGTGCAGAAGGGGGAGGATCTGTTCATACAGGATCACAGCCTTTTTACACAATACAGAGGATTAATCACTTAGGTTACACAGCGAGTATAACAAGCATGCTATTCTGCATATACAGACTGATTTTACTATTGCGGGTTTAGTAACAGTTTAAACTCAAGACAAACAGCTAAATAAATAACACACACATTCTGCACTCTCTTTAAATAAATCTCCTATACCACATCTGTGTAAAATATCCCTACGGCTCCTTTCACACGGTCCGCTGTCCAGAGCGGACTGTTCTCTGCTCAGCGGGGATCGATCCGCTAATCCCCGATGAGCAGGCGGATGACAGCTCCATCTCCGCACTGTGTGCGGAGAGGGAGGTGTCAGAGCCCCGCTGCTCTCTATGAGAGAATCAGATGAGAGCAGACCGCCTGTCCGCTCTCATCCGATTCGATCCCCTGGACAGATGGAAAATAGGGTTTCCATCCGTCCGGATTTCACAGACAGGATCGGATGCGGATGGCAGCGGGTGTCAGCGGCCATGTCTCCGCTAACATCCGCTGCGCCATAGGGATGCATGGAGGATCCGATCAGATCCGCCTAAAAATTGACAGGCAGATCTGATCGGATCGTTCGTGTGAAAGGGGCCTTAGAGTGGGGGTTAGCAACCTGCTAGATCGTGGTCTGATTGTGAACACATGGCTGGTACATCTGGGCTTGCTGACCCGCCATCCAGAGCATCAAACAGAGCACAATACAGATTAACTACTTGTAAAGTTGGAGCTGTAGTAGGAAGCAAGAGCCGCATAAGCCGATGTCTTCACTATAGTGCTGGCTTCTGTCCCATGTGGAGTGATACCAACTGCACTCCACCTCTTATCCCAGCTAGCGGTCTCCAGAGTGGTGCCAGCAGAAGGAAAGAATAGATCTTCAGGTCATTGTGAAGCAATACACTGGGCATAGTAGTATAAGGCTCTTTTCACACAGATGTGCTGCGGTTTACTCACACCACGGGTGCAGTGTGGTGTACCTGGAGCTTTTCTGTGGATTTGCTGCTCTTAGCCATAGACTTACATCCTGTGGGTTTGGTGCAATTTCAGAAAGCACACCAAAACTCCTGAATGCAGGGATTTGGTGTGCTTTCAGGAAGCGCACCACATCTGCAGGATATAAAAATAGTCTATGGCATAGCGCAGCTAACTCAGGAAATTCGCAGATGCTCTGAGCTGCGCCCACTGTGCAGGTAAACCGCAGCACATCAGTGTGAAAGCAGCCTTATAGAGGGCTCAGAACGGTAAGTGTTCCTTTTCATTTGCAGTTTGGAGGTGGTAAAACCCCATAGTTAAGAGGTGTTTTTATCCCCCCCCCAATCAAACCACACCCTTTTTAGCTGCAGTGATAAGGGGTGTACACACATTGCGGTAAGAGTTATATGCCGTCACCCTGCAAGTGCTCTACAACCTTGTGCAGTACAGCAAACAAGGGGTCAAAGGAGGCAGTGTTGTGTTATTTTCTGACTACCTGCTTTAACTCCTTGGGGGGTGCAGAAGCATGCAGTTACGGGGTGCTTGCAGGGTGGCCCCATTTACTTGAATAGATCATGATTGGCATGTGGTAGCACCCACCAAAAGCAGCAGCAGTTTAATTCCTGCTGCGGCATGTGTACACCTTTGGCTGCTTCCTCAGCAGCTAAAGGGGGTAGGGATTGGAGGCAGTAAAACTGACTTAACTGCAGAGTTTTAGCACCCAATTTTCATGTAAACGAGCCCTAAGGGGGTGCTGCTGCTGAATGCAACTAAGAGCTCATTCACAAGTGCAGCAGGCGCTGCTGCTCCTATGAAAAGTGACCTGAGTGTGTTTTACAGGTAGTTAAGTGGCGATATATTGCCTCCTCACCACCCGATTTAAACCCATGATTGCCATGCAATACACATGATTACAACATGGTAGTAAGGAAATTAGAGTTTTAAATCAGATGTGAGGCGGCGACACTGTCCGGTGATCTTTGACTTCTCCCATGTTGTTCAGGTAGATCTCCACCTCTTGAAGGTTGCCTATCTCTGCTGTAGAGATATTATCAAGATATAACACACAGTTACAGTACATCTTTTTCAATACAATGATAATCTTCTTCTAGTTAGACTGCAAGGATAAATTTGATTTTTGGTTTCACTGCAGTGAGTGGAGCAGTGATCTATTGTTTTTGCCTGGTCAGGGTTTCCATGCTGGGTGTTTGATTGCTCTCACCTGTTTCTGGAAGAAGCTTGCAGAATATTGGGCGGGGAGAGTCAAATGAGCAGTATGATTATTGATCATGCCCCAGCCAATTTCTGGAAGGAGGCATCCAGAAGGTAGCTAGGGAGGTGATGCATGTTTCGGAGGCTTTCCCAGAGTGTTCGTTCCTCTCCAGAGAGGGTTCCAGTTCTCTTGGGGCTGCTGCCCCTAGAAGCAGAACTGTTAAGGACTCACTGGGCCTCAGAAGAAGTTAGGCTGATGGCCTGAAGAAGATTGCTAAAGAGGATTTCTGCTACAATTTTGACCTCAGCAGGAACTGGGCTGAGGGCCTCGGGAAGACTGTTAAAGGATTAGTGCAGGAGGGCACTGTCTGAAGTCCTGGTCTGGAGAAAGATCTTTTTCCTCCCACACAGAGGATCTCCAAGTAGAAGCTGAGTGGTGAACGGCCCCTGGAACACTGCGAGTAGGACCTGGTTTGGTGACTGCAGTTATAGGAATTTAGCGAGAGCATTATTCTGCTATTAATTGATTATCGTTTTGGAGTATCCTGTGACCCTAAACACCTCTCCTATTCAAGTTCTTTAGCAATAAACAATAAAGACATCCCCAGACAAAGCTATTAATGTTGGTGTGCATGAGAGACTGTACATGCGACTGGCGGCTTCTGTACTAGCAAGAGACCTGGGCATATTTTAAGCTCTACAAATCATTAATCGTAAAAAAAAAAAAAAAAGGGAAAATAACACATCCATAAATAATGCCAATTCATATATTATACTGTAAATCATCAAATTCATATAATGCAATTCATTAAATTAGTTCTATATTCACAGCATATGCTTTCATTTTATTACACCAACAATGTAAGGTCTCTTGCACACTGCAGCTTGAAAAAGCGCATGACAGCATTTTTTTTTTTACAATGTGCCTGTGCAGACAGGCACGTAAACAAGCGGCAAGTATTCCTCAGTAGCACACATACGCGCATAAATATGAATACATTTTCTCTAGGAAGGTTTTTTGTGTGCATATACATGCAAATACGCGCATAAATACACCCGAATTCACACAAAACAAACACCTAAAATTACTTTTAAAAAGCAGAAGCTCAAACATCAGTACTGTGTGCAAGAGGCCTATTAGGAATATAAACAATAGTGCCTGCCTGCTGGCTATCTCTTTTCACAACTTCCTGGATTCCCTGCATGCATTGCAGCTTCTCCTCTGCTTTTTACTTTCCTTTTCTAAAGGACTACATATCCCATGGTACCTTGCTGTCTGCAAACTGTTATTCCTTTACTGACTTCACTGAAACTCCTCCTCTCAGCACCTCTGTAGCTCAGAAGGCAGATTCTGTGAAATGTGCAACGCAGCAATGCTAGCCAACAGGGCATGATGACTACATGTAACAGAATTAAAGTGGTTGTACACCTTACATATACCCAGTGAAGTGACTGGCCTCAGGTGATAGAGATTTAAGTAATCCTCCTACATAAGTTGTTTCTGCTCATCTGCAGTCTTCTTTTCTCTACATCTGTTCAAAGTGCTGAATTTTTAGGCTTGTCTGAGAGTTTAAAAAAAAAAAGGGGGACGGAGAGCTAAAGTTACACTGCTGACACTACTTGAGCAACAGTGATTAGGACACTGTTGATTGCTTACATTGGCACTGGTGTGGCAGTGATCAGGAAGATTACACTGGTCTGGTGATGATGGCCCTGATGTGGTGACGATCAGAAACATCGTTGCTGGTTTACGCTGGCTCAGTTGTGACAACTATCATGCACACCATTGCTGACTGCTCTGGCAACATTAGCACTGCTGTAGCTGCAATCAGGAACACTTGCTGGTTTTCACTGGTCTGTTGACACTGGGCCTCGTGTGGCTGCCAATTAGGGACACCGTTGCTGACTTAAGGCCCGTACACACGTACCGATCGTCGGCATACAAACGTCGGTGGACGAAGGATCTGCCGATTGTACGCGTGTTAGTATGGTGCCTCCGACAGATGTCTGCGCACAATCCGCGGACAAAAGTCTTTCGTGCAAACATGAAAATATTTGTATGCCGACACCAGAACGGACGATTGTTCGCCTGTCAGTACACAATTCGGCCGACAGACCGCAGATTTGCAAGACTGGGCATGCTCAGAAAATAGAAAACACAGGGAAAGTTAACCATTACATGACATCACTTCTGCAGTCGGCGGACAAAATTCTTGTGCTGTCCTTGTGCTGTCTTTGCACTTTTCAGCAGACACCGACATCCCGGGGAGAAAAGAGGAACATTTGTAAGCCGACCATTGGTACGTGTGTACGGGGCTTTACACCAGTCTGGTGTGGCAGCACTCAGGAAAACTGTTGCTAGCTTACACGGGTGTGGTGACACTGATATGTCTAGCAATCAGGAACACACTTGCTGGTTTTTTACTAGTCTAGTTACACTGGTACTGTGGCAGCGATCAGGCACACTGTTGTTGGCTGAACTGGTCTCGGTACAATTAGGATCACTATTAGCTTACATAGGGCTGGTATGGATACACTTACAGCGGAGTTCCGGCCTAAAAAAAAAAAAAAAAAAATCGATTTTGGGCATCTGCTTGCTAAGGGCCACCTGAAAAAGAAATGCTCCCGATTTTATTATTTTTTTGATCACTTACCTTGATATTGAAGAAAATATACTCACCTTCCTTCCACTTCCTCCCTTGGCGGCCGCGGCCCACGCCGTCACTTCCTGCTTGTGTTGACTCCTGGGGGCTGAACATTATCGCTCCCAGGAATTAATGCACCTGCATCAGCCCCGCTCGTCACTTCCAGTGCAAGCGCGGCATTCCCTGCTAAACAGCTTCTGGGCATGCCCAGAAGCTGTGCAGGGATGCCGCGCCTGCACCGGAAGTGACGAGCAGGGCCAATGCAGTGCATTGTGGGACTCCGACATCACCAAAGAGGACGCGCTGACAGCTCTGGAGAAGAACTTTTCAAGGTAAATATTTCTTCTTACATGTAAGTGCGACCCAGGACAGTTCAGAGGCTATCCTTGGTGGAATGTACTAGCCCTGACTGTCCCGGGGGTATTTTTATCTAAATTTGACCCCCGAGGCCGGAACTCCGCTTTAAGAACACCTTTGCTGGCTTACACTGGTCTAGTGTAGCTAGCAATGAGGAATACTGTTGCTGATTTACACTGGTCTGGTAACGGTGACACAGGGGTGGCTAGCAATCAGGAATGTTGCTGGCTTACTCTGGTCTTGTGACAATGCAACTGGTGTGTTGACTTGTCTAGCTGTGATCAGGAAAACTTGCTGGCTTAGGCTGGCCATACATGTTCAATTTCCTTGTATAATTTTCCTTTAGATTTACCAAAAACCATAAAATATGGGGTCAAAACTAAACAACTTTCAATTGTATCCAATTAAGCAGACCCTTGCACTACATAGTTTAAGGTAAATGTAAAGGAAAATTGAACATGTATGGCCAGCCTTACACTGGTATGGTGACATTAGGACTAGTAGTGCACACAGCCACTATGAAGGAAAGTCCACTTTGCAAGAGGAAACCTAGTGATGCATTAAAAAAAAATGCAGCCTCTCTTTACATAATTGCTGTGATTGGTCAGAAACTCTAATGCACAGAACCAATTTCATCTGCTCTGTACCTTGCTTTGTGATCTGTCATGTCCAATGGACATAGCAATTACAGAGCCTGCTTGGGTACACATGCATGAGCACCACTAATGGGGTTTTAATTTTCAATCATTTTTATTGATTTTTAGAAAAAGTACAACAGAGTGTAACGAGCCAAAATGGCCCAACCATAGACATTGAAAACAACATGGAGCACATGGTGCAGAAAGCATTAAATGTGTACAAGTAAATATTGTGGATAGCAGGAGTCGAGAAAAAAAAAACAAATAATAATAACAATGGCAGTCAAACCAGTGTGAAGCAGGTACTGATCGCTCTCTTCAGTGCTTAAAGGAGCGGGCCGTCCAGGCCCCCCCCCCCCGGGCGCCCCTTACGGGAACACACTGCGCCCCCAGGGGGAAGCGGAACCCGACCCCCACCCGCAGTCTCATGGACCTGACTACAAAATACGACATCCCGCCATCAATACACAACAAAAGAAAAGAGAAAGCAGAGAAAGGGAAAAGGAAAGAAAGGAAGGGAAGTCAAGGAGAGCGGCAGCGGCTGGTTAAGAAGGAAAAAAGTCGACATCCAGGTTCAGCACCCTCCCAGGGAACGAGTCCCCGGAGCGTGCGGTCCGGCAATAGTAAAGAGCCGGAAAAAATCCCCCTAAGAGGGGCCTGCCAAATAGCGAATCCACGGTTCCCAGGTCTTGTCAAATATTTTCATCTTATCATTCAATATGGCTACCATCCGTTCATTTATCATAATCCAAGACAGCTTGGCTTTGAGCAGCTCGAGCGGCACTACTGAGGTGCGCCAGGATCGTGCGATTGTAATCTTGGCCGCTATAAACACGAAAGCTATAAGGCGTTTGTTATGCTTAGAAATCCCCGCTATCGGTTTGCCCAGGAGAGCTTGCAGGGGATCCTTGGTCAAGTTGACTTGCGTCAATGAGTAAATGAAATTGTAAACACGAATCCAGAATCGGCGCACCTTAGAACAGGTCCACCAAATGTGGAGCACCGTGCCTGCCAGACCACATCCCCGAAAACAGTTGGGAGACGCAGTGTGGACCGCTGCAGCCAGCCTGACCGGGACCATGTACCATCTCAAAAGTACCTTGTAATTAGCTTCAATTAGAGAGGTGTTAAGGATGGATTTAGAACTACATTGAGCTAGAGCATTCCAATCAGCCCGGTCCAGGTCCTCACCCAGGTCCTCCTCCCAACGCTGCATATAAGACAGTTTAGTGTCATCGCTCTGCAATATATTATAAATCGTGGATATGTAACTCTTTTGTTTATCTAGCGTTCGGCAGAGGTTCTCCATCTGAGAGGAGGTGGTGATATCACTGGTACGTTTAAGGGAGGCAGCAAAATGGGATATCTGGGCATAGCGATAGCTCTCACCCTCAGGGAGGGAATGGGTTTCTAGTAATTGGGCCCTGGTGAGGAGGCCCCGATGGTCGCATAGATCCGCCAGCCTGAGGAACCCCTTGTTTGTCCACCATTCAAACGCTGAAGGGGTCAGGCCCGGTGGGAACAAGGGGTTGCCCAGCAGGGGCGCCAATGGGGCATGGGGGGACCGGAAGGCATGCCTGCCCGACAACCTATCCCAAAGACCCAGGGAGAGAGACAGGGCGGGACAAAGTATGCCCGGTCTGTCTCTGGCCCGCAGCCACATCGCATGATGAATGGGGACCCGCAGATGGGCCGCCTCCATTTGCATCCAGATGGGGAGAGGGTTCCGGGAATGGAAGCGAATCAGATGAGCCAATTGGGCTGCGTAATAGTACTTGCCCAAGTCCGGGACCCCCAGACCCCCTCTCAGCTTTGGGGTGAAGAGAGTGCGCCTATTGACTCTGGGCCTCTTGTCCCCCCAAATAAACCGGAGAACTATCCCCTGAAAGTCCCTAAGATCAGGCATATTAAGCATCACAGGTAAGGTACGAAATAAATACAACAGTCGAGGCAGAATATTCATTTTGACCGAATTCAACCTTCCGAACCATGACGGGGGATTGGCTGTCCAAGCAGCCAAGTCCTCCCTCATTTTTTTGTACAATGGCGGATAATTGTGTGTGTAGAGGGTGGCTATAGACGTAGTGAGGTGTATCCCTAAGTAAGGCAACGATCGTTCTTGCCAAGCAAACGCAAAATTGGCTTTAAGAGTAGCTAAAGTGGCCCCATCTAACGTTAGGTTTAGAGCCTGCGACTTGGAGGGGTTAACCTTAAGTCCCGAGATGGACGCAAACTTCTCCAGGTCTCGGAGCAGGTTGGGGATCGAGACAAGGGGGGACGAGATATACAGTAGGATATCGTCTGCAAATAGAGCACACTTATGTTCAATGCCCCCACATTGTATACCCCGGACATCCGGGTTGAGGCGTAACTTAATGGCCAACGGTTCCAAGGCTAAAATAAATAACAACGGGGATAGGGGACACCCCTGACGGGTACCCCTACGGACGTCCAAAAAGGGGGACCCATAACCCTTGATCGATAGCCTCGCAATGGGGTCGTCGTATAGCGTGCGAATGAGGGTAAGAAAATTACTCCCGAAACCAAAGCGCTCCAATGTCTGCAGAAGGTAGTCCCAGGACAGGGAGTCGAACGCCTTATGAAGGTCTAGGGACAGTAGCATACCCCTCCGGCTACCCAAGCCATCCCAGTTGGATTGAAGGGCCGATATGACATCTATCGCGCGTCTCGTTTGGTCCGGTGCCTGCCTACCGGGTACAAAACCAGCTTGGTCCGGATGTATGTAATCCGCCAAAAAGGTGTTGAGTCTGTTTGCCAGCACTTTCGCCATGATTTTAAGATCGACGTTTATAAGCGAGATCGGTCTATAATTAAGGCAGTTCCCATGGTCCTTGCCAGGTTTCGGAAGGACATGGATGAAAGCATTGTTCTCGTATTTCGGGATCGGGGTCCCTGCCCGAACGGAGTTGAAAAAAGAACAGAGATGTGATGCCAATACTTCATGAAATTTCTTATAGTAGTGGCCAGAGAACCCGTCAGGGCCGGGCGCTTTGTTAGGATTAATAGTTTTGATAGCTGCCAGTACCTCAGAGTCCGAGAATTCTCGGTCCATGATAGACGCATGCTGGGAGGAGAGTCGAGGAAGGGGAATATCGCGAAAAAATTCCTCGAAAGAGGCCTGTCTAAGCGGTTGCGGCTGGGAGTAAAGCTGCGAATAAAAGTGGTAAAATTCGTTCACTATCAGCTGCGAGTCCTGGGTCCGGAGGCCAGTCCGGAGCCGCAGCTTCGGAAGGGCCGGAGAATGGAGCCTCGGGGCCAACCTGCGGGCCAGAAGGGTGTGGGGTTTATCACCCAAGGTGTAATATCTATTTCTCGACCAACGGATGGATTTCTCAGCTTTGGTGGTCAGGCTGAAGTTGAGGGCTACACGTGCCGCATCAATCTTATGCCTGATGTCCACCCCAGGGGCCCTCCTCTGTTCCCGCAAGAGGTCTCTCAGCTCAGCATCCTGTCGCTGTATCTCCCCGTCGCGTTCCCTCTTTTTCCGAGAAGCGATTTGGATTAGCTTACCTCTTATCGTCGCCTTGTGCGCCGCCCATATTATAGCCGGGGAAGTATCAGTTGCTGGGTTATCAAGAAAGTATTGTTTCAAGCTGTCCAACACTTCCTGGAAGATGATCGGGTCATTCAACAAGGAGGCGTTAAGCCTCCAGGAGGAGGGCTTAGGCTTAGTCCATAGGTCCGAGATGGTCATAACCACAGGGGAGTGGTCAGACCATGGGGTAGAAATAATCTGTGCTTTCAGCACAAAGGGGAGGAGGGCCGACAGGGCAAACAGATGGTCTATACGAGCGTAGCTCTTGTGGGCGTGGGAATAGTGGGTGAAATCACGCGTCGTGGGGTGGTCGTTCCTCCACACATCCACCAAGTCGGTGGAGTGCAGAAGACGAGCCAACTTAACCCCCAGTCGCGGGGCGTGCTTCAATGAGGCGTGCAGGGAATCAGATTTGTCCATAACCTGGTCCAAGGGGACATTACTGTCACCCCCAAATATCACATGGCCTGTCGCGCGTGGCATCACCACCTTCAGCATTTCCAGGAAGAAGGGGAGCTGTCCCACATTAGGGGCATAATAGGAAACAAAAGTTACATCATGTTCATTTATTCTGCCTTGGACCATAACATATCTCCCCTCCTTGTCTCGGATTACCTCCCTAGGTGTAAACGGGACCTTCTTGGCTATGCAGATCGCCACCCCTTTTTTCTTGTCTACGCTGTTGGACATGTAACAAGTGGGGAATTTAGCGCTAAGGCGTTTAGGAGCCGAAGTGCGGGAGAAGTGCGTCTCCTGTAGGAGAAGGACGTCAATGCCCTGCTTGTGGTAAAAGTGAAATGCTTTCGCCCTTTTTACAGGGGCATTGAGGCCCTGCACGTTGTGTGTGAGAATTTTAAAATCACAGGTAGTAGGACGTGTCATGTTGGTTCGGAAGGTTGTACTCGCCTGTATGTTGTGGAGGTCGGTAGATGTCGTTCACCCCGTACTGTAGGATTCCAAAGACCCAGAGCCAAGCCAAAGGGATCCGGATGTCGAGCAGCCGCCGCCAGGGAAGGGAAGAGGAGAGAGGGGTTAGAGAAAAGTAAGACAACAAAGAGCACAAAGGGGGAAACAGGGGATCCCCCGCCCCCCCCCCCCCCAACCCCCGTAGAGGGGGAGGGGGGGGGGCGGTGGACACGCCAGAAAATCAAGCACAGAAAACATAGTAGGCTGGTTGTGGGGTCCAGCACCCCGTAATTTTGTGCGAGGTTGCTCACAGCCCATCGCCGAGAGCAAGGCCGCAGGAAGTGGCATGCGGAAACAACCCGCGTCGCTTCACTATTAGCCTGTAGAGCAGTTTGCATTACCAGGAAAGGGGCACCAGCCCCCAAGCCGAGCCCCCCCAGGTAGGGGACCCCGGCCAGGAGGGAAGCACCCCCCCCCGCATACCAAAGGCACAGGTGAACTATCGCAAAGGCACAGTATTAAATAGCATTAGCAACAGCAACAAATCGTAAATAACAGTAAACAACAGTAACCTTTCTGAGAGCCGGAGCTCCCCATAAGGGCCCAGTATAGAATAAAAAGGAAGAACAGCCCGGGCGGGCAAGCCCAACAGGATCCCCCTCTCAAGAGAACCGTCCAGGATTCCAGCGATAAGGGAATCAGTCGAACAATCAGGCCCCTCAGCCATGGCAACCCGGGCCTGCAACCCAGGGGCGTCCCCGAGACAAATATACCAGAAGACGCCCCCAGATCACAGAGCACCAGGACCCCGGGTCCAGCTCCCCACCAAAAAAAAAAAAAAGGGGGGAGAATGGGGGGCAATAACGGGGCGAGAGAGGGGGACTAAAAATGTATCATAAAGGGAAGGTAGAAGCCCAGTTGGACTAGTAGACAGTCAGACTATCACGGTGGGGTGCGTGGTTTGGCGTTCCCTCTCTTCGCAGGTTGCGACCACAAAGGTGACAAGGGCCTGGGGTCCTCCTCCGGAGAGCCCCGCGGGGATCTGGCTGGGGGAGCTTCCCTGGAGATGATGCCCAAGTCCAGGAGGATATCCTCTCCCTCATGGAAACTGGAAAAGGAGTGGGATTTACCCTTAAAGGAGAAGGACAGCTTGAATGGGTATGACCACCGATATTTGATTTGGCGGTTGATCAGATGGGTCAGCAGCGGCTTCAGGGACCGTCGCTTATGTATGGTCGTCTGGGAAATGTCCGCAAACAGCTGCACCGGGTGGTCGAGCAGAGTGACATCATTGCGAAAGCGGGCAGCCGCCATGATTTTTTCCTTTATTCTGTAAAAGTGCGGTTTTACAATAACGTCTCTGGGCAAGCCATCCGAGCGCGGGGCCGTCAGGGCCCGGTGAAAGCGGTCCAGTTCCAGGTGATGCTGTGAGATGTCAGGGACAAGGTCAGTCATAAGCCTGTGTATGGCCGGCTCCAGGTCGGTTATCGATTCAGGGAGCCCCCTGAGTCTAAAATTATACCTGCGAGACCTATTCTCAAGGTCCTCAATTTTGTCCTTAGCTTGATCCAGCTGATCCTGGAGTGAGACAATTAGCCTGTGGTTTTGGTTGACCTTCTTAACGGTGCCATCAACTTTGGATTCTATGGAATCAAGTCTGCCTCCTATTTCCTGAAAGTCCCCTTTTAAGTCTGACTTGATGGTGGCAGTAATGGTGGCGCAGGCCTTAGAAAGTTCCTGCTGTAATAGGGCCGAAAATCTGGCAATAAGAACCGAATCGCCCGAGTAGGTGGCCTGGAGAGGAGGGGGGGGGGGGCCGCGGGGCTGCCCTGGCTCAAGGCCATCTCCGCTATATCAGCCATTTGTCTGTCTAAGGAAGACGCTGGGGATGAGGCCCCCTCCATGTCCCCATGCAGTGAGGCCCGGTAAGGGGAGAAGCTGCAGGACGTGGCCCCCTGGGATTGTGAAGAAAATGGATCCCCTACCTCCTCCATCCGAGGTGTCGCCGGTGAGGGGTGTCCAGCGCTGTGCGAGGGTGATGTAGTCGTCCTCTGCAAGGGTGACGCCGGAGGCTGAGTGGCCGGAGCAGGGCCGCCCCGCGAGGCCGCGCCGCGGGTCGCGGCCATCTTGGGATGCTGTGTAGAGCCTGTGGGGGACTGGCGTGGCTTGTAAGGTGGATGGGCCGCTGTAGCGGATTTTTTCTTGCCTGTGCCCGTTGCCCCCCGGCGCATCCTTGCTCTGCCCGTGTCCTGCGCCCAGTTGGGAGATCGAGTCTCCGGTCTAGCAGCCAATTTTCGCTGTAAAGCCGGCGGGTTGTGCGGAGCGCGGTCAATCCATGTCCTGACCCGGCGCCGCGCGCATGCGCACTTACTAATGGGGTTTTAAATGGCTTCCCTCCTTCAGAAGGCAGCTGTCTGACTGTTTATGCAGAACTGGGCAGTAAGTTAATAAATGAATGGGAACCTGTTCATTCCCTCTATCTCCAATTTATTTTGAATTATGGAAGGCTTTGCATACCCTCACTCTCTATAGATTTTTTTTTTTTTTTCCACGGGCTGCTTGGCATGTATTGGTGTTGTTGCCTGCTGTGGTTCCCCACTCTGACCCTTATATCAAGGCAGAGGCCTGTAGTGACATCGTGGGCAGAGAAATAGTAGACACAGGTACACAAAAGCAACTGCTGAAAAGTGAGCTCTGGAGTGGAGGAAAGATAGGAGATATGGGGCACCAGACAGAATATGAGAATTAACTTTTATGGTAGGAGACATGCATGATTTTTTTTTTTTACTTTTAAGACAGTGGTGGGGTTTCTAAAAATCTTGGCACTCAAATTTCCCTGCAATGCACACCGCACCTTATGAACGTATATGGTTTTCAGGTTGACATGTCTGTCAGTCATGAGAGTGTAGATTATGGTGTTCTCTAGTGGATTAGATGTACACAAAGTTGGAGGTTTACCCAAACCTAAAAACAACACACATACATATGATATAATATAACATTTAAACTGGATTTACTAAAAGTGGAGATTGAGCACTCCACTTTGGGTAAATGGAGTACGGAGCCCAATTTTACACTCTTCCAGTATTTTACACATCTTTTACACTCTTCCAGTATGAAAAAAAAAAAAAAAAAAAAAAGACATCGGAGCAGCAAATATAACAAACATTTTTAATAAAAATATATATATTTTATAATACACACAAATTGCTGAAATGTAAAAGGATTACTGAAAGCACCTTAAAGTGAGAATTTTTTGCAGTATTTCCTTCTGTTTATTACTGCAGTGTAAATCTGAGGAAACTTTAGTTAAATTCGATTTACTGATATTTGAAATATATGCCATAAATTTAGGGCAAGTCATCTCAAGTCAGCCTTCAATTGACTAGAAGACTTAAAGTCCAAACGATTCTTTTCAGTATTCATTAGCCTTTGTGCAAAAATTACACAGCTTAGTGGAGGATATGGAAAACTCTTCTCTCTAAATCTGAACCCTACCTGCTACCACCTGAAAACGCCATGTCCTGGAGAAAAACAGAGCCATCCGCATTCCTAACAATCCAGAAATGAGGGACTGCCGCACACCAATAAAATCACTATAATCCAAGTGTATTCCACAGAAAAACCATAATAGCAGCCCCCACCTTAGTACCGGGCTCACCTGTAACACTTCACCCAATTGGGGTTAGTCATAGAGACATCTCTACAACTAAGCCCTATTGGGTGAAATGTATTGTGTTACAGAAGACATTTCTAGGGCAGAACTGCTATTGATGTCATTGGTGTGCGGAAGTCACTCATTCCTGCACTATGCAGACTAGTTGCCACAATTTGTTTAGCCCCATAAAGTTGCCCAGATAACCCTGTTTTTGGCTACTTGTGTTATGCCTCCCTCAATAATATATGTCAGCTCAATGAGCCTAGAAAAAAAAAAAAAAAACCTCAAGATACAGGCAACATTACCAGAAGAATGCCCCAGCAATGATAGGTTTCACACTGAGGGCTGCCAAATATTTTCAACACACGAAAAGATTTAGGAGAGGAGGCCTTCCTTAGTTCACTGTCCTATCCATACACAAGTGCAAAGCTGTTTTATATGTGCATGTTGCGGACATCATAGCCAAGACCTTTTTACTGTTGATAGGGATGCACCGAAATTTCGGCCACCGAAATTATTGGCCGAAAATGAGCCTCTCTCATTTCGGCCGATAATGGGTTAACAGTGCCGAAAATAAAATATGGCCGCCGTGGGGAAGGAGGAGGGCGCAGCGCAGGGCAGGTTTTAAAAGTCCCGCCTCTGGCCGGCCGTCCGCCTCTCAGTGATGTCCCTACTACAATCTGTGCATTATGAATGGACATACCAGGTCGGGGGGCGGGGCGAGCGGCCGCTATAGAGAGAACTAATGTGATCCTTCCTGTCAGCTCAGCACGTCTATGTGTGAATGAGAACAGAACTGAGCTGACACCGGGCGGGGGGGCGGGCGGAGGGGCCGCTATTAGCTGTGACTATGTGAGAGCTTCTCTTCACTGACAGGCATGTATCTCCGCTGACAAGGAAGAGAAGCTCTCACATAGTTACAGCTAATAGCGGCCGCTCCGCCCGCCCCCCGCCCGGTGTCAGCTCAGTTCTGTTCGCATTCACACATAGACGTGCTGAGCTGACAGGGAAGGATCACATTAGTTCTCTCTATAGCGGCCGCTCGCCCCGCCCCCCGACCTGGTATGTCAATTCATAATGCACAGATCGTAGTAGGGACGTCATTGAGAGGTGGTGCCGCCGGCCAGAGGCAGGACTTTTGAATGCAGGACACCCGAGGAGGACGCTGAGGCAGTGGGAGTGGGGGGAGATGGGGGGGGAGCTGAGGCAGCTTACCAATGATATTAGTATTATGCAGCATGAGGGGGTTAATGTATTGTCACTGCAGGTCACTCATCTATTAGTGACCAACCAGGCAGGTAATTAACCCCTTTGTGCTGCATTAGTGCAACCAGTATCAGTGTTAACACTGGTTGCACTAATGCAGCACAAAGGGGTTAATTACCTGCCACTGGTCGGTCACTAATAGATGAGTGACCAGCAGTAACAATACATTAACCCCCTCATGCTGCATAATAGAAATACCATTGTTAATTAAATTAACCTATTGCCAACCCATCACAGTACATATACTGTGACAGGGTGGCAGCGACAGGTGTACGTCGCTGCCTGTTTTTGGTGTATGCCCCTGTTCTATCCATTTTAAAAACATTTTTGGGGGAAAAAGTCATTTTCGGTTTTCGGCCAAGGGCATCCTGCATTTTCGGTTTCGGTCCAAAACCGAATCCCTAACTGTTGACCATCTATCAAGTTTGGAATCAATGAGGTTTCATGGTCTTTAAAATAAACGATTGTGAAGTTTAAACAAAAGCAACCTTTGTAGGGTACATTTCTAACATTCACAAAATGTTAATCTTCCTAGGGCAGGTTTTAAATTCACCTGCAGTGGAACAAAAATTGTACTGCCCCAATGTCAAAATATACAATAAAATCAGATGCTGTGCAGTCTCAAGACAAATGAGAGCTTTGTTATAAGGAACATAAACTTGAAAAAAAATTGATAGCAGGTAGCGTCTTTTGCAGAAAAACGTATTGCCTCTTCTGCCAAAAAAATAAAAATAAAAATAAAAAAACAAAAACTTGTTTACTTGCCTGTTAAACTTTTAGTGTACACCGTCTATGGAGCACCTGTAAGATGCCTATAATGGGGCAAGGTGGCAAGACAATATAACCAGAGCTTGAATGGCTGCCCAGTGCCTAAAGAGGAAAGACCCCAGAAAGAAACTGGCAGAGGATAGCAGTGGCAGCAATCGGAGTGAGAACCTTGTATTACTGGAAGGTGAACACTGAGGGGTATCTTGTTAGTAACATTGGGGTTGATTTACTAAAACTGGAGAGTGCAAAATTTGGTTCAGCTCTGCATAGAAATCAACCAGCTTCCTTTTTGTCAAAGTTTAATTAAACAAGCTGGAATTATAAGCTGATGGCTACCGTGCACAGCTGCACCAGATTTTGCACTTTCTAGTTTTAGTAAATTAACCCCATTGTGACCAATAATCTGGGGCGCGCTGCAAACCCAAGTTTGCTTTAAGTGATCTTGATCGCATTCATGCTATTAGGTTAAAACACAATGAGATCTTTCTGTGCAAGATGAAAGCTGGCCAATTTATGCATATCTGGTCCAGAGGACATGTTTTCCCCACCCCAAAGTGAATGTTATTTAAAAGTGCAAAATAAATCACCCTTCATCTGCTTATATGTTAAAGCTAAGATGTACAGATTGACATGGTGCCCAGAAAATGTGTTTCCTTTATAGATCACCATATAAAAAACGTAAACAGGCACCTGACTTTATTTAACGGGGCATTAGCAACTCAGGCCCAGAAACTAGTGAGGTAAATTGTCAAAATTTAAATATATTTAGTAATGTATATTACCTGCTTGGCTTTCAATCTGCACTAGTTTTAAAAATTACCTCTATATATTTTGTTATGGTCTTTCTGACACTGCCTGTATCAAATACATTTTTTTAAATATGCAGTGGCTTAAATGTGCTAACACACGCCAGTTTTCAAAAATTGGATTTTTGTAAGAACTTACCATAAAATCCTTTTCTCAGAGAGTCCTGACAGATGCAGCTCTCAATGTTTCTTCACTAATGGGTAATGCGCCATCTACAGGAGTAGACTAGGCAATGAAAAGCTTTCACTCGACACGCCTACAGGATCTGTCCCTCACGACATTACCCTAGACCAGGGGTCTTCAAACTATGGCCCTCCAGCTGTTCAGGAACTACAATTCCCATCATGCCTAGTCATGTCTGGGCATGTAGAGTTTTACAATGCCTCATGGGACGTGTAGTTCCCCAACAGTTGGAGGGCCGAAGTTTGAGGATCCCTGCCCTAGACACAAAAACACAACCAACCCCAAAATAGAGGGGCGGGAGCTGTGTCTGTCAGAGGACTCAGAGAAAAGGATTTTACGGTAAGTTCTTACAAAAATCCAATTTTCTTACATCCTCTGACAGCCGCAGCTCTCAATGTTTCTTCACTAATGGGACATCCCAAAGCAGTGTAGGCATGAGGGGTGGGAAGAATGCAACCAAACGTTTTCACGTATATCCAAGGCTAAACATAGTTAACTGGTTGAAAAAGCTCAACTCAAAAACAGGAGCTTACCCCAGAACAAAATTTCACCCCCTAAAGAGAAAAAAACAAGTCTCTTTAGCAAATAGCCTGCAAAACTTTGCAGCCAAAGGAAGCATCCGAGGATGCCATCAAATCAATCTTAGGAGGCCCCACAGGAAGGACAAACAGAATTAGATGCCCGGAAGGACTCCATGGCTGACAGGTAGACCCTGACTGCCCTAACCACATCCAGTGAATGCAAGGCAAATTCCTTGGGATGCTTGGGCTTAGCACAGAGCGATGGTAAAACAATATATTCATTGAAGTGGAAAGCTGACAGCACTTTAGGGAGAAAAGATTCGTTAGGACGCAGAACAATCTTATCCCTATGAACGACCAGATAAGGCGAATGGCAGGACAGAGCTGCCAACTCAGACACCCTGCGAGCAGAGGTGATAGCCACCAAAAAGGCAACCTTCTGAGACAACAAAAGGCAGGGAAATTTCCCTGATATTTTCAAATGGAAGTCATTGGAGAACGGACAAAACCAAATTCCAATCCCACAGAGGTAAAGGGGATCTCCTCGGCGGAGCCAAATGAGGCACCCCTTGAATAAAGGTGCGAATCAAGGAATTAGTCGCCAAGGGACGTTGGAAGTAAATGGCTAAGGCCGAAACCTGACCTTTAAGCGTGTCTAAAGCCAAACATTGCTCCACTCCTTGCTGCAAGAAGGCTAAAACCCTCGCCACCGAGGATGCAATTTTTGCGATTCACACCAGGTAATATACATCTTCATAGTACGATGATAAATCTTCCTGGAAGTCGTCTTCCTAGCTCTCAGCAAGGTAGGAAATCAGAAATCAGAGAGACCTCTGTCCCCATCACCGTCCACAACAGCGGCAGAAACGACCTGCCCTGGCTCAGAGCGGGCGACTGAAGCCACGAGAGCTCCGACCTTGTGAAACGGCTTAGACATATCATCCTGTCCAAGGACTGTGGATCCTTGTTCCACTTGGCAAGAATCTCTGCTTGCAGAAGCCTCGTGTGAAATTGGTCAAACAGAACCGCCTCGAAGGCTGACACCATCAGCCCCAGGGACCTCATACACGTTCACAGGGAGGAGAGATCGTCGTCCCTCAGGATCCTGATCTTTCCCTGCAAGGTCTGGAGTTTTTCCTCTGGAAGAATGACCCTCGCTTGAGAGGAGTCTAAATCCATGCCCAGATAACTCAGACATACTGACGGGGTCAGCGAAGGCTTCTGAAAGTTGATGGTCCACGCGAACTCCTGAAGCGTCTGAACCGTGAAGGTCAGGTCACCCGACAGGGTGGCACAAGAACTCGCCCTTAACAGGAGATCATCCAGATAACCGAGTACCGCAATCCCCTTTTTGCATAGCAAAGCCAGCACACCGGAGCAAAAACCTTGGTGAAGACTCTGGGAGCGGAAGCTAGACCAAAGGGTAATGCCACAAATTGAAAGTGTTCCTCCGCCACCGAAACGGAGATACCGCTGATGACCCTCGTAAATAGGGATGTGCAGATACGCATCTTTTAAATCAACGGAGGCCAGAAAATGCCCTTGATTTAACGACGCCACCACCAACCAAATGGATTCCATCTGAAACTTCTGCACCCGCACAAAGCGGTTTAGCGACTTGAGCTCCAGAATTGGACGCACCTTGCCCTCCTTCCAGGGCACCATGAACAGGTTAGAGTAAAAACCTTAACCTGTCCTGCTGAGGAACCAGGACAATAACGCCCTGTGCAAGATCCTTCACTGCCTCCCTGAGATCTGTCAAACCAACCGGAGACATACAGAGATTTGATGGAAAATAAAAACTGAGACCGAAGTCCCAGCAGGGAGCCTAGGTCCTACTCCTAAACTAGGCAGCAAGAAACTGATTTTAGAGCACAGCGTGTCTGGGGTAATGTCGTGAGGGACAGCCCCTATAGGCATGTCGAGTGAAAGCTTTTCACTGCCTAGTCTACTCCTGTAGATGGCGCATTACCCATTAGTGAAGAAACATTGAGAGCTGCGTCTGTCAGAGGACGTAAGAGAAATATGGTTTTACAAAAAATATTAGCTATTGGTAACACAGAATAACACTTCATTATGGCTTAGTGTCAGCACAGATTCTGTGTAAGACACAGACATTACTACACACAAGAGTCCCCAATATTCCTTGGGCACTGAGGTAGGCTTGCAATTCAATTATCCCTTGTTCTCTGGCATCAAGATTTTCTTTAATAGTTTATTTACATATTTGATATAAGAAAAAAACAAACCCCCCCCCCCCCCCCCAAAAAAAAAAAAAAAAAAAAAACACATTTAAAAGTATGCAGGGAAAAAAAAAAAAAAAAGATAAGTTAAAAAAAACAAAATAACAAAAACATTTTGACAAACAAAACCGAGGTCATTATTATCCCAGACTGCCTTTGGTTATTTTGTTTTTTAATTTTAGATTGAGTGGAGAAGGATTATAGCCGGTCAGGTTTTAACTGCTGTCTGGGTTCTAGCTTTGGGAGATTCTCCTTCACTTCCTTTCCCAGCAACATTTAGTGGACAAAAAGTGAAGGGAAAACCCTCTAAATAGACATAGCAACAATGGAAACACTTGTCACATTATAGAGGAAGAAGCCTAGCATCTACATCACATTTTTATTCTCTCCCTACTGGAGAATTTTCCCTGTACTTCACACTGGCAATAATGTCAGAAGAAACGAACTCTACATTGCCAAAGGCAGTTTCTAACTCTTCTCCATTCTATCCAAAACAAAAAAGCCTGGTAAGAACATGACTATAAGGCTGGATTCACATCTGTTTTTTGCTGGATTGGTGTGCAATGAAATCAATGAAGACTTCACAAAGCAAGTGTGTCAAGTTGCACATCAACACAGTGATGTTCAGTATGAAATGCTTTGACAATCTAAACATTCATCAACATGCATGTTAAACATGAGCTTGCATTGATTTCAATACAGGCAGTATAAGGCGGAAAAAAAGCACGGGTGTGAATAGATCCTAAACAAAAGAAAAACATTTGCAATAGAAACTGATCTGTTGTGGTATCAACATAGAATATAGTTAAAATTGTAACTGTACATGTACTCAGAGGTTGGACAGCATTATCCAGGAGGCAGAACATTTTGCATAGTAGCACAAAGTGCAGAATCTACAGCTTTCAAGGAAAATAAGCACTGAGCATATTTTGTTTCCAAGAATTTAAGCTGTTTTCGATGTCAAGTCTTTACGGTAACAAGCTCCAGTGCATTTTTCATCCATTGTCTTTCCAAGAGTCCAGTTATGGCTCCATGACCAATTCTATGGCTTGAAAGAGGAAAGTCCAAACAATGAAAGATAAGGAAGGCCTAAGGAACCTCAACTACGGGGTGACCTAAATAAGTGTTGTTGAATTTCAGGTTCCAGTTCAGGTTCCAATTCATCATTATCTTCAGTATCCATGTCACTTTCCTCCCCAAATAACTCCTCTTCCAAGAAAGAGCCACCAAGCCCATATTCATGTTCATGTATAGAGACTTCATTTGGTGACAGATGAGATGAACCCTCCACAAAGTCAGCGAATCTGGACAAAAAACAGGAAGGGAGAATATTTACAATAAAATAGAACAAAAAAAAAAAACACAACATCCTAACTGCAACAAAAAACTTAGATGAAAGACACCATTTCACCATGACTACACTACTATCAATATATCTCCATGACAACATGTATTAAAAGTTTCCAGAAAAATACAGAACACACAAACTAACCTGCTCACAAACCCATTCATGTATATAATATTGTGCGGTCAATGAGAAAGAGCAACAGACTGCCATTCACAGTACAATCAGAAGGGTAAAATACAGCTGAGTGAAATGAAAATCATGAATATTCACAGGTAAATCACAAATGCTACCCCAGAAAACGAACGGAAATATTAAAACAGATATTTGGTAAATGTCAGTTTAGCCTTCCAAAACACTTAGGCCACGAGCACACAAAACCTTTTCCTCCCCTGGACGTCATTGCTCCAGGAAGAAAAAAAAAAAAAGTTCAAAACGGGTTTAGGCATTTCAAGAGCAAGGGCCAGAATATTAAATTTATTCTGGCCACTGGAATGAACCCTCAAGTGCTAAACACGCCTAGTGCTTAAAGCGGAGTTCCACCCAATTTTGTGTTTATTAAAAGTCAGCAGCTACAAAAAGTGTAGCTGCTGACTTTTAACACACTCACTTGTCCCACGGTCCAGCGATGCAGCTGGTGGGAGCCTCAGTTCTCTCCCTCTTCTCCCCGTGGCGCCAGCATCACTAGTGTGGGCACCCGGCTGTAACAGCTTGCGGCTTCACAGCCGCGCGAGTCAAGCTTGCGCATCCTGAGTGGAAGAGCAAGTCCCAGAAGATAGCAGAGAGGGAAGAGGAGAGAAGATGTTCCACTTGTGCCGCCTAGGCGGCCCACCCGGAAGTGGGAGCGGGTACCTGTCAAATCTAGGTACCCGCTCCGCAACCAAAAAGGAGGTTTTAAAGCAGAAGTTCGATTTTTGAGTGGAACTCTGCTTTAAGCACGTTTGCACCTGCTGGCCACTGTTTATGGTACTACTCCTCTCCTGAAGAATTGGACCCCCCCCCCCCCCATATCTCTAAACTCCTACGTCTGCAAGGGCAATTACATAAATCTAACCTAAATAGGAATCAGTGGGTGAGGGTGCTGTGTAATCTATATTCACCTGTATCCATAAGTTTGGAAAAAAAAAAAAAAAAAAAGCACCTGGATCCAAGGCTGGGCTTCATCTTCCCAGATTTTTGAATTTTCCTTTATATTACTATGGGCCCAAGACCATTAACACCAGGGTGCCATCTAATCTAGGCTGATACTGGGACAATAATGTGATCGATTACAGAAATAAAAGTATAATTTACATGTTCATCTCCCCCAAATGGTTACCCACTATCTGTAGATGCACTTTTAATATTTTCTTAAAATTATGAAGCCAATTTACTAAAAATTAGTGTCACCTTGGCCACTGTAAACTTCAAATATCCATTCAGGTTCAGATGAAACTTTATAGGAATTTCTTTTCTTGAAAGTAAATAGGAGGCGAATAGAGGGCAAAATAATATTCCCAGTAAACCATCCTATACATTTTCTTCTTGTACTTATTTTTTCTGTTGCCAAAGTCAAATATCTGCCAGGTAATACCATTCTTCTAACCACACTATTGAGCCTACAGGATTATGCTTCATAACAGCTTTTTGGGAGTAGCACCCCTTGTGACAGTGATATGCAACAGCTAGCTCTCAATATAATTTGGAAGTTGGCAAGGAACGATAGGATAGGCAAAGGACAGTGTATTCCTTTAAACAAACCCGAAGTGAAAAAAGATTCCCACATCACTGCTTTGCAGCACACTGTGGATACTTTCATGTTCTTCCACATCAGGCCTTCTATTTCATTTTAGGGTGCCTTGTGCCCCCAAATCCAAGAATGACACTGTATATAAAAAGAGGACAGTTACCCTAGTCAAGAAGCCACCCATTCCTTAGTCCTGTTATTGTATTGACCGCCTGTCACTGTGAAAGGCCAATAATAAGGCTCAGTGGGTGAAAGGAGATGGCGCTTTCCTCTAAACTCAGGAAGCGGAATTGATATTGGTCACCTTTCCAAAGAAGGCATTTAAAAAAAAAGGGGCATGATGAACAGGATGCATTTGTCTATAGTGTGCCGCTTACAATGGTGTGGGAGAACTTTCCTCATTTCAGGTTTGCTTTAGTGCAAGTCCCAGAACTACAAGCATATATTCTAGATTTCCTTACAGATTTCAAAGCATGCTCACAAACAAAAAAAACATAAAAAAATGTATTATACTGGCATATATAAAATTTGTGGATATATGTACAAGAAAGTTAAGTACCATGTTCTCTCTTCTCTCTTTCCTGCAAGGACTTATCAGGGTTCTTGGGTTCTCAGTGTAGGAATACCTAGCAAGCAATAAGATTTGTTTTTTTGTTTTTCAAAAATATAAGCACTGCTAACAAATTTTCAAAATAAAATATTCTTCAAAGAAAAAAAAAAATAAAATAAGAAAAAGAAATATGCCACTCATAACTACTATTTATGCCTTTCAAATACGAGATGGCAATTACTACATTTTGTGCAACGATTTCGGGGAAAATAGTTAAAAGTACATGCACATGAATTCTGAGTTTGAAATTCGGGGGAGGGGTAATATGGAAAATGTGATGAGCAATTTTCCAATTACTCGTGGTTTTATTTTTGAACCCTCTACAAATGGTGTCATTGCAAAGTATGTATAAGTGTTACAGGGATGGTGGGGTAAACCACCTTCAGGCTGGATTCACACCTATACATTGAGGTTTTATCAATACGTGCAGTAATGTGTTGTCACTGATTCTGTTTCATTGCAATGCACAGTAATGACATTTTTTTTTTTTTTTTTTTAACAATCTTTTCCTACAGTTTACAGTGCCTTGCGAAAGTATTTGACCCCCTTGAACTTTGCGACCTTTTGCCACATTTCAGGCTTCAAACAAAGATATAAAACTAATTTTTTTGAGAAGAATCAACAGCAAGTGGGACACAATCCTGAAGTGGAACTAAATTTATTGGGTATTTCAAACTTTGTCAACAAATAAAAAACTGAAAAATTGGGCGTGCAAAATTATTCTGCCCCTTTACTTTCAGTGCAGTAAACTCTCTCCAGAAGTTCAGTGAGGATCTCTGAATGATCCAATGTTGACGTAAATGACTAATGATGATAAATATAATCCACCTGTGTGTAATCAAGTCTCCGTATATATGCACCTGCACTGTGATAGTCTCAGAGGTCCGTTTAAAGCGCAGAGAGCATCATGAAGAACAAGGAACACACCAGGCAGGTCCGAGATACTGTTGTGGAGAAGTTTAAAGCCGGATTTGGATACAAAAAGATTTCCCAAGCTTTAAACATCCCAAGGAGCACTGTGCAAGCGATAATATTGAAATGGGAGTATCAGACCAATGCAAATCTACGAAGACCTGGCCATCCCTCTAAACTTTCAGCTCATACAAGGAGAAGACTGATCAGAGATGCAGCCAAGAGGCCCATGATCACTCTGGATGAACTGCAAAGATCTACAGCTGAGGTGGTGGACTCTGTCCATAGGACAACAATCAGTCATATACTGCACAAATCTGGCCTTTATGGAAGAGTGGCAAGAAGAAAGCCCTTTAAGATATCCATAAAAAGTGTTGTTTAAAATTTGCCACAAGCCACCTGGGAGACACACCAAACATGTGGAAGAAGGTGCTCTGGTCAGATGAAACCAAAATCAAACTTTTTGGCAACAATGCAAAACGTTATGTTTGGAGTAAAAGCAACACAGCTCATCACCCTGAACACACCATCCCCACAGTCAAACATGGTGGTGGCAGCATCATGGTTTGGGCCTGCTTTTCTTCAGCAGGGACAGGAAAGATGGTTAAAATTGATGGAGCCAAATACAGGACCATTCTGGAAGAAAACCTGATCGAGTCTGCAAAAGACCTGAGACGGAGATTTTCTTCCAACAAGACAATGATCCAAACAAAGCAAAATCTACAATGGAATGGTTCACAAATCAACATATCCAGGTGTTAGAATGGCCAAGTCAAAGTCCAGACCTGAATCCAATCGAGAATCTGTGGAAAGAACTGGAAACTGCTGTTCACAAACGCTCTCCATCCAACCTGAACTCAA
Organism: Pelophylax lessonae; assembly: GCF_965119305.1. NCBI lineage: Eukaryota > Metazoa > Chordata > Amphibia > Anura > Ranidae > Pelophylax > Pelophylax lessonae. The sequence goes on from NC_138769.1 coordinate 569,400,070, forward strand.
GCTGTTTTGCAAGGAGGAATGGGCAAAAATTTCAGTCTCTCAATGTGCAAAACTGATAGAGACATACCCCAAGCGACTTACAGCTGTAATCGCAGCAAAAGGTGGCGCTACAAAGTATTAACTTAAGGGGGCTGAATAATTTTGCACGCCCAATTTTTCAGTTTTTTATTTGTTAAAAAAGTTTGAAATATCCAATAAATTTCGTTCCACTTCATGATTGTGTCCCACTTGTTGATTCTTCACAAAAAATTACAGTTTTATATCCATGTTTGAAGCCTAAAATGTGGCAAAAGGTCGCAAAGTTCAAGGGGGCCGAATACTTTCACAAGGCACTGTATATGTACTCTTTACAAAAAGTGCAGCGCTAAAGTAATTAGAATAATAATGTGACAAGTGAAAAAAACACAAAAAGTGATATACAATATAAGCAAAATAGTGTCCAAAATATTGAATAAAGTCCCAAAACAAAGATGCAAATGAAAATGAATCCACATGCAAAGTGTTGAGAAGAACAACCCTTTTCAGTGACACCCAGGGAAAAGTGAAGGATGGGGACACCTCTGTGCACAAGTATCACAAGCAGCTTACCAGAACTCCTTGGCTACTCAATTTAATGAGACAGCCTCTCCCAGCAAGATGTTATACCAATGTCACCAGCGGTCGTCAAGCTCCAATGCTTCATAATCACTCCATCATATAAGCATGAGTATATAAAAATAATAAGAGCCCATAGCGTAATTCCGTAACATATAAAATCCAATTTATTAAAAGAGTACTACTCACAATGAGAAGGTAAAAAACAGGTACATAGAACGTGCTGTTTCCAGGACCAGGTAGCGGCGTCCCGCAAATGTCCAAAGCAGCATCAAGCAATGTAAAGCAGCCGGCTCCATAAGGGGGCGTGTGGACGTTGCGTCTGGAGTCGCCAACGTTTCGTCAAAAGACTTTGTCTGGGCGACTCCAGACGCAACGTCCACACGCCCCCTTACGGAGCCGGCTGCTTTACATTGCTTGATGCTGCTTTGGACATTTGCGGGACGCCGCTACCTGGTCCTGGAAACAGCACGTTCTATGTACCCGTTTACCTTCTCATTGTGAGTAGTACTCTTTTAATAAATTGGATTTTATATGTTACGGAATTACGCTATGGGCTCTTATTCTTTTTATATACTCATGCTTATATGATGGAGTGATTATGAAGCATTGGAGCTTGACAACCGCTGGTGACATTGGTATAACATCTTGCTGGGAGAGGCTGTCTCATTAAATTGAGTAGCCAAGGAGTTCTGGTAAGCCGCTTGTGATACTTGTGCACAGAGGTGTCCCCATCCTTCACTTTTCCCTGGGTGTCACTGAAAAGGATTGTTCTCCTCAACACTTTGCATGTGGATTCATTTTCATCTTTGTTTTGGGGCTTTATTCAATATTTTGGACACTATTTTGCTTATATTGTATATCACTTTGTGTTTTTTCACTTGTCACATTATTATTCTAATTACTTTAGAACTGCACTTTTTGTAAAGATTTTGGTTATTGATCACTGTTAGTTGATTTTGGTGCTAGCTGCTTATATAATTCATATTGAATTCACTGTCATTCATTTAATTTAGCGCAGGAATTTTTTCTCCCCTTTATACTGTATATGTACTGCACAGTGGCTTTGTAAATCGTACTTCTGCAGCACTAGGGACTGCAACACTATCTGCGTGGAGTTGGCATGTTCACCCTGTGCATGTGTGGGTTTCCTCTGGCTACTGTGGTTTCCTCTCACACTCCAAAGACATATGAATAGCTTTTTTTTAGCAAAACTCTGGCATATGGACAAGGAACTACTGCTCAACGAATACAAAAAGCCCAAAGTGTCTGCTTAAGAAATATGGGGGGTTTCCATCTTTGTCCACTTTCTAAAAATGTTAGGTTTTCTGGCTGGGGCTGGCTTCTATACCTCCAAGCCATAAACAAACCCCTCCAAAAATAGTTTTTTTCTATATCAATTACATAAAAATCAATGAAATACATCAATATCAATTCACCATTTTACCTTTCAACAGATCAACCATTTGGTGTCCCATATAACCAGGTCTATGGGGGGGCGGGGACTGTACTACATAACTATTAGATCCTAAAGAGATGATTTTGGAAACAGATTGTAATGAGCATGGTCACCAAAAGATGCACTAAGCAAGGAAATTGAAAAGAAAAAAAAAAAAAAAAAAAAAAAAAGAAGAAGGGGAGGACTGCCTTTGAAACCAGGAAAACCAAGATTTAATAAATTGTATGTGCAAAAATTTAATTAATCTTACCGTAAAATTCCTTTCTGAGTCCTCTGACAGTCGCCGCCCCTCATATAGTCTTCACCAATGGGTATTGACCTCTTATCCATAGGAGCAAGCTAGGCATAAGACTTGTTAAAATACAAATAATTTGCATAGACACACCTGTCCCACTGGTCCAATACCCCCCTGCTATCAGCATTCCCAACTCAGTTTGGTAGCAAGCGGTAAATAGTCCAAAAACCCCAAAAAGAGGGGGGGGGGGGGGGGAGGAATTTTACGGTAAGATTTTACAAAAATTCAGTTCTCTCTTGCGTCCTCCGACAGTCGCCGCTCCTCATATAGTCTTCACCAATGGGATGTCCCAAAGCAGTGTAGACATGAGGGGTGGGAAGCGCAACCGTCACAAAGGCAACGCAGCACCCAGGTCAGAGAAAGGAACCTTATCTGAACCAGAAAGGTAAAAACTCTGGGTTAACGAAAAAACTCAACAACAGGAGCAACAAACCCAGGAAAGCAAATCAAACAAAGGGGGAAACAACCCCAACAGACAGGGACAGGCAAACGCCATGTCCCCCCTCAAGGCACGGCAGCGCACAGGACTTTGCGGCCAAAGGAGGCATCTGCCGATGTTAAAAACATCAAGTTTGTAAAATTTGGAAAAGGTGTGCACGGACGACCAAGTCACTGCCTTGCACACCTGGGCCACCAAAGCTTGATGCCAGAAGGCCCAGGACGCACTCACTTGCTCTGGTAGAGTGCGCTTTGACAGGGAAGGGCGGCACCGGTTCCCTAATAGAATAGGCCTGTACAATCGTCTTGTCTGATCCATTTCGAAATGGTTGCCGCAGACGCAGCCATACCCTTCCGAGGGTCCTCGGGAAGGACAAAAAGGGAATCAGACTTCCGGAAGGATTTAGTAGACGACAGGTAAACCCTGATCGCCCGGACAACATCAAAGGAATGCAAGGCAAACTCCTTAGGATGTTTAGGATTCACACATAGCGAAGGCAAGACAATAGCCTTGTTAAGGTGAAACTCGGAAACCACCTTAGGAAGGAAAGATTGGTTAGGTCGCAAGACCACCTTATCCCTTTGAACAACCAGGTAAGGGGAGCGGCAAGACAGAGCCGCCAACTGACACTCTGCGGGCAGATGTGATCGCTACCAGAAAGGTAACCTTCCATGACAACACAGACGGGAATTTCCCTGATGTTCTCAAAGGGAGGACGTTGCAAAACCGACAGGACCAAATTCAAGTCCCGAGGTAAAGGCGCTCTCCTAAGAGGAGTCAAATAACGCACCCCCTGAATAAAGGTGACAACTGACCCTTAATCGTGGTCAGCGCAAGACGCTGGTCCACACCAGATTGCAGGAAGGCCAACACCCTTGCCACCAAAAAAGAGCGAGGATGGACGCCCCTGGATTCACACCAGGCAAAATAAGCCTTCCAGGTACGGTAATAAGATTTTACCGGACGAGGCTTTCCTAGCCTTGAGTAGGGTAGGAATGACCGTCGACGAGAGACCCCGATCTCTCAGGACCTGGCTTTCAACAGCCACGCCGTTAAAGCCAGCGATTGTAAAGCAGGATGTTAGATCGGCCCCTGAGACCGTAGATCGTCTCGCAACGGGAGCCGCCATGGAGGCTCGACGACCAGTTGTATGATGTCCGCATACCAAGACCGGCGCGGCCAGTCCGGGGCCACCAGAATCACCAACTTCGCTTTCGAGACCAACCTGCGAAGGAACCTTAGACCTAAATTAGGAGATACTGATTCCATGGCACCACCAGCGCATCCGAGGCATCTGCCAGAGGATCGTGCGCGTTCTTGCCACGAACCTTCCCACCTTGTTTAGCCGGGATGCGAACAGATCCACATCCGGGGATCCCCATCGCGCACACAGCATTTGAAACACCTCCGGGTGTAGGGACCATTCCCCTGGTCCAGGGTCTGGCGGCTCAGGTAATCGGCCTGCCAATTCTCCACACCTGGAATGTGAACTGCCAAAATCGCCAAGACGTGCGTCTCGGCCCAAGACAGAATCCTGGTCACTTCCCGGGCACTCCTGGTGCCCCCTTGGTGATTGGTGTAAGCCACCGCAGTGGTGTTGTCCATCTGCACCCGCACAGGGCGGCCCCGAAGACGATCCGACCAACGGAGCAAGCACAGTCTGATCGCTCGCAGCTCCGAGATGTTTATTGGCAGGGAGGATTCCTCCTCCGACCAAGTGCCCTGGGCAGACAGGGTGCCCAGAACGCCACCCCAGCCCAACAGGCTGGCCTCAGTGGTGACCACCGTCCACAACGGCCGGAAGGATTTTCCCTCCGTCAGAGCCGGAGACTGGAGCCACCACAGAAGATCCTCTCTGGCTTGGTGACTCAAAGATATCCTGCTTTCCAAGGAAAGAGGATGCCTGTCCCATCCGGCCAGGATCTCCGCTTGAAGAGATCGTGTGTGGAACTGTGCGAATGGTATCGCCTCGAAGACCGACACCATCAATCCCAGGGACCACATGCAGCTCCTGAGCGATGAGGATTCGTTGTCTCTGAGGGACCCGACCTCGTCCTGTAGAGTCCGGAACTTGTCCTCGGCAGAAAAACTTTGGCTTGGGCGGAATCCAGGACCATCCCCAAGTAAGGGAGTCGAACAGAAGGGGACAAAGTCGACTTCTGAACGTTGATGGTCCACCCGAACCGTAGTGGACAGATCGCGTAACAAGCTCGGACAGGTACTCGATCTTAACAGGAGATCGTCCAGATAACCCAAGATCGCAATTCCCTGCGCCCGTAACAGGGCCAGAACAGGAGCCAACACTTTGGTAAACACCCTTGGAGCCGAAGCGAGACCGAAAGGTAACGCCACAAACTCAGTGTTCCTCCGCGATTGCGAATCGGAGGTACCTCTGATGACCCTCGAATATGGGGATGTGTAAATACCCATCCTTGAGGTCGATGCAAGCCAGGTAATCTCCCGGGCTCAGGGAGGCTACCACTGAACGGAGGGATTCCATGCAGAATTTTTGAACCCGCACAAAGCAGTTCAGTGCTTTCAAGTCCAGAATCGGACGTACCTTGCCCTCCTTTCTGGGCACACTGAACAGATTTGAATAAAACCCCCGGAATCTGTCCCGATGGGGCACCGGGATGATTACCCCCTGGGCGAGGAGATCCTGAACCGCCCGGTGAAGATCTTGTAAACGAAAGGAGTTCGATCTTGTAACCTGATCGAATGATTTCCTGAACCCACCTGTCCGGAATCCGGAGCAGCCAAGGTTCGAGAAAATCACGCAGACGTCCCCCCACCCCTGGAACGGGTGAGGATGTCCCTTCAAGTCGAGGCGGCCTGGCCCGCAGCACCAGCGTGGGCGGCTTTTGGCTTGCCCGCCCAAGGTTTTTTCTGGCCACCCTGGCCTTTAAAGAATTTTCCCTTATCCTGTGCCTTGAAGGCACAAAAGGACCCCTGATTTGGTTTAAAGGAAGGGCGCCGCTTACAGCGGAAAGACTTACCCTTGGGATTCTGGGGCAGCAGAGTGCTCTTGCCCCCAGTGACCCCCTTAACCAATTCTTCCAGGGAATTCCCAAAAAGGCAATTCCCCGCATAGGGGATGTCAGACACCGTCTTTCTAGAAGTCTGGTCAGCCGACCAGCTCTTTAGCCATAGCAAGCGACTGATTATTACCGCGAACGCAACAGTCGTGTGTCTAAAGGGGCCTCATCCAAGGCCGCATCACACAGGTACAGAACAGCCTGAATAATCTGGTCCACATTTTCTCCAAAGTAGCAGGAGGGGCGGAATCAGCCACAAGGGTGCGCCTGAGCACCTTAGCCCAATCTATCACAGCCTGAGAGACCATGACAGAGGCGAAAATAGGTTTCAAAGAACCCGCTACCAAATAGGAGTGGTGAGTAAGATTCCACCCGCCTATCCGTAGGGTCCCTAAACACCGGAGAATCCTCCGTGGGCATAAGAGCGGCCTTGTTCAATCTGGACACCATGTGATCCACCTTAGGGGCCACCTCCATGATGGCGTGGGTGCAGCTCTGCGACGGGAAGCCTCCCACCCCAGGTGGTGGGGGTGCCGTCAGCCAAACAGGACTCTAGCAACGCACGGTAAACCGCAGTTGAGGCATCCTAGCGAGGTGGCTACCTCGCGGGCTTTTGTCCCTGAGGACAGGGACAGGTCATTTGCGAGGCCAGGGTGTACACATAGCCTGCTAAACGCTCGATGGCGGGCTGGGATTCCGTAAGACTCTAGTACAACCAGTCTGATTCCCAGCTGTAGTCTTCCGAAACTCCGACTAACTAAGCGTAGTACAAATAAAAAGCTAGTAGTGCAAAGAAAATAATTGGCATAAAATAAAAGTAATAAAACAGAAGAAAGGCCGAGACTGTAGCCCAACACAGGGAAGCCTATCTTACTCCTAACTAGGCAGAAGACAAACTGAGTTGGGAATGCTGATAGCAGGGGGGTATTGGACCAGTGGGACAGCCCCTACAGGTGTGTCTATGCAAATTGTTTTGTATTTTAACAAGTCTTATGCCTAGCTTGCTCCTATGGATAAGAGGTCAATACCCATTGGTGAAGACTATAAGAGGGGCGGCGACTGTCAGAGGACGCAAGAAAACAGACTTTACATATTGTACTCAGCCTACCAAGCTTGCCAGGTTATCAACTTAAGTGGTTGTAAACCCTCACATATACCAGGTGAAGTGAATAGCCTCAGATAATGAAACAAATCCTCCTACATAAGTTTTACTTGTATATCTGCTAACTTCCCTTTTTTTCACCCTTTCAAAAAAGAGCAGCTTGTGGTAAAAAATCTTTCTTCATCTGCCAGCAGTACAAACACAGGTGCCTAAATCACCATCGAACACATTAAAAAGGGGTCTGTATCTGAATTGCAGCATGATCACTAGATCCCTAATCACCCAAACACCCACAAGAGTCATAGCGCTGCCTGCTGCATTGCCTCACCCAAAATGTAATCATCACAAGTAGTATGGCTAGCTGGTCAAAATGTGCAAAACGCAAGTGAACCCCAAAACAAATGCTCTAATTGTACTAAGTGGAAAGAACTCTGGGTAATGAAAGGGTGACATGATCTCCTCTCATATTCCCTTTGTTAAACTTCACTCACACTAAAAATTGTAGAAAAAAAATACATGCAGCATGTAAGAAACTTGATGGGATTTATCCACATCATTGATATAAATCTGCCACTGTTCAGTGTAAAAAGCAGGCTGTAACTATGCTCACCATATATGCCACTGCGGCTATTTTAACTGAGGGCAGCTGGTCCATCCTTTGCCTGTCTCCACTGGTCCTCCGCCCTCCTCCAGCTCTCCTCCCCATTAGAGAGAGAAAATAAATGAATGAATAAATAAATAAACCCACCCTTTAGAATCCTGGGATTTCTGATGAAAATATCCCAGTAGTCTACAAGAGTAGAGTTTTGACGTAATTAGCCTACGAGGGGGAAGCAGAAGGTGGAGAGGAACAATGAATAAAAAAGGGTATTTGTAGCTAGAATGATTAAATTTTTCTATCCATTGGTATTTAACCAGTTGTGGACCTGAAGGATTTGCCCCCTTAATGACCAGGCCCTATTTTGCATTTCGGAACTGCGTTACTTTAAACGGACAATTGCAGACGTTGTACTCAAACGAAATTTACGTCCTTATTTCCCCACAAATAGAGCTTTCTTTTGGTGGTATTGGATTACCTGTGCGATTTTTATTTTTTGCGTTATAAACAAAAAAAAGCAACAAATTTGGGGGGGGGGGGGAATCGCAATAAGCGGATAGTACAATAGTTACAACAGCCGACTGTCCTCCCTCAGCGGGGAACAACCGAGAGTGTCAGGCGGCAATCGGAGCCGCCTGACACATGCATCGGCTTCCCCGATAACGATCGGGGGTGGGTGCGCGCCGCCGGTGGCATGCGCTCGCCCCCCAGTTCCTCTCAGGCGAGCAACGTAGGTGTGCGTAGTTTTGCCTGTACGTGCCACCCTGTCGCAGTAAAAAGGTGGCGGGTGGTCGGGAACTGATTGAAGAGGGGGAGAGAATGCTTTTAGAAGGAAGGTTTAAAAAATAAAAATAAAATAGACTGAAGATCCGCTTTAAATCCACTCAGGGCTCTAAAATCAGTCACTCACACATGGCTAATTCATTTGGGACCTTCTATTTCTCTTTATATAACCTCCATGTTGAAGAATCCTCCATTACCACTTAATCCAGGCTTAACAAGATCAAAGAAGATATACTGTATCTCCTTCTCTAATATTCCTACTCTGGACCCTTCTATTTGTTCAGACTTCAATTCTCAAATTTCCCCAGAAGAAATCCAGGCTACTGTTAATGCACTATACCATTTGGGCAAATACCCAGGCCCTGATAGGTTGCAAGCTCATTGCTATAAGACTCTACCCCCTCATTTACTACCCTATTTGAATAAAGCTTTCAATTCCCTAGTTAATGAATCTCAATTCTCAAGTGTCTCCTTGCTGGCCCATATTGCAATACTCCAAGGGAAAGACCCCTCCTGCATCAACTATAGACCCATATTCCCCTTGAATTTGGATCTATAGCGGATTGTAAAAATGCTCTCCAATGGGCTTCTCCTGCACGTTACCAGCCTCAAGTTGAGTTTCTATTCAGCCGAGAAGCCAGAGATACATTTAAGTGCTCAACCTCAATCATATAGCCTCCCAAACAAAAATTGGATTTTTGACTTACTGCAAAATCAATTTCTCTGATGGGCACAGTTCCTGATCTTCTTGACCATTGGGTTATACTGCCCCCTACAGGAATAGGACACTAGGCAGAAAAAGAACTGGACTACGCCTATGGGCAGTCCCAGGAGGTATACTCCCCCTCTCTGCTATTAGGTACTCCGTTTTGTTACAAGCAGTATCAGAAGTAATACAACTCAATAGAAGGGTGGGTGCTGTGTCCACCAATGAACATCAGAGAAATGTATTTTACGGTAAGTCAAAAGTCCCATTTTCTGATATTCTTGACCATTGGGACATCCCAAAGGAGTGTTAAACATGAGGGATGGGAACAGCAAGAAAAAATTCCCAAGCTGAACCATAGCCAATCAGGAAACAGGAGCCCACCTGAAAAACATTACACCCCCAAAGAGGGAACAAGCCCCCTAAACAGCAGCCTGCAAAACCTTGCAGCCAAAAGAGTTGAGTGTTGTGTGAAACTGTTCAATAAAAATAGAAGATTCCAGTACAAGCTAAGTTGGCTAGAAAATCTGATATCTATGTTCACGACTGGGAGGAAGCCGTATACTGATGAAAGTCCACAAGTACAGTGTGGGTTGAGGTTCCATTACATTGGTGGCAAGCGGTGGGATGTTTCCTGCAGTCTGGGACATCCAAACCTCCACCGGGATTCAAGTTCAAGGTCCGGATAGATGAGAGGAGAGGTAAAGATATCAGCCGCCATGGAAGAGGAATTCATAAGGAGGTTGCAAGTGATACATATACAGCACAGGGGACCAGTGTCAAGAAGGTCCTGCTAGGATGGTATGATGTAATCGGTTGGGAACTCTGGAAGGAATGCTAGCCCGTGAGCAGCGACACCAGGAAAAAATCCTCCCCTCCTTCCAGGAAAGGTACTGGTTGCAGTACGAAGTTTGAATGTTGTTTTTGGGGAGACAACCGCTCAAGAAATGGAAAGCGGAGTTATGCCCCATACACACGTGCAGATTATCTGCAGACTTTTGTCTGCAGACTTACCAAAACCATATAATATGAGGTCAAACCTAAACACTTTCAATTTGTATGCAATCCGGCAGGCCCTTGCACTACATAGAAAAGGTAAGTCTGCAGACAAAAGTCTGCAGATAATCTGCACGTGTGTATGGGGCATTAAGCAGGCTGGTCCAGGTGGAGATGCTGTTGGATGAGCGCTACAGAGCCCTCTGCTGGTATGTAACCCAAGTGCGCCCATGGACAGTGGAGGACAGCCCAACAGAAGGCTTTTGTTACGGCGGCCTGGGGCGGTTACTAGAGAAGCTGTCCAAGGACCCCAACTTTGGGAGCGATTTGGAGTTGCGGTTAAAGGAAATTGAGAATTACAGAGAAGAGATCCTGAACATCTCAGAAGTGTTCTGGGAACTGGAAAATTTGGAGTTTTTGGCCAATCAGGAATCGGAGCTGGAGATCGCCTACAGACGGCTGCTAGACTCTGCTCAGCGCCGGACCTGGGCTCCCCTTGCCTGGGAATATCCAGAAGTACCAGCTGACAGTCCAGAAATCCTGACTGAAGAATTGACAATGTGGCACAGTAATAGTGTGCTTTGCACACCTGCACCCACAGTATGGGATGCGGAGGTCTTAAGACAGATGCAGCAAGTGTTGACTCACCTTGATGAACCTGTTTCTGCACGGGATGAGCTTGGATGGAGGAATGAATCTGTCCAGCCACTGGATAAAAGGTATGGGAGAAAAGGAAGCCATCTTCATTTCCCAACCACAGGTTTAATTGACTTTCCATCGGAGGAGGATATGGATGATAAATCACCCGCCAAAGTGCCACCAGCCCATGCCCTGGACTTTCAGCAATTCCAGAGGCTGGGGATTTAATAGACTTTTCTGCTAAGGAGGAACATCCCAGTGAGCCTACAGCAGAAGAGTGGGTATCCAGGCATAGTGCTGCTGACTTCTGCCTGCAACAATTGGTGACCGAGGAAGATGTGAGCAAGGCCACTGACTTTTCAGTTTACTTTCCTGCAGAACAGCGGGCATCAGGGCCTAACATCACTGAGCTCTGCCCAACACCAACAGCAGCTTCAGCCTTCCTGAGAGAAGAGGCAGCTGACCTTTCTCCTACACCACTGACCGGGACATGGAAATTCCTGCCAGCAGCATCTGTGGAGTTACAAGAAACTTTTCCAGCTGAAGTGCTGGCAGTGGGACAGAGGGTCCAAGACCTTTGCCCCACACCTGTGGCAGTTCCAGAGGCTCCGGGTGAGAAGGTAGTCATCCTTCCTCCCCAGCGAGAGATCCACAGTCTGGGAGCAGAGGAAGCCAGTCTTCCTCCCAAACAGGTAGCCGGAGCGGATTATGTGGAGTCCCCAGCAGAAGTGCTGGCAACAGGGCAGAGTGCTACCAACCTCTGCCCAGCATCCGCAACAGCTACAGAGTTCCAGGAAGCTGGGGAAATCTGCCCCTCGCCCCAGCGACAAGCTGATGTAGTGAAGCTTCTACACCCAGCTGAAGCCAGACAGTCAATGACCTTTGCCCCACACCTGTGGCAGTCCAGGAGGCCCAGTCAGAGCAGAGGAATCAGTCTTCCCTCCCCAGCTAGGATCTGTGAATCTGGGAGACAGTACCAGAGAAAGGTTGTCCCAACTGCCAGATGAGGGTAAGGAAGATTGAGCAGCCGACTCGCCTTCCCAGCAGCAGACGATGCCCCAGAATGATGACACCAACCCAGCAGTAGAGCTGGCAACAGAGCAGAGTGCGGCTGGCCTCTGCCCTCAACGTACAAAAGATGAAGTTCCTGTGGTAGTGAATGGGACTGCGGTCTTCCCCTCTATATCCCAGGGATGCCAGGCAGTCAGCCCAGGTCCCCAACAGCATGAGGGAGTGAGCCCAGCCACCCTGTCTTCTCTCCAGCAGCTGAAAGGACTCCAGGGAAAAGGGCCAGTCCACGCCTCTATCTACGAGAGAGGCAGAGGTTGGCTGGGTGAGTAATGCGCCATTCGGGACAATTTGCATGGGTTACTGTGTAGGTACAGACATTGGGGGACTGGAACTACAGACTACCTTCAAAGTCAACACGTTTGGGGTCCCCTCCTGTGTTAGTCTCCTTCCGAAAAGGGGAAAGACGTGATGGGAGTCACTTTGGTTGGGGGGCCCCTGGAACACAGCTTACCTTAGAGGTTAGGAAATACCTTTCTCAGCCCCCTAGGCCCCTCTTATGTGTAAGTCACCCTGTGTCCATTAGGGACACAGGGTGACCAAGAAGCCCAGTCTGGCCTGCCCAAACCAGACTTCCACAGACTGATCAGCTATGAGAGCTCCATGGGCCTTGCTGGGACAAACTTACAAACTATGTGGAACTTTGTCAAGGAAGCTGCCATGATGGATTGACTCTTTGGGACTTGTTACCTGACTAACCACAGGCCGCTTGGAGGTCTGGTACCTGTTTAGTCTACCTTCGGGGGGAAGATATGTGACGGTACTCACCGTCACTGGGAGTGAAAGACCGATACTTAATGGTTTGGATTGCTTCAAATGGGTTCTGTGAGTGTGAAAGTGTTCAATAAAAAAAAAAAAACAAATAGATTACAGTACAAGCTAAGTTGTCGGATAGCTTTGTATGGGGGCAGCTGGAGAATCTGATATCCATGTTCACGACGGAGGAAGCCGTATACACAGAAGTACAGTGTGGGTTGAGGTTCTGTTACAGTAACGCAATTTCCTTAGGATGTTTTGGCCTGGGACAAAGGGAAGGCAACACAATGTCCTCATTCAGATGGAAATCAGAGACCATTTAAGGAAGGAAGGACATGGGCGAAGAAACACCTTATCCTTGTGGACCACCAAATAAGGGGAATGACAAGACAACGCCGCTAATTCTGACACCCTGCGTGCAGAGGTGATAGCCACCAAAAAGGCCACCTTCTATAGCGTAAGCAAGGGAATCTCCCAAATAATTTTCAAAGCGAGGCTTCTGAAGAGCTGAAAGCACCAAGTTGAGATCCCAAGAAGGTAGTGGGGACCGCACCCGTAGAGTCAAATTTAGTTTTAGGACTGCAAGTTACACAGAATGCCTTGTTGTTGGCCTTGCAGCTTATACATGCGTTTGCAAATGTGCGTTAACTAAACTCCTGTTTTTAACCTATATTGTTAGACAGGTTTATTTGGTTTGTTAGCAGACTGGTGGGTAAGTATCTCAAACTAGGGACCGGCTGTTTTCCACACACCTTCTTTAATCTCCCTTGCTTTTCAATTTGATTATATACAGGGATGGAGACGCTGAGCAGTGCTCGCCAGTTTCTCATCTAAAGTCCCAAAACTGCCCATTTTTTTTTGGACCTATTAGGGATGGAGATGCTTGCTTTACAGGCAGGTGTCTCACTCAAAGTCCCCTTTTGCCTTTACCATCTATACTCAAGGGATGGGGGTGTGCGTTTCCCAGCTGATCACATTTAGTTTGCACCCTATGGCTATCACATAGCCATTAGCTTTTCATTGCCAGTCATGGATTGGAGCAGGTTGGGGGAGGATTGGGCGATCTCCAATCCCATCCATCCATTAGCATCATGTCCTTCCTTTGTGAAGACACTCAGGTTGAGCAGTGTTATTTAGTGTTAGGACTGCAAGTTACACAGGATGCCTTGTTGTTGGCCTTGCAGCTTATACATGCGTTTGCAAATGTGTGTTAACTAAACTCCTGTTTTTAACCTATATTGTTAGACAGGTTTATTTGGTTTGTTAGCAGACTGGTGGGTAAGTATCTCAAACTAGGGACCGGCTGTTTTCCACACACCTTCTTTAATCCCCCTTGCTTTTCAATTTGTCAAACCCACTGAATAAAAGTATGCAAAAGGCAGTGCGTGGCCAAGGGTCGTTGAAAGAAGACCGCTAAGGCAGACACCTGACCCTTAATTGGTACTCAAGGCCAATTTAAAAAAAAAAAAAAAAAAAAAAGGTTGAAGGATTATAAGGAGGTGCATGGAAGTCAGCCAGCCCCCAGTCTGATGCTCTCACCCTCCAGTCTGTCACCAACCAAGTAGACCTGTCTCATGATACAAACGGGGGTTTAGTTGACACACATTTGCAAACGCATGTGTAAGCTGCAGAGCCACTTCACGACACCCTGTTTTATCTGCAGTTCCTAACACTTTCTAATTTAGTGTCTCCACACTGGGAACACATGGTTGCTAATGGATGGATGGGGTCTGATTTGACCTTATTTTTTCCGTAAACAGGGATGGAGACCATTAGCATGACCTGCTTATCTCACACAAAGTCCCAAATAGGAAATTAGGGATTAAAACGCATTGTGCTTTACAGGCCATGCCTCATATATATTACCAATCTGTCTTTATACTGCATCCACCAAGGGGATGGAGGTGTAATGCTTCTCAGCTGGTCCTTTCCAGTTTGTACCATTGTTACAACTTAGTTATTTGAGTTTTGAGACAACAGACCCAGTCATGGATGGGGGTGGGTTGGGGGAGGTTTGGGCTGTCTCCCTCCCACCTGTTCCCCCATCCATCCATTAGCAACCATGTGCTCCCAGTGTGGAGACATTAAATTAGAAAGTGTTAGGAACTGCAGATAAAACAGGGTTCCGTGAAGTGGTTCTGCAGCTTACACATTCGTTTGCAAATGTGTGTCAACTAAACCCCTGTTCTTTGTATCATGAGACAGGTCTACTTGGTTGGTGACAGACTGGAGAGTGAGTACATCCGACTGGGGGCTGGCTGACTTCCATGCACCTCTTATAATCCTTCAACCTCATTTTTTTCTTGATATAGGGATGGAGACGCCGGGCACTACCTGCTTGGGTCTCACTTAAAAGTCCCACCTAGCGTATTGTGTCTCAAGGCCAATTTCTGCTCAACCTCCCGTTGAAGAAAGGTCAAGACCCGTGCCACCGAAAGAACGAGGGTGAACAGCAAGCAACTCATACCACGAAATGTACGCAGTGACTAAAGCAAGATGGAAGATTGGCCCTTGGACAGCAGATCCTCCCTGAGAGATAGTCTCCAAGGGGCATCAGCGACCAGCCGCACCAGGTTGGCATACCAAGACCGGCGAGGCCAATCCAGGGCCACTAGAATGACCAGATTTCCTTCTGCCTCAATACTGCGCAAGAGTGGAGTAGCTTGAGGGAAAGCGTAAATCAGACAATAATGGCCCCAGGGGGCCACCAGCGAGTCTGTGGCCCCGTGACTGTGCCACAAACCTGTACTCCTTACTATTGAGCCAAGACATCAACAGATCCACCTTGGGGGCTCCCCACTTGAGACACAGCTGATGTAACCCCTCCGGATGAAAGGATTTACTCTCCTTGGTCCAACGCCTGCCGACTGAGATAATCCGCCCTTGGAATATTTACAGCGGAGAGGACCAGAACAAAGCGTTCTGCCCACCAAAAGAATGCCAGCTACCTCCAGAGCTACCAATACACTCCTTGTTTCACCCTGGTAATTGACATAAGTGATGGCCGTGGCATTGTCCGATTGGATTCGCACCGGACACCCCTGAATGTATTCTGTCCAGTGATTCAGGCACAGCCTGATCACTATGAGTTCCAGGACATTGATCGGGAGTCTGGACTCTTCCAGTGTCCAAACTCCCTGAGTGGAGTGCCGAGTCCGACCTAGGACACCTTCCCAACCAGGCAGACGGCATCAACGGTGACCACTGTCCAATACAGGGTGGAACAATATTTGCCCTGGCGAAGAGCTGGAAAGCTTAGCCACCAAATCAGAGATCCTTTTGTTTTTGGGCTCAGCCAGATCTGATTGTCCAGAGACTTCGGACACTTGCCCCATTTGGCCAAGATCTCCCTTTGCACAGTTTCATACGAGGTTTCGGCAAACGGGCCAGCTTTGAAGGTAGAAACAATCAGGCCCAGCACCCTCATGCAAGTCCGGAGGGATGACCATCTGCTGGACAGCAAGAGATGAATAGCAACATGCAACTTCTGAAGTTTGTCCAGAGGAAAAAACACTCTGGCTAGAGCGGAGTCCAGAGTCAGACCCAGATAGTCCAGTTTCGTGGAAGGAACTAGAGCAGAATTCTGAAAATTTTAAAGCTAGCCAAACTCCCTCAAAGTCCGTATAGTGATGTCCACATTGTCCATCAAAGCAGTGGGAGACTCTGCTCGCAAGAGAAGGTCGTCCAGGTAGCCCAGCACTGAGATTCCTTGCTGACATAACGCCAGCACCGGAGCCAACACCTTTGTAAAAAAGACCCGAGGAGCAGAGGTGAGACCAAAGGGTAACGCCACAAACTGATAATGCTCCTCTCCCACGGCAAAGCGGTGGAAGCGTTGGTGACAGACACATATTAGAATGTTTAAGTAGGTTGATAGAGACAAGGAAAATCCCCCTGATGTAAGAATGCCACCACCGTGTGAACAGACTATTCTGAACTTCTGTATCCGCACAAAGCAGTTCAAGGCCTTGAGATTCGGAATTGGACGCACCTTGCCTTCTTTCTTCGGGACCGTGAACAGGTTTGAATAAAACCTTTGAAAAAGTTCCGGAGTTGGAACCGGAAAATTCCCCTTTGAGGTAACCGGTCTTGTTCCCCCCGAAGAGGGCTTGTAATCAGTCCAGGTACAAACGCATATTGGAAGGAAAGAACCTCACCGGAGGGTAAGGAAGAAACTATCTTGTAGCTGGACCGCATCACTTCGTGGACCCACTTGTCTTGCACCAAGGAGGTCCACGGATCCGGAAACCAGCTAAGACATCCCCCCACCACAGGCACATGTGAGGGCGCACCTTCCTGCAGAAGCAGCCTTGTTTGCGGGTCTGGAGAACCCCCGCTTAGGACTTGCCAGACCACGTTCGCTTGGGCCCTCCCCGAAGAGGCATTGAAAGGATTTGAGCCCTTGTCAGCTGACCCTGAGGGATGAAAAAACATCCTGTGAGCCGAGAGGAACAGGCCATGTCTGCAACGAGGTTCCTTACCCTAGCCTGCGGTACAAAGGTGCTGCCCCCCCCCCCCGTGAGACTCTTGATGTCATCCAGGGTAGCTCCAAACAGGCGCTCTCCTTGAAAAGGAAGATCAGTTAAGGCTTTTTTAGGGGTCTGGTCTGAAGAACAACATTTGAGCCACAAAATACGCCTAAGGACCACTGCCGAAACAGACAGTCTAGAAAACAGGGGAGCCGCATCCAAAGAGGCATCACAAATAAACTGCAGCCCCTGGACCAACTGGTCCGCAAGCTCCGCTAAGGCAGGGGGGAGTTGCTCACCCTCCAGGTCATGGAGTAAAAGCTTAGCCCACTCGGTGAGTTTGTGACACCAGGGCAATGGTGAAGACCAGTCTGAGTGCCGAGCTGGCCACAGTGAACATACTGCGGGCCACAGCCTCTGCCTTTCTGTCAGCCAGGGATTCTTCTACCGGAATCATAAGTTGCCTTATTCAACCTGGAAACCAGGGGATCCACCACCAGTGCAACAGTCCAGTTCTTAAGAAAAGACTCTTCAAAATAGGTACCTCATTGTGAATCGCTTAGGGACCACAAAAAACGGAATTTTGTAAAATCTTACTTGTAAAATTCCTTTCTCTGAGTCCTCCGACAGTCGCCGCCTCTTCATATTCGTCACATATGGGGTATTAGACTTTGCTCCGAAGGAGTAGCTAGGCAACAGAATATGTTAACATTAAAGCTTTTAACATATCCCACCCTCAAGGGGTGGTCCCCTCAGTCAATACCCTCCTACTTCCTGCAACCATATCTCAGTTTTAGTGGAATAGCAGTAGAGTATACATTCAAACCCCAAAAGAGGGGCGGGGGCGGCGACTGTCGGAGGACTCAGAGAAAGGAATTTTAAAAGTAAGATTTTACAAAAATTCCGTTTTCTCTTACGTCCTCCGACAGTCGCCGCCTCTTCATATTCGTCACATATGGGGACGTCCCAAAGCAGTGCAAACATGAGGGGTGGGAAACGCATCCGCGCCGAAAGGCAACGCAGTCTCCACATCAAAGAAAGGAACCTTACCAAAGGAAGGAAACCAGCTGGGCAACAGCAAAAATAAGTGCTCAACAGGAGCAACAACCCAGGAAAAGACAAAAAAACCAGGGGATACAAAAAACTATCCCAACAGCCAGGAGTCCCCAACAAGGGACCCTATGGAACAGCCGCACTAAGAACCTTGCGGCCAAAGGAAGCATCCGCCGATGCCTGAACATCTACTTTGTAGAATTTTGTGAAAGTGTGCACGGTCGACCAAGTCGCCGCCTTACACACCTGGGCTACAGAAGCCCCATGACGGCAGGCCCAAGACGTACTCAGAGATCTAGTAGAGTGCGCCTTCACAGGTACAGGGGGAACCTTCCCCTGCAAGGCATAGGCCTGTTCAATGGTCTGCCTGATCCATTTGGCAATGGTAGAGGCGGAAGCCGCCATGCCCTTCCGAGGACCCTCTGGAAGAACAAACAAGGAGTCCGTCTTTCGAAAAGACTCAGTCGATTTAAGGTAAACCCTAATCGCCCGAACAACATCCAGAGAATGCAATCTCACCTCCTTTGGATGTTCAGGCTTCGTGCACAACGAAGGCAAAACAATATCCTCGTTAAGATGGAATTCCGAAACTCGTTTCGGCAGAAAAGAAGGATTAGGTCGCAAGACCACCTTATCCAAATGAACAACCAGGTACGGAGACTAGCAGGACAAAGCCGCCAGTTCCGACACTCTGCGAGCCGAAGTGATCGCCACCAAAAAGGCGACCTTTTTGGACAACATAGACAACGAGATCTCCCTGATCTGTTCAAAAGGAGCACGTTTTAACACAGATAGGACTAGATTCAAGTCCCAAGGGGGCAAAGGATCCCTCCTAGGAGGAACCAGATGCCGCACACCCTGAATAAAAGTGCCAACCAAGGAGTTGGAAGCCACGGGACGTTGAAACAGAACGGCCAGCGCAGACACCTGCCCCTTTATAGTAGCCAGCGCCAAACGCTGATCGACACCCGTCTGAAGGAAAGACAGCACACGGGAAACCAAGTACGTGCGGGGTGAAAACCCCCTGGACTCACACCAGGCAAAATAGGCCTTCCAAGTACGGTAATAAACCTTTCCCGAGGAAGACTTCCTCGCGTTGATCAAGGTATGAACAACCTCTGGAGAGAGACCCTTCTCCTTCAGGACCTCGGTCTCAACAGCCAGGCCGTCAAAGCCAGCGACTGTAAAGCAGGATGGTAAATCGGTCCTTGAGACAGTAGATCGTCCCGAAGAGGCAGACGCCAGGGGGCGTCGACCGCCAGATTCACGAGGTCTGCGTACCAGGACCGGCGAGGCCAGTCCGGTGCCACAAGAATCACCGTGCTGCGTTCCGAGTGTAACCTGCGAAGGAACCGGGACAGCAACTGAATCGGTGGAAACGCGTACATCAGCCTGTACTGATGCCACGGGGCCACTAACGCGTCCGACGCGTCTGCCCGAGGGTCGCGCGTCCTTGCCACGAACCTCTTTACCTTGTAGTTGAGGCGAGACGCGAACAGGTCCACATCTGGAAGACCCCACTTCGCGCACAACATCTGGAAGACAGCCGGATGGAGAGACCATTCCCCCTGATCCAGGGTCTGGCGACTCAGATAGTCCGCCTGCCAGTTCTCCACTCCCGGAATGTGAACCGCCGTTATCGCCGGGACATGAGTCTCGGCCCAAGACAGAATGTCGGCCACTTCTCGAGCCGCTCGGGCACTCCTGGTGCCCCCTTGGTGGTTGATGTAGGCCACCGCCGTGGCATTGTCCGTCTGCACCCGAACCGGGCAGTCCTGCAGCCGGTCCGTCCAGCGATGAAGACAGAGCCTTATCGCACGCAATTCCAGAATGTTGATCGGGAGGGAAGACTCCCCCTCCGACCAGGTCCCCTGGGCGGACAGAACGCCCAGAACACCACCCCAGCCCGACAGGCTGGCATCCGTGGTGATTATCGTCCACGAGATCGGACGAAACGACTTGCCCCCGGACACCAACGGGGACTGGAGCCACCACAGAAGGTTTTCCCTGGTGCGATGACTCAACGAGATCTGAAGATCCAGAGATTGAGGTCGCCCGTCCCACTTGGACAAGATCTCCGCCTGGAGACCCCGCGTGTGAAACTGCGCGAAAGGAATCGCCTCGAAAGCCGAGACCATCAATCCCAGACATCTCATACACGTCCGCAGAGACGAGTTCGGAACGTCCCTGAGGGACCTGACTTCCTCCTGAAGAGTCCTGAGTTTGTCTTCCGGCAGGAAGACCTTCGCCTGCACCGAGTCCAGTATCATTCCCAGATAGGGAAGACGAACCGACGGATTCAGTGTCGACTTTGGAACATTTATCGTCCAACCGAACTCCTGCAGAGTTTGCATCGTGACAGACAGGTCCTTCTCCAGACCCTGACTGGTCGCAGACCGAATCAGAATGTCGTCCAGATACCCCAGGACAGAAATGCCCTGGGCTCTCAATAATGCCAGAACCGGTGCAAGCACCTTGGTGAAGACCCGCGGAGCCGAGGCGAGCCCAAAGGGCAACGCCACGAACTGGTAGTGATCCTCCGCAATGGCAAATCGAAGGTATCTCTGATGACCCTCGAATATGGGGATGTGAAGATACGCATCCTTCAAATCGATGGAGGCCATGAATTCCCCCGGAACCAGGGCAGCCACCACCGAGCGCAGGGATTCCATGCGGAACTTGCGAACCCGCACAGAGCGGTTCAGAGCCTTCAAGTCCAGAATTGGACGAACCTTGCCCTCCTTTCTGGGCACGGTGAACAGATTGGAATAAAACCCCCGAAATCTGTCCCGATGAGGCACCGGAACCACCACTCCCTGAGCCCTCAGGTCCCGCACCGCCAGGTGCAGATCCCGCAGGCGCTCTGGAGACAGTTGTAGATTTGAGGGAAAAAATCTGCTCTCTGGCCGAGAGAGAAACTCGATCTTGTAACCAGATCGAACGATTTCCAGAACCCATCTGTCCCGCACACGGGCCAACCAGGGCTGAAGAAAACCGAGCAAGCGTCCCCCCACCCCAAAACTGGGTGAGGGCGCCCCTTCAGGCCGAACTGTTATGGGCCGCAGGTCCGGATTGGCCGGACTTCTGTTTCCCAGACCAGGGTTTCTTCTGAGAGCCCTGGCCTTTGAACGGTTTGCCCTTGTAGTGCGGCCGAAAGGCACGAAAGGACCCCTGAGGGGGCCGAAAATTCGCATGCTTCTTCCCAGAAGCCCCCTTAGCCTTGGGGAAATGGGGCAAGAGAGTGCTCTTACCCCCGGTGATCCCCTTAATCAACACATCCAGGGACTCCCCAAAAAGGCGAGACCCATCATAAGGCAGATTGGCTAAGGTTTTACGTGAAGATTGGTCCACCGACCAACATTTCAACCAAACCAGGCGGCGAGACAACACCGCCACGCTGTGCACACGTGCAGCCAACGGAATCAGGTCCAGGTCCGCATCACACAGATACATGACACCCTGGTGGATCTGATCCACCATGTCCAGGGTCGCCGCCGAGGCCGAATCGGCCACTAGGACGCGCCTAAGCATCTGCGTCCAACTTGCGATCGCCTGGGCCGCCATGAGAGAAGCAAATAGAGCCTTAAGCATAGAACCCGTAACAGAATAAGTATGACGGGCAAGAGACTCCAGTCTCCTATCCGTGGCATCACGGAAAACAGGGGATCCCTCTGCAGGAATCGCAGTGGCTTTGTTCAAAACCGCAATTGCATGATCCACTGGTGGAGGCACACACCACCGTTCATCAGTGGCAGGGGAGAAAGGATAACGCAGCTTGAATTTACTTGGTACCGCAAAAGGTTTGCGCAGATCGCGCCATTGATCCTTTACAGCGCGCTGAAAATCAGCATTGCAGGGAAAAACCTGCGGCGTCCTGCGTTTTCTCTGCGTCCCATAAGCCGCCAAGGCAGCGGGGGGACACACTTCGTCCTGCAAACGTAGCGTCTGCTTAATGGAAGCAATCAAATCATCCATGATTGCAAGCTCTTCAGGCGAGCCAGGGGGAGAATTATCAACCCCCTCAACCTCAGCCTCTACCTCAGACCCCACTAGATCAAGAGAGGAGCGGGACCCCGATAGGGGGGCCCCTGCCAGAACAGCCCCATCACCTTCACCCTCAGAATCGGAGGACAGAGTAACTCTGGGCCGTTTAGTAGATTGAGCAGCCACCAGCATTTGCACCTGGGCAGCAAGGCCAGCCACAATAGTGGCTAAATCCCCCCCTGGGGGGGAAACAGCGGTCCCCTGGCTTTCCACCAATACTGTGGGAAACTTGCCCTCCTGAGAATCCATTGCCCCTGTACGCCAGACAACCAAGGGTTAACTGCCCCCTTTCAGCAAGCGCGGTAAGCGCAGCCCACCGCACACACTCAGGCACAATGAGACCCCCACAGGGAATATACAGACTGAATACAGGCAATGGACAACAGGAATAGAAGGATAAAACCTGAGGAGACCCCGCTGCTGCTGCTGCCTCGACCGGTGTTCCAGGAAAAAGGAAGTGATGCTGCCAGGGCGCTCTATGTAAGCCTATGGAAGCTACAAGAAAATGGCCGCCGTGCATGTAAACCATGCGGCTGGAGCGGGCGCCGGTAAAATGGCGTCGTTTGGCGCCGAAACCGCCGCTCCACAGTGCATAAAAACACAATTTCATCCCATTATATGGATACATGTTAGATCGCCGCAGCGATCGCTGTATATGCCCCAACATGCCATTAAAAACATGCCCCACAGCACACAGCTTCCCACACTGCCCAGCCTGACACACACAGTGTCATACAGCTCCCCCCCCCCCCCTTGCAGCCCACAGCATGCAGCCGAGAGATAGGGAGACAAGCAGTGTGATTTAAAGGCAGGTTACACAGTCCCAGACTGAGACCCCCCCCAGACAGACAGGTCCCCACATAGACACACTTACCTCATATGGCGTGGGGAACCCGCACAGGCGAACAAGCCGCTGCACATGAGGCAGGGAGAGTCGCAATTCAAGACGCACACAATGGCGGTTAAGAAACCGCACAGCGTCCGGTGAGGTAGCCACCTCACCAAACATCCCTGCACCGAACAGGGATGGGTCGTTCACCGTGCCAGGAGCGTTACCTGGCTGAACGCTCGATGGCAGACTGGGAAGCCACTGACCCACGACCTGCGATCAGGGGGATCAGCCCGAGACCCAGTCCGCATGATCCTCTTCGTCCGAAGAACTAACTAATGCTGACAAAAACCACAGCTAAGTAAAGGTAGAGAAAAAACTCAAATAAAATATTAAAAAGAAGAAAGAGTCTGGGACAAAAAGTCCCAGCACAGAGAGAGCCAGCCACTCCTGACAAGCTAGACATTAAAACTGAGATATGGTTGCAGGAAGTAGGAGGGTATTGACTGAGGGGACCACCCCTTGAGGGTGGGATATGTTAAAGCTTTATTGTTAACATATTCTGTTGCCTAGCTACTCCTTCGGAGCAAAGTCTAATACCCCCTATGTGACGAATATGAAGAGGCGGCGACTGTCGGAGGACGTAAGAGAAAAGGGACGTTTTGGACGTTCCCATTCTTTTGCGACAAATCTGTCAAAATAGGAAAGAAAGGGAAACACCTTTGCTGCACTAGACGGTTTGTGAGTGCCAAAAGGAAACCGGTCCCTCTGCCACAGCTTCAGCTGCATCCTCCATTTTTAAAGTCTTATGCCCAGATACAATCAGTGCGTCCACCAGCGCCTTTTCGTGCGCTGCTACAGGAGTAGAGGAATAATCCTCACTATCCGAAAACTCAGGGCGGGAGGCCACAGACCCATCAGGGCAGGCCCTGTCCACAGCAGCCAGATCAAATCCAGAATCTGAAGAGAGAGACCCAAGCAGGGAGGAAGGTGGGGGGCACTTTTTACTACCCCGCCACCCAAAAGCCACCTCCACCCAGGACACCAGGAACGCCATCAGTGCATCAATTGATGGTTGGGACCCGGAGGGCCCCGCAGGCTCTGAGAGGAGGATCAGGTGGGCAAATGTTCTCCAAGGACTCCATGAGGAATAAGGGTACTCCACAAAAGTGCAAAAAACACTACTAAAAAGGAACACCCTCACCGCACTGGTAACACCACCTGATCGCCAGCCACAGAGCACCCCCCGATTCTGCAGCAGAGAGAGGACCCCACCAGACTCACCACCCCACCAGGCAGTGACCAGTAGCACCAGGATCAAAGCACTCCACGGCGTCCAGAAAGGAAAAGAGGCCCGGGAGTCAGCACCAGGGGATAAGGAGGGGCACCCACAGCTAAAATGGATGCCCAGAAGGATCCACAGTACAAACATACAGAAAATAGGCTACAACAAAATGGCCGCACCACAAGGCCCATGAGGCTCCCAGGGACCCAGGAGGGATCCCTGGGCTCAGGCAAGACAGAGCAAGAAGGGGGGGTTGTGGCAGGAGCCCCCCACCAGGTACAGCCCCCCTAACAGCCGATTGCCTGGTCGCCTACCCCCCTCCCATCGCAAGATGACACACAGGACCATCAGACTCAAGGGGGGGGGGGGGGTCACATTACGGGAAGGAGGGGAACCCGGAGGTCCGACCCCAAAACGGACCTCCACCTGCGTCCACCCCAAAACGCTCTAGGGGAGATGGGGGCGGGGGGGCTGTCGGCCAGGAGGAACGTTACGACGCAGGCAGAGATCCAGTTGTATGCGACCTCACGAGGCGTTTGACTCGCAGGCCAGCCCCCGTCCAGTGGAGCTACGTCGCGGCCAACCTAGCACGAAGCTGAAGGTCTGCGCACATTCGCTGGCCAGACTGAGGTGACCACTGGAACTAGATTACCCAGCCCGTCACCCAGTCCCGCAGTTGATTGTACTAGCAGAAAAAAAACAGGGGAATAAAATCTAAAAAGAAAAAATTACCAGGACCAGAAACCCAGCAAGGACCTCTGTCCTTACTCCTGACTATGCAGGAAAAAAAAAAAAAGTACCCGAGTACCTATAGCAGAGAGGGGGGAGCATACTTCCTGTGACTGCCCATAGCCGTAGACAAGTTCATTTTCTGCCTAGTGTCCTACTCCTGTAGGGTGTCAATATAACCAAATGGCCAAGATGATCAGGAGCTGCGACCGTCAATGAACGAAAGAAATTAGTAATTTATTTTTGCTGTACTACAGAACATTAAACTTGGCTCCAATTTATTACAGCCGCAGTCAATGTAAATATGACGCTCTCAGATCCCTTTTCGATAGTTTAAGGGACCACTTTCCTCTCTAGTTCATACTTTTAGAGCCACTCCTATCCAGAGTGGGAGCTAATCCAAACATCCAGGGCTTATCAATATGGGACAGTCAACACAAGATCCCCGCATATGCGAATGATCTCCTTTTCTCCATCACATTTCCACTCACTGATTTCCCTAACCTCATGAGAGAATTCTAAACCTTTGGTAAACTTGCTTCCTTGCTGCCTTTAAGATCAACTTCCAAAAATCCAAAGCGATGGGTGTCCCCATGTCTCACCCCCCCCCACCCCCAAGCTTTTTCCACTGGGCCACTAAATCCATTAAATATCTAGGTACTCATTCCAGCTGACCTAAAAACACAATTTTGCTTTAAATTTCCCGCCTCTCCTGCAAAAACCCAACTATTTCAGAAATTAAATACTGGCCTTTTTTCCAAGTTTGGTTGCTGTAATACACTGAAAATTACTATACTCCCTATATTCCTGTATCCGCTCTCATCCCTGCCCATCCACATCCCATTTGCGTTTCTTAAATCAGATAATTCTACTTTTCCCAAATTTCTATGGACCCACAAACACCCCAGACTTAAAACAAGAACATTCTCTCCCCCTAAAGACCATGGCGGTTTGGCCTTCTCTGACATCCTAAAATACCAACCGGCAACACACTTAACATGGTTGCTGAATTGGTGGTAGTTTAAAAGACTGGGTGAGTTTGGAAATGGCATCCCCACTTTTTCCTCTACACTGCATGCCACGATGTTCCTCTCACTTACCTCACCAGTTGAAAACCCACCCCGATAAATTGCGGCCACTATCCATTATAGCATGCAAGCTTTTAAAATACAAAAAGAAAAAAACTCTTTCCTAAACTCATTCTCCTCTTTATCCTGTCTTAGGAATCCTGCATTCCCTCCAGGTACATGCCCTGGACATTTGGTGACCTCTTTCAGGCCTCCCGTTTTTTGACTGATACAGTTGGCCCACTCTTGACAGTCTTTTCTACCACAGATCCTTTTGGTTTTGATCTTTGGAAAACCTTGCAATTATGACATTTTCTTCTTACTCTACCAGCCCCTTGGAACATTTGGAGACCCCTCACTCATTTTGAAGCT
Source organism: Pelophylax lessonae (assembly GCF_965119305.1). Lineage (NCBI taxonomy): Eukaryota > Metazoa > Chordata > Amphibia > Anura > Ranidae > Pelophylax > Pelophylax lessonae. The sequence continues at coordinate 569,426,388 of NC_138769.1, forward strand.
CTAAAAAGGTCACCTTTCGCACCCCATATCACGTACCATCACATACTCTCTCATAGCTCTACCACTGGAGGACTATTAACTTCAGTTTCTAACTAAAATGGGAACAAACCTAAAAACTCGTCCCCCCCCCCCACACAGCAGAAACCTAGAATCCTACACTTCTTCCTAAAAACATGTCTGTACACAGAAACTAGAAACAAAACTCAAGTTACTTTCCAGATGGTACAGAACACATACACTACTCCATAAACAACTTCCAGAATCCACAAACACCTGATGGAGGTGTAATAGAGACAATAGCTCAGCCTTACACTTGCTGGTCATGCCCACTATCGAGATCATTCTGGACCAAGGTCAGGACTATATCTCAAAGATTCACAAACTTTATTATACCCGATTGCCCAACATCCTATTTACCTCACCACTCTTCAATTCCTACAAACACTTAAAAAGAAATCCATACTTGGTCAAGTCTTCAATGCAGTCAAATCCTGCATTTCTTTAAAATGGAAAGGCTCTTATTCCCTTCCGAATTTTATCTTTGGCTTTGCAAGTTGGAGGCGATCGAATGCATGGAAGACCTAGGCCTCTCTTCCCAGAACAAACAGGAAAATTTGGTTTTACTGGAATGCCCTTACATTTTTTGAGGAAAGCAAAACTCTTTTAGCATGAGATTCCCAATCTCCAACACTAAAGCATTCATACTCCAGAGGGAAGGGACTCCTATTCCCTACTCTGCCTTCACCCCAACAACCCCCCCCCCCGCCCCAATTTGTTTCCCCAGTTTTCCTTTTCTATTCCCCACCCCCCAACCCTTTTTGTCTGATGGGAAGAATACCCATACACCCTCCCCATGACACCCAACCCTCTATCGCTTGCCCTCCCCAACCCACTATCCATTAATAATTGTAATGTATTTTTGTATTTCAACCTCATTCTCTATATCACCTGTACGCTCCTAATCAATGTATTGTATGGTTTGTTCATTTTTTATGTCTTAAGTTATTAAGAAAACATGCAATGTAATGGGTTGCTACCAAACCTAAACTTATAGAAGAAAGAAAATTTTAGCATCTTTCAAACTTTTTCATAATCTCGTATTACTTACCCCTATATGTAAAAAAACATTTAAGACAATCCCGATATGAAAACAAAAAAAAAAAAAACACAATGTCGTCTCCTGAAACATCCCTGCAGTTACTTTCTGGAAAAGGCTTCGATAAGCTCACAGATCGAAAATTACATGCTGACCCACAATACACCAGAGAAAGCATCATCATTGTAAGATGGTTAAAACAGGCTCTTGTTTTTACAAGTGTGAGGCATAATACAGGCTTACACCTGGTATGAGAAGTCACAGAAACCTGGTTTATGTTCAGCATCAAGACAGAAGTGTAAAATCACACCTGAATTGCAATGACAGAAAAAAAATTGGATTTTTGTCTTACTGTAAAATCTTTTTCCTCTGATGTTCATTGACAGACACAGCTTCAGATTTTCTTTGACTCTGGGGTTAGGCTTCTCTCCATAGGAGTAGGACTAGGTGGAAACAAAACTTGACTATGCCCCTAGGGCAGTCCTAGGGGGTATACTTCCTGCTACAAGACTTTAGTTTGTAACAAGCAATGTCAGAAGAATACATAACCTAACTCAACAGAGGAGGTGGGTGCTGTGTCCGTCGATGAGCGAAAAGGTGTTTTCGCTCATTGATGGAAACAGCTCTATATCTTCTTTGATTCTGGGGATGTCCCAAAACCGCGTCAACATGAGGGGATGGGAAAAACACAGCAATGAACATTATTCCCAAAAAGGGCTATACATGGCCAACCAGGTAAACCAGGAACAACTGGAGCTCACCACCCAGAAAAAATACACCCTCAAGAGGCAGGAGCCTATGCAACAGCGGCTTGCAAAACCTTGCAACCGAATGCAGAATCTGCCGATGTTAGGCCATCCACCTTGTAAAACTTGTTGAATGTATGCACAGACAACCATGTGGCCGCCTTGCACACCTGAACCACTGACGCCTGATGACGGAAGGCCCAGGAGGCACTAAGCGCCCTTGTAGAATGTGCCATAAAAGAGAAAGGAGGATCCTGACCCTTAATGGAATAGGCCTGCCTGATCTGCCACCACCATCTGCATGATCCATCTGGAAATGATTGCAGCAGATGTGACCTGCCCCTTACGAGAACCATCCGCATGACAAACAAGGAATCCGATTTCCAAATCACCTCAGTTGCCACCAGGTACACCCTGATTGCCCAATCCACATCCAGGGAATGTAAAGCAATTTCTTTAGGATGTGTCGGCATTGGGGAACAAGGAAGGCAACACAATGTCTTCATTCAAGTGGAAACCCGAGACGACCTAAGGAAGGAACAACTGATAGGGACGTAGCACCATTTTGTCCCTGTGAACTACCAGGTAAGGTCACTGACAAGACAAACGCAGTCAGTTCCGACACCCTGTGTGCAGAAGTAATATCCACCAAAAAAAAGCTACCTTCCGTGACAGATTAAGCAGAGGAAGTGCACAAATATTTTCAAAAGGTGATCTTTGAAGAACTGAAAGAACCAAAATTGAGATCCCACGGAGGTACCAGAACCCCCCCCCCCCCCCCACCACCGGAGACTCACACCAAGAAATGTACGCCCTCCAGACTCTATGATAAATCTACCTAGAAGTAGATTTTATAGCAACAGAGTAGGAATCACTGAATTCAACAATCTTCTATCCTTCAGTACCTGGCTTTCAATAGCCAGGCCATTAAAGCCAGCGACCATAAAGCAGGATGGAAGGTCGGCCGTTGAGACAAGTGCCGACTTGAGAGGGAGTCTCCAAGGAACATCCGCTACCAGCCTTACGAGGCCTGCGTACCAAGACTGAGAAGGCCAGTCTGGCGCCACCAGAATTACTGGAATCCCTTCTGCCTCGATCCTGCACAGAGGTCTCGGCCGAAGCTATAGTAGAGGAAAAGCATAAATCAGAAGATAAGGACCCCAAGGGGCCACCAGAGCGTCAGCGGCCAAGGGATCCCGAGATCTTGCCACAAACCTCTGAACCTTCTGGTTGAGACAAGAAGCCAACAGGTCCACATCGGGAGTCCCCCACCGGAGACAGTTGTTAAAACACTTTCGGATTAGACCATTCGCCCAGACTCAGGGCATGCCGACTGAGGTAGGCTGCCTGCCAATTTTCCACTCATGGAATGTGCACAGCAGAGAGGGCTGGAACATAACGTTCTGCCCACCCTAAAATGCTGGCAACTTCTCTGGCCGCCAGGACACTTTTTGCCCCCTTGATGACTGACATACCCCACAGTCGTGATATTGTCCGACTGAAACCTTACCGGACACCCCTGCAGACGATCCGTCCACTGGGATAGGCAAAGCCTCATCGCTCGAAGCTCCAGGATATTGATCGGCAGACTGCTCAAGACACCTCCCCATCCGGACAGACTGGCGTCCATGGTAACCACTGTCCAGTACAGTGGGGAGAGAGGACTTCCCTTGTCGAAGCGCTGGGAAACAGAGCCACCAAAGCAAGGATCCCCCTCGCACTCTGGGTCAACAAGATCAGATTGTGGAGAGAGAGGATTGACCCATTTGGCAAGAATCTCCTTTTGCAGAGGACTGGTTTGAAACTGAGCAAACGGAACCGCCTCAAAAAGGTGGAGACCATCAAGCCCAGCACCTGCATGCAAGTCCTGAGAGACGGCCAACAGTTGGGACAACAGGAGCTGAATATGGGATATGAAGGTAAGCGTCCTTTATATTGAGAGAGGCCAGAAAATGCCCTTGGTGAAGGGATGCCACCACCGTGCGAATGCACTCCATTCAAAATTTCTGAACCCGTTCAAAGCGATTCAGGGCCTTGATATCCAAAATTGGACAGACCTTGTCTTCCTTGCTGGGAACAGTAAATAGATTTTAATAAAATCCCTGAAAACGTTCCAACTCTGGAACCAGGACAATTACTCCCTGTTAAAGAAGAGCCTGCACCGCCCCATAAAGGCTCTGCTGCCGATCTGGGGACAGGCACAAGTTGGAAGAAAAGAACCTTGCCGGGATGTAAGGACCGAAACTTGATCTTGTAACGGGACCGAATCAACTTGTGGACCCATTTGTCTTGAATGAGCAAGGTCCAAGGTCCATGGGTTTGGGAAAAAGCGAAGACGTCCCCCCACCGCCCATACGGATAAGGGCTCCCCTTCAGGCAAAGGAGGGCTTGTCTGCGGGACCAGTGGAACCCCCTTTTGACTTCCTAGCCCAGGGTATCTTGGAACCTCCCGCAAAGTGGGTGGACTTTTGTCCCTTGTCATGCGTGCCCGCAGGCCGAAAGGACCATTTGTGAGCCAAGGAGAAAGGACCACATTTACGACGAGGCTCTTTGCAACCTGTGGAAGCAGAGTACGCTTACCTCCCGTAAGACCTTTAATTACCTTTCATAGAAGCAACGAACAAACGGTCTCCTGCAAACGGTACATCAAGTCAGCACCTTTGTGGAAGCCGGGTCAGCCGACCAGTGCTTCAATTAAGTTATGCGGCGGAGGGTCACCGCAGTCACAAACACTCTGCCAACCAACGGGCCACATCCAAGGACGCATTACAGATGTAATGTAGCCCCTGTATCAACTAATTCGCCAGCTCAGGAGGATATTCCCCTTCCAGATCCTGGCATAGAAGCTTTGCCAATTTCGTTAAGGTCTGGGAGACCAGGGTGATAGCAAACTCTGGCCTCAAAATTGAACCCGCCACAGTGAAAAAGTATCGGACCAGAGACTCTTGTCCACAGGGTCCTTAAAAGACAGGGAATCTTCCACCGGAAGGAGTGTGGCCTTACTTAATCTGGAAACCTGAGAGCCCACCACTGGTGGAACCATCAGGTTCTTCAAAAGAGACTCCTCAGAAGGATATCTCCAGGCGAAACACTTCGATATTCCAACCATGCGTTTTAGGGATCCCCACTGACTAGCAACAATACTGTCGAAAAAAGCAGGTAAGGGGAACACCTTAGACAGCCTACGGGTGTCAAATTGCACCGGCGAAGCAGCAGCCATGTCCTCTATTTTTAAAGTTTTCCGCACTGATACAATCAGTGCCTCCACAAGCGCCGTACTGGAAGAGGAACCATCCACACTGTCAAGAGCACTCAAGGTGCGTGGATGCAGACCAAGAGGGTCCATGGCGGCCAAATCCACCTCAGACTCCGGTGAGGCAGAGTATACAGGTGAGGGCGGTGGATGCTTCTTGCTAGACCGCTTTTGAAAAGCTATATCTACCTTTGATACAAGTGACTGTAAGACCGCCGTCATGGCCGCCAGGGCAGACTGAGTCCCAGAGGGTCCCTCAGCTTCTGAGAATGGGTTAGGTGTCGATACCTGCTCCAGGGACTCCATGATTAAAGTCGGAGGATCGCCCTTAAAATGCAAGGGAAAAACATTTTTTTTGCCCAAAAAACCTCCCTCACACCGATAACACTGTAGGACTGCAAGAACCAGAGCACCAGCGGTGCTGCTATAGCAGAAGAGGGAGCTGTATACCCGCAGGGACTCGCAACTTATTCAGAGCTGGATACAGAACGCCAAGTTGCTTGCCATGCTGGGATCATAAACGGAAGCACAGTTACTGCCACTACAGGCCCACCGCCACATCACTGCTCCACAGGCTACAAGAAAAAGGTTGCGCATTGACTTCAATGGGAAACTCCAAAAACATGGCGGCTGGACTACACAAACATGGCTGCCGAAACTGAATACAGTCATCCACAAGAAAATGGCGGTGCAGCGCGGCACCCAGACAGGTACTTGGTAGTCCACCAGGGGGGTCCTCACAGGGACCCCCCACGCAGCCTTTTGCTGCAGGGACCTCAAAAAAATAAAATAAAAAGGTCGCCGGCAGCATTCTCCTGCCTCCCTTCAGCCCATCACCAGGACACCCCACACCCACAAGAGCCCGTGCAATCTGAGGGGGGATGTAGGCGAGGGCGACCAGTACAGGGGAACCCCGCTGGGGGGGGGGGGGAGACCATGAGGGAAGAAACTGGCACAAAAAGGAGCCTATCTACCTATTGCAACCAGGGCTATGCATCCCCGTGAGGTGTTTCACTCACCAGCCAGCCCCTGTCCAGTGGGGCTATGTCAGGGCCAACCTAGGGCAGAGCTAATAGTTGGGCTGCGCTCGCTGGCAAGACCATAAGGATCTGGGATATCCAGTGCATCGCTCAATCCAGCAGTTGATTGTAGTTCTCACAGGAACAGAAAATAAAAAAGGAAGAAAAAAAAAAAATTACATTTAAAAAAAAAAAAAAAAAAAAAAAAAAAAAAAAAAAATGCCAGGACCACAGATCCCAGTAAGGAACCAGGTCCTTACGCCTGACTAGGCAGAAAAAACTGAAGTCCCATACCAGGAAGTGGAAAGTATACCCCCTAGGATGGCCCTAGGGGCGTAGTCAAGTTTTTATCTGCAGGTCTGGAGAAACCGGATTTCTGTTTTCCAGACCAGGGTCGCTTGGAGCCACCGGAGGAGGCCTTGAAGGACTTTCATCCTTTATCACCCGTTCCGGAGGGACGAAAAAACATGTATGTGAGGAATAGGAGGGACCCCATCTGCGATGAAGGTCCTTACCCTTGTTAGCCTGTGGGAAAAAGGTACTCTTACCCCCTGTAAGACCTTTAATAATGTAATGTATTCAAGGGTAGCCCCAAACAGGCGATCACCCTGAAAAGGTAGGTCAAAGCCTTCTTAGAAGTTTGATCTGCAGACCAGCATTTTAGCCACAGTATATGCGGGAGAACCACTGTCAGCGCCAACAGTCGCACCAATATTGGAGCCGCATCTGGCCAGACTGGGGTGACCCCTGGATCTAGATTATCCAGCCCGTCCCCTGGTCTGGCAGTTGATTGTAGATCTCACAGGAGAATACATTTCTATCCAAAAAAAAAAATTGCCAGGACCAGAGATCCCAGCAAGGAACTAAGGCCTTACTCCTGACTAAGCAGAAAAAAAAAAAAAAAAGAATGGGTACCTATAGCAAAAGAAGAGGGAGTATACGCCCTGGGGACTGCCCATAGGCATAGCCAGATTATTTTTCTAATCTAGTGTGCCAGTATAACCCAATGGTGAAGATCAGGAGCTGTGTCCGTCAACTAAAAAGAAAATAATTTGGACCTGTGATTTTATTTATGTTTTAAAGTATAAAAAAAATATTTTTTTGACTAAATAAAGTGGCTATAAAGGCTAAAGGTTTTTAACTTGCATACATTCTATGCATGAAGATACAAAAACCTTCAGTATGCAACTCCCTCTGCTGCCCCCCGAATAGTTAGCAGATCTAGCAATCTGCACAAGAGCGGCTGCTGCCGCTTGCTTTGGGGCAGAGAAGAGGAGGAGCCCGGACCTCCGGCGGACCCAAGAAGAGGATCGGGCTTTCTCTGTGCAAAACCATCGCACGGGAGCAGGTAAGTATAAGATCTTTGCATTTTAAAATAATGTAACCTTTAAGATCACTTTAGTTTCATGACCAACACAGAAAAGATCCCATTACCCTTTGTCATTTAACCAGTACACTGACCTAACAAAGGTAGCAAAAAGGTGTCCTGCTTATTTAAGGTATATTTTTCCTGGTATTTACAGCTCATGTGAAAAAACTAGGTGGCACTTTTAACTGAACCACATAAAAACACAACATTCGCAAATTGAGAAATTAAACTAAAGAAAACATTCATTACCTCTTTGGTGACTGGATACGTGACACAATCCTCCATGCTTGGGAATCTGGACTAGTGCAGTATCCCCGTAACTCCTCTAAAGCTTTCATGGTCTCTAGCTCTCCTTGTTTCCGGTATTCTTCCTCTGTCAGAAAGCGCGGTGGGCTGGGTTTTACTCTGTATTTAGACACCTTTCTGGAATGTCAAAAGAAAGATTTCTGCAAATTGCACAATTTTTCAAAAATGTAACATTGTACCATGTAAAAGGTGATAACCAGAGTGTTCTGCACATTTCACAGTTAGCAATAAAACATAAAATGTATTAAAGCGGCCATCTGCAGGCTTATATTTATCGTCAGGTAGTATGTCGTTAGGCAGAGAGAAGAAATACTGGCAGCCTTTGCTGTAGGTACTCTTATAGATAGAACTAAACTGTCCATGGTGTGAAATCAAATGAAATCCACAACTAAAAATAAAGTATTTTGCATCCAGGAGAAAGTGTTCCCAAATTAAGGAAAACCAACTGATGAATGGTAGGTGTTAGGAAGTGATGAAAGGTGGGTGTCTAGAACCCAGCTTTAAATAAAATGTATGATTGATGACAATATTTTGTATCAAGAGTTAAAGCGGTATTTAAGCCAAAACTAAATATGTAATATATTGCAGCTTACCAATCATCAGATGTGGTGCTACATGTTTTCTTTAGGTTTTTCCCCCTTTGTTTTTCTTTTACCTGGTGATCCGGCCAAACACACACAGCCTGTGCCCCCACTCTGATTGAAGGCGCACAGGGGTACCTTTGGACAGCAGTACTGTCAGTCGGGGGGAGGGTTAGATGTACTAACACATTTAAATACACCAACAAAATTGAAGCCAAACTCCAAGCCAAACTGTTACAGCAGTTTTTTTCTTCATTTTGGGATGAAGGTTTTAAATAAAATAAGTGCTGATTATAAGCACCTGTTAGCGTTAAATGGTTTGTCTCAACTCAGTAACTGATACATTCTGCTGGAGAGCTTGTTCTTAAAAAAAAAAAAAAAAACAGACTTACTGACTGGATCACCAGATGAAAATAGATAAAAGAAAGCCTAAAAAAAAACACCAATGCAGACATCACATCTCAGAAATGGTAAGCTTATGATGAAGGTTTTCTTTTGGAAAGGTTTACTACAGAGTCCTGTTTTTCTCCATGCTTTAGTTAAATTACCACAGCACTGCCAGAAAATTACACTCAGGAAGCCATGCTTCACATACAAATTAGTATATACACTCCGTTTGAGTGCAATGTTCAATAAGAGCCTGTTCACATAGGCGCGACCCGACTTGCCTTGCAGGTCGCCCCAAAGTAGCTGAGGACCCTTTTTCTAAGTCGGAGCAACTTGTGTCGCTCCTATTAGAACGGGTCCTGTGCTAATCTATGTCAGGCGACCAGGTCGCCTGACAAGTCGCCCCAGTGTGAACCAGCTCTCAGGGTTGTTTATTTTTAGAGATATTATCATACATCTCGTTTCTCCAGTTTGATTCTTTCAGGTAAACATTGCTATATAAAAACAAACATTTTTTAGGCTGAGTTCCTATTTTTGCGGGTGGATTAGGTTGTAGGTCGACACCTGTTCCCGCATCGGCAACCAATGCCGAAAAATGTGCTGGATGTGTGCGGGTGTCATTAACCCTAATGGCATGCCGCACACAATGGAAATCACAGGGAAGCACACTGCACTTGAAGTTCCCATGCAGGCTGCGATTCCAGAAATGCTTTAGGGGCCTTTTCACCTTGTTTTAGGAGGTCCAGCAGCCCATTCAAATGAATAGGCTACTGTGCCTGCGCAAAACCCGGCACACAGAGCCACACTAATGGGAAACCCTTAATACTTACTAGTAGTTCAAAAGCCAGTTTTTCTTTTTACCCTAATGCATTTTTAGGAGTTAAAACAGACCGTGAGGAGGTGACAGAACGCCTACTCCCTGCCTGTCAAACGGCATCTAAAAAATTATCCACCAGATTGCTCTTAAGAGGACGATACACATGTAAACAAGCTTTAAAGGCAGTTCAGCAAATCAGGTATAGTCTACCACATCATTAGGGAGCCAGGTTGCAGGGAAAGGGTAATCATGGTGTAATTAAAAAAAAGAAGAAGATGTACATCTCACACACACACACACACTTGTGCTCATAAGTTAACATAGCCTGGCAGAATTTATGATTTCTTGTCCATTTTTCAGAGAATATGATAACACAAAAACCTCTCTTTCACTCATGGTTAGTGTTTGGCTGAAGCCTTTTATTTATCAATCAACTGTGTTTACTCTTTTTTAAATCATTAGGACAATAGAAACTACCCAAATGACTGATCAAAAGTTTACATACCCTGGTGATTTTGGCCTGATAACATGCACACAAGTTGACACAAAGGGGTTTGAATGGCTTTTAAAAAAGGTAACCATCCTCACCTGTGATCTGTTTGCTTGTAGTGTGTGTATGTATATATGTGTGTATGTATATGTATGTGTATATATATATATATATATATATATATATATATATATATACTATAAATATAAAAGGTCAATGAGTTTCTGGACTCCTGACAGACCCTTGCACCTTTCATCCAGTGCTGCACTGACATTTCTGGATTCTGAATTATGGGGAACGCAAAAGAATTGTCAAAGGATCTGTGGGAAAAGATAGTTAAACTGTATAAAACGGGAAAGGGATATAAAAAGATATCCAAGGAATTGAGTGTTCAATCTCCAATCAAGAAGTGGAAAGAGAAGGGTTCTGTTGAAACCAAACCACGGTCAGGTAGACCAACTAGAGTTTCAGCCACAACTGCCAGGAAAATTGTTTGGGATGCAAAGAAAAACCCACAAATAACTTCAGGTGAAATACAGGACTCTCTGAAAGCATGTGGTGTGGCTGTTTCAAGATGCACAATAAGGAGGCACTTGAAGAAAGATGTGCTGCATGGTCGAGTCGCCAGAAGAAAGCCATTACTACGCAAATGCCACAAAGCATCCCGCTTACAATACGCCAAACAGCACAGAGACAAGCCTCAAACCTTCTGGCAAAAAGTCATTTGGAGTGAGGAGACCAAAATTGAGCTTTTTGGCCACAACCATAAATGCTACATTTGGAGAGGAGTCCAAAAAGGCCGATGATGAAAGGTACACCATTCCTAAAATGAAACACAGAGGTGGATCGCTGATGTTTTGGGAATGTGTGAGCTACAAAAAGGCACAGGAAATTTGGTCAGAATTGATGGCAAGATGAATGCAGTATGTTATCAAAAATACTGGAGGAAAATTTGCATTCATCAGCTTGGAAGCTGAGCATGGGACATGGCAACATGACAATGATCCTAAACACAAGGCCAAGTCGACCTGTCATTGGTTACAGCAGAATAAAGTGAAGGTTCTGGAGTGGCCATTTCAGTCTCCTGACCTCAATATCATTGAGCCACTCCGGGAAGATCTCAAAATGTGCAGTTCATGCAAGACAGCCCAAGAATTTACAGGAACTGGAGGCTTTTTGCCAGGAAGAATAGGCAGCTTTACCGTCTAAGATAAAGAGCCTCATCAACAAATACCAAAAAAGACTTCAAGCTGTCATGGATGTTAAAGGGGGCAATACATGGTATTAAGAACTAGGGTATGTAAACTTTTGATCAGGATCATTTGGGTAGTTTCTGTTGCCATTACGATTTAAAAAGAGTAAACACAATTGATTGCTATTAAATGGCTTCACCTAAACACTAACCACGTGTGAAAGAAAAGTTTTTGTGTTATTCATATTCTCGGGAAAATGGCCAAGAAATCATAGCTTCTGCCAGGGTGTGTAAACTTATGAGCACAATTGTATATACATACACACGCACACTTTCTATAGGCCCCGTTTTATCAGTAGAGAGCTGGGAGCACAAACTTGACTATTCAATTTTTTGGTGCAGCATGAGTAATCCTTGGGTGCCATGGTCCCCATCAATTAAAGTTCTGGCCTACCCTGGCGGATTGATATAGAAGACATTCTGAACTACTCTTCTATATTGATGCACCAGGGCAGACCATAACTTTCATTGTTGGAACCATAGCGTCCTTAAATCACTACAGAGCTCTGTCTCGTCCTCAGATTCCTGCTAACCAAACTGATCCTGGGGTAGTTCATTTTAAATTGCTGCAGGCTGCGAGATGACTCCACAGTGCCACAAAGTAAAAAAGGTTCCCTTCTGACCCACTTGTTGAATTGGCAGGCTGGCTCTACCCTCCTATTGGCGGCCCTGGTCGCACAATAGAAAACTTTTTGATCAATAACCTATTCTATCTACAAGGGAATATAGGAAAACAAACCTGTAAAAATTGTATGCCCAGTGCACAGGGTACTCGATCTGTTTTGTGCAAAATGCAATTGCCATCATAGATAGAGCTACATGCCGTACTTGGACACCGACATACATTAACAGGAGACCAACTAGTTGCAGTGTCCAATTCAGCAGATTGATACTTCGCTCGTTTTCTAGTGGCCCATATCTGTAACAGACAGCAAAGCTGACAAAACCCACAATGCAGAGATAGCCTAAAAAGGAAAAAAAAAAAAAAAAAGTTATTACAGGATTTATCATAATCTAATACAATAATAGCCTGAAAAAAACCTAGCAGGAGTTTTTAACCCTTTCTTACTTTATCCAAAAAAACATATATTTGGCTTCAGATATATAATAAATATATGATCACTTAATAACATCTATAAATATCAAGTGTGACTCACTGTTAACAACACAAACAAAAAATGGGGGTCGCCTGCAGCTCAAATTGGGGTCTGAAGGATTTACTCTCAAAATTGGGCATCAGGTGAGGCTTGCAACATACACCTGGTTGAAAAATGGAAGATGTGAACTAAAGACTAGGGGGTAGCCTTGCAAAGCTGAGAAACAGTAGCCCAATGCCAATATTCCAAGAGGCACTTACACATCTAGTGAAGTGTGCCCTGACAGGAAAACATGGCACTTGTTCCTTCAGATTACACGTTTAAATGAAGGTTTCCCTATGCCAATGAGAAATGGAATTAAAAATTGGTACACTCTTACGGGGGATCAGGAATAACAGAGTAAATCTTTCTGAAGGAAGCAGTGGCTGCAAGGTAAATTTTTACAGCATGAGCTACATCAAGGCAATAAAGGGGGATATACTTCATCTCCTGCACCAACAAGGTACCCAGGGCCTCATTCTCCTGCACCAACAAGGTACCCAGGGCCTCATTCCCAATCTATAAACAAAAAAAACAAAGAAAGGGCGCAGCAGCCTAGCGCATTATCCTCAATAAGGCCTTAATTATTCTTAAATAAAAGATGTATACTCACAAACAGGTGATATAAACCAGCATGACAGATTCAAACAGCGAAGTCCATAATTTCAGAGTCCACAGAATACAGTGTATGCTGTTGGCTAATGCATTTCGAGGCTTAGCCTCTTCCTCAGAGCCCGTCATGCTGGTTTATATCACCTGTTTGTGAGTAGACATCTTTTATTTAAGAATAAAGGCCTTGAGGATAATGCGCTAGACTGGTGCGCCCTTTGTTTTTTTTTTTGTTTACAGTGTTAGGTCGACCACCCCAGTCGTGGAGGGCAGCAAGGTCTAGCCATTGGGGATGCCAAGTATGGGTCCCGTGACAGTAGTAGCCGGGGAGCCCGTTTCTGAGTGCAGGAGTAAGATGCCAAGCACCCCAAATTTCTTTTGGAGTAGACCTCATTCTCAATCCCAGAGGCTGGAATCTGTCATAAGGATCTTCCAGATCGGAAGAAAAAGGACTTTCTGGCTCAAGAGCAGGATTCATAAGGTATCCAGGGACAACCTACTCCTCGTGCCAGACAAATCAGTTTGTCCAAGGATTAGACTGATTTGTCCCACAATGACTAAAGTGGAACTGGGCAAATGGTAGCCTCTTTCAAGGTAGTTCAAGGACACCCAAACAAAAAGCAGAGTCAGGTAACCTCTGGGCTTAAGAGTCAAGTAGCAAAGAATTTGAAGTCTCTCCTGGGGAAGAACATTTTTGAGTTAAAGTGGTTGTAAAGGCTCAATGTTTTTTACCTTCATGTATCCTATGCATGAAAGGTAAAAAATCTGTGCAGCAGAGCCCAAGCCCCCCTAAAACTTACCTGAGCTCCATCTCAATCCAGCGATGTTCATGAAAGCCTTGATTCTCACTCCTCATTGGTAGCCATTGGCTCCCGCTACTGTCAATCACAGCCAGTGAGCCAATGAAGAGAGAGTGGGGGCGGGGCGGGGCCGAGCATAAACATACACACGAAGCAGCGGCTCAAGAGCAAGCCTGCTTTGAATCCCCCATAGCAAGATGCTTACTATGGGGGCACTGGGCTGGAAGGAGGGGCCTGGAGCGCCAGCCGGGGACCAAAAAAAGGAGGAGGATCAGACAACTGCACAGAGCATGCCATAAGAATAATAATAAAAAAAAAAAAAAAAAGTTAACACAAACCTTTAAATATCACTTTGAGTTGTGTTAGACCCAGATATACTAAGAAATGAGTTGGTTCCAGTGCTGATTTTGGAGGTTTCGGCCCAGCCAAACCCTTTGCAAGGTCAACTCTGACAGTAATGGTAATGTCAAGCAGAACCACAACTTATTGTTCCCTCAGCAGCAGGTCATTTAGAATGGGGGTCCCAATCATCTCTCACTGCCCGCCTCGCATCACCTCTGTTCGGCCCTTACAGCAGGGCTGCAAAGGCTGCTCTACACAGGTGCAGTCACAAGCAGAGAGAGAGAGAATTACGTCCTCTCTCACTGCCCGCCCTCACTCTGGGACAGAAGAACACATTAAATGCGCATGCGCTAGTTTACCCACGCTGAAAGGAGGTTGCCAGAAGCAGTTAAAACAAAAGTATTTTAATTCTGGTGGGGGAAAAAAAAAAAAAAAAAACACACACAAAATTTGCCGCTGCTATTTTTTGGTGCCAGGCAACACGCTCAGGGCTCCCACCGATTATAAAATTATGGCGCTAACACCAGCCATTTCCCGGGCAAATAGTCATTGGAGATCAACCTCCTGCCTGTCCGTGCCAAAAATTTCTATCACAAAACCAGTCCCAAAAAGATTGGGGACCACTGATTTTGAATACGGATGACTGCAAAGTAAGCCTAGCAAAAGGTTATAAATAGATGCAAATGGCGGCAGAATGGCCAAAGGTCCAAAAATGTAAGTGCAGAGCGCCCACAGCAAGTGAAGAAACCATTGATGTGCTGGAAAAATTGGAACATGCAGGTACACACCCTTGAAGAAGCCAGAAAGTCCCCTTGATGAAGGGAAGCCATGTCAAACCTAGCAATAACCATATGAAAATGCGGAAAGACATTTAAGACCTAGAGATCAAAAATTAGGCAGATGCCCACTTATAGTTTAGGAACTGTGAACAGGTTAGAGTTGATCCCCAGGAACCATTCTCCCACGGGCGCTGCAGACAGGTTGCAGTGCAGAGTGGTCCTTAAAAGTAGATTCGCCCCTGACGACGTAAGGTGTTACGAAACCGGTAAGGAGGAGTTGGCTTGGTGTCCCATCAGGAAGGTCTGCTATACTGTACCAAATGCGGACATGCTGATATGACGATATGACGACACATGCATCCATTGTCTGTGAGGATTGCGGACATGCTGACACAGGCATCCGCTGTTTGTTAGGACTGTAGTCAAAGGCTTTTATTTATTTATTTATGGTGGGTGTTTTACTTTATGAATAAACATATTTTTAATTAGGTACTGCACCATTAGTTTTTCCATTGCTGTTTTGTTTGGTGAAACACTTCCCCCTGCTGGACACTCTGAATACATCTGTCTGCTGGATAAGTGGAGTCCACCTCATGCAATTCAGGCACCGTGATCTTTCCTCTTAAATTGATGAAAGCGCTATTGATCATTGTTAAAACAGTGATCCCATCTCTCTGGTAAGAGGCAGTGTGCTCTAAGTGGTGACAGTGTAGGGCCTCCAGGATCACTGTCGGTTATCAATTTTACATTTTGGGGTGGAAGATTATCACAAGAGACTTTGTGTGTGTCATGGACTTTTATGCTTAAAAGCGCTGCATTTTATATTTTCATTCTCTACTAGGATGGTGGACACTTTGTAATGATGGGATTTTTTCCAGATCTACAGGGGGACGCCCACTTTTTAACTAAATCCAGGTAAAAGACTGGTTGACACTTGGAAGGTACAGAGAGCTTGTCAGGATTTTTCCAGTCTCCATAAAGAAAAACAGCAAATAGTGGGTAGATTAGAAAGGTCTTGGCACTCTAGCACACCTAGACTAGATTCAGCGCTGGTAGAGACAATGGTCTGCTCTTGAAGGGAGAGTAGCCCGAGTATGGCACTCCAAAGTGAGGCTTCAGAAAATCTGATCCCAAAAGCCAGGGGTCTTCAAGCTATATCCCTCCAGTTGTTCAGCAACTACAATTCCCATCATGCCTAGTCATGTCTGTGAATGTCAGAGTTTTACAATGCTTTATGAGATGTGTAGTTCCGCAACAGCTGGAGGGCTGTAGTTTGAGGATCCCTGCCATAAGCTGACCATCCCAGTAGCAATGGAGGAAAAAGTACGTAGTAAAAAGGTTGAGATTTTTTTTTTTTTAGCAGAACAGAGAGAAGACATCCATTCTCTAAAGCACAGGTGTCAAACAAGGCCCGCGGGCCGAACGCGGCCCCCCAGGCCATTCCATGTGGCCCTCGCACCTTTCCTGCAGCACCCCCCTTGTCTCTGCCCCTACCTTGTCTTTAGTAGTCGGCAGCAGAGAGGACAGAACTCCTTTGCCAGATCCTGCACTCCTGTGTGCAGCTGCAGAAAGGCTTGTCTTTGCCCCCACCTCTTCTCAGCAGTCCGCAGCAGAGAGGAGGGCAGAACTCCTCCTACCGATCCTGCACCTCTCTGTGCAGCTGCAACACCACCTTGCCTTTGCCTCCCCTGGTCTCAGCATTCAGCAGACACTGGAAGCTGACTCCAGCCCTCTGGAGTCTTTCTTCTTCCCAGATCCACCCGCATCTTCTTCCTGGCAGCAGCACAAGGTAAGTGGGTGCATTGTGATGTAAGGAAGGGTGGGTGTCTCCTGACTTCTGATGGTGGGGGGATTTGACATCTTATGTAAGGGTGTAGGGGGTGTGGGGTGCTCTGGACATCGAATATATCCGATATAACTGGCCCTTTGAGGGCAACCATAATGCTGATGCGGCCCGCGGTGAAATTGAGTTTGACACCACTGCTCTAAAGGATACTTGAGTGTAGCAGAGATTATCCTGCACTGAACAACAAAGAAAACGGCCACTGCCCCCACCTATAACTGGCCTTCATAGCAAAGAGCACATGGAAGGGCAACGCACATGAGACAAACCAAAATAAAATTCCCAGTTCAATTTGCTAACCAGTTTGCTTACCAACCAAATTAACCTGTCTAAAAGTTTGCGTCAAAACAGGGGTTTAGTTAGCACAAATTTGCAAATGCAGGTGTAAACTGCAGGGCCACTCCACGGCACCCTGTATTACCACCTCCAGGCTCACCTGCCCCCTATCTATCCATTAGCTTGCATGTGCTTCCACTATGAAGACTCAAATTCACTAGAGTTAGGACTGCAGGTAATACAAGGTGCCGTGGAATGGCCCTGCAGCTTACACATGCGTTTGCAAATGTGTGCTAACTAAACCTGTTTTGACGCAAACTGTTAGACAGGTTAATTTGGTTGGTAAGCAAACTGGTTAGCAAATTGAACTGGGAATTTCATTTTTGTTTGACTCATTATCCTGCACTGGCCCACAATGTTTTTATCTACAAACGTCCAATTTTCCTGTAGGTAAGCGGCATAAAGCAAAAAGTTTAAGACTTCCTTTGTCTCCCAATAGACAAAAAAATGTATCATTTTCACTCAAGGGTTTAGTTACAATACAACCTCTCCAGCTGATCAGACTCACAGTCCCTTCTCCTCCCTGCCACCAGAAAGAAAAAAAAAATACCTGGAACAATCCAGGTAGGTAGGGTATGCACTGGTGCTTACCAACCGTGTAAGTTCCAAGCTGCTACTAGGAGTTTGCACAAGGCTTTCCATTTATTGCTGCTTGCCTCTTTCCCAAGCACTAAGTGTGATTTCTCTCTGCTGGCTCCTTTCTCTGCTATTTGCATGAATCGCTTCTGACAGCTTTTCTCAAGAGAAGAGATAAAAGGGAAGAGAGCTCCAGCCCACTGTGACTGAGACCCTTAGCATACTCTCCATGTTCTGTGTGAAGGGGATGTGCCCCTTCCCTCCAATCAGGGCTCAAAGCTCTCCTTACTTAGATCTGCACTGAGACTTCAGATCACTGCCTCCTGCTAGATCCTTGGATCTGTGTGTTTTTAGGATGATCTACAGAACAGATGGCTGCAGATAAACATGTACAACTTATGTCACTTCAGAGGGTTTGTGTAAGGGTTTTTAACCACTTCAATATAGTGGTATTTTCAGAACACCATAACTCTTACCAGAATGCAGGCGCTACAAGTAGCAAGCCCAGTGACTCAACCTATCTATAGCTACCATAAAAACATCAGTTTTTAAATGTGGGAAAAATAGCAAACGATCTACCTCAATTAAGACAGAATACAATAAATGGATATCACAAGGACAAAGACAAATACTCTAGCAATGACCATGTTCATCACAAAGAACTTACGTACCTAAAAGATATGGCCAATATTCTGTGCAGATTCCCTGAAAATTTTTAACCACCAACTGGATAACGTAAAGAGAAAATGACCAACCGCCTACCAGTAACATGTAGAATGAACTTTTCTGAAATGAGAAACAATGTCACTTTTCAACTTAATTATAAGCACACATGACTACAAACATGTCTTGTATTACATGCAACACCTTTGTTTTTAGTAGTCTGCAAGGTCCTATGGATGTTCCAGGAACTTCTACAGCTAGGCCCCAATTACTTTACAATGCTTTTACAGTAAATACACTTTGGGACTTCAGATTTTATTAGGCCCCACAGGCCGGTTATGTATCCTACTACAACCATTGAAATACTACTACTGATCATTATTAGATGCACTAATTGTTGTGGTAATCTTGAGCAACCATCATACAGTATTCACAAGATGCAGCATTGTAAAAAAACAAGCACGCATGAAACATCTACTGAAAGGGAACAATACTAGGTAAAACACTACTAGCTATACCTTGAGCTGGATAAATGAGAAGCTTCATAGTCCTATTAACTCTATCCTAAGATAGCACCTACAGTGTAAGAGGAGACAAAAACCACAGCTCTTACCCTTGGCAGCAACTTGGAGAGCATGAACACAAGAATAAGCATTGAGGCCATCATACCCACACTTACACCTGTACTGTAGTAAAAGATCTGACTTCTGTAAGAGAAGAGACAAGCAAAAAATCTAAGACAGATGAACTGAAAGATGAGATTTACTGTATGTATAAAACATTTTTTTTTGTTAAGACAACGGATTAAAATCACATTTTACAATCTAATGTAAAACGGTCAGCAGCAACTAAGATGGTACATGGGATGGAATTGGTGCCGGTTATGCAAAAACCATGAATAGAGGGCCAGCTCCTGTGACAATGCAATACGTGTCAGAGTAACTTGTAGCTCCCGCAAGCTCAGGATTACATTTCAGAGTTTTGAAAATCTAAAAGAGGATCGTACGCTCAAAAAAAAAAAAATAAAAAAAAAAAAAAGTGTGCAAGCAGTTTAATTCTTTCAAAACGAAATATATTAATGTTGCCATGGTAGCAAGCACGTACAACTAAATTACAACTTAATGTAAATCTATACTAAAAGAAAGTAGATTGCTTTTTTGATCTCCCTTTCAGAAAATGCTTGCTGATTAGCTGTCATGCTGTTTGAATTGCTCCAATAGTAAGGTACTGGGTTGCTTGTTCCAAGTCAGTGAAGGTACTGGGATCCAGAGACAGCAAGGAAACTAACATTTTCAGAAGGTCTGCAAAGGCAGCTCCCATATTCTGCTCTTTATAATTTTTCTTTAATCTAAAACAAAACATTAACCCATCTAAAACAATTAAACATTTTTTACATTTTCTGGAAATTTCAAAAATACCTGCAGCTTTATCCCAGAGGATCCCAAAACCTGGGGATTCATTTATGAAAATTTCTCTCAACTCCTCAAACCTTTATACTAGTTTGTGAGGATGTCCAACATACTTGGACCACATGTGGGACTTGTCCGTAGAAAGGGTAAACCAAAATAGGACCACAGCTCATCTGAATTTGCATACACAAGGCCTTAGGGCTGGTGCGCAACAGATGTGGTGAGACTGCATTGGGCAGATATTTCAGTGCAGTCCCACCACTATGACAAGGCAAAATGCCTTGTCTCCTATGTGCCCGGTTCACAGCATTGCGGTGGTGTGCGGAGAAAAAAACTACTGCATGAAACTGAACCGCCTTTGTGACATCTGATTTATTTTTAAACGAAGCTCAGCTCATCATCACTGTGCTGAGCCCAGCTAGACCACTGAAGTGGCTGCTGTGACAAAACCCTTAAAGCGGAGTTCGGGGCAGAAAACATTTTTTTACCTAAAAATACCCCCGGGACAGTCAGGGCTAGTGCATTTAAGCAACAATAGCCTCTGAACTGTCCCGTTTCACTTACCTGTAAGAAATGCTTACCTTGAAAATGTCTTCTCCAGCGCTGCCATCTCAGCTGTGGGCAGCTGAAGCCAGAGCGTCCCTCTTTGTGTCCTCTTCGGTGACGTCAGAGTCCCAGAATGCCCTGCTCGTCACTTCCGGTGCAGGCGCGTAATTCCCTGCTGAACAGCTTTTGGGCATGCCCAGAAGCTGTTTAGGTATGACGAGCCTACACCGGAAGTGATGAGTGACTCCGGTGCAGGCGCATTGACTCCTGGGATCGATGACGTTCGTCTCCCAGGAGTCAATGCAAGGAGGAAGTGACGTTTTGGGCCGCAGAGGGAGGAAGGAAGGCAAGTATATTTTCATTAAAAACAATGTAAGTGAAAGTGAAACAAAAAAAAAAAAAAAATTAAAAAATTATCCAATTCTTTTTCAGGTTCATCTAAACTAGCGGAGGTGCAAAGATAGTTTTTAGGGTGGAACTCCACTTTAAAGTGAAGTTCTGCCCCCAGAAAAAAAAATTAAAGTCAGCAGCTACACATACTGTAACGATACCGATAACAGAAGTTACACTTTTGGGTGGAACTCTGCTTTAATGTTTTGGAGCGCTCAGGCACAAAGCTGCAGATTCATATAGACATCTCTAGGGGACTGAATTCAATCTGTACTACCAGTTTTGCTTTTTTTTTTTATATGACTAGGTACTTATAATAAACAGAAGCATAACTGACAAAACTTGCATAACCTACCTACTAAGTGTATCTCCATAGAAAAACAATAGAAGACCAAAAAGGAAAACCAGGAAAAGCTTGGGCTCAAACCCTAAAAAAAAAAACACAAATAAATCAAACGATATATAAATACACACACACGTAAGACAAGTTGTAAGTCAAAAGGCTGTACTTTGTTAAAAAAGAGGTATAAGTTCTTCAGAAAATGTAATAAGCAAAACAAAAATTTATACTCATCTAGGAGGAGGCAGCTTTGGTTGAATGCTGCCATCTGGCCCCCGTTGCGTCAAACTGAGGACTGACCAAAGACCGCTGATCATTTGATTCTAAAGCCCCGTACACACGTACTGATTGTCGGCCGAACGATCGGCCGTCTTTTGTCCAGGGCTGTCCTGTCGGTTGAAAACTGCAAAAGACTGCACACGAATTTTGTCAGCCAACAATAGCCGACTGCAGAAGTGATGTCATGTGATGGTTAACTTTCCGTGTGTTTTTTCTTCTCTGAGCATGCCCAGTCTTGCCAATCTGTTGATTGTCGGCCGAATTCTGTACTGACTGGCGAACAATCGGCCGTTCTGGTGACGGCCAACAAATAATTTAAAGTCTGCACAACATATTCTGTTCGGCCGAAAATGCGCTGTCGGCAGCATCATACTAGCAAGCCTACAATCGGCCGATCGGTCGGCGGCCGACAATCGGTACGTGTGTACGGGGCTTTAGTCTTCAGAACAGTGAGCCGGTGACTGCCAGTCACCAGCTCTCTGCTCTAGCTCTCCAGTAAAAGCTGGAGGGGCAGCCCCTCCAGCCCTCAATGGAGCGCAGGTCTATGGAGAGGGCAGGAGTCACTGTAAAGTTAGGATCGGCTGAGTGATGTCAGACGACAACAGGCTTCAGCATGCTACAGCTGAAAACGAGTCACAGGAGGGCAGAATGAACTACACTCCTGTGATCCATAGAAGTAGGGCCAAAAAAGCTTTGACCATGCTTCTTCCTAAAATTAGGATCATTGTATCTAAAGTTTGATTGGGCAAGTAAGAATTGTCTGCACATTACTGACTGCTCGTTTATACACCACATTCTAGTGGTTTTTAGATAATCAACATCAGAGTGGACCTAACTTGTTAGGCCCATTTCACGCCTGTAAACTGTACGCTCAGGTGTGAATGAAGCCTAAGGCTACATTCACATCTAGGCGTTGTCTTTTTTTACAAGCATTTTTGTGCAGGCATTTTTAGGTTGACAAATGACCAATGAAAAAAAAAAAAAAAGAAAAATATTAGCCTGGAATCTGATAAAAAGAAGCTCATGTACTTTGAGCGACGGACATTTTGCTTAAGGCGACAGAATGCTCAGATGTAAACAGGAGCCCTTGAAATTAATAGGATTTGTCTTGTTGGGCGTTTTTAGAGCTGAGGCTTAGAGCAGAAAATCGCCCAAAAACGCCTAGATGGGAATGGAGCCTTAGAGATCCAAAGCCTTCAAATGGGTGTAAAAAAAAAAAAAAAAAAAAAAAAAAAAGTTTGGGCTATACTACATACATGCACATGACCTTGTTCTAAAGATGTACATGCGGCCTGCAATAATAAAGAAAAAGAAAAAGAAAAAGGACAAGCATTACCTCTCAAAAGCACTACACTATAACGAGTGTCGTCCTCAATAACATGCACTTTAATACAAGTTTTGTTGCTGTGGAGATCCACATTAATGTAGGTGTCATTCGATTTTTCCTTCAAAAAAGAGAACAGGCTGCCCACACTGAAGGTATCGGTTTCCAAAAGCTGCTCCTCACTATCAACTTGTGTCACTCGAATCATTTTGGTACTGTTCACCCGTATCTGTATATGAAGAAAATAAATTCAGGCTAAAATTATCTTGAAAAGCGATCACATTCAAAAAAAATAATTTAAAGTATGTGTAAACCGTTACCTTGTAAAGCAACCTATTCACTTAAAATATATTTCACATAAAATGGAAATGAAAGGCAATAAACATTTGTGTATATGAATAAACAATGCCTTTTTTTTTTAATGTATAAGTGCTCACATAATCTGTATTCTAAGTTGCATACAAGGGTTGGAGAAACAACGATACACTAATCTTCATAGTGAATGGCTGTGCGGGGAAAGGGGAGGCACGTGTCAGCACAAGCCTGACCTTTAGAGGACAGGCAGGCTCTTCTCCAAGCACAGCCAGAAAATTAAGAATAGTTATTTAGGGATGCTCCGATACTGAGTATTTTCACGAGTACTTGTGAAAATGCTCTAGATACCGATACTTTGCGGTGCGATTCCATACAAAAATCGCATGCAACGAACAGGAATGCAGTGCGATTCCTGTCTGAATCGCATGCAATTTCCCCCACCACTTGTGTGTGAACGCAGTAAAGAAAGCGAAGCACCATGTAGTGCAGCAAAAGGCAATTAAAATGTTATAACCATTCAAAAAGTAAAATATCTAGTTAAATGAGAGCTGCATGATTGATCGGTCAATAAAAAAAAATATATATATCTCCCCCCTTCCTCACGATCTTAAAACGGCATGCCCTCGATTCTTAGGGCTCTTTCTCACGGTCCGCCTCCGTAGGCAGATGACAGCTCCGTCTCCGCTTGCAGTGCGGAGAGGGAGGTGTCAGAGCCCCCGCTGCTCTCTATGGGGAATCGGATGAGAGCGGACCGCCTGTCCGCTCTCATCCGATCCCCAGGACGGATGGAAAATATGGTTTCCATCCGTCCGGATTTCACGGACAGGATCGGATGTGGATGGCAGCGGGTGTCAGCGGACATGTCACCGCTGACATCCGCTGCTCCATAGGGCTGAATGGGGCATCCGATCAGATCCGCCTAAAAAACTGACAGGCGGATCTGATCGGACCGCCCGTGTGAAAGAGCTGTTACTGAGCTGTTCTCTGCTCACTCACAGCTGTCAAAATAAATAAATAAAGGGAGCATCCAGCAAATGTATATCAACATTGTTAAAGCTGCTAGATAACTACAGTGCCTTGTGAAAGTATTCGGCCCCCTTGAATTTTGCGACCTTTTGCCACATTTCAGGCTTCAAAGATATAAAAAACTGTAATTTTTTGTGAAGAATCAACAACAAGTGGGACACAATCATGAAGTGGAACGAAATTTATTGGATATTTCAAACTTTAACAAAAAAAAAAAAAAACTGAAAAATTGGGCGTGCAAAATTATTCAGCCCCTTTACTTTCAGTGCAGCAAACTCTCTCCAGAAGTTCAGTGAGGATCTCTGAATGATCCAATGTTGACCTAAATGACTAATGATGATAAATAGAATCCACCTGTGTGTAATCAAGTCTCCGTATAAATGCACCTGCACTGTGATAGTCTCAGAGGTCCGTTTAAAGCGCAGAGAGCATCATGAAGAACAAGGAACACACCAGGCAGGTCCGAGATACTGTTGTGGAGAAGTTTAAAGCCGTATTTAGATACAAAAAGATTTCCCAAGCTTTGAACATCCCAAGGAGCACTGTGCAAGCGATATTAAAATGGGAGTATCAGACCACTGCAAATCTACTAAGACCTGGCCGTCCCTCTAAACTTTCAGCTCATACAAGGAGAAGACTGATCAGAGATGCAGCCAAGAGGCCCATGATCACTCTGGATGAACTGCAGAGATCTACAGCTGAGGTGGGAGACTCTGTCCATAGGACAACAATCAGTCGTATACTACACAAATCTGGCCTTTATGGAAGAGTGGCAAGAAGAAAGCCATTTCTTAAAGATATCCATAAGAGCCAGTTCACACTACCGCGACGCTACTTTAGGTGGCAACCTCCGAGGTCGCGGTGCGAGCAGCGCGCCGCGACCTCGGAGCGGCCGCCACGGACTTCATAAACTTGACTTCATAAACTTGACTTCATAACAAGCTCCGGACCCTTTTTCTAGGTCGGAGCGACTTGTGTCGCTCCTATTAGAACGGGTCCGTAGCTTCCCTATGGGAGGCGACCTGCGGCGACCTATGAGGCGACCAGGTCACCTCACAGTTCGCCCTAGTGTGAACCGGCACTAAGAAGTGTCGTTTAAAGTTTGCCACAAGCCACCTGGGAGACACACCAAACATGTGGAAGAAGGTGCTCTGTTCAGATGAAACCAAAAAAACTTTTTGGCAACAATGTAAAACGTTATGTTTGGCGTAAAAGCAACACCGCTCATCACCCTGAACACACCATCCCTACTGTCAAACATGGTGGTGGCAGCATCATGGTTTGGGCCTGCTTTTCTTCAGCAGGGACAGGGAAGATGGTTAAAATTGATGGGAAGATGGATGGAGCCAAATACAGGACCATTCTGGAAGAAAACCTGATGGAGTCTGCAAAAGACCTGAGACTGGGATTTGTCTTCCAACAAGACAATGATCCAAAACATAAAGCAAAATCTACAATGCAATGGTTCACAAATAAACATATCCAGGTGTTAGAATGGCCAAGTCAAAGTCCAGACCTGAATCCAATTGAGAATCTGTGGAAAGAACTGAAAAATGCTGTTCACAAACGCTCTCCGTCCAACTTGACTGAGCTCGAGCTGTTTTGCAAGGAGGAATGGGCAAACATGTCTCTCGATGTGCAAAACTGATAGAGACATACACCAAGCGACTTACAACTGTAATCGCAGCAAAAGGTGGCGCTACAAAGTATTAACTTAAGGGGGCTGAAAAATTTTGCATGCCCAATTTTTCAGCTTTTAATTTGTTAAAAAAAAGTTTGAAATATCCAATAAATTTCGTTCCACTTTATGTTTGAAGCCTGAAATGTGGCAAAAGGTCGCAAAGTTGAAGGGGGCCGAATACTTTCGCAAGGCACTGTATAAATACAATGCTTTACAATGTATAATTTCCTTCTTTTAGATCAAAGGAATGAACTTGCTCTGTAAGTGAGGGCAGTTTAACCTCTTGACCCAGTTGTACTTTGAGTAACCGCTGTTAAACAGGTGTTAGTCCCGGTTCACACTTCTGTGATGCAGGAACGCTGTGAATATACAGCGTGTTCCCGCATCGCATCCGCACCCCTGGCAGTTCACACTGCCATATGCGATACGTAGGGGGGTGTCAATTAAAAGTTAACGACAACCCCAGTTGAGATCGCATATTGCAGTGCGATCTGCAAATTCGCACAGAATCGGATCGCACTCGTGTGAACCACCATGTGATCCGATTCTGCTGCGGATAAAAAAAAAAAAAAAAAAGTCATGTGCGTGTTTAATGCGATTGTGGTGCGAATTTAGCCATACAAATTGTATGGCTGAAATTTGCACCGCACAGAGATCGCATGCAATTTAGGAGCAGTGCGCTCCGAATTACATGCAATCTCACTAATGTGTACCGATACTTAAGCTTATCAAAGTGAATCAGGGTGGTAATTCCCTAGAACATGTTTAATAAGCCATGTTAAGGTAGGAACCAAATAACATCTCTTCACCTTACCGTGCGGTCTCTCTGATAACTACAGTGTTAGTATAGGAATGTAGCCGTTTAATAACCGTGTTAGCTTAGAAGAGTCTTAAAACCAGCGTAAACTTACCAAGTCAGACCAGGTGTTAAGGCCTTCTTTCAGTGTAGAAGAGGAATTTCACAGCTCACTGTGGTCAGTAAGTGTTTCAGTACAACACTATTAGAGAGTGCAGGGTATGTGTTCACCTAGAACCCAGTGTCTGCAGCACCCACATATCATGCATGTATAATGGCAGAGTGAAAATCATGCTGAGAAAGGAGAGCAGTAGACCTAATGACAGAGATGCATATTTCCTACTGCATGATGCATAAGACCACTATCTTAAGCCAGTTATACATGGTTCAAAATTGGGCTGGTTTAGCAGGGACCGAATAAAATTCCATCAATGTATGGGCAGGCTGGTTGTACAGAAGTTGAGTAGTAGATCAACTTCTGTACAACCAGCCTGTCAGGTTTTTCCCAATCAATTAGTGCTGCCAGGTATAGCCTGCGGTACTGATCAGTATTCTGATGGAGGGGAAGTATCCCTGCCGTCAGAACACAATAGCTCAGTGGAAATGATTCCCCCATCCACATAAATCGATTGTGTGAATCAAGTCATTTTTTCGTTTAATTCGCTGGTTGAATAAAAAAAAAAAAAAAAAAAAAAAAAAAAATTATAGAATAAATAAATACGGGGTCAAGCTGTATAAGCTGTGTGACAGGGCCACAGGCTTTACAGTTAGTTTCCGTGTTTACGAGGGAAAAGATAGCAATGTGGAGCCCCCCGAACTGCCCAGACTACATAGGGAGCAGCGGCAAGGTTGTGTGGGACTTGGTGTCACCCTTATTCAGAAAGGGGTACCATTTGTACATGGACAATTTTTATACAAGCGTGCCACTATTTAGTCACCTGCTCGAATTTCAAATTGGTGCATGTGGCACCATGTCACCTAATCGCCGGGGCTTCTCCCAACGGCTTGTAAATTCCCCTCTTGGGGGGGGGGGGGAGGCTGCTTGAAAACGGACAAATTGCTTGCAGTGAAGTGGAGAGATACACAGAATGTTTTCCTTCTGTCATCCATTCACCCAGACACGACAGTCCAAATTACTACAGCAACTGGTGTTATGGAGAACACCCTCTGTGTCAACAAATATAACCTTAATATGGGAGGGGTGGACCTGAACGACCAAATGATAGCGCTGTACTTAAGTTGCCCGTAAGGCCAGATGCTGGTACAAAAAAGTGTCTGTTTATTTCAATTGGCTTTGCTGAACGCTTTTGTGCTATACAAAGCGTCACGACGTAGTGGATCCTTCCTACAATTCCAGGAAGAGATCGGAGCCTACCTGTATCCAGGAGGTGTTCCTACCCAACTTCCCTTACCAGATGCAGTGAGCCGGCTGCATGAGAGGCATTCTCCACATGTCCTCCCACGTAACCCTACACAAAGACACCCGCAAAGAAGAGGTCGTGTCTGTAGGAAGCGCGGATTTAGGCGTGACACCCGTTATTGTCCCACCTGGTCTCTGCATCAGGGAATGTTTCGAACTATACCACACACTAGTGGAATATTAGCATAGGGTACAGCATGACACAGTGTAGGGCACACTAACACAGGGTCTCGAAAGTTGTTCGATGGCTATCGTCATTTTGAGAGACCCTAAGCTGGAACGTTAAAGTTGAAGAAAAAAAAAAAAAATAGTTGTCGTTTGAGTTAATTTTCTGTTCTTACTCTGCTCTTCTACTGTACTTTGTTACTGCTTTTCAGGTACCAATTGTAATGTTTTCTTTTACTCTTCTATTGTTAACCAGTTTGCTTTGCAGGTACACCAATCAGCTGCCACACTGATTTATATATATATATATATATATATTCTGACACAGAGTTTGCGCTCAGCATATATACACCACCGCAGTTAAAAAAAAAAACAAAAAAAAAAAAAAGGCATACATGCTTTTATCATGTATGCCCAGCATTAGAGAAGCGGGTGGATGTTTTGGGTGGTCTAGTGATGGGTATACTACACATTTTCTAGCGGAGATTTCTTCATCCCCATTGATCGATGTGGATGAAGGAATCTGTTAGGTTCTCTTTTTCGTTCAGCCCACAGGCTGCATATAAAAAAAAACCCTACAATATATGCCAAACAAGGACCAGCAATGTACTGGTACATTGCTGGACTTTGAGTGGTTATACCAGGATGATGCCTGCAGATTTAGGAATCATCTTGGTATCGTTTTTTTTTACAGCCAGCGGTCGGTATACATGTAAAAGCGATCCTAGCGGATAATTAGCCGCTAGACTGCTTTTACAAGCAGTGGGAGGGGGACTCTTCAACCCCCCCCCACCCCCCACCCCAGCGTTTCTTGGGCTCTCCTGTCCCACCGGTTAACCCAAGAGTGCAGCCGGTGATTCAATTATCTAACCATAGAGCTGATTGGAGATCAGAATGGCTCCAATCATCTCTATGGCCTAAGACACCGGAAGCTACAAGCATTTCATGACTTCGATTTCGCCAGAAATAAACAGCGCCATTGGGAAATTGGGAAAGCATCTTATCACACCAATCTTGGTGTGGTCAGATGCTTTAAGTACCTGTCACTACAGAGATTGCCATCATGGGGGATATTTAAATTCACTGTGATAATAAAAATGATTTACAAAAAAAAAAAAAAAAAAATTCAAGCCCCCCGTGTCCCCCCATGCTTGCACGCAAATGCGCACCACAAGCATTGGTCTAGTGTCATATGTAAACCGCAATTGCAGCATGCATGTGAGGTATCGCTGCGAACGCCAGGTCGAGGGCAGTAATTCTTGCAGTAGACCTCCTCAAAGTCTAAAGTGGTAACCTGTAAAGACTTTTAAAAATGTACGTAGTATGTTGCGCTGCACGGGCGTGCGCAATTTTTAAAGCATGTCATGTTTGGTATCTATGTACTCAGCATAGGATCATCTTTTAAATTTTACCAAACAATTAGGAAATATATAGTGTATTTGTGCAATAAAAAAATGGATTTTTCACAAAAATTGCGTTTGGAAAATCTGTGCGCAAATACCGTGAGACAAAAAAAAAAAAATTGCAACATCCACCATTTTGTTCTGTAGGGCCTATGCTTCAAAAAAATATATACATTTTTGGGGATTCAAAGTAATTTTCTAGTAATATATATTTTTTTTTTTTTTCCTCCATGTAAACAAAAAGTCACAGAAAAGGGTTGGTTTTCAAGTGGTTAGAAGAGTGGGTGATCTGTGGCTAAGGTTGAGCATAAAATCCCAGGACAGTTCAAACACCCCCCCAAATGACCCCTTTTTGGATAGTAGACACCCAAAGCCATTTGCTGAGAGGCATGTTGAGAGTCCATGGAGTATTTTATATTTTGCCCCAAGTTTCGGGAAGATGACAATTTGGTTTTTGTTTTTTTACAAAAAGCTGCCACTTAATGATACATTGCTCACGTATGGAATGAGTATATGTGAAATCCCACTGGAGTCCCTCTCTTCGAGCACCCAATTCGCTCTCCCATTTCTCCACCATTAGAGGGGCTACTTGCTGCTCACCCCCATTCAGTATTTTGTATATATTTGAGATGTTATTCTTGTTTTTTTCGGTTGAGATCATTTATTTCTCTTATTGGCTGGGGTAGGGAGGCTACAAAATGTTTAAGTTGGCGATATCTTTAGGTGTTTCTTCAATATCGTTATTTTGAAAATAAAATTCCAGTTCTTTTTCTATTTCCTTTCCCCATTTTTTATCTCTGATCAATTCCTCATTAATTTTCCAATTAGATCTTCTGGTTAGTTCTTTACCCATTTTTATTTTTACTGAGATGGGGGAGTGATCTGACCAGGTCCTAATCCCAACCCTAGCCTCTGATACTTTCTCGATCCATCGGTGTTCTATTAGAAGGTAATCAATTCTGGAATATGTCTTATGTATATTTGAGTAATAGGTATAATCTCTCTCTTTTGGGTTAAGTATTCTCCAAATGTCTGCTAATTGAATCTGATATAATTTTGTCCTAAGATCCTTAATCTGATGTTTCGAGTATCTTTGGTATCGTGAAGTATTATCCATCTTTGGATCAAGGCTCAGGTTGAGGTCCCCGGCTAAGATCACCCCTCCTTTTCTTAAAATTTGTTAGTTTCCCTAGGATCTTCCCTAGGAAGGCTATTTGTCCCTCATTGGGGCTATGGATGTTTACTAGTGTAACCTCTTCTCCATTTAACGTCCCCTTCAGGAAGAGGAATCTACCCTCCGGGTCGGCTAACCTGTCTTCTAGGATAAATCTAGTCCCTCTAGCGAGACCAATCGCTACCCCACTTGATTTTCTTTAAAAGTGTCTGCGTAAAACCAAGTAGGGTGACTCGGGGGAATACAATCTGATGTTTGATTCATGCGTAATATGGGTCTCCTGTAAGAATGTTACATCTGCTTTTAGGTACTTAATTTCCCCTAAGATTTTTTGTCTCTTAATGGGTGAATTCATTCCTCGTACATTATATGATAAATAATTTCCTACACTCATTAACTTTTATTGAATTTGCCTGGGGTTTTATCTCCAAGAGTAGTTAGGTGCCAGAAGTATTTGATTTTAGGAGTAAGGTTCTTTCTTATTATTTTTCCTACTTCCCCCCCTCCCTTTGAATCCAAAGAGTATTTGGTTTTGTGAGCAGGGTTCTTTCTTGTTATTGTTTTTCCTACTTTTTGGTTTCTGTTTTTTCTCTTGGTGCATTTAGAGGTTTCCTTATTCTGTGGACTTTTTTGAATTCTATTTTATCCGTAATAGGATTCCCAAGGATCGGATTAAGTACGCTTTCCAGCATTTGTTGTAATTTCTCTTCTATCTTTTTCTGGTAAACCTCTAATCCGCAAGTTCTTCCTTCTATTTCTGTTTTCTTGGTCCTCCATCTTGTACGATATATTCCTCTGTTCTAATTGCATTCTCTTCATCTGTTCTTTTAATTTTGATAGCTTTTTCCCGTGAGTATTTATGTTCATTTCAGTTTCCTCTACTCTTGTCAGTGTAAGTCCCAGGTCTCTATATAAAGTAGCAATTTCGGTTTTAATTGATCTTTCCAGATTCAAAAACATTTCCATCATTTCTGATTTTGTGGGGGGGGGGGTGATCTTTCACCCTTGGGTCTTCCTCCTTTCCCGGATCATTATCTCCTATTGTTTGTGTGCTCTCTCTTGATAGGTCTAGGCTCTCCTCTCCCATCACTCCCATCTCCTTTGGTCTTTTTGTTTCCTTCGCTGGTTTGTTTTGATCTTACCACTGGTTGATTTTCAGATGTTCCATTTTGTCCTTTCCCCTCCCGAGTCATATACATTTTAATAGTTCCGGGGCTTGCTGTAATTTTTGCGGGTTTCCCCCGTCCCCTCCTTTGTCTGTTTATTCTTCATTTTAGACATAGTATCTCCTTTCCCCTTCCTTCTCTCTTCCCCCTTCCCTTCCTTATATTAAATTTATATTTCGGTCCCCAAATAGACAGGGAAGAAAGAGAAAAAAAAAAAAAAAAAAAAGAACCACCAGTCCGAGAGCTTTTAGGACCACTATCTGAAGAAAATTATGTTAATTGTCCTTCCTTTTTTAGACAGCAGGTGAAATAATGTTGATGACTTCCTTTTATATATTATACCCGTCTATGTAAGTAAAGAAAAAAAAAAAATCCCATACAGTCTTTCACACTGGCCTATAATAGGTCCAATCCTGTGTTATATAGGAGGATATATGGAGTATATGTGAGAGAGAGGTCCAAGACAGAATAAACAGGGTAGTTTTTGGCTGGGGCCTGTGAGGAGGGGTAACGGGGTCCGATCAGGCGGGAGTGGAGGTCGGAGGTTCAGGCTTTCCCTTGGTCAGACATATAGAAATACATACAAAACATATATGGTTGAAGCCTCAAGGGAATTAGCTTTAAGGGAGCCACAGAAATTCTTCTGGGTAGTTCCCCCAGCTATTCAGATAATTCAATAGATCAGGAGAGTCAAAGGAGATTCTTATTTAATTGTTTAATCCTATAGCTTTTGTATAATCTTTCTAGAGTGGTCTATAACATAGTCCTTAGAGAGACCTCCGTATAGAGATGTTTCTCCTAGGCCAGCCACTTATAAAATCCTTTCCCCACCTGGGAAGCTATGGCGTGTCCCCTCTTTGGGCAAAAGACCCGAAGAGCCAGAGGTGTCACAGAGTGGTACAGTCTATCCAAGCCTCCCCACAAAAGGTTGTCTTGGTAGAGTTCACTATAAACAGTGCTTGCATTTTGTATTGAAATAAAGAATTGGGGGGCTTTCACCCTCTCACCGATCCTTTAGGACCGTTCCCGAATTGCCTCCTGCACTGTGTAGTTTATAGCTCCTTCGCTGTGTGCTATGTCGATTGTCCGGCAGCCACAGCGTCTCCCTCGGGACACCGACCCACGCTGCCCTCCGGCCGCAAGCGAAACCTCCGCCCCCTCCGTCTCCTGGGTGGCTGCTCCCGAGTCCGCAACTGCCTCCCCAGTTTCCGGCTGAGAGCGGTATGTCCACGGGGGCCTCTCAAGTCCAAGGGGAGCGAGCGAGGGGATCGAGTAAGGGGGAGCGGGGGCCACGGACTAGCCGCTCATGGGGGCTGGTGGGTCGGGAGCCTCTGTAATCGTCTCTCTGGACGTCATTCCAAGGCGCTCTAGCATGCACTCAGGACTGGCGCCATTGACAGGCTCCTCCCCCCACGTCTGGCTTGACCTAGCAGGTCTTGTTCTGATGTGACATCACCTTCAGGTTTTCTAATGGCGTAAATTGCTTTTTTTTGTTTTATTTATTTATTTTTTCTACACAAAGTTGTCACTAAGGGATATATTGCTCACGCATGCCATGAATATATTTGAAATGACACCCCATAATACATTCTGCTGCTTCTCCTGAGTATGGGGATACCCCATGTGTGAGACTTTTTGGCAGTCTAGCCACGTACAGGACCACAAAAACTAATCACCGCCCTTCAGGCTTTCTAAGGGCGTAAATTGTTGATTTTACTCCTCACTACCCATCAGTTTTGAAGGCCATGAAATGCCAAAATAGCACAACCTTACACCCCCCCCTTTTTTTCCCCTCTTTTTTCTATTTTCAAACCTTTGTGACAAAAAGTGAGATCTGCAAAACACTCAAAATGCCTCTCTGCAAATAGCTTAGGGTGTCTACTTTCCGAAAAGGGGTGACTTGGGGGGGGTTTTGTGCTATCTTGGCATTTAATGGCCTCCGAAACTGATAGGTAGTGAGGAGTGAAATCAACAATTTATGTCCTTGGAAAGACTGAAGGCGGTGATTAGATTTCTGGGTTCTGTATGCCGTTGACTGCCAAAAAGTCTCACACATGGGGTATCCCCATACTCAGGAGAAGCAGCAGAATGTATTTTGGGGTGTCATTTCACATATACACATGGCATGTGTGAGCAATATATCATTTAGTGACAACTTTGTGTAAAAAAAAATAAATAATTTTCACAAAACTTGTGGCAAAATATAAAAAATATTCCATGGACTCACCATGCCTCTCAGCAAATAGCTTGGGGTGTCTACTTTGCAAAATTGAGTCATTGGGGGGGGGGAGGGGGGGGGGTTGTGCTATCTTGACATTTCAGAGCCTCCGAAACCCGTGATAGGTAGTGAGAATTTACGCCCTTTGAAATTCTGCAAAGTTAATTTTTAGGGTGGAACTCCGCTTTAAGGCATCTAACCATCCTTACAAGGGAGAGGGGGAGAGAGAGAGAGAGAGAGAGAGAGAGAGAATCAAAACTTCGCACATAGGTCATCCTCATCTTCTTCCTCAGTAGAACCTGGAGAGGGTTAAGTAGCCCGAGAAGGCTTGGAGATCGATCAACTGGTTCTGAAAAGGGAAACTGCACAGAGTATATAACCTCTGCTCAAGTATGTGAAAAACAACTCCTTTAGGTTGTCCTAACGATGTGTTTAATGAATGCATATGGGTGGAAGGAAAGAAAAAAAAAAATTGCCGGCAGTAAACACGTGTAAAAAAAAAAAAACCAAAAAAACTCATAGGCTGGTTGTACCCAAGTCGATTGATGCATCGACTATGGTACATTCAACCTCCACATACATGAAAAAAATTTCGGCTGGTCCCTACTGAACCAGACAAATTTCAATTTCAATCCATGAATGGTCGGCTTAAAGGCCCGTACACACGATAAGAAAATTTGAAGGGAAATTTCGTCCGATGACCGATCTGCCGATGTTCAGATTGCTAGTATAGTGCTTTCGACAGTCGACTGACTTTTCGGCCAACAAAATCCTCATGTGCAGGCTATATCATTTTTGTTGCCCGTCAAAACAACGTCCGATTTTGTCTCATTCGTACAGATTGACGGAAAAAAAATCCAGCACGTGACTTCACTTCTGAAGTAGAATTCTGTCGTATGGGAAAATTCGTATGAAAATAACCTCTTCACTTTCCACATCAGAATAGCATGCCACAAAAAACAGACAACAGATCGTTTGATAATCTGATGGTGTGTACGGGGCTTAAGTTTGCTAATCTAATACTACCCTCGCCCCAGATTGACAATGCTGCTGTACAAAGGTGTCCACCTTGCTCCTTCACCCAGACTGCAGACACCCTAAGGCAGGGTGTGTGTCTAGCCAGATCACCAGCTGGAAAAAAAAAAACACCTAAAAAAGAAAACTAATGCAGCCACAACTAGGGATTGGTTAAGCATCAACATATTTCTTTTTGTTTGTGGGTTAATTACCGCTTTAAGCCTAAGAAAAGTACATAATCCCAAATCTCTTGCACACAGCAATCATCCAGTTCTGTGTCAGACTATTTAAACAATCCAGACTGCCATTATATCTAAATAAAATACCAAGCATGATCAGCATTGATGTATTCCAGTGCTTACCTGCACTTTAGTCCAGATGTCATGCCATTTTGGCTCGTAAGGTTTCTGGTAGCAGAAATTCTGTGACTCGTTATAAATGGCATATCTGCCCTCCACAAGTTTCACAACATCTATTTGGTATCCTAATAAAAGACAAACATTTGTTGAATATATGTGAAAAACCAGCAAACATCATCCTTCCAAATCCAAACTATTTAAAAGGCAAATCTAATTACAAATAAACATGCAGTAAGTAGTACTATATAGTAAAGCTGGCTATACACTGGTATAGGTATTGGAACCCGTCAGGTTTTTATTGCCATCGGTGCCCCTATTAGGGAGATTCACCTTCTCAATCAGTCTTGTTTACGGATATCACTGAAAGTGAAAAAAAAATACCTTTCTCTGCCACAGGAATAAAAAATAAAAAATGTTTTGCCTTCTACTCTACTTTCAGTAACATTGCACACAAAGCTCAGTCAGTCATTTACCACCAGTGTAAGAGAAGTATGACATGGAAAGGACCGCCCACTATGACGGTGCCACTACCACGTTAAAGAGGAAGTAAACCCTCCTCAGGAAGTTGTACCTATAGGTAAGCCTATGATAAGGCTTACCTATAGGTACTGTAAATATCTCCTAAACATGTACCGTTTAGGAGATATTTACCTTTAATTCAGCCAGTGACGTCACTGGCGCATGCGCTCTGAAGGAACGACTGATCGTACCGTTCCTTCAGAGCCCCGTGCCGTGACCGTCGGCGCGTGCGCGGGAGTGACGTCACCCGGAAGACGGGCGACTGAACATGTCGCTCGTCATACAGGTAAGAGAGCGGCACGGCGGGGGCTCGTTCTAAGGTAAGTATTTCATAATGAGCTAGCATGCGATGCATACTAGCTCATTATGTCTCTCTTGCAGGTTGTAAAAAAAAAAAAAATATATATAAATAAAAATTTTTGAACAAGTTTACAACCTCTTTAATGTTTTTTTTACCTTAAGGCCCCTTTCACACTTATGCGACATAAAAGTCAAGGCATTTTACCGCAATTTTGACGAGACTTGAAGCAATGTCTATAAACCTCAAAACGCATTAAAATCGACCCAAAGTAGTGAAGGGTACTCATTGGAAATTATGGAGTGCGACTTGTCATGCGACTTTGCCGTCCCAAGGCTCACAAGGAGGCCTAAAGTGGAACTTGACCCATAACAACCTGATGAAGAATGTTCTTTAGCAAGGAACATACACTCCACATTAACCACTTCAGCCCTGGAAGGTTTAACCCTCTTAACCACTTCCCGCAAGTAGATGTAGCCCTATGTCAGCTCAGAGAAGTGGTTGTACCGGGGTGATGCCTGCAGCGAGAGGCATCAACCCGGTACCATTTTTTAGAGCCAGCGGCCATTTTCAGGTGATAATGGCTGATGCAGCTTGGGAGCCGCATCGGCCTTTATACCAGCGAGCAGGAGAAGACGCCCCCCCTCCTCCTCCAGCGGCTCTGCCAGGGTCTCCCATCCCACCGGGAGCCCTGTGCAACCAGCCGGCACGTCTGCCGGCTGGTTGGAGTCCCGATCAAAGCCATCTCCGATGTAGTAACCCAGAAGCAGCGTGATGACGTCACATCCAAGTTACTCTGCGGCTAAAGGCGCCGAATTTAAAAAACTGTCAGTGTTCAAAAATGCAGATTTCGGCATTTTGAATACATTGAAGTGCAGTGGAGGGGTCTTTTAGACCCTCGATCCCTCCATAAAGAGTACTTGTCACAAGAGATGTTTACATTGCTTGTGACAGCAATAAAAGTGAAAAGGTTTTTGTTTTTTAAACGGTGCTAAAATTAAAAAATAAAATAAATAGGACATTTTTTTTTTCTAAAGCGATCCCGTCGCCGTCAGCTCTCACACGAAAGAAAACGCATACCTAAGTCGCGCCAGCAAATGAAAGTGCTCTTCAAACCAAACATGTGAGGTAAATGCCGCGATCGCCAGAGCGAGAGCAATAATTTTAAAGAAGAGCTACTCTGTAACTCTAAACTGGTAACCGTTAAGATTTTTTAGGGTGTCCCCTATGGAGATTTTTTACATATAGTAGTTTGTCGCCATTCCACAGGTGTGCACAATTTTAAACCATAACATTTTAGGTATCTATGTGCTCGGCGTGACATCATCTTTCACAAAACAGAAAAAAAATGGGCTAACTTTACTTTTTTATTTTTAAATGCAATGAAATTTATTTTTTTTCAAAACAATGGCGTTTGAAAGACTGCGCAAATATTGCGTGACAAAAAAATATTGCAACGACCGCCATTTTATTCTCCAGGGTCTTTGCTAACAATATATATATATATATATATATATATATATATATAAAATGCTTGGGGGTTCCAAGTAATTTTCTAGCTAAAAATACTGATTTTAACTTGTAAACAACAAGTGTCAGAAATGGGCCTGGTCCAGAAGTGGTTAATTTGTGATACAGCACTGC
Organism: Pelophylax lessonae; assembly: GCF_965119305.1. NCBI lineage: Eukaryota > Metazoa > Chordata > Amphibia > Anura > Ranidae > Pelophylax > Pelophylax lessonae. Next base: position 569,464,277 of record NC_138769.1, read on the forward strand.
GTTGCTTTACCTGACAATTGAGTAGTTGTGCGATGCTGCACCCAAATAAAATTGATGTCTTTTTTTCCCCACAAATATAGCTTTCTTTTGGTGGTAATTGATCACCTCTGCGGTTTTTATTTTTTTGCACTAAAACAAAAAAAGACCAACAATTTCTAAAAAAAAAAAAAAAATAATATTTATTTTTATGTTTCTGCTATAAAACTTATCCAATTAAAAAAAAAATGTTAAAAAAAAAAATCTAAATTTCTTCATCAATTTAGACCAATATGTATTCAGCTATAAATGTTTGGTAAAAAAAAAAAGCGTATATTGGTTTGCGCAAAAGTTACAGTGTCTACAAACTAGGTGATAATTTTATGGTCTTTTTATTTTTTTTATTGTTTTTACTAGTAATGGCAGCGATCAGCAAGTTTTACCAGAACTGCGACAGGCCAATCTGACACTAAGTGACACTTTTTGGGGAAAAGTGATACCAATATAGTGACCAGTTCTATAAAAAAAAAAAAAAAAAACACAAATGCACTGTCACTGTATAAATGACACTGGCAGGGAAGGGTTTTATATCAGGGGCAATCAAAGGGTTAACAGTGTTCCCTAGGTGTGCTTTCTTACTGTGTGGGGGATGGACTGACTGGAGGAAGAGAGAGATCTGTGTTCCTGATTAGAAGGAACACAAGACTTCTCTCCCCCTCTGACAGACGGTGGTCCTCCTTGTTTACATAGGCAGACCGCAGTTCTGTCTCTTCTATGAACAATCCGCGGATTGCGGCCGCCAGACCCGCTGATTGGCTCCCTGCTGTGTCCAATCACATGCCCCAGAGCCAACAGGCATGATGTACAGGTATGTGATTTTGCGCTTAAGGGCCGACCTGCCACAGTAAATGTACGTGGGAGCGGTCACTAAGTGGTTAATATGCTACCAATATGAGTGTGTGCTGTAAATTGCCTCCACAATTGTCCTTGTTTCTTCTTGCTGGAGGCGGCCATTTTGCTGAAGCCCAGAGCCCCTGAACCGCAGTAAACCATAAAGCGGAATTAAACCCCTCAATTCCGTACCCGATTCAAATCGCCTGTGTGTGAATGGAGCCTTACATTTCTGGAATGTCGGAATTGCTGTCAGGCTGGGTTTACACTTATGCGAATGGTATGCGCATCAGATTCGCATGAAAGGAGACTGTGACCGGCTTTCAATGGAGCCGGTTCACACGGCTCAGGAGTGGCTGCAGTCCGCACTGGAAAAGGGTCCTGTGCATCTTTAGCTCCGTTTCAGGTGCAAATTCAGGGAAAAACGTGGAGCTGATTCACACCTAAAATGGAGAACAGGGACGCACCAGAACCCCTGCTGTGAGCCGCAGCTAGTGTGAACCCAACTTACATTTGCTTGTGTCCTTTACCAAACTGTCAAACCATCAAATGCCTGGTGTTATAACTGATCACAAATGCAGCACCATGGCAGCTGCAGATCAAGCAGAAACAGCTTTCTTGGCTGTAAAGGATAGGTGGGTTTAATTCCACTTTAAGGCTGTCACCAGATTGGCACTGCACATGTGCAGAGCAGGGTAAGACAGCGTATTACTGAATTTTAAACAGCACGGGCACATAACTTTAGTCTTCTACATACAGTCAGTAGATATACCTGCAAAAGGGGCCACCCTGATCTGATCTAGCAGGACCTAAAGAGTAAACCCAACATTTCATATTCCTGACATGTGGCTGCTGTGCCATGTACTTGTATGAAAAGTATCCCCCTCTCTTTGTATTGCTTCCTTTATGTGAAATCCCTGGTGTTCCTACCAGTCTCTCTGCTTTCCTATTAAAAACTGACCACACATTATGCAGGAGAGCACACCGTGGTCAGTTCTCTAGCAGTGCTGGGAATTTAGTCAGCTCTCCTTCCAATGATCAGAAATGTCCTGACATCCCCTCCCCCCGCACTGGGAAGATCAGTGTACTGCTGTGTCTTCTCCCCCAGCTCTTATGCAGCTGAGAAAAGAGGAAATGTGAGGACTTATAAAAAGGGGGAAAAAAAAAACTATATATATGTATATATATATATATATATATATATATATATATATATATATATATACACACAAAAATGTTAAGCCTAAAATTTGAATTAAAACTTTTTTTTCTCAAGGTGAGGGTTTACAATTACTAAAGTTCCACTTAAGGCCTGGTTCACACCTATGCAGGTGATGTATTTTCCAGGTGCATTTTGTGTTTTTTCACATGAGATTTGATGCCCTTTTTAATGTGTTTTTGGAACGTGTGTTGTCTTGCAGGAGAAGCCAGCAGAAACTAATCAAACAAAAGCAAGCACTGCATTTTTGATACATTTCCTCTCCATTTCTATTGTAGTCTATGGAACCAAAAACAGAACCTGCTGCAAGATAAAAGATGTGAACCTGACCCATAGGAAACCATATTAAATGGATTATAGTGTGTTTCTGAAAACCCAATGAAAAACACATTGGTGTGAACCTGACCTTAATGCTAGATTCAAATCTATGCAATTGACTGGCTAGTTTTGGGGTGCAATTTAGAACACTTGATTAGATGTGGCCTGGTACAGTCGGGGGGGGGGGGGGGGAGAACAGATTCTCACCACCCAGCAAGGCTGCATGCTGGATAGAGGCCTGGTATGGATTTTGGGGAAGGACCCCACTGCATTTTTTTTTTTTTTATTTGGGCATGGGGTACCCGTTTAAAATCCATACCACACCTGAAGGGCCTGGTATGCATTGAGGGGGGGGGGGGGGCTACGCTATTTCTATTCTCAATTTTTTTTTTTATTTTAATATTCAGCTGTCAGTGAGGAACCCTGCTGAGAGCTGATAACTCATTGGTAGCTAAAGATGTTGCAGCTGTCTGCTCCTTAAAGAGGAAGTAAACCCTCCTCTGCAAGTTGTACCTATAGGTAAGCCTATGATAAGGCTTACCTATAGGTACTGTAAATATCTCCTAAACATGTACCGTTTAGGAGATATTTACCTTCGATGCATCCAGTGACGTCACTGGTGCATGCGCTATGAAGGAACGGCCGCTCGTGCCGTTCCTTCAGAGCCCCGTGCCGTGACTGTCGGCTCCCACGCGCGTGTGCGGGAGTGACATCACCGCGGCTCCGGCCAATCAGATGGCCGGATGCCGCGATCCCAGAAAATGCAGAAATGTGAATGTGTCCCATAGGAAAATGTTAGTCGACTGTAGCGCGTTTCCGCAAACTGCACTAAAAAAACCGCATAGGTGTGACCCTAGCCTCAGGGAAAAATAGATTTGACCATATAACCACTTTAAAATATTGATGTATACATGTGGTGGGCATGGCCAGATAGGCTAACAAAGAACTGCAAAGAGAGGCATATAAAAAATAAAATGTATTTTTATGCCGATGTTCATGATGTCTATGGGGCAGAGAGAGCAATGACACCAGTCAGGGGTTCGATCCCCTCTACACTGTGCAGAACCAATTCAAGTCTTGTCTTAAGCTCTACATTAACTGCAGTATGTGACTTGTGTATGGCTGAGGTCCCCATCATATGATCCTGTCACCCTGCCTATCCCTGTGGAGAGATGTCATGCAGTACACAGGACATGCCGCCTAATATAACTTTAGTAGATGGAGTTGTGAGGGCCGCCATCTTCCGGGCTGGGCTGCTATTCATCCATCAGGACAACACACAGACAGTCCTATACAGGACACCGAGCCCTACTACGGAACATTACAGGAGGGAGGAGAGGGCTCCGGTTACCTGCAGTTGTAAAACACAAGACGGGGGAAAGTGACAGGAGAAGTGCCGCCATGATTCCTCGCAGCGCTCTCCAGCTTCCTCCGTGCTCTTCTCCCGCCATATCCAGACTTGAACGGGTCACCCAAGCGAGGCGTGGAACGCAAGCCACCGGCTTCACTATACACAGCGCTGCTAGACAGGAAAACCAGCCCAGACCATGTCAGCTTCCGGGTTACTTTAATGTCACGTTACCCTCTTCAGTAAAGACTTCCCCACAGCCTGCGACTGCTCCCTAAAGGTCACGGCGTGCAGAGGAGGCAGCGTGGTGTATCAGGGTGGGAGGAGCGGCGAGGAATAGGCGGGGTTTTATACGATGGGAGGGGGATGTTTAACAGGATGGAAAGGGCTGGGCGGGGTTTAACAGGATGGAAAGGGCTGGGCGGGGTTTAACAGGGTGGGAGGGAAAGGATGGGGTTTAACAGGGTGGGAGGGAAAGGGCGGGGGTTAACAGGGTGTGAGGGGAAGGGCAGGGTTTAATAGGGTGGGAGGGGAAGGGCGGAGTTTAGTAGGGTGGGAGGGGAAGAGCAGGGTTTAGTAGGGTGGGAGGGGAAGGGCGGGGTTTAGTAGGGTGGGAGGGGAACGGCATGGTTTAGTAGGGTGGGAGGGGAAGGGCGAGGCTTAACAGGGTGGGAGGGAAAGGGCGGGGTTTAACAGTCTGGGAGGGAAAGGGCAGGGTTTAACAGGGTGGAGGGGAAGGGCGGGGATTAACAGGGTGTGAGGGGAAGGGCAGGGTTTAATAGGGTGGGAGGGGAAGGGGGGAGTTTAGTAGGGTGGGAGGGGAAGAGCAGGGTTTAGTAGGGTGGGAGGGGAAGGGCGGGGTTTAGTAGGGTGGGAGGGGAACGGCGGGGTTTAGGAGGGTGGGAGGGGAAGGGCGGGGTTTAACAGGGTGGGAGGGAAAAGGCGGGGTTTAGTAGGGTGGGAGGGGAAGGGCAGGGTTTAGTAGGGTGGGAGGGGAAGGGCAGGGTTTAGTAGGGTGGGAGGGAAAGGGCGGGGCTTAACAGGGTGGGAGGGAAAGGGCGGGGTTTAACAGTCTGGGAGGGAAAGGGCGGGGTTTAACAGGGTGGGAGGGGAAGGGCAGGGTTTAGTAGGGTGGGAGGGGAAGGGCGGAGTTTAACAGTGTGGGCTGGGCTGGTCAGGGTGAAGGTGTGAAAGAGAGAGTAGTGGGTGTGGCTAATTTGCTCTGATTATTAGGCATGGCCTGAAGGAAGGTAGTTTGGCCTCCTGCACACTAAGCAGGGAAATTGCTGCTCGTGAGCATAGTAGGCAACATTTCCAAAACATTTTTAGGGACACTTTTTTGCAGAAAGACAGTGAAGGTGGAGTAGTATGTTAATGTAAATACCTGAGAAAGGTGGAAACAGGAAGTGCACGGAAGCAGTGTGGGAGGAGCAAGCAGCTGCGAGGAGAGCTGTGTGGAGGAGAGCGTGGAGGAGAGCCGGGTGACACGTGCGGGGGAGCCGCACTAGGTCACTAGAAGCCGGCGTGGGTGCAGGGGACCAGGACAGAGAACGGCGGCTGCGGGACCGGGACGGTAAAGCGGCGGCTGCGGGACCGGGACAAAGAGCGGCGGGACCGGGACTGAGAGAGACCAGGACATAATGGTGCGGCAGTGGACGGCGGTGGAGGACAGACACCGCACAGTATTGAGGAGGCGAGTGTTCCCGGAAGCAGGGGAGGAGGAGCAGCGGCGACTGGTGAGTATCTCTGCAGCTGGGTCACTATTCCTGTGTGACGGTGCTTGGGATTGTGACTGACTAACAGACCTGTGACTGACTGACCATAGGGATCTGTGACTGACTGACCTTGCTTGCGACCATCAGCGACTGACAGACTGCTCTGCGACTGACAGACTGCTCTGCGACTGACCGACGGTGCTCTGCGACTGACCGACTGGTGAGTATCTTGCGACTGGTGAGTATATTTGCGACTGGTGAGTATATTTGCAACTGGTGAGTATCTGCGACTGGTGAGATTCTTTGCGACTGGTGAGATTCTTTACGACTGGTGAGTATCTTGCGACTAGTGAGTATCTTGCGACTGGTGAGTATCTGCGACTGGTGAGTATCTTTGCGACTGGTGAGTATCTTTGCGACTGGTGAGCATCTTTGCGACTGGTGAGTATCTTGCGACTGGTGAGTATCTTGCGACTGGTGAGTATCTTGCGACTGGTGAGTATCTTGCGGGAGAGATTCTTTGCGACTGGTGAGTATCTTGCGACTGGTGAGTATCTTTGCGACTGGTAAGTATCTTTGCGACTGGTGAGTATCCTTGCGACTGGTGAGTATCCTTGCGTCTGTGCTATCTTTGCAACTGGTAAGTATCTTTGCGTCTGTGCTATCTTTGCGACTGGTAAGTATCTTAGCGACTGGTTAGTTTATTAGAGACTGGTGAGTACCCCAGGTTTAGTACCAGGGAAGTTAGAGGTAGGGTAGGTAAGGAAGAGCAGGTCGTTAACATTATCCCCATAGAGTAGTGGGTAATAATGTCCGACAGGATTGCGGATGCCACTCAGTGCACTTCTTGCGGCATGTATGCGTTCCTTGATGATCCAATCGAGGACGAATACTGCTGTACAAGATGTGAGCAACTGGTTTCTCTGGAAGCCCACATCGTGGATCTAAAGAACACAGTGACAAGACTGCGTGGCATCTACAACCTGGAAAGGAGCTTGGACTTTACCCATCAGGCGCTGGCAGGGGTCAGCATAGAGGAGGGAGGAATGGAGGAGACGCAAGCAGCAGAGGCACGCAGCTGGGTGACTGTTAGGAATGTTAGGGGGAGGAGTGTCAGGGAGGCCAGTCCTGAGTTGATAGACCCCAACATGTTTGCCGAGTTGCAGGTTGAGGGGGATATCAACTCAGGGGTGGCAGTGCTGGAGCATGCGCCCTCCCCCAGCTGCCAGGGGGGGGTCAGCTCCAGGAAGAAGGGGGGACGTAACTCAGGAAAGGTTAGAAAGGTTGTGGTAGTGGGGGACTCAATTATCAAGAGGACAGAGAGTGCAATCTGTAAAAAAGATCTCGTGAACCGAACAGTATGTTGTTTACAGGGCGCCCGAGTTCGGCATATCGCAGATCTGGCAGACAGATTGTTGTGCGGGGCTGGGGATGACCCAGCGGTCATGGTGCATGTGGGCACTAATGACAAAGTTAAAGGTAGGTGGAGGATCCTTAAGAACGATTTCAGGGACTTAGGTAATAGATTGAGGAAAAGGACCTCCAAGGTGGTTTTCTCTGAAATACTGCCTGTACCTCGAGCCACACAGGAGAGGCAGAAGGAGCTTAGGGATCTTAACAAGTGGCTGAGGAATTGGTGTAGGAAGGAGGGGTTTGGGTTCCTGGAGAACTGGGCTGACTTCTCAGTCGGCTACCGGCTCTTTAGTAAGGATGGGCTGCACCTTAATGGGGGCGGTACAGCTCTTTTGGGGAGAAAGATGGCCACCAAGTTGGAGGAGCTTTTAAACTAGGAGACGGGGGGGAGGGCTCAGAAGTAGAGTCAGTTAGGAGGGAGCAAAGGACTGATGGCAGTTGTAGGGTCAGCAGCGACAGTAGGTCCACAACGTCTATTGGTAGGTCTGTGCGGGAGAACCGCAGACCAAACAGGAATAAACATAACCAATCAAGTTTAACTTCTGTAAAACTAAGAGGGGTATATGCTAATGCCAGGAGCCTAGCTAATAAAATGGATGAGTTGGAAATGTTAGTACATGAGGACGACATAGACCTAGTGGGAATAACGGAGACTTGGTTCGACCCCTCACATGACTGGCTGGCAAATATCCAAGGGTATTCAGTGTACCGGAAGGACAGGGTAGGAAAAAGAGGGGGAGGGGTATGTCTCTACGTCAAGAATAATGTAAGGGTGATAGAGAGGAGTGACATTACGGAAGGGATGAGTATGGAGTTAGAATCCGTGTGGGTAGAACTCCATAGGGAAGGAGAAAAGGGAAAAGTAATTGTGGGGGTTTGCTATAGGCCACCTAAACAAGGGGAGGAGGTAGAGCTGGAATTTTTAGCACTTTTGGGTAAAGTGGCAAAGCTAGGATCAGTCATCATATTGGGGGACTTCAATTATCCCGACATTGACTGGGGAGAGGGGACTACACACTCACATAAGGGCCGTCAATTCACGGAAACCTTACAGGATAATTACATGTCACAGTTGGTGGATTCCCCTACCAGAGAAAACACAATCCTGGATCTATTGATCACTAATGACCCAGACCTAATCTCGGAGGTAGGAGTCCAGGACAACCTGGGCTCTAGCGATCACAGGATGATCACATTTAGCGTAAATAACAATATAGCAAGGCAAGTGGGGAACATAAGAACCCTTAACTTCAGAAGGGCAAACTTTCCAAAATTGTACTTGTTGATGGAAAGGGTAAATTGGGACCGAACCCTGGGATCCCTGACCACAGAGGAAAAATGGGAATGCTTTAGGAACATATTAAGCAAAGGCATCTTGCAGTGCATTCCTATGGGAAATAAATTTAGAAGGGACAAAGCCAAACCTGGCTGGCTAAACTGGAGCGTTAAAAAACTTATTAGGGGAAAAAAATTGGCCTTCAGGAAATATAAATCAGAGGGCACAGTATTGGCTTTCGACCAATACAAGGAGGCAAATAGGAAGTGTAAACACAAAATCAAGATGGCTAAAATAGACTTTGAGAGACAAATAGCGGAGGATAGCAAAAAAAACCCAAAGAAATTCTTTAAGTATATCAACAGCAAAAAAACTAGGGCAGAGCATATTGCACACATAATTAACAATGATGGGAGGATGGTCACAGAGGACACTGAAAAAGCAACCGTGCTGAATGCTTTTTTCTCATCAGTCTTTACACAGGAATCGGAGGGGTACACTGACCATGACTGTATGGTTAGTAGTAATACAAAGGACTTGCCACTATGGCTAACAGAGGGTGAAATCAGGGAAAGGCTGGATAAACTCAACACTAACAAATCACCAGGCCCGGATGGCGTACATCCGAGAGTACTCAAGGAACTCAGTAAGGTTATATCCAGACCACTGTTCCTGATCTTTGCGGACAGTATTAGGACAGGAGATGTACCAGGGGAGTGGAGGAAAGCTAACGTGATTCCGATATTCAAAAAGGGTCAGAGGCATATACCTGGAAATTATAGGCCTGTCAGTCTGACATCAGTAGTATGTAAACTTCTGGAGGGGATGATAAGGGACTATATCGTAGAGTTTGCTAAGGACAACAGCATCATCAGTAGTAACCAGCACGGGTTTACAAATGGGCGTTCTTGTCAAACCAATCTCTTAACATTCTACGAGGAGGTGAGCTGTGAGCTAGATAGGGGCAGACCAGTGGATGTGGTGTACCTAGATTTTGCTAAGGCGTTTGATACAGTTCCCCATAAGCGCTTAATTTATAAATTAAGGTCTGCAGGTATCGACAGCAGGGTTTGCTCTTGGATACGGAACTGGCTAAAAGGGCGTGTCCAAAGGGTGGTAATAAACAGCGCATACTCAGACTGGTCTGAGGTAGTAAGCGGGGTCCCCCAAGGCTCAGTCCTTGGACCAACCTTGTTCAATTTATTCATAAACAGCATTGAGGACGGGATCTGTAGTTCAATATCAGTTTTTGCAGAGGACACAAAATTAGGCAGGGCAATAACAGCACAGCATGAAGCAGATATCCTACAGAATGACCTGGACAAAATAACGGAGTGGGCAAAGACATGGCAAATGAGGTTTAACGTGGAGAAATGTAAGGTTTTACACTTGGGGACTAGAAACATAAAAGCACAATACACGTTAGGAGGGGAACCCTTGGGAGAATCAAAAATGGAGAAGGATCTGGGAGTCTTGGTTGATGATAGATTAGGCAACAGCATGCAATGTCAAGCGGCAGCTGCCAAGGCTAGCAGAATATTAGCATGCATAAAGAAAGGGATGTATTCCAGAGATAAGACTATAATCCTTCCACTTTATAAAACTCTGGTCCGACCTCATCTGGAGTATTCGGTCCAGTTCTGGTCACCAGTCCTCAGAAGGGATGTGTTGGAGCTGGAGAGAGTCCAGAGAAGGGCAACTAAACTAATTAGGGGATTGGAGGACCTTGATTATGAGGAGCGTCTGCAATCGCTTGATTTATTCTCCCTGGAGAAGAGACGCCTGAGGGGGGACATGATAGCAATTTTTAAATATCTAAATGGGGATCTAGGCTTAGAAAAAAAGCTGTTCAGTCGAAGGGATTGCATGAGAACTCGGGGGCATACAATGCGATTAGAGGAGAAGCGTTTTAACCTCAGGCAACGTGGGGGGTTCTTTACTGTTAGGGCTACAAGATTGTGGAATTCTCTACCACATGAGGTGGTTTCTGCAGGTAGTATGGTGGCTTTCAAAAGACTCTTAGACGTACATCTCAAGGATCAGAACATTCAGGGGTATGCAAAATGATTACAGCCACACACATCTACACAGGTTGAACTGGATGGACTTTTGTCTTTATTCAACCTCACCAACTATGTAACTATGTAAGGCCACACGGGGCGTTAGAAAAAACGTGCGTCAAAGTTAGTTCTGACGCCGGAAAAAGCAGCTGTAAAAACGTACTTTCAGTAGCTTTTTCCATTGGCGTCATTGCACGTTTTGCCACGTTGCTTTTAGCAGCGTTTTTTTCTGCCTCCATTCAAAATCAATGGTTCCCTATGGGAGCCTATTGATTTGAATGGAAGTCGCACCGCAAGTCGGATCCGACTTGCGGAACGACTTGCGCTGTGAGAATCTTAAGGGGGAACTCCACGCCAAAATGGGAAAAAAACGGCGTGGGTCCTCCTCCTCGCAATGAGACATGAAAGGGTTAACAACATCTCCCCCTCTGACCACGGCCAGATGCTCTCATGTCTCCCATTCCGTGTCGGCGGCCGAAATTGTCTGACCGGCTCGTACTGCGTGCGCATCACCCAGGCGCATGCGCAGTACGAAGGGACCACGTCATTGACAAGAAAAGCTGAGTACGTGCAGCGCCATCTGCGCATGCGCGAACAGCTATAAAAGGCCGGGGAGCCGGCGTCTCTCCTCACTTCCCTCCAGGCGAGGGAACAGGACGGACATGGACCTGCGGCAGCAGAGGAACTTTTCCTTTACATCAATTCTACCTGCAAAAATGTAAGTTAACGGACCTAGTAAGATCCACACTTCCACACTTCAAAAGTCACTCAAATAAATATTGTTACTCACCACCACCCAATGTAAAAGCACAGAAATCACACCAACCTATGATTTCCCTAGAACGGCTTATTGGAGCAGTGCTGCAACTTATCTGTGGCATTGGAAGATTCATCTTCCCCTCCTTCAATCTTCCCCCTTCAGAACTCTGCAAAATGTAAGTTTTTAATGGGCATAAAAACCCATATGAAAATCACCAATACCGCCAATTCTATTCAATGGATGTTAGAAGCATCTAATACAATATATATATGACTTTTTTAGAATGGATCGTTCAGGATAGTGCTGGAATGCTACCTGGCTATCCACACACGAATATTTACATTCAACCTACCTGTGAGTAAATGGCAAACAACGAAAATTATATGGTACAAACACCTATATATATTATCTAAAACTTGCATATCCTTCCAGACCAGGGTACCCCACGGCTCCTTGCTGCAGGCTTAGAGGACACAGAGAAAAAGTTTTTGCAGAAACAAAGTTGAACAATGTATGTACAAATACCTTATATTTAGTATACTGGAACCTAAATTGTACGCATATTTCCAATAACAGAAATGTCATTGATTATGCATTACAGCTGGGTGACAAAAATCTTTGAAAAAGGCTATAAACAGCCGAAACGCGTCAGTTCACGGATTGAACTCTGTGAACCACTCTTTCCTGGAATCTACACAGGAAACACAGAGACAAGATCCTTATCTTTGTCACAAGTTATCACACATGTCACAGATTCACTAGAATCTTCTCTTTCACGAATCTTTACCACATTGGGCCTATACCCAAACACCAACTTTCACATTATTGATATGTATGTTTATTTTTCTATGTATAATGGAATAAATCCGAAATTATTATTTTAATTATTTGAATCAATATCGTTACTTGCCCACAAAGTCCCACCACTTTGGCTTGAGACACCAAAAAGCCCCCCTTTTTTGTTCAAGATATAGGGACGGAGGCAAAACCTACTCTCACTACCTCGAGATCAAAAACCCCCACCCCCTCGTTAGTGCAGTGAGACATTGCTAGCAGTGTGAGTATAGGGAGGGAGAGGATCATGTTTTTCAGGCAGGGAGAGCAAAGTGTTTTGCAGATTGTCAGACAGTGCATTGAGACATTGCTTGCAGTGTGAGTATAGGGAGAGAGAGGATCCTGTTTTTCAGGCAGGGAGAGCAAAGTGTTTTGCAGTTTTTCAGACAGTGCAGTGAGACATTGCTAGCAGTTAGACAGGGAAATAGATTTGTGCTTTTTACAAGTTAGGAGATCAGATAGTGAAGTATATTATACCATAGACCATATACCATACATAGATCTCTATCTATATATAGGGCTATCGATTACATCATATCAGGTCATTGAGTATCTTATCGGTCACTTGCGTATACCCTATATCTATCTGATCTCTATCTAAATATAGGATTATCGATTACATCATATCAGGTCATTGAGTATCTTATCGGTCACTTGCATATACCCTATATCCATCTGATCTCTATCTATATATAGGGCTATTGATTAGATCATATCAGGTCATTGAGTATCTATCGGTCACTTGCGTATACCCTATATTGATCTGATCTCTATCTACATATAGGGCTATTGATTAGATCATATCAGCTCATTGAGTATCTAACGGTCAGCTGCGTATACCCTATATTGATCTCTACCCACATCATGTCCAAAAGGCCGACAAGGAGAGGCAGACGCTCACAGGCCACAAAAAGAGGGCAAGCAGCCTCTGCATGCACAGTAAAAAGTGGTGGTCACAGTCGACATGGTGCATCCTCTGCAGGTGGGGCACGCCCTTCCTTTATTTCCGGTGCTGTCCGTCTTATTCAGCCACAACATGTAGAAGAGTTGGTGGAGTGGATAAATAAGCCGTCCTCATCCTTCTTGTCCTCTGACACCCACGCTCACACTAGTTTGCCTTCCACCGCAGCTGCCAAAGCGGCCCGTTCCACAGCTACTCCTTCTTTCATCCCACCATCATGCATGGAGGAGTCACTTGAACTATTCAAATATAGTGTCAGTGACATACTGCTGGAGGATGCGTAGCAATTTGAAAACTGTGATGTTGGTTCCCAGGTTGATGAAAAACTTGAGCCTAGAGAGAGGGGGTGACAATGACAGACAGGAAACTAGCAGCTTGTTCCCACACCTGCAGCATACTGCCAAGTTTGCCCCAGTGACGAAGAGGGAGAGGATAATGAGGTCACTGACTGTACTTGGGTGCCTGACCGGATAGAGGAGGAAAGTGAGGGGGAGGAGGAGGAGGCACAACTCCAGCAAGGCAGGATGTGCTCCAGGCGCCGCCATAGGAGTAGCCAACCTATTGCATCACAGCACAGAGCTCCACAGGTGCAGGGTGCTGCAAACTACCCGCGGACTTCCAAAAGTTCATTAGTGTGGGCTTTTTTCAGCACATGTGAAGTAGACCACAGCGTTGCTGTTTGCAACATCTGTTTGAAGAGGATGAAGTGTGGCCAGAACACCAGTCGCTTGGGAACCACATGCTTGACAAGGCATGCAGTCCCTTGGCAACAGCACCTGAAAGAGCCACAAGATCGAAACAAGCATACTGTACCTTTCTCCTCATCTGGGATCTCTAACCCTATACCTCATGTATTTTCAAATACCTGCATTGAGAGAGATGATGGTATAGCAATGAGTGCCACAGAGACTTGTACCCAATCTGCTAGCAGTACACCACCGCTTGATTTGAGCAGCAGGCAAATCTCACTACCCCAGTTGCTGAACCGTAGAAAGAAATACTGTCACAGCCATCCACATGCTCAGTGTCTTAATGCTACAGTAGCTTGGCCAAATTGCTAGCATTACAATTGCTGCCTTTTCATCTTGTAGACTCTGCTCCTTTTTGCGAATTTGTGGAATGTGCTGTACCACAGTAGCAGGTACCAAAAAGGCATTTCTTTTCTCGTAAGGCCATTCCGGTTCTCTACCGTCATGTGGAAGGTAGTGTTTTGGCCTCATTGGACAGAGCAGTCAGCAGGAAGGTGCACATTACTGCTAACTCTTAGTCCAGCAGGCATGGACAGGGATGTTACAATTCTTTCACGGCGCACTGAGTAACTCTGCTGGCAGCTGGAAAGGATGCAGGACAGGGTTCAGTGTTGCAGCTTATTTTGCCATCATGCCTCCAAAAAGCTGGTGCTGGTTCTGCCACATCTGGCTACTCCACCACCACCTCCTCCATGTCCTCTTCTGCTCAATTGTCCTCTGAAGCAGCAGTGCACCCTAAGCGTTCAAGGGACTACGCAAGCAGTCATGCAAAAAGATGCCACGCCGTGCTTCAGTTGGTCTGTCTAGGAGTCACACCGGGACAGAGATTCTGTCAGCTCTGCAGGGGGGGAGTATGGCACAAGGACAGGGTCAGGAGAGCTTGGCTTTTTTTCGCCATGCCAGTGGCTTTTGATAAAGGAGGCATGCATCATCCTGTCACCATTTGAGGAGGCCACAAGGATGGTGAGCTGGGACGATGCATGCATCAGTGACACTATCCCTCTAAACTACCTGCTGGAGCACACACTTCATGGAATCAGGGACAGGGCAATTGAGGCAGAACAGCGGGAGGAAGAGGAGAACTTCCTTTACCCACAAGGCCCCCTTTATGCAGATATCATCCCTGCAGGGACACAGAACACACAGGAGTCCAGGAAGGAGGAGGAAGAGGAGAAGGAGGATAGCATACAGCAGTCTTCAAGGGATGGTTTTGATTCCCCAGAAACCCCAGGAGTTGTACGTGGTTGGGGAGAGATTGCTCCTGCTTACAATGTCATCCTTAGTGACCCAGAGGACTCAGAAGCTCATGCCTCCTCCAACTTACGTTGCATAGGCCCTGATTCTGCAAAGCCTGTGAAAGGACCTGCGGATTCATGATATCAAGGATAGGGAAATTACTGGTTGGTAACCCTTCTTGATCCACGTTGCAAGGGTAAAGTTGCAGAGCTCATCCTGCCTTCACAGAGGGAGCAGAGGATGAAACATCTTCAGGAGGCCTTGAAAAAACAATTGTGTATCACCTTTCCAGACACTGGGAGGTTAACATTCTCTGGACATGTTTCTGAGGCATTGTTCAGCCAAAGAAGGACCGATGCCTTTAACCTCCCTGGCAGTCTGATTATGTGAGGATTTGTACGCTAAAAGCGGTACATTATTTTGCATGGAAATCTGTTATTTTATATTTTAAAACTCACCTTCCCCTGCGACCCCCCCGCCGTCCTCCAGCCATCCTCCCGCTGTCCTCCCAGCCGATGCCGGCACATGTCTTCCGGTTCCCTTCCCTGCGAGCATTGCGACGCAGGGGGGGGGGTGAAACCGGCGGCAATTTCAAAAATGTAAATACACTAAATGACATGATACAAAGTTGTGATCCTAACGGGTTACACTGTATCATGGCATTTTAACACAGGATTTCACCTGGAAAACAGCAACAGCGAAACTGAGTTACTTGAAGAACTGAGCGATAGCGATTCGTAGGAAAATTTGTTCTTAGGTACGGAAAGTGACGACAGCGACCATTCTGATATCTCTTTCTGGCACATAGCTTCGTTGGAAATTCTGAAGAATCATTTGATATACTTCCCAAATTCCACAAGCTATGTGCCAGAAAGAGACATCAGAATCGTCGCTGTCGTCACTTTCCGTACCTGATGATGAATTTTCCCAAGAATCGCTATCGCTCAGTTCTTCAAGTAACTCCGTTTTGCTGTCGCTGTTTTCCAGTTCGTTTAAAAGTGCTTTTGCGCAAAAAAAAGCTTTTTGGACGCCATGATCTTTCTCTATTTTTAAGGCACAAAGCACTGGAAAAGCACAGGCAGGGCACTGGAAAAGTCACCAGGTGCAATCCTATGGTGAAATGGCATGATACAGTGTAATCTGTTAGGATCACAACTTTGTATCATGTCATTTAGTGTATTTAGTCCTCAGCAGCACCCAGGGCTGTTAGGTTTAAGCAACCATCGGCAGCATCTCCATCATATGGTGCATGATTATCTAGGCACAAGAGCAGACTTGGAGACCTTTCCAGCTGAGCATCCACTGGGTTACTGGGTCTTCAGGATGGACCACTGGCCAGAACTTGCTCAATATGCAATGGAGCTACTGGCCTGTCCTGCTTCCAGCGTGCTTTCTGAATGGACGTTCAGTGCTGCTGGAGGTTTTGTGATGGACAAAAGAGTGCGTCTGTCCACAGACTCTGTTGACCAGCTGACTTTTATCAAATGAAAATGAGTCCTGGATCATCAAGAGCTATCAAGCCCCTGATGCTGATGTAACTGATTGAATTTGCTAGGGGTCTACCATATTTTGAAGACTGCGTATGCTGCCTATCCTATTCCTCAACCTTGATTCTGCTAGCTTCCACATACGATTTCAAATTTGTATGGAATTCTTACCAGCAGGTCCCGTTCCTGCACCTGGCAAGAGTAACTGTAAGGGGTTGGTTATGGTGTTCAGGCACCACCAACAGCAAAGGCCCAATTTTTGGCACCTGTATGACAAGTACATGCGATTTCAAATTTGTATGGAATTCTTACCAGCAGGTCCTGTTCCTGCGCCCAGCAAGAGTAACTGTGAGGGGTTGCTTACGGTGTTCAGGCACCACCAAAACCAAAGGCCCAATTTTTGTCACCTGTATGACAAGTACATACGATTTCAAATTTGTATGAAATTCTTACCAGCAGGTCCCATTCCTGCGCCCAGCAAGAGTAACTGTGAGGGGTTGGTTATGGTGTTCAGGCACCACCAACAGCAAAGGCCCAATTTTTGGCACCTGAATGACAAGTACATGCGATTTCAAATTTATATGGAATTCTTACCAGCAGGTCCCGTTCCTGCGCCCAGCAAGAGTAACTGTGAGGGGTTGGTTACAGTGTTCAAGCACCACCAACAGCAAAGGCCCAATTTATGGCACCTGTATGACAAGTACATACGACTTAAAATTTTTATGGAATTCATACCAGCAGGTCCTGTTCCTGCGTCCAGCAAGAGTAACTGTGAGGGGTTTTTGGTTTAGGTCACTACCAACCCCCAAGGCCTAATTTTTCTGCAGTTGTATGACAGGTGCACACAATTTAAATTTCGTATGTCATTTTTACCAGCAGGCCCTGTCCCTGTGCCCTTTGCCCAGCAAGAGTAACTGTGATGGGTTATGGTGTTGAGGCACCACCAACAGCAAAGGCCCAATTTTTGGCACCTGTATGACGAGGCCATGTGATTTCAAATTTGTATGGAATTCTTACCAGCAAGTCCCCTTCCTGCGCCCAGCAAGAGTAACTGTGAGGGGTTGGTTACATTGTTCAGGCACCACCAACAGCAAAGGCCCAATTTTTGGCACCTGTATGACAAGTACAGGCGATTTCAAATATTTATGGAATTCTTACCAGCAGATCCTGTTCCTGAACCCAGCAAAAGTAACTGTGAGGGGTTGCTTACGGTGTTCAGGCACCACCAGCATCAAAGGCCCAATTTTTGGCACCTGTATGACAAGTACATACGATTTCAAATTTGTATGAAATTCTTACCAGCAAGTCCTGTTTCTGCGCCCAGCAAGATTAACTGTGAGGGGTTGGTTAAGCTGTTCAGGCACCACCAACAGCAAAGGCCCAATTTTTGGCACCTGTATGACAAGTACATGCAATTTCAAATTTGTATGGAATTCCTACCAGCAGGTCACGTTCCTGCGCCCTGCAAGTGTAACTGTGAGGGGTTATGGTGTTCAGGCACCACCAACAGCAAAGGCCCAATTTTTGGCACCTGTATGACAAGTACATATGATTTCAAATTTGTATGGAATTCTTACCAGCAGGTCCCGTTCCTGCACCCAGCAACAGTAACTGTGAGGGGTTGCTTACGGTGTTCAGGCACCACCAACGCCAAAGGCCCAATTTCAGTTTAAGTTCTTGCTGATACTAACCTTTCAGGTCCCCATTACTCCAGCTGGTTTGCATAGTCGCTACCCAACCTTGGTCAGGTCAGATGACAGCACAGCGCCCCCAGTAGATCACTGATAAGAACACATACAACACTTGATCTTTGCCAATTTCAAATTGGTATGGAATTTTTTAGCAGCAGGGCCCATTCCTGTGCCCAGCAAGAGTAACTGTGAGGGGTTTTTGGTTTAGGTCACTACCAACCCCCAAGGCCTAATTTTCTGCACTTGTATGACAGGTGCATACAATTTAAATTTCGTATGTCATTTTTAACAGCAGGCCCTGTCCTTGTGCCCTTTGCCCAGCGAGATTAACTGTGAGGGGTTACGGTGTTCAGGCACCACCAACAGCAAAGGCCCAATTTTTGGCACATGTATGGCAAGTACATGCGATTTCAAATTTGTATGGAATTCTTACCAGCAGGTCCCGTTCCTGCACCCAACAAGAGTAACTGTGAGGGGTTGGTTATGGTGTTCAGGCACCACCAACAGCAAAGGCCCAATTTTTGGCACCTGTATGACAAGTACACGCGATTTCAAATTTGTATGGAATTCTTATGCAATGGTTTCCAAAGTACATATTGTAAAGTAGATGTGCAAATAAGGTATCCACATATCTTAGTTAAACATTCACAAAAATTATTCCATTGTTTGGTTAAACACTGTGCAATATATATGCAGTGTGCAACGCATTCCAAAGTGCTCAGAATAAATGTGTAGACGTGTTAAAATTATTTCATATCAAAAATCAAAGAATTATTAGGATACATTAATAAAGTGCAAGGCATTGTGACTTCATAATAAAGTTCATATTTCTTTAAACAAAACAGGCTTGTGGTCTCCTCATTGCCCCATAAAGTGATCCGTTCTTCAAAAATGTGCTAATATATGGGTACAGGGCCGGTGCTAGACTATTCTGTGCCCGAGGCAAGACCAGCTTCTTGCGCCCCACCCTGATAAATAGAAAAAATCCTTAAAAATTTCCCTTTTTCCCTATACTGGCATGTATTACACATACTCCCCCCTATACTTGCATCAATTGCAGTGTGTCAGAGGGTGATAGCAGTGTGTCAGGGTGGGGGAGCAGTGTGTCAGAGAGGGGGAGCAGTGTGTCAGAGAGGGGGGTGAACAGTGCTCCATTAATGCAGAGTGACCAGTGCCCCCATCCAATGCAGAGTGACATGTGCCCCCATTAATGCAGAGTGACCAGTGCCCCATTAATTCAGAGTGGCCAGTGACTAGTGCCCCCATAAATGCAGAGTGACCAGTGCCCTCATCAATGCAGAGTGACCAGTGATCAGTGCCCCCTATAATGCAGAGTGATAAGTGTGCCCCATCAATGCAGAGTGACCAGTGACTAGTGTGCCCCCCACAATGCAGAGTGACCAGTGTCCCCCATCAATGCAGAGTGACCAGTGTGCCCCCATTAATGCAGAGTGACAAGTGACCAGTGTGCCCCATCAATGCAGAGTGACCAGTGTGCCCCCATCAATGCAGAGTGACTAGTGTGCCCCCATCAATGCAGAGTGACCAGTGTGCCCCCATCAATGCAGAGTGACCAGTGTGCCCCCATCAATGAAGAGTGACCAGTGCCCCCATCAATGTAGAGTGACCAGTGACCAGTGTGCCCCCATCTATGCAGAGTGAGCAGTGACCAGTGTGTCCCCATCAATGCAGAGTGAGCAGTGACCAGTGTTCCCCCCATCAATGCAGAGTGACCAGTGACCAGTGCCCCATCAATGCAGGGTGACCAGTGTGCCCCATCAATGCAGAGTTACCAGTGACCAGTGTGCCCCCATCAATGCAGAGTGACCAGTGTGCCCACATCAATGCAGAGTGACCAGTGTGCCCCCATCAATTCAGAGTGACCAGTGTGCCCCCATCAATGCAGAGTGACCAGTGACCAGTAACCAGTGCCCCCATCAATGCAGAGTGAGCAGTGACCAGTGTTCCCCCCATCAATGCAGAGTGACCAGTGACCAGTGCCCCATCAATGCAGGGTGACCAGTGGGCCCCTTCAATGCAGAGTTACCAGTGACCAGTGTGCCCCCATCAATGCAGAGTGACCAGTGTGCCCCCATCAATGCAAAGTGACCAGTGTGCCCACATCAATGCAGAGTGACCAGTGTGCCCCCATCAATGCAGAGTGACCAGTGACCAGTGTGCCCCCATAAATGCAGAGTGACCAGTAACCAGTGCCCCCATCAATGCAGAGTGACCAGTGTGCCCCCATCTATGCAGAGTGACCAGTGTGCCCCCCATGAATGCAAAGTTACCAGTGACCAGTGTGCCCCCATGAATGCAGAGTGACCAGTGTGCCCCCATCAATGCAGAGTGACCAGTGTGCCCCCATCAATGCAGACTGACCAGTGTATGGGGATTAGAGTGCCGCATGATTAAACAGAGCAGGGTTCTTTTGCTTATCCGGCGCAGCTGCTGTAATTTGAAGTCCTGCTTCCTGGACCGGCTCCTACGATAGACGTCACAAGTGTGCTGTCTATCATAGGTTGGCGGTGGTCCAGGAGGCGGGACTTCACATTACAGCGGCCATGCCGGGTAAGCAGAAGAACCCTGCTCTGTTTAATCATGCGGTGCTTGCCCTCGCCCCCTCCCCCCTTCCCTTCCGAAGGCAGCCCAAGGAACCTATAGGAGGGCCGGCCCTGGGCATGCTCCCCTGCTCCAGCTCACGGTGCACCCACCCAGGATCGGCCCTGCAAAGCGAGTACAAAACAGGGGACTGGTCACCCTACCCTAGGCAACAGTGTGCCCTAGGTGGCTGCCTAGTTTGCCTAGCTGGAGCGTCGGCCCTGTGTGGGTATATTGTGCTCCTTCACCAGGTAGTGAGGTTTGGATCCGTTGGGTGTAATAAGCCACGTCATATAGGTTCAACCCGATGGAATGAATGCTCAGGGATTTTAAACAGCTAAAGGTTTCATTGTGCAGATGTATTTATTAGGTAAAGGTGCTTGGTACAATCAAAGTGCATAAAACTCACATTTAGTAGTGCTTCAAGTAGCACTAACTATGAAGGGTTTCTGTGAAGCAGTCAGGAAGCGCCGCTCGTAGTGTCAGTTCCGCCGTGCGTTCCACCTAACCGGAATCAGAAGTGATGCCGCTTGAGATTAAGTGGTTATTATTTGTTTAAAATCCCTGAGCATTCATTCCATCGGGGTAAACCTATATGACGGGGCTTATTACACCCAACGGATCCAAACCTCACTACCTGGTAACCTAGGAGGAATATTTACAGCTCTGTAGGTCCTGGGGGCCTGAATAACTCTGGTAAGTGGCCAATACTTACCCAGGTGGAGGAGCACAATATACCCATATATTAGCACATTCTTGAAGCACGGATCACTTTATGGGGGAATGAGGAGACCACAACCCCGTTTTGCTTAAAGAAATATGAACTTTATTATGAAGTCACAATACCTTTCTCTTTATTCATTTATCCTAATAATACTTTGGTTTTTGATATGAAATAATTTTAACACGTCTACACATTTATTCTGAGCACTTTGGAATGCATTGCACATTGCATATATATTGCACAGTGTTTTACCAAACAATGGAATAATAAATATGTGACTGTTTAACTAAGATATTTGGATACCTTATTTTGCACATTTACTTTATGCACTTTGGAAACCATAGCATATTTGCACACATCCATTGCACGTTGGAAGCACTTTTTTGCACTTTTTCAACACTGTAGCCATTTTATATATATTTTATTTATTGTATGGTTCGAATTGTTTGTTTACTAAAGGGTAATAACGCCTCACCATATACAACACTTCATTTAAGCACATACTTAAATTGACGGCGAAATTACCATATTTATAGAACTAGAGGGTAGGCGCTGTATTTAAACATCCATAAAAAATGTAGCTACTGTATATTCAAAATAAAATCAGGGAATGCTATAAAGGTAAAAGGAAAGTAGGGAAAGCTAAAATGTTAAATAAACACTAGATGGCAATATCTCCCACATACAGCATGTGAAAAAGGTAATCCTCTGTTTAATAGATTATATAAAGAACGGAGGCTTTGTTTACAGCTAGCTGCACCTTTTTTAGGCTTTTCAAAAATCATGATCATTTCTGAAATCGCCATTATCATTGCCGTAATAATGACCCTGTATCAGACTAGTACTGGGTAGCAGGTGACTGGGTAATCTTGTCTGTCTGTGTTATACAGGCTTATTTATGCATCAATACTTCAGATAATCATGCCAATAAGTTTCAGAGATCTGAGGAAAAAGATAGATGAAGGAGATAGATCCTGCAAAAGATGTCACAATGCAATTATATCTGATGGCATAGGCTTTTGATAAAAATAATCATTCTCTCTGAATTACATGTTACGTTTATGGAACACTCTTCAGAAGTTCAGATGGTTTAACATGAAGGTGCCTAAATTGTACCTGCACTTTCCAGCATCGTCTAAGGTCAGGGTGATTTGCACAAACACCTTTTAGTAATGAATCTGGAATAGGTATACCTATGTACATTTCTTTTATGCAGTTTAAGAAAAAAGAATCACCTTCACCTGACATCAGTTTTGAACTTTAAAATCTGAGTTGCTTTTCACTGACATCAACTTGCTTTTATAAATATTAGATTCAACAATGCATTACAGTTATTGGATCCAAAAATGTCCACTCCTATGTGCTGTTTACTGCAAATCTATTCTGCTACTTGGAATTTTTTAAAAGGTACATTTTTTAAAATTAAAAAAAGTTTTTCAGGAGTTCATAAAAACAAATATTTAACAGAAAGGAAACATAATGTATGGGTATAAGTGCTGTATTTTATGAATAAGTGCCATCTTTAACCACCAAAATCTTGGGTTCCCATGGATCCTAGTTGTGTCATAGAGAGAAGTAGGTTGAGGGGTTATGCCCCGTACACACGTGCAGATTATCTGAAGACTTTTGTCTTCAGATTTACCTTTTCTATGTAGTGCAAGGGCCTGCCGGATTGCATACAAATTGAAAGTGTTTAGGTTTGACCTCATATTATATGGTTTTGGTAAGTCTACAGACAAAAGTCTTCAGATAATCTGCACGTGTGTACGGGGCATAACTCTGCAGCCTATCAATGCCAGGAATGGGGAGGGCGCTCCTACTGGCCACCAATGCTTGGAAAGGAAGAGAAGAGGGCATATTTAACTAGACACTAATGCCTGGGTTGGAAAGGGGAGGGGGGTATTCTACTGTGCACCAATACTTGGAAAGGAGGGAAGAGATATTATACTGTCAACCAAAGCCTGGGAAGAAGAATATTTAATTGACCACCAATTCCTGGGAAAGGTGGACATTTCATCGACCACTAATTAGAAAAGAGGTGGATCTACAGTATATTCCACAGTTCACCAGTGACTGGGATGGAAGGGGGAGCTATATCTCTGGCCATCAATACCCGTTCGTCCTCCTGCTGACCACCAATGCCCAGGAATTTGTGTCTCACTGGCCATAAATGCCTAGGAAGCCTGAGGAGGAAGCTGGTGACCCCCAATGCCAGAGAAATTCTTCTAACAGGGATAGTGGAGAATGAGGGGGGGCAGGGTGGGCACAAGATGGTATGGAATTTTTCTTGCTATCACAGGCATTAACGATAAGACGGGATAAAGGAGAAATAACTGCCCTAAAGGTGAAAAAAGAAATGTACACATTAACGATAAGACATTCTTCCACGGTTCCACCCACAGAATTCCAATGTCAGAGCAATATTTCCTGGCACTGGGGCATTTTTGCCTCTCTCTGACCAGCATTATTTTACATACCTTTGCACTCTGTACATTATGCTGCATGTTATACTCCTGTCCCCTGCTTTCTGTAAACTATGTTGTACGTTACATGCTCCTGTCTGTTACATACCATATACTGTGTTTTATGTAATGCAGTGCTGACTGCTGTGCTCTGCAAATCCGGCAATAGATCATTCAAATCTTGGCCAGTTCAGCAGGGACCAGTTAAATTTCGATCCATTTATGGGCAAGCTGATTGTACCCAAGACGATCATCGATCGACTTGGGTACAACCAGCATGTCTGATTTTTAGCATGTGATTATTGCAAGCAGCTTTAGATGCTATCAGTAATCACTGTGCCCACCGCGCCTCCCTGCTGGGAATAGGGCAATTTTCAGAAGATTGCATAATGTATGGACTGCTTAAAAGGATAGTCCATCTTTACAAAAAATAAAACTTCCTATGCAGGTAAGAGATGTTTGTAAAATAAAGCAATCTGTGCAGCTCTGACAAAAGATGAATATTACCCTTTTTATAGGTGTAGGCCATTTACATACCTCCCAAAGCCTGGCTGGAATACTCCCAGGACGTTGCTAAGTGAGGCCTAGCTTTCACTGCTCATCTCCACCATCACAGGAATGGTCTCTTTCTCTGATTCAAACCCCCTCACATGCTCTCTCTCTCCCCTGATGCAGTAACTCTGAGCTCAGCATTTGAGAGCTCACTCCTGTGATGGTGGAGATGAGCAATGGTGACTAGGCCTCACTTAGCAATGTCCTGGGAGTACATAGCAATGTCCTGGAAGTAGTCCAGTCAGGCTTCATAAGGTATGAAAGTGGCCTACACCTATAGCAAGGGCTTTATTCAATTTTAGTCAGAGATGCACAGTTTGTTTTTATCTACAGATGCAACTATCCTTTTTTAAGCTATGAAGTAGATTACACACTTCTGACCATAGTGTTCATTGTTTTAATAGTTGCAGGTTGCTGTTTAGTCTCTAATTAATTAATTTCCTCTTTAAGTCAAGGCTCAGGCAAAGTTTTATCTTTCTGTCCATATTCTGTGTACAGAAAAGCTTATGAAAAAAGAAAGAGCTTTGAATAAAAAAAAAAAAATATATATATATATATATATATATATATATATATATATATATATATATATATATATATATATATATATACAGGCACATCTTTTCTCTTAACCACTTCAATACAGGGCACTTTCCCCCCCTTCCTGCCAAGGCCAATTTTCAGCTTTTAGCGCTGTTGCATTTTGAATGACAATTGAGCGGTCATGCAACACTGTACCTAAACCAAATTTATGTCATTTTCCCCCCACAAATCGAGCTTTCTTTTGGTGGTATTTGATCACTGCAAGGTTTTTTCTTTTTTGCTAAACAAATAAAAAAAAGACCGAAAAGTTTGAAAAAAAAAAAAAGTTTTTTGTTTATGTTATACAATTTTGTAAATAAATAAGTTTTTTCCTGCACTGATGAGCACTGATGAGACTGCACTGACAGGCACTGATGAGGAGGCACTGATGGGGTGGCACTGATGGGTGGCACTGATAGGCGGCACTGATAGGCGCCAATGATAGGCACTGATAAGTAGCACTGATATGCAGCATTGGTGGGCACTGATAGGCGGCACTGCTGGACACTGATAGGTGGCATTGATGGGCACTGATAGGTGGCACTGATAGGTGGCACTGATAGGCACTAATGGGCACTGATAGGCGGCACTGGTGGGCACTGATATGCGGCACTGATCGGCACTGACGGGCGGCACTGATGGGCACTGATAGGCGGCACTGGTGGGCAATAATAGGCACTGGTGGGTGGCACTGATAGATAGGGATGATGGGCACCGGTGGGCAGCACCGATGGGGAGGGCACTGGTGGGCAGCACTGATGTGGAGGGCAATGGGGGGCTCCCTGAGCCCTGATTGCCATCCCTGGTGGCCATAGTGGGCATCCCTGGGGTCATGGGTGGGCATCCCTGGGGTCATGGGTGGGCATCCCTGGTGGTTCTAGTGGCATCCCCCCCCCGGAGGGTCTGCACTGGTAATTAATGATCTGATTACCAGTGCCGACCCCCCCCCCCTGTCAGAGGAGCCGCCGATCGGCGCTCCTTTACTCGTGCCTGTCGAGGACGTACTGAGGAAAGCCGATCAACGGCTCTTCCTGTTTACTATGTGACCAGCCGTGATTGGACACGGCTGGTCACATGGTAAAGAGCCTACGTCAGAAGGCTCTTTACCGAGATCGGAGATGCAGGGAGTCAGTGTGACACCGGGGGGGGCGCAGAGCGCATTATCCTGCCGACGTCATATGACGTCCGGTCAGGATAATGCAGCCACATTCCCGCCGTCATTCTGCTATAGGGCGGGATGTGGTTAAAGCCCAACTCTTGGAAACTTGAAAATTCTCTCTTGCAATGGGACTGCATCTGCAGATATGTCATGTTTACCAGCCCCTTACTGAATGAACACAGTGAATGATCGGTACCAATCACTCCTGTGTTCATTCATCACTGAAGCATTGTAAACTTTGTTTATTATGCTTCAGCTTGTGAATGAATAGGACGTCTCTATACAGAGACTTCTATTCAGTCATTTGCTGTGCAGCTGAGGCTGCAGAGAAAGGGAATGAGGACTCTATGTCCTCAGTCCTTTCCTCTCTCTAAAAAGAAGACACCCCTGATGTTTTTCTATGTTTTTTTTTTTATTTAGACCTCCGATTGAAAAAAACAAAACAAAAACATAGTAAGGCCTCATTCACGCAGGGCATACTACAGCGTACATCTGTGGAAGGCCTTATTTACCCACACAGAGATGCTCAGGTGTTCTTTGCATCTCCATGCAGGCAGTCCCATTCATGACAAATGGGACGCAGCAGCTGCACAGACACAGCCGCTGCTCTTGATTTGACATCCATGTGGGTGCGGATGTCAAACAGATGCCACAGATGGCAGATTGGGAGCAGCAACTGTGTCTGTGCAGCTGTTGTGTCCCAATTGACATGAATGGGACTGCCTGTACAGGGAAGCATAGAACACCCATGCATCCCTATGCAGTAAACATGCCCCCCACATAGATGTACACTTTAGTATGCCCCATGTGAATGAGACCTTAGCAGAGATGTATAGTAACTAAGTAGAACTACTTCACTACTGTACTTAAGTAACGAAAGGCGGTATCTGTACTTTCCTGGAGTATAATTTTTTTCTCCTACTTCCACTTTTACTTTACTACATTTTTTCGATGATTTCAATACTTCTACTCCAATATTTTTTTTTGTGCTGCATAGTTACTCGTTACTATTATAAAAATTACCACTGCCAGAACAGTAGATGGCAGGTTTCATGAAGTTCAAAAAAATGTGTATAATGTCATGTGTAAATCAGCGTATATGAAAATAAATGCTACTGTATGTATAAATAAAATGGTCTACATATCTGCTGTTAAGGGGAAAGAGAACCTCCCCCAACCAAGGAGAATCACAAGCGTACATAGACCTTTTTTTCTGGTAAGAGGCTGATTTTGCTTTTCTCACTGGAAGTTGAGAGCACAGGTTTTGTAGTTTTGTTTCACTGGAAGAGTCTATTTGGATATTACTTACGTTCATCCGCCGGGTAAGGGGGAAATCCACAAGGTGGTGGGAGTCTGCACCTATTATTTGGAATAGCACCTATTTGATTCCTGCACCTTTGAAAAATATATTCATCTTGTTTTGTCACAAATATATGGTATTATGGCATTATATATATATATATATATGGACTTTTTATTGACTTTGATTTCATACACTCTTCCTTTATTTCATTATTGGAATATATTGTTGTATATCACATTGGTTTATATATGATTTTGCGCACCAATAAGCTGTGGAGAAAAAAAACATGCAGGGAAGAGAAGGAGGGATGCTTTAAAGGGGAAAGGGTGGGACATACTTTATCTTTTTTTGTTTACAAAAAGTTACAGCCAAAGGAATTGTGATTGTCCTTTAGGTTAATCATTTGAAATAATAAAAAACAATATGATGTTCAAACTTTTGACTTCTTTCTTTAATAACTATATAACACAGTACTTGTACATTTACTTTCAGTACTTGAGTAGCATTTTTTTTTAAAAAACTACTGGTACTTTTACTTTCAGTACTTGAGTAGCAAAATTAAAAAAAAAAAAAATACTTGCAATACTTAAGTACAAAAAATGTTGAATACTTTAGTACTTCTACTCAAGTCACTTTTTGATAGAGCACTTCCACTTCTACTCAAGTCACTTTTTGATCGAGCACTTGTACTTTTAATCAAGTATGGGTTTTGAGTACTTTATACAAGTGTGGACCTTAGTAAGAATTTACCGGAGATTTTGTAAATTATGTTGTGTTTACTAGCACAATTCTGATTTCAGTATACTTTTAGTGAACACAGTGATTTGATAAACATTTCTGCAACTATTGTGGGGATCAACTATTGCGGTGATTGTACTAGGGGTCAGTCTGACTTCCAGTAAAATCCCCATAGGTCAGTCTGGGAGGATTATATGACCTTTGGGAAGGGAAAGATTGTATGGGGGAGACTGACTTAGAGGGATTATACTGGGGGACAGACTGACTTGGGAGGGATTGTACTGGGGGACAGACTAACCTGGGGGGGGATTATATTGGGGCATGGATTGATCTGGGGGAAGGATTAAACTAGGGAACATACTGGCCTGTGGAGGGCATTATACTGGGGGACAGATTGAGCTAGGGGGAAGGATTATACAGGGGGGGGGGGCAGACCGACATGAAGGGATGAACTGGGGACAGACTAACCTTGGGGGTAGGGGGATTATAATGGGAGACAGACTAACCTGCGGAGAATGTACTCAGGACAGACTGACTGGGGGGGGGGGAATATACGGGGGGACAGATTAACCTGGGGGTTAATGGACTGGGGGAGAGGGAAGGATTATACTGGGGCACGGATTGATCTAGGTGGCATGTAGGAGGAGACACACTAATCTGGGTGGGATTAGTGGGATTATGCTGGAGAACAGATTGACCTTGGGGGGGAGGATTATACTGGGGGACAGACTGCAATGGGGTGGGGATTGTATCGGGGACAGACTGAGATCCAGCTCCTCCAGTCGTTAACACATTTAGGTCACACCCACTGTTTTCCACGGCGCCACATTAGTCTTCTGCTTGGCATGCCGAAAGGGGCTCTGGGTCTTTTACAATCCTAGCAACCCCCCTGGCACAATGAAAACCATGTCCTCTCTTCACTCTGGCGCACTAAGCACACTGCATTCAGGCCCACTGATTTCATAAAACAACCCTGATATTAAGTATAATGTAGCCAGATTCACTGTTTCTTTGGGATTCATTTTTGGTATTCTGCAAAAAATCTGGTTGATCCTGCTGTTCTCTATCTCCCTCTTCTGTCCATGTCTCCACTGTAGTTGGGAATTTTGAAGAGCAGTGTTGTAACTAGTGCAAATGCTCAGTTTCTACCCTGAGCATTTTCTCCCTATTATATCTGAGCAGCCCATGTAACTATAGAGTCAAACATGTGGGCGTATACACTCTGGTAAATGACAGCCCACCCCCTCCCTTATCCTCTATGCCCACTAACTAGCTAAGCACAATGGGGGTGGGATATTACATCTTGATTGATGGTGGCTTCACCTCCCTGTTATTCTAAGACACAGGCTGGAGTGGTGTGACAGCCTGTGACTGGCAGAAATCTGCCCTCACCATGTTATTGCCAAAAAAATTAAAAAGATTTAATTTCAAATATATATTTGTATGATAATTTAAACAGTTTATTGATATTAATTAGTTTTTTTACTCCGTATCTCAAAGGCTGTTTTTTTTTTTTTTGTAACATGTGACCAGTAGAGTTTCCCTGCAGACAGGCTGGGAAAGAGCTGGGTCATGTGACAGCTGTATATCGATTAGGAAAAAAGGTATTTAGAGGTTATTTTTATTTATATAATTGCTGAACCATCATTCACGTACAGAATGAGAAGGGGCAATGTAATTTAAAAAAGAACTTCACCCAAAAGAAGAAGTTCAACTTGTCTGCATCCTCCACTTTTTGCCACTTTTTTTGGGCAAAGGGGGATGCGGGTAGCTGGTTTTGACAGGTACCTATTCTCACATTTGGTCAGATGCACCACTGTAATCTGAGCCAGAAGTTCGCCCCCCTCCTTCCCCCAAAGCCTTCTGGGACACATCATAGGACCCAGGAGACTACGGGACCATTCACAAAGCGCAGTTCAAGGCTTCACTGCCAGTTTCACTTACTTGCGATGCCAGCGCCTGCACCCAAAGCCAATTAAAGAATCTACTCAGGGGAGGACATCAATGGATCGCTGGACAGGTGAGTGTCCTTATATTAAAAGTCAGCAGCTACAGTATTTGTAGGAGCTGACTTTTAATTTTTTTTTGGGGGGGGGGGGCCTGAAGCACCTCTTTACCACTTGACCTCCGGAAGGTTTTACCCCCTTCATGACCAGACCATTTTTTTGCTATTCAGCACTACACTATTTTAACTGGCAATTGTGCGGTCATGCAACATGGTACACAAATTACATTTTTATAATTTTTTTACACATATTCATTCTTTTGGTGGTATTTGATCACCACTGTTTTTTTTATTTTTGCAATATAAACAAGAAGAGACCGAAAATTAAAAAAAAAAAAATATATTTTCTAATGTCTGTTATAAAACATTCAATAAAAAAAATAAAAAAAAAATCTGATTTCTCCATCAATTAGTGCCAAAATGTATTCTGCTACATGTCTTGGATAAAAAAAAAAAATCCCAAGAAGTATATATTGATTGGTTTGTGCAAAAGTTATAGTGTCTACAACCTATGGTATATATATACTGGAATGTATATAGATATAGACATTATGCTGTAATGGCAGTGATCATCGACTTATAGTGGGACTGGGATCATGTGGTGGGAAATCTGGTGCTAACAGACACTGCCTGGGAGGGTCACTAACTGACACTGATGTCTCTAGTGACACTAATACAGTGATCAGTGATAAAACTATACACTGACACTGTACTAATAACACTGGCTGGGAAGGGGTTAACATATAGGGGCAATCAAGGGGTTAACTGTGTGCCTAACAATGTGAAATATGCGTAATATGTGTAATGTGTGCTGCTTTTACTAACAGGTCTGGCTGTTTTTTCCCCTACTTTTCAAGTAGAAAAAAGCCAGATCGCTATTTTTATGCACACAGAGTTCGATGTGTTTGTAAACACAGACTTATGTGTGTAAATGGACACAGCCAATGAGCTGGCTTCATCCAAAATCATGGGCTGAAATCAGCTGCAAAACTGGTGCTGTGTCCAATCACAGCATGGGTTGGTGGGGGGCACTAATGACACAGTACACAGTACACTCTTTAACTCTGCACTCTGAACGCAGTACACTCCTTAACTCTGTACCTAGCGCCTTCCTGAATGAACTCTGCACTCTGTACGTAGCACACTCCTGAACTCTGCACTCTGTACGTAGCGCACTCCAGAACACTGCACTCTGTACGTAGCCCAGACAGATGTGGCAGATGGTTACAGAAAGATGTCGCAGATGATGTGTGCCAGATGTGGCAGATGATGTGTGCCAGATGATTACAGACAGATGTGGCAGATGATCACTGACAGATGTGGCAGATGATGCGTGTCAGATGATCACGAACAGATGTGGCAAATGATCACGGACAGATGTGGCAGATGATCATGGACAGGTTTGCCAGATTATCACGGACAGGTGTGCCAGATTATCACGGACAGATGTGCCAGATTATCACGAACAGATGTGGCAGATTATCACGAACAGATGTGCCAGATGATCATGGACAGATGTGCCAGATGATCATGGACAGATGTGACAGATGATCATGGACAAATGTGACAGATGATCATGGACAGATGTGGCAGATAATCATGGACAGATGTGGCAGATGTTCACTGGGATAGATTATTTTACTGAGACATATGTATGACAGGTGTTTTTACTGTGTTGGGGACACTGTTATGGGGACAGTAGCTGCGTGATCAGTGAGTAAAAAGCAGTAAGAGTGGCTGGTAGCATGGATCTGCTGTCCTACTTCTCACTGGCAGGCTCTGTGTAAGGAGAAGCAGAGCTGATTGCCATTACAACGGCTGTGTTTACATTACATGACGGCTGTGATTGGACACAGCCTTCATGTAATCAGGAGGGCCAATCACAGAGCCTTCCTGCCGAGCGATGTTGCGCTGTGTCTGGGGGACACAGGCACACCAGGATCGTTCAGGAACATCCACTCAGAAGGAGGAAGCTCCCGCCTGGCCACTGCACATATACGACAATTCACAACAAGCCTGGCAGGAAGGTACCCAAATTGGAACACTCACAGGATGTATCAGTGATGTGTAGCAGAGCAGGTCTCTTCTACAGAGTCTGTCTTGATGGGCGGAATGCAGCCTGGCCAAACTGTACCCAAATGGGTAGGCTTTCAGGGAGGATGGTGTATCCCTATCCTTTACCAACTCATCTGGAACCTCTCCCTACTGCTATTCACTGTTCCTGACAGACACTGCACCTACCTACAAGTGATACTATCATATGTTGTACATACCCTGTGCAGTGAGCAGAGCATTGGGAGGGACCCAATGGAGTTCATCATACCCCTGAGTAATATTGGCCAAAAGATCGGTTCTGAGAATTATTGGACCATACATGCTCAGATCGGTCATCGATGGCCGACCTGAAACTAGCTGGGGTTCTACGTGAGTAAATCCCGGGTAATACTGATGTGGATACCGGCATACGGTGATTAGAAGTGTATCTGCATTCTAACCTTGCTATGGGTTAATTAATCCTGGCTTCCGATGCTTAGAAAATTATTCTAAGTTGTGCCCAAATAGTACATCCACCCGGCTGGGTAATGTCAAGAAGGAGTGGTTTAGAACCTTCAACGGCGCGAACCAATCAGGATG
Organism: Pelophylax lessonae; assembly: GCF_965119305.1. Lineage (NCBI taxonomy): Eukaryota > Metazoa > Chordata > Amphibia > Anura > Ranidae > Pelophylax > Pelophylax lessonae. Next base: position 569,496,971 of record NC_138769.1, read on the forward strand.
TGAGGGAGGTCCTCCGGCTGCATACACTAATCCTGACTTGAGCAGTGTACGCACGTCCTCTGTTGAAGTCCACGAGACGAAACCGGTCAGGACGCACGTACGCTGCTGCCGTGGAGACAAGGGAGGTGCTCGCTGGAGTTCCGGATCTCGCCTATCAGCCGCAGGATTGCTCAAGCCCTTAGCAGGGATTAGCTCGCGGACGGCGAGCGGCGGTACCTTCCAAGCCTCTGTATTATGTAATGCTTGCAAAGGGTTGATCAAATGTAAGCACATATATTGAAGGGGAGGGAAGTTTTATTGACTAATAAAAGTTGAAGCAATATTACGCTATTTTTCCGCTTCATGTTGTTTACTTGCAAATTGCACTGAGGAGATACGCAGCCTGATAGTGACCCCTGGTGGACGGACAGGATCTGGATGTGCTCTGCAGACGACAGACTGACCAGAAGCAAGGGCTCATGCAGCTTATGCATAAAGGCGATATTTCAAGGGCAATTTGGTGAGTGGCCACTCCATAGGGGTGCACAGTCGGTGTGGTGAAGGCTTAGTGATACTGTTTGGGCAATCACTGGTGCTTAACATCTGAGGAGAAATCTTGGCTGGCTGTGATTAATTACCTTGTGAAGTGTGGACTAGACTATCTTGGCAGGCTCTGAAACTTTTCAGGAACTGATCAATAACACTTGCACATGCACTTAGTATGTGCACAAGCGCCGCTGAATGTATGATATATTGAACTGAGATGCACAGACTGGGCTACTATTATACATTTGTTCTTGCAAGTTTGTTTTTTACAGTGGCAGCTAGTGCATTTAAAGGATGCACAGAGTGACATGTTTTACGTGATTTTATTATCTACTATGTAATTATTCTGTTTTAGTAGATACATTCTGATTTTACACACCTCATACTGTTTTATATATTTTAGCACCGGGCGGGTGGTTGACGTTTTTTAGCATCAGACACCTTTTTGTACAATATAAAGTTAATGACACCCCTAAATCGGTTTGCAGACACCTCCAAATCGCTTCGAAGTGCGAACTGTGGAATTGGACGGTATTGGATCACATGGGTCTGGACATCCATGCAATCTGATTCCAGTGCAGACAAAAAAAATGGTCCTGCACCATTTTGGTCCAAATGCAATGCGATTTCACCCATACAAACTGTATGGCTGAATTTGCATCTCACAGACATCGCATGTGATGTGCACAGCAATGCGGTGCGAATCATATGCGATGTCTGCAATCGCAAAGTCTGAACCCAGCCTCAGTCTCATCTTTTAAATCCGATTTGAGTGTATTTTTTACTGAAAATATAGATTTGATAAATAATGTAATCAAAGGTGCAAAAATTGCTGAAACTTAATGAAGGAACAAATTCACACTAGCAGTGCTATATTTATATATAAACTTTAAAAAAAAAAAACTTTAAAAATTTATATATATATATATATATATATATATATATATATGTAAAATGTCCACAGTAAAAATTAAGGTGTTGACCCTCTGTGGCATTTGGTTCCCAAGGTGTTTGGAAGATCCGTGTAAAGATGATGTGTAGTGAACCACCAAAGTGTACTTCCGCAAACTATAATACACCTCCACCGCACCGCTGTGAAGACCCAGTAAAAATGGACACTCACCAGAAGTAAACTTATAATGCGCTTTGGTAAAACCTCTTAATTGCTTATGTCTCCAAAAGAAGCTCCAAACAGCTGTACACCAGATTGAAATCCTCCCTTGTCCACAATCTGTGTGTAGTTATGCTTAAGTCAAAAAGGGAACTTGATACATCCATGGAGGACACCTGTCACCTCAACCAGCAGCCCCCTCCTCCACATACAGTGATTTTTTTTGATAAATAATGTGCTAATGCCATGTGACATAAAAATTGGCGGTACCATCATTGTATTCTATGGGTCCTTAGCTTTCAAAACATGTTTAATCGCTTAAGGACCGCCCCATGTGCATTTACTTGTAAGCGCCTTTCAAGGGATCTTGGGGCCGCGCGAGCACTGCCGGAGACCCGCTCTAGATGTGATTGGACACAGCGGGAGCCAATCAGCGGGTCCAAAGGACCCGATGTCCGCCGGAAACCCATCGATCATTCAGAGAGAGGCAGAATGGCAGTCTGTAAACAAGGTAGATCGCCGTTCTGCTAGTAAGGAAGATGGAGATCTTGTGTTTCTGCTAAGTAGGAACACAGATCTCTGTCTTCCTACAGTGCAACCATCCCCCACACAGTTAGTAATCACTCCCAGGGAACACATTTAACCCTTTCATTGCCCCTGATGTTAAACCCTTCCCTGCTAGTGTCATTTTTACAGTGACAGTGCATTTTTTTAGCACTGATCACTGTATTAGCGTCACTAGTCCCAAAAAGTGGCACTTGGTGTCAGATTTGTTCGCCACAATGTCGCAGTCCCACTAAAAATCGCAGATCGCCGCCATTACTAGTAAAAAAATAAAAAATAAAATAAAAAATGTAAAAAAATAAATAAATAAAATAAAAATGTTTTAAAATAAAATAAACAAAAAGTCCATAAATCTATCCCATAGTTTGTAGATGCTATAACTTTTGTGCAAACCAATTAATACACGCTTATTGGGTTTTTGTTTACTAACATATGTTGCAGAATGCATATTGGCCTAAATTGATGAAGAAATTAGATTTGTTTACATTCTTTTGGATATTTTTACTTGTTTAAATAATTTTATTGGTATAGAGGAGAAAGAAAAAAAAAGGGGGGGGGGGTAACAAACAAAGTGCATAGTAGCACCCAATTTGCGTGGGGACGCAGCTCATATTAGTTTTATAAGGAAAGCATCCATAACAGAAGATAAACGTTCGATAACAGTTGTATAACACTGTATTTGGGAGCATGGTTAGCTGTTCAGCTAGGTTATACATTTCAAAAAATAACAATTACCATTTGGGGTGTGTAGGTAGGGGTATTGAACTGCACAGTTTGGGGGAACTACATTGTACATAGGCTACCTTTGAAGAGAATGAATAGAGTGAAGTTTGCGTGATGTTAGTTGCAGTTGTCGTCTTGTTCATGTTATCATAGGGAGCTGAGCAATGTGAATTAGAGGGGGGAGGCAGAGAGAAAAGATATAGCGAGGGAGAAGCTAGAGGGGGGATAGGTAAGAGGGGCCAGAAGGCAAGAGGACATAGGAGGAAGTAAGGAGTAGGGAAACTAAGACAGGAGAGAGAGACAAAGGGAGTAAGCATAGGTCCCGGGGCGTGAAGTAGAAGAGAGGATTAGGAACCTTCGCCCAATGGTCCCTAACAACATAGGTATAGGGGGTCAAGAGGAGAGTAATGTTTCATCAAAGTCAGAAGGGCGATAGTGGTCCACCCATAGTTTCCATATGCATTCATATTTTTGGACTTTGTCCAAGAGAATTGCTTCCATTTTGGCATGGATCATGGCTCTTGTGACCCCGTTTTAAGTTTCTGTGATGCTAAGGTGGGGGGATCGCCAGGCCTTCGCTAGGGTTTGCTCCTCCGCGGTTGTAACCTGCAAGAGGAGTTTAAATTGTGGGCGGGTTACTTCTAGGGGTTTTTTATTGATTAGGGCTGTTGCCCGGGCTGGGGTCCAATGGACCTTTGAACAGTGTTGTGAGAATATGGAATGAAAAATTTCAGTCCAGAATGTTTGGGCCAGTGGGCAGGTCCACCAAATGTGGAGGTGCATGCCTGTATCTTGACAGCCACGGAAGCATTTGGGAGGATAGGTGGGAAGGAATTTGGTGATCCAGAGGGACCAAATACTAGAGCATAAGAACCTTGTAATTTGTTTCCAGCGCCACTATATTCTGGGATGCTGACTTGGTAGCCTCCCAGATCTCCGCCCAGTCTTTGGTGTCCAGTTGGAGCCCTAGATCTCTCTCCCACTTAGCTGCATAGGATATAGGTGTATGGGATGGTTGGTCCAAAAGTTGAGCATATAGGGTGGAGATTAAACCTCAAGCTTGGGGGTCTGTTTTTCATGTGCGTTTGAATCCTGACATAGCAGACAAGGATGTGTTTCTTCGGAGGCAGGAGGCAAAAATTAGTAATTTGGAGATAGCAGAAAATTCCCGTATTGGGGATGCTGTGGAATTCCCATAGGGTCGGGAATAGTTCAAACGCATCAGGGTCATGAACTTGTGAGCTTGAATAAGGTTAGCAGAAAACCACCTGGGAAATGATGAGAGGGATGTCCAGGCAGGATAGATGGCTGGGGTACAGAGGAATGATAGGAGCGGATTATGAGGAGACTGGAAGCCATACTTACTTTTGAGTCTGTTCCAAATATTTATGGCAGGTGATTGGGTTGCTTAGTGATTTGTGGTCACTTGAGTGGAGCATAAATTGCCTACAGATAGGGGTCACTATTTACTGACTCCAGTGCTAGCCACAAATGTATGGGTATTTTGACAGTTGAGCAAGGTTTGCAGCTTGATAATATCTGCTGGTGATGTTAGGGAGCCCTGGGCCTCCATTAGGTTTAGAAAGGTATGGGATGTGCCTCGCAACACGAGGTCTAGTGCTGCCCCAGACTTAGGTGAATATACGTCGCAGCAGGATTCTTCAAAAGTGGGATGGGACTGCAATCAGTAAAAGCTGAAAAAGGTAAAGTATTTTTGGTAAGATTGCCCTCAGAAGAAGCCATTCGTTGGCGAAACCGGTCAGGGCGTGGTTAAGCCGTCACTAGTCTCCAGCGATCCGTGTCTTACCCAGGGAATCAGCTTGCTCAGGTACCAAGTAGCTTACCATTTAACATCGGGAGTCGACCGGACGCAGGTTACTTTATTACATGCCTTCACCTAATGATGATTTTGTGAGTGCAACCATTGCAAAGTGTATTTTTTTTGAATGTGAATAAAGTGTGGTTATGCAGTATCACGCTATGTGGTGTCATTCCATCCCTTTACATGTGGTACGCATGGCTCTATGAGAACTGAGAGGGGTCCAATACTGTCCACCTGAAGCTGTGTCCAGGATTTTAGAAGTATAAAGATATTCATTTCTGCCTTTAAGCATCAGGCTCTGGTGAGTCTAATACCATAGGGCTTGCACAAGAGGTGTGGTGAAGGCTTCATTAGTCATACCTACACGGTGGTGGAACCTTTTTGGACTATATATCTATATATTAGATTGATGGACATCATTTGAGTTTACACATTCAATGTACAAAAGGACTCTGAGTTTTGTTTAGAGAGGCTTTCTCTTTACTAGCGCTGCTAGTGCATCTTTGAGTTTCGTTCATATATAGGTGCATCTTGTGTAGTGAATAACAAATGAAACTGAATTCCATGTAAAATAGTTGTTCAAAAAAAGTGAACAATAAAGGCCAATACAGTGATGTAACAAATCTTCAATAAAAAGTGCAGTGCAATCGGAGACCAGAAAAAGGATCGCCACCACCAACACCCTCCAACACACGCCTCTTACCAGATCAACAGGACCATAAATTATAATGGTCAAATGAGCTCGAGCAGGCAGATGGACATGGATGTTCATCACAGGTGGAGGAGTTGATAACAGGTATTGGATCCCATATGGACTTGAGAATACATAAATAAAAAAGTTCCCATAGTGAAGGTGATGGTGTAGGGCTTGGCGTTCTTTCTCAAGATAGGAGGCATTGCTTATAAAGTACTAATTGGATATGTTTTATAGCAGAAAGTAAAAAATATTGTTTTTTTTTTCAAAATTATTATTATTTTTTTTTTTTGTTTATAGCACAAAAAATAAATACTGCAGAGGTGATCAAATACCACCAGAACAAAGCTCTATTTGTGGAAAAAAGTTCATCAATCCTATTTGGATATAGCCTCACACGGCCGCACAATTGTCAGTTAAAGCAACGCAGTGCAGTATCGCAAAAAATGGGCTGGTCAGGAAGGGGGTAAAACCTTCCAGAGCTGATGTGGTTAATGTTTCAAGTGTGTTTTCATTTTTTTTAAAAATTGCATTTTAGCAATGGGTACAAAAAAAAAAAAAAAGCATTCAAGGGTTAATGGGTGCAATATTATTTTTCAGTTTTATGTGTACTGTATCTACAAATATTAGTTTTTAGTTTTAATTGTGTTTACAAACATTGGTTTGGTAAATACATTCAGCAACTGGTTATTTATAATCTTGCTAGACAATCATAATTTCAGGTCAGTGGGGGTATCAGCGTGGGCAGTGTTTCACGTCATGCATCTGCTAAATATAACATCTTTTGTTTCACGAGTACGCAGGGCCTCGGCTCTTCCTGTGTACACACAGACTTCATGGGAGTTTAGTCATCTATGCTGCCCACTCTTCTTCATTGCTGCTCCTTTGATTATTAGTAGCAGAGTATCTTTGTTTTCTTTTACTGTAGTTGATAGGCATATTGCTCAGTGTAAACCTTTGAAAACTTTAGTTTCTAGGCCACCAGCAAAGTATAGGAGACTCCCTTTTTTTTAATAATCCCTACATTATTAGATTTTTACAGGAAACATGGGTTCACTTCACCTCTCTTTACACTTTAGTAAATGGGAGCAACTGAAATGAAAGTTCTCAAGGAAAGATTGTTTCTCAGAAGAAATCCAACCTCACTGACCAAGGAGGATCACCAAGGGATGTCTCATAGAGTCTCAAGGGTCTAGGATACCTTTTCTCAACCAGTGCCTGCATAGATCCCTAGGGTTCCTCCAGAGGTTGCTAGGGGTTCCTTGAAAAGTGAGCAATTTCTGCTTTTCAGATAAGTAACCACAGACACCAATTATCTTTTTAGCTAATTCAATTCCTGAACAATTCCTGCCCACTTCAATATTTAGCTTTCAGCACTGCTGTACTTTGAATGACAATTGCGTGGTTTTATCATTTTATAATTTTGTATTGTATCATTTTTTCACAGAAATAGAGCTTTCTTTGGGTGGTATTTAACCACTTGCCGACCGCCGCACGACTATTTACTGCGGCGGTCAGCCCCGTACAGGCAAAGTGACGTAGGACTACGTCGCTAGCCTGAGAGCCTCTAGGGGGCGAGCGCGCGTGCGCGCCGCCGGAGGCGCGCTCCCGCCCCGGCTCGTTCCCTAACGTGTCCGCGCGGGTGACCGGCGGACCCGATGTCCGCAGGCAACCAGCGATCGTCAGCTGCAGAGGGAGAAAGGCAGACGGCTGATGCAAACAAAGCCGCCTGTGATTCTCCCTTGTGTAACTGCAGAGATCATACGGTCCTGCTATGCAGGATCGTATATCTCTGTGGTTACATGAAAAGCCACACCCCTTTACAGTAAGAAGCACGCCCCTAGGGACACACTTAACCCCTGCATCTCCAATAAAGTTAACCCCTTCCCTGCCAGTGTCATTTTTACAGTAACAGTGCATATGTATAGTAGTAATGTCACTGGTACCCCCAAAAGTGTCAAAAATGTCAGTCAAGGGTCCGATCTGTCTGCCGCAATGTCGCAGTCCCGCAAAAAAAATCGCAGATCGCCGCCATTACTCGTTAAAAAAAAAAAAAAAACACCAAAAATGACAAAAATCTTTCCCTTAGTTAGTAAAAGCAATAACTTTTGCGCAAACCAATCAAAAAACGCTTATTGCAATTTTTTTACCAAACATATGTAGCAGAAAACAAACTGGCCTAAAATGTTAAAAAAAATTGATTTTTACATTTTTTTTGGGGGAATTTCATATAAAAAAATGTGAAAAATATTGTTATTTTTTCAAAATTTACGCTCTTTTTTTGTTTATAGCACAAAAAGTAAAAATCGCACTGGTGATCAAATGCCACCAAACGAAAGCTCTGTTTGTGGGAAAAAAAGGACGTCAATTTCGTTTAGGTACAGCATCGCACGACCGCGCAATTGTCCGTTAAGTTCACGCAGTGCCGAATCGCAAAATAGGCCCTGGTCAGGAAAGGGGTAAAATCTTCCGGAATTAAGTGGTTAAAGTATAATTAAAGGCAAAAGTTTTTTTTTTTAGTTTTGAATAGAAGGTAGATGGATTAGAACACCTGTCAATTTTTACTGCTGTGTGTTCCTGTTAATGAGATCCCCCATATTGTGACTCCAATTGTTGTAATAGTGACTTATCCCTTGCTGAGACTTATTCCTGGCCTGTATGAGCAGACACAATCACCGCGGACGATCGTTATCAGATAGCTGAACTCCAGAGGCGTAACTAGAACCTTGAGGGCCCCGGTGCAAGAAAACATGAAGGGCCCCCTGGCCGGGGCTCTTCCCTTCAAGCCTGGGGTTTTTCCTACTGGTCCTGGGGCCCTTTACTCTCGGTGCGGGGCCCTTTATTACGGTCCTGCAGCGCTACCCTTTCACAAGTTCTGCAGTGGGCCAACTTCCTGCCATCTTTGGGTCTCCCCACGGTGGTGGAATGCCAGGGCCCGGGCAAGTGTGACCTTTGCGATCCTGGAAGTTCCCCCACTGGTGTCAGTAGTTTTTATTTTTTGGTATTTTAGTTGTATTATTTTTTATCATTTTTTTTTTTTTTTTACAATGTCACTGACTATGACTCTGTCCATTCAGAAAAGGAAGGAGCTGGTAAATTACATATTTACCGACCCCTTCCTGGTTCTCTATTGTGACACATGCCCTGCAGCAGCTGGCAGGAGAGGGAGGGGCAGCACAGTAGGGGGAGAGGGGGGGACCAGGGGAGCACACAGGAGCCCAGAGACAGCAGAATACAAGTGAACTGGATAGGAGGAGTGGTGGGGACAGCATACAGAGGAACCAATCTCCTCCATTTCCCTCCTGCAGCTACAGGAGGAAAAAGGAGGACAGTCATTTCTCTACATGCTGCCCCCGCCGCCCCTCCTATCCAGGTGTACAGGGGAGCTGCACAGGCCCCCTGGAGCATGAGGCCCGGTTGCAATTGCAACCCCTGCAACCCCTGTAGTTACAGCCCTGCTGAACTCACCAGACACCGTTTCTTCCTTCCACGTAGGTTTTATTGCAAGCAGTAGGTATAGCAGACAACAAAATGTGGCACATGATTGAAAGATGGTATCTGCAGGTCAAAACATGGTAATGTGTTCCCGGATGCGAGCAGATTGTATAAAGGCCTAGACAGATGTGGCCATCTCTATTCTCACAAGCATAAAAAAGCAGGAACAGGAAATACATCAAAAATGGGAGGGGACAGGAGGGAACACAGATGGGAAAGGAAAGTGCAACAACCAAAATAAGCACAAGATGGCAGTATAATGACCAAATATATAGACATTACCACAACTATGCATTATATTATATCTTACATCTTGGTGTAACAGCACACCCCCTCTCTATGTGTTCTATTTACCATTATCTCTGAAAGTGAAAGTAAAAGAAAATCCCAAATTTTGGGTTGTCACCAGAAAAGTAAAAGGGAAATCTTCCAAAGGGGATACTAGTTCAGGTGATCTGGGGATCCCCAAGAAATTCCCTTAAAGCGGTTGTATACCCTTAAAAAAAAAAAAAAACTGCAAGACAATGGCATAATGTGCTAGTATGCATTGCATTTTGAGTAAGTATGAAATACTTACCTTAGAACGAAGCCCCCGCAGAGGCGCCCAGTCACCGCTGAGGGGGGTGACATGTTCCTCCGGCATTTCTTCTGGGTTTGAATGTCCGAAGTCGCAATGACATCACTCCCACCCCCTGTTCCGGCAAGAAGCTCTAAAGTTCCAGCACAATAGGACCTTCAGAGCGCATGTGCCACTGACGTCAGCGGCTGCATGCAGGGTGAATATCTCCTACATAGTGCACATTTAGGAGATATTTACTTTACCTACAGGTAAGCCTTACTATAGACTTACCGGTAGGTAAAAAATAACGAAGCGGGGTATGCAACTGCTTAAATTTGCAGGGATTTTCTTTCACTGTTTGGCCATGGGACAGGAAGTGAAGGGAAATCTCCCTAAAAAAGACAAAGGTGGCAAAAATAAATCTTACAGGGGTTATAACCCCCCCCCCTTTTACCCTATCCAAAATAAAAAAAAATAAAAAAAACAGAAAATTGTATCATACTATAAAAAGTTAACACCCACACAACAGCCCATTCCCTGTACATCACTAGGAACAAACTGGGTAGGGTCTGTATTCTGCCATGGATAGACACCAGGGAAAGAAAATTACGGTAAGTATGATACAATTTTCTGTTTTCCAGGTGCCTCCATGGCAGCATACGTGTGATAGATAAATAACCAGCTACCAGGGTGGGAAGCTCCAGAAAATTCCATCATAAGAAAGTGAGTAAGGCACTGGCTTCCTGCCAAAGACAGGTGTAGTGAGGACTACTTAGCCCATTAGTAGTGCTAAATAAATGTACCAAAATGGAACTGCCTGTCATGTTGGCTGACATCTCTGCATAAGGTGCCCCGGTGGTTGCAGCCCGCCCATATGGCGGGACATTAGAATTAACTTTAGGAACCGCAAGGCGATTGTGCGCTAGAGCCCTCTACTATTGTTGGTTACTAGGGAGCTAGGTATAGCTACTTTGGCTAGCTAATGACTATTTGAAAGTGTGCCATCATTGATCTGGATGTATTGAAGGAGTACTTCACCCAAGTCGGACAAAGCAATCTCACTATGGGATAGGCAACAAACACCCACAGGCTCTTGATGCAATGTCAACAGCAAGGCTATGAACTTCCTGCAGCTTGAAGAGCTCAATATTTCTTATACCAAAAGCTGGCTTTGGATAAGGGCGAATGTCTGCCTGGTAGAAAAACATTTGAGCATCGTCCCTGATACCCTCCCCATCTGCATCAACATGCAAATCCCCAGGACAGGCCCCCTGAGTGCACCCCCTCAAGGGGACATGCCCCAAAAGCCTGCCCCAAAAATTACACTACAGATGGAAAAAGGACAATGGACAACACCCAAATGCTCCCGCAGCAAGTGCGTTAATCCAGCTACAATCACCCCGAGCCCCTGGTAAAACAGAGGGAATCTGAGAAACTGTAGTCTGCAGCCAAAAGCTCAGGATGCACTCATAGTTTTAGTAAAGTGCATCTTGTCATGACAGGATGGAACCTGAACTCTAGACCATGTAGTCGGTTGATGGTCTGTTGAGTCAACTTGATACGATGGAGCTAGTAAACAGAGCATCAGTACAGAATCCATTTTAAAATACAAGAGGAAAGTAAAGGATGAGAGATAAACTTTCCAACGTGACCACATCCAACCAAGAGATGGAGACTTCCTTTGGGTGAACTGGATGCAAATCAAAGAAATGAATAAGGATGTGCTGTTTGAGGAGACAGATAGAAACTAAATGGAGCAAGGTGGAGAACTGGGTTCTAACAACCTTGTCTCATGTTAAACCTGTGAAAGGTTCCATGCCAGACAAGGTCACCAGTCTTGAACAGTCACCTCTCCAAGTGAAGACTTCGAGTGAACTACTTAAGATTCCACAAAGTCACATAGGCAGCAATATTAAGAGCCAAATGCTGACTTAGGCCCAGCTGCAGGAGAGGACTTGTCCAGCGAAGCGAGGAAACTTTTGGGGAGAAAGTCCTGATACTTACACCAGGATAAGCAATCACCACATGTCCAACAATATATTTAACATGAAGAAGTAGACCTCCCTGCTTACCATCAAGGGATTCCTAGACTCCATGATGCCCTGTCTGAAAATTTGAGCTTCAATTATCAATCTGTCAAAGGCAGCTTGAAGCTGGATGGCAAAACACATTCCTTGGGAACAGATGATCCCGATCCAGTAGATTCCTTGGAGCAACTGTCTGGCACTCCTTTTAGGTTGACGTACCACATCTGCCTGGATCAGCCTGGGACACCAGAATGCTTTCCATTCCCGAACATTTGATACAAAAGAGGGAAGAAAATACTGAAAGTCACAGGAGCATCCTACCAGAGGACATTGCACCTGAGCCAAAACTGCCTAGCCTTTAGTTTGACCTCAGGGGCCCGGTAGTCAACCTCTGAAGTTGCCTACCTGGGACACACCTTCAGGAATAGCTCCAGGGGTAGATATCAGTCTTACAGGTTTGAGCACCGCTGTCATATGCAGTCTGCTTGCCAAGATGCATACCTGGAATGCTTATGCAGGCCAAGGCTGGAGCCTAGTGTTTTGCTAAGGATACCAATCTAGCCTTTTGCTACTGCAAAACTCTGGATCACCTGAAAATTGAAGTATGCCACCTTTATGGCATTGTCTGCTTGGATCCAGGTTATATAAAACAGCCCAGAACTTTTGGATGTTACCTTGGAAAACAAGATGCCAAAGACAACCAAGCCCCTTGATATCAAGCGTGTCTATGTCTCTTCCCCAAAATGATGCACTGTCTGATGTGTCTTTCCAAAAGAAGAGAAGACTTCCTTGCATGAGAGCCTGACCCCTGAGACTCAGCAATAGGGAAATTACCTGACTAAAGGCTGAGTCACCTTGCCCCTCGAAGAATAGAGGCCTGTAAAAGCCTGGGGTGAAACCAGGCCAAAGGAATTGCCTCACATGAGGCTACCCTCAGTTCTAGGCATCTCATACAAAAAGTGGAGATCCAGATTGCCCCTGATACAGACAGCTTGAATCTGAGACTAGAGTTTGTATGAACCTATCCAAACTACTGGAATATCTGCAGGACCATGTCCGGTTGCTCGATAGAGCCTGCACCAATTATCTATCTAAGCATCTCTCTATGAGAATATTTCAGGAAGGCAATGAGGCTAGTACTGGTTCCAACATTCTAAAACCTGGGGTGCTGACCAATAGACAAGGGGCAGGATCCTAGAATGGTAGTGCATGGATCCAAAAGCAAGGCACAGAAATTGCTTAAGGGATGGGAATAGAGATGGGCCCAGGCATGCCCGTGACCCCAACCCACCCACCCGACCCCATCAGGAAGCCGACACCGCCAACCAAAGGAAGGGAGACACCCCCCCCCTGGCCCACGCAGCTGCAGACTGGGAAATGCCCCACCGCCCATGACCACTGGAGCCAGCCCCCCTCCCCCACACAGGCCTGGGCGGGCCTGCCAGGACCAAGACTTTAAACAGTCCACCCCCAGACGGGAACATTAGTTATCTTTGATGCCCACCAAGCCAGAAACTGTCCCAGGCGAAGGGAGACAATGCAAATTTTGTATTTTTCTATGGAAAACTTGCATCTGAACCCATCCCCTTAAAGCTTCAAGATGCATACCAGATAATGCCACCATGGGCTCTTGGATAGTGAACTGTTTGCTACCACAATTGGGGCAGAAGCACCTTGACCCAGAAAACCTTCAGAGGATATGCAGACCACAAATGGAGAAAAGACGCTTAACAATTAGAAGAAGAAAAATACCTTGTAATCTGTACTATAGCCTTCTTCCGCTAGTAATGACAAGATAAATCAATGAGCCTGAGGTAAATGATGATAAGTGCCAACATCTGGAGTAGTGTCTAATAGAAAAAAGAGGGGCAGAGACTGTTGTCTCCAAATACACAGTCTCAGGGGAAGGGGAAAAAAGGGCGAAGGGGAAAGAAGTGATCCGACTTTCACGGTACCTTGATTCAGTGATACTCACATATATTTAAAAGTACAAAAGTTTTATTAATACAACATATTGTGGTTAAAAGAAAATGGACCAATTGTCCGACAACAATTCATACATATTAACACAGGCAGATACTTAGTCATCAAAAGAGAGTGCAGAAGTTCATGGTTAGGCGTATATTCCTCTCCCTTCTTCAGGAGGATATTCTTCTACCTGCCTCCCACTCCTGGCAAACTATTCACCTTGTCCACTTTCAAGATTGCTTCCAGATAGTCTTGCCCAACTCCAAGATGGCCACTGGTGGAGTATTTGCCCAAACCAAAGCTGGTCCCATTGGGAGCTCTGTCCACTTCACCTGTTCAGCATAATGCATCATTCCCTTGAATGTAGACACTTCGCTTTCTCTTCAACAATTGCCACTAGATTACATACTGGAACATGGTGCAGCTGCAGCTCATCCGAGAGGAGATGTAACACCCAACTTATGATGCCATTCACAGATAAATTCCAAAAAAATGAGAAAACATACTTATTCTGGAAATGCGGTGTCACAGTTCTATGGATCAACTCACTTCTAGGAGGCAGGCTACAGACACGGACAGCTCTTCTGAGGAACATAGCCCTGGCTGCACTGCTGAATGTAGGGCTATCTAGCACCCAATATTTTGATCCAAAAGATCCACACAAGGGGTTCCCTGCCTTATCAGAGAATTTCGAGTCTCAAGGTCAGGGACTGCCCTACAGGAGAGGCTTAACCTATGTGGTAAACCATCAAAGGTGGCAGGTAAGGGTTTCTTCTCTTTACACTGGCTGTGAGTTCCATGAGGACAAAAAAGGGAATGAACTGTTGTATGGGTGTTAACTTTTTATAGCTATTCACTGGTCCTGTGGGCAGAAGTAGGGGGGCTACTATCACACGTATGCTGCCATGGAAGCACCAGGAAAAAGTTTTGCCCATAGTTCTATTTTAATCACCACTGGGTTTTTATATTTTTGCTAAATAAATGAAAAAAAGACCAAAAATAAAAAAAAAATGTGTTTTTCTTCTTGCTTCTGTTTAAACTTTTGCAACTAAATAATCCTTCTTCATCAGTTTAGGCCAAAATGTATTCTGCTACAGTACTTTGGTGAAAATAACCAAAATCAGTGTATATTATTTAGTCTGTAGGAAAGTTATAGAGTCCACAAACTATGGTATATATACATATATCTGAAAATTGATCAATCCTGATGTACTGACGGCCTGCCTCTTTTTTGGAGGCCCAAAAACACCAAGACAGTACAAAGAAATTACCCCTTTTTTAGACCGTAGACAGTCCAAGGTATTTAGTAAGAGGCATGACAAGTTTTTTGAAGTTGTAGTTTTTTGGAAAATTTAGACATTTAAAAAAATATATGCACAATTTTTTTTTTTTTTTTTTACATACTGTCACCAGTGCAGTACAGCGCCATCATATCATCAACTGGCGTGGCAGTGAAAAAATAAATAAATAAACAAACTGAAAAAATTAAGAATTCTTTGTCAATTTTTTAAAATATTTATTTTATTTTTCTTTTCATTTCCTTAATCCATTCATTCAGTGTGTACTAATGTTTCTGTACCATGTGATTACTGTGACCCATCACAGAGATCAACACAATTGTACACAATGGATGATATGAATGTAAGCCCTCCATTGTGTACATTTGTCATCTGATGTAATGTGATTGGTCACAGCATTCATATGGTACTTGCAGCAGCCCAGTACACTGATCTGTCATCTGCTGTGGTCAGTGAACACAGCAGGTGACAGATCGCACCACAGCATGGCCTGATCCTGGGAGGATGTCATATGAATTTCACCCAGGATAACAGAACTCCCACCCGGCTGTCATGCAGTTTGATATCTATAAAGGGTTAGTCTTTCAAATGGTCACAAATATATGTGAACATCATGCTAATGCATGGTAAACTTTAGATAAAAGTAGTTATTAGCAGGGGTACCCTAAGACCAAACATCTATTTTAAGGGTTCCTTTATGATAAAAAGGTTGAGTAAGGCTGATCTAGGGCCTTAGGTGTCTATTATTTGATTTCTGTAGGTACCCATAGTTAAACAGATTAATTACATAATTACAATAAATATAGTTAAATACTCAGCAAATATTCCGGAATAGAAAAAAATAGTCAGCAAGCATCATCTCTAAATAACCAGTGTTCTGATAAACAGTGGGAACTTGGCAGGAATTTCTATGCAGGTCCTTCTTCTACAATTTGTTCTACTTGGGTTGTATTTCTTGGACTGATTTCCTGATCTTCAATTTGACTTCCTGAACATTTCTGTTGCCACCTTTGTCTGATGGTTGAAATATGCTTTGTTTTCTGCCAAATCTGACACATGATATAAATTGCTTTTGAGGGAAATAGCTTTTGCTTATTCTAGACTCTTGGAGCTGGAGAGGGAAAAGTTTCCTTTGAAGATTTTTGTGCTACGGGCCAACACAATTTTTTTCCCGTATCAGACCTTTCTTACAAAATCCCCTTTTTTCAAACATTAGTCTCCTACAGATTGAAACATACATTGCAGCATGTTCTTTTATTATAGTTTTTAACATCACCACATGAAAGTTGTGGCTGTATCTAAAATATTGTAATATTACCCCACACACATAAATATTTTGATTTTGAAATCGAATAATCGCTAAGGCTCCGTTCACATCTTGGCGTCCTGGATCGCGGGCAAAATCGTCACGATTCAGCCCACGATCCCGAATCACGGCAAATAGTGAGATGCCCATGCGATCCCCGTCATTTCCAATGGTACCCTGATCATGGCCGCGACTGTCACCCAATGAATCATGGTAAAATCATACAAACAGAATTGCGGGACGCCAGTTGCCCAAAAGAAGTTCTTTTACTTCTTTTGGGCAACAGGCATCCCACGATTTTGGTTGTGTGATTTTACACGATTTGTCAGGTGACAATCGTGGCAAAATTGCACCGTAATCGCAAAAGCATTGGAAGTGACGTAAACCCGCGATTTTCCGTGATTCGGGATCGCAGGCAGAATCGTGGTGTTTCTGCCCACGATCCGGGATGCAAAGTTGTAAACAGAGCCTAAAGAGAACATGGTATAGAATTGTACAGTACCACCATTTTCTTTTGGTCCACTGAAATTTTTCCAACTCATTCATTCACTTTTTTTGTAGTTGGATTATTTTCCTTAGACCTCATACACAGATCTCAATTTTATTTACAATTCAATTTAAGCCTAATCATTTTTACAATCCAACTCCAATTTGGGTTGCTGGTTCAACAGAATGGCTCATGTTAGTATGGTACCTGTTGCAAAGCATCTTGCCCCCCTCCCTGCAAAGCTGCCTGACTAAGCTGGATGAAGGAGACAATCATATAATTAACTCTGACATACAGTGCAGGGGGAGAGGGGGCATAACAGACAGTGCACATGGGGCCTTCACAACCATGCTGCCTCCTAAGCTGCCTGGATGAAGCATCTGCAACCCTTCTTTTAATCTTGCAGCCAGATGTACCTTCTCTGCAGCCGTCTTTGTACTTAGATGCGAGAGCTACTGAGCCCAGTTCAGTCGTCTCACCAGCCAATCACCTGCAATTTCAGAGAAGAGAGACTTCTATAGTGACTGTCACAATGTATTGTCATGCGTGACAACTTTAGAAAGGAGTGTAAAGTGATTGTAAAGTCTTCTTTTTTTTTTAAATAACAAATATGTTATACTTACCTCCTCTGAGCAGTGGTTTTGCACAGGGCAGCCCGGATCCTCCTCTTCTCGGGTCCCACGTTGCTGCTCCTGGCCCCTCCCTCCAATCGAGTGTCCCCACAGCAAGCAGCTTGCTATGGGGGCACCTGAGCTGACTTGCAGCTCCATGTATCCATTCAGACACGGTGCTGCCGTTCGGCCCCACCCCCTCTTTCCTGATTGGCTAACTGACTTTGATTGACAGATGTGGGAGCCAATGGCGTCACGGCTGTGTCCCAGCCAATCAGGAGGGAGAGTCCCGATGCCTGAGGGACTTGTGGACATCGCTGGATAGAGAAGGACCACAGGTAAGTAGTAGGGGGTGCTTGGGAGGCTGCTACACCCAGAAGGTTTTTTTTTTTATCTTAATGCAAAGAATACATTAATATAAAAATCTTCTGACTTTTCAACTCCTTTAATCATTCACAACAACACAAGCCAGCTACTACATTAGTCTTTAGTGACTGGGAACTAATGTAGTTACTGGCGTGTGTTGTTGGGGGATTGTGTTTCTGTGGATGATAGTGCTTCTCCCCAACATAAGCTGACAAATACTAATTGTTTCCCACCTCCAAAATAAAAGGCAGCTGGCTGACAGATGGGTAGGTGGGGGCTCAATAGCTCTTCCCTTACAGTACAAAGAAGATTGCAGAGGAGAGCAGAGGAGGCACAAGGCTGCACAATAAGATAGAAGGCTTTATCTAATCATGCTGCAGAGTGAAGTGGGGGAGGTGGCTTTAGTGCTGGCTATAACACCCCATAGGAATGCCCATAAATTGGGCTGCAGCTTGAGATGGAGGTACACCCATCAAGTACAGAAATAAAAATGTAATTGTATTTCTAAACCAATGCACAGATTCGACCAGGATCAAGTGTTATGTGCACTTGATCCCCCCAGTGGATTCAACAAAAGTTTTAAACTGCTGGTGATACTTCTTCTTTAGCTAAGTGAAATGTTTCTATTCCTTTGGTAGTTCAGTCTAAAAGCTTATTTTCACTCTTGGTGTTTGTTTGATCTAACCAATCACATGCAAATATAGTGCAATGTGAACTTTCACTTTGCTAAGTAAAACATACTCCTTTAGTAAAACTATCCCAAAGTGTTTTTTCAATCTTAGTGAAATGATCCTGTGTTTGTGTCATTAAAGAAGTGGTCTCCAAACTGCAATCTGAAGGCCAGATCTGGTCCATGGAGCACTTTTCCTCCCAGTGATATAAGACCAGGGCTTTTTTTCAGTGGGAACATGGGGGAACGCAGTTTCAGCACCTCCAGGACTGACTGTATGTAATGGCAAGGGGTGCTGGGTGTGCTGCGGGGTTTATTAAAGCTAACTAAGCACCACAAAATTATACCTGGTTCTGCATTGTCTAAAAGGACAGTACTGGGAGGTGGGTAGGGAATGGAACCAAGGAATGGTGCTCAGAGGTGGGTAGGGGCTGAGAAAAGGGGTGCCTCGGAAAGAGGGAGTTCCTACACCTATTCTCTGAGAAAAAAGCCCTGTATTAGACAATATTCCTAACACTGACAACAATGGGTACACTTTCTCCCATTGACGCCAACAATGGGGCACTATTCTCCAAACTGACACCAATGACAGGGCACTATTTTACCCACTCACACCAACATTGTAGGAGTATTCCTCCCACTGACACCAACAATGAGGGACTCTTCCTCCCACTGACACCAATGATGTTCCCCACACTGACACCAACGATGGGGCACTATTCCTCCCCCTAATAACAAAGATGCATTGTTTACTCCCACTGATGCCAGGAAAATGTATACTCCTAATAGCCACAGTCTAACTCCCCTAATGCCTGAAGGACAGTAAACTACCTCTTTGTTTAGAAAGTTTGGAGACCCCTGTATTAAAGATATCATATACAAGGAAAAGTTTCTATTTTTGACAGAATTCTTCTACATGTGATTGAGTCCTTGCTCTGCTGCTCCCAATACTGCCCCAAAAAAAACAGAAAACCTCATGATAGGAAAGCATATATGCTAAGTAAACAACTGGTAAAGTAATAATGTAAATGTAAATGTTTTTATAGCAAATTAAACTTTTCCACCACATGCCACGCTTCCTGTCTCTGGTACTCTAAGAATGTCAAAAACACCTGTTAAAAATAGAAATGGCTTAAAAAAGTATTAGATTTTTTCCTTATGTACATGTGACAGATGTTTGGACATTTTCTCTTATTTTTGTCTGATCTTCCTGTGAACAAAATAATTGCTATTAGGTAATCCATTTTTTGTGTTTTTTTTTTCTTCTGCAGAAAATGTAAAATGTGTTATATATTTTAATGTGTTGCAGAGAAGCCAGTTTTCAGTAGGGAGCTATTATCAACCTGGTAAAAAATTAAAGAGACCTTGTCAACAGCCTAAAAAAAAAAAAAAAAAAAGCAATAATTTTCAATTGACTCTAAACTCTTACAAGCAGGGCCCTCCTAATCCTCTAGTATTGATCTATATTGTAATTGTACCCTCTCCCTTTATTTTGCGAATAATGCAAAAATTGGTGGTGCTATCAAATCTGAATAATAATCACAAAATAATAATGTAGAACCCTACAGGTAGGTGCTAGGTAAAGTATAGTGGGCCTTGGCTGCTTAACAGCAGGGCTATGATTTCAACTGGACTGTCATGTCTCCCAGGTGAGGTTACTGAGAGGGTAGTCTCCCCACTGGCTCTGTGAGAGGATTCTCATAGGGCAGTGGAGGAAACCCAATCAGTGGCTCAGTCAGGCTTGTATCTACCCCAGAAGGCAGATTCTGCCGCAGAGGATTCTGGGAGTGGGTATAAGTTTTAAGGGAATGCACGACGCAGCGTCTTTGGCGGGAAGCAGAGTCCCAGAAGGGAGAGTACGGCTGTATCTCCTTCTGTCAGAGGAAGCGGGTGTCCCGGGTGGTGGCCTGGGAATCCAGAGAGTGTGAAGCTGAGCTGCAGAGGGGAATCCGGTGTGCCGAGAACCAGCGGAGAGAGAGAGGGGTCCAGGAAAGCCTACAAAGGTCGTGAGTACTGTGGACTGCCCCTGGGGGTCTGCCTAGTGTCAGAGGGGACCACTCCGGAGAAGGTTCTAGGGATCCAGGAGACAGCTAATTGTGAAAGGGGGTACCTAGTCAGAGGACCCTGAAGTATTTGAGGGGGTACCTAGTCAGTGGACCCTGATGTATTAGAGGGGGTACCTAGGTAGAGGACCCTGAATTGTGAAAGGGGGCGCCTGTAGTTTGGGCCCTGAAGAGTCAGTGTACAGTGGGAAGTGTACAAGGTTAAGAGTTGCAGCAGTACAAGTATCTACACAGAGCTACCTCAGCCAGTGCAGGGCTGGAGGGAGCTGTTCAGTGACTTTTGAGCTAAAACAGAGTGTCAGGAGTCAAGTGTTCTGCAGTCCTGGATCTTCTGAGTTAAAGTCGAGGTTCCAGCATAGTTTCAGTACTACAGTATCTTTAGGTGTCGGGAAGCGCTGGTCGGCATTCAGCTGGCGTCAAGACAGCGCCAACAGGCATTTTTCTTCAAGTGTCCCAAAGTGTACCTAGTTGAGCCAGAGGAGTATCCCACTCATTCCCTTCTCCCAACCCCAAATACAATAAAACAAAACAAACCAAAGATGCCGGAATGGTCATTGTCTCAGTTCTCACACCTGGGGTCACAACTCAAATGTAAACACATAAAAAGCCAAACACATTTTGATGCCTGGTGTATTAGAATAGCCTGTGAAATCTCTCCCAAAATAGACCTCGTCCATACTTAATTAAAAAACACTATGAACTCTGGTAACACATCCTGAAGAAGCGTGCTGGGTCACGTGAAACGTGTCAACATCACACGCCGAACTCTCCACTCCACCCTGCGCCTGGGTGGTGACGCCGCCCCTCCGAAGCCGGCCGTTGTATTGGTATTGCTCCCGGAACCCACGATCGATAGCTTGTGCGGTGGAGGCCACTATTAAGGATCAGCACGAATAGCCTGTAGCTCACTTTGCAGCTTACCGGAGGGGAACCCTTTAAGAGTCCTGTCCACATTTCAACACCAAATGGATGGCACACGATCCAAATCTTTGGAAACAGCTAAAACAGTCTGCCCTTCATTAAAAAGTCACGCCAGAGTTTGCACTTTGAACCAGGTTGTTACTGGACTGTTTGCTCATTTCAACTGGCAAGTGATTTCATGAATACTTGGGCAACCCGCCAAATGAACTCCCAAGCATATTATGAAGGGTGGAACTCTGGGCTTATATACTAAGCTGTGGCCTGAGCTCTGTGAGATCCATGAGATTTAAAAGCCAGCCTAACAGCTTGTTTTTTCGTTGTGAGCCCGCTATATATTGTTTGGACTTTGCAAGGTGCTACATCTCACTAATACTATGGACTGTATTATCGTGAATTAATGACCTTATACACCGGGTTCTCTTTATGCTGCTTATCCCTTATAGATCCATGATCTACGATATGGGCCACACAAGGCCATAACACCGCACAATTTGCTACAACTTGATCAAGATATTCTTTTTTTGGTCACAACCAGTGACCTGGCTCACCTGCTGGACTGACTTACAGGAGCTGCTCCCCCTGCTGGCAATTGACAAGCCCACTGCTACTGGACTGTCATCCCTTCAGGTTCAAGCCACAAAGCCATCTGACCCCTCGACAGCGGCCCTGACTATACTAGCCCACTTAGGAGCTTCTGAACCTCAGAGGGGTGCACCTCTCGAAACGGCAGTGAAGGCTTTGTCTGCCTCTAACGAAATAATATAAAAAAAATATATATATATATTTTTTAAAAACATAAAAAAAAAGGGGAGGGGCGGGCACGGCCTGTGTGGGGTGTTGAGTGGTAACCAGAGTTCATAGTGTGTTTTAATTAAGTATGGATGAGGTCTATTGTGGGAGAGATTGCACAGGCTATTCTAATACACCAGGCATCAAAATGTGTTTGGCTTTTTATGTGTTCTATCCTCAATAAAGTGTTTTCATTTACAATATTTTTTCACAAACCAGTGTTGAGTTTATCTTTGCAAGTCTCTTTGCTTTTGTTTGTTTGTTTTTACTGCCTAGTTGCTTGGCTCCCCGGTCTAATCAACCGTATGGTATGGAAAACATTAGGTGGTACACACCCACTACTACAATTATATAGTGGTGTGTCTTTACCCAGGGATAAATCTCCTTCTTTGTCTTCACAACTCAAATGTGTTGGAGGTGTCACCGGTAACAATGGCAGACCCACATCAGGCATAAGACCTGGAAATACGGCTACAATAATAATAATGATATTTACTTGCAGTGTTGTTGTTCCCTTCCATAAATGGTTTATTCACTTGAAATGTGTGTTTAAACTTGGGAAAAAATGTAATTATTTTGGGAAGACTAAAGTAGAACTATATAAAAGTTTGTGGGGTTATGGGATACCCAAGGCCAGCCTCCCAGATGGTCAATGGGGGGAAGGAAACGGGAAAGGGGAATGAAGGGAGTGAAAGAGTTGTATGGGACTTTCCAGGTACCGTAAACAATATTCAAATAGAATAAAATCAAAACTTTTTTACGGTACCTGGAAAGTCCCATACAACTCTTTCCCTCCCTCCCTTCATTCCCCTTTCCTGTTTCCTTCCCCCCATTGACCATCTGGGAGGCTGGTCTTGGGTATCCCATAACCCCACAAACTTTTATCAAATTCTGGCCTGGGATGCTGGTACAATAGTTTTTCAATATATCACGGGCTTCCATATTTAAAGTAAAACTATGTGCAAAACTTTTTTTTTTTTTTTCATTTTGGATAGAGTATAGGAGGGCTATAATACCCTGTCAGATTTTTTTTTGCCATCTTTCTCCCATTTTAGAGATTTCCCTTTACTTTCTGTCCCATAGCCAAACCGGAAATGAGAGGAAATCCCTGCAGAATAATGGAATCTTTTGGGGACCCCCAGCTCACCAAAACTAGTGTCCTCATTGGAAGATTTCCCTTCTATTACTTTTCTGGGGACAACCCAAAATTTGGGATTCACTTTCAATGATAATGGTAAACAGGACAAATAGAGAGGGTAAATCTCCATAACAGGGGCACAGACAGCAATAAAAACCTGACAGGTGTTCCAACCCCTCTCCACTCTATCCAAAACTAAAAGAAAAGTTTTGCCTTTAGTTATACTTTAAATTCCATTGTCTCCTCTGGAGTGTCTAATTAGTCTCTGTGCTGAACCAGCTTCTTCTTCTTTCATCTTCTTACTTAAGCTTTTGGCCTCCTTTACACGGGCGACTGAGTGGCGATAAAAACAGGTGGCTGAGCTGCAGTTTTGCTGTCCCCGACCACCAGGGGCGAATCAGGTCTGAATTTTTTGCCTGAATTTGGACCTGAAACTGAGCCAAAGACGCACAGGACCCTTCTGCAATGCCCTTCAGGGATGTGTGAACCAACTCCATTGAGAGCCGGTTAAGGTCCTCTGTCATACGAATTGGATTGAATCCTGCCTTAGATGTTTACAGAAAGGAGAAATTACAGGTGAATAACATGCCTACAATATGGTAATTACACATATAATCCCATAGGAATTTTTTTGTTAAAATAAATAGTCAGTAACAGGGTCTCTCTAAATATTTCTAATGCATAGTGGCCCTTAAAGCAGCTCAGTGGCTAGAGTAAAATATTTAAATGAAATGCTCTTTGTAAAATAAAACATTTAATAAGGGGAAGAGTCACTGAAAATGGGGGGCGGGGGGGGGGGGGGGGTCATGGTATCCGACACACACCCAGAAGTGACCAATATCAGTGGTGCTCATATATTTAAAAGAGATGTATGGGAAAGGCTTTCTTTTAACTTCTCTTGTGGGTTACAGGAGTGCATTTACAGGATTCGGCCAGCAGGTCCCAGACATTGACTTATTATAGCTGGAACCTGCTGATTGGCTTAGCAAGTCACAGTACAGAGCCCTGTATTTACTAACAATGCAGGACTCTGTACACTGATCAGTGATGTGGCTGCTTTTTTCTTCCTGCAAATCAGGGAGAAAATCAGCCACATCATTAGTAAAAGCAGCACACATTACACATTGTTGGGCACACAGTTAACCCCTTAATTGCCTCTAGATGAAAAAAAAACCCTCCCAGCCATTGCCATTAGTATAGTGACAGTATATAGTATTAGCACTAAACGCTGTATTAATTTCACTGGTGATGTCAGTGTTAGTTAGTCAGTTCCCACTCAGTGTCAGTTAGTGTCAGATTTCCACCGCAGTCTCACTATAAGTCGCTGATAGAATAAAAAAAATAAAAATTCTAGTATACAGTATATACCATCATTTGTAGACACTATAACTTACATGCAACTCAATCAATATACACTTATTGGGACATGTAGCAGAATACATGTTAGCCTAAATTTATGAAGATATTTGTTTTTTTTTTTTTTACATTTTTTTTATTGGATGTATTTTAAAGCAAAAGGTAAACATATTAGTGTTTTTTTTGTTTTTTTTTCAAAAGTTTTAATCTTTTTTCGTTTATATATAAAAAAAAAAAAAAACAAGTGGTGATTAAATACCACCAAAAGAAAGCTCAGTTTGTATGAAAAAAATTATATAAATTGAATTTGCGCATAGTGTTGCATGACTGTATAATGGGCAGTTAAAATGGCACAGTGTCGTAAAGCAAAAAATGGCCTGGTCATGCAGGGGGTAAAACCTGCTGGAGCTTAAACTGTACTTTTTTATTTCTACCTACAGGAAAGCTTTTAATAAAGCTTACCTGTAGGCCAAATTATAATCTCCTAAACGTGCACTGTTTGGGAGATATTCTAGTGAGCAGCAGCTGGCGATGTCACCGTCACATGTGCTTGGAAGGAACGGCATGCCCTTGCCGTTCCTTCAGAGCTCCATGCGTGCGGGAATGACGTCATCGCAGCTTGGCCAGTCAAGCGACTGCAATCCATGAACCCAAAAGGAATTCCAGGTGAAGATGGAATATTTTGCAGCGGTAACAGGGTGCCGCTGGATGGCTTCACTTCAAGGTAAATCTTTCATAATGTGCTAGTATGTGAGGCACACTAGCACATTATACCTTTACCTTGCAGGGGGAATTTTTTTCTTTTTTTTCGCTTACAACCACTTTAAGTGGTAAGAGAGTGAGTATTTGAATTACCACCAGCCACAAAAATAAGGAATTACATTTTTTTTTTTTTAGGCTTTAAAATTATCTTTCTTTTAAGCCTAGGTCCACACTGGTTCGATGCAGACACTGCATTTGATTTGAACAAGAATTACACCCCATTCTTGTACACACATCATATGCGATGTCTGTGCGGTGCAATTTCAGCCAATGGTGCAGGACCCTTCCCCCCCGCACACCTGAATCAAATTGCATGGGTGTTCACATTGCATTTAAAGATCTGTTTAGGGATGGGCCGAATACCCCCCCCCCCCTGTTCGGTTCGCACCAGAACTTTTGAACTTCACAAAAGTTCGGAACCAAGTTACGAACTCCATTGAAGTCTATGGGACCCTAACTTGAAAAATCAGAAGTGCCCATTTTGATGGCTTATATACAAGTAATTGGGCATACAATGGTTATGGAGTCCTGGGTACTGCCCTGGGGGACATTTATCAATGAAAAAACAGTTTGTAAAAAATGTCATTTCTAAATCAGCAGTGATTTACTGATGCTTAATGTGAAAGCATCAAAATGAGAAATAACAATATAAATGAAAAACTCCTTTAAATATAGTGCCTGGGGGGTCCCCTTAGTCTACCTGTAAAGTGGCACATCTGTACTGTGTATAGAAAGCTGCTGCAGAAATAATTGCATTTATAAAGCCCCAAAAAAAAAAAGAAATCTTCACCAGCAAGCTTTCTTTATTTTGGAAAGAACAGGTTGGGGAGTATGACGAGGCCACAATGTAGTGCACTGGGAATAAGATTAGAGATTTTTTGGATAAATTCTGGTGTCTCTGGCTTTGGATAGAAGTAACAGGCAAATATTGGTCTTTGGGTGTTGAAGGTGCCTTTACACCGGAACTCTATAGAGGTACTCTTGATGAAAGCAAGAATTGCCTTACTGTAAAAAATCGAAATAATGTGCAATTGTAAAACGGGTGTGGAAAAAATTGGTCTTTGGGTGTCGGAGGTGCCATGACACTGTAACCCTATAGAGGTACTCTTGATGAAAGTAAGAATTGGCCTTGCTGTCAAAAATTGAAATGATATGCCTCTGTCAAACAGGTGCAGAAAAATTGGTCTTTGAGTGTTGGACGTGCCTTCACACCGTAACCCTATAGAGGTGCTCTTGATGAAAGCAAGAATTGTCCTTGCTGTCAAAAATTGAAATGATATTGAATTGACCTGTTGACCTAATTGAAATGACCTGCCAAACAGGTGCAGAAAAATTGGTCTTTGGGTGTTAATTGTGCCCATGAAACCTGCACCAAAACATTTTTTTCCAGATGAATTCAACACCCACAACACTAGTCAGCTTAGAAGTGTTGCAGAGATTCCACATCCCAAAAACACTTAATCAGTGACATCAGCATCAGGTGCTTCATAGCTGCTGGTAATCCAGGACTCATTAATTTTGATAAATGTCAGACGGTCCAAGGAGTCTGTGGAGAGACGCGTTGTATTATCAGTAACAAAACCTCCAGCAGCACTTAATGCCCATTCAGAAAGCATGCTGGATGCAGGGCAGCCCAGCAGCTAAACTGCACATACTGGGCACATTCTGGCCAGTGGTCTATTCTCATGACCCAGTAACCCAGTGGATTGTCAACTGGAGAGCTCTCCATCTCTGTTTTGGCCCCTAGATAATCATCCACCATATGTTGCAGATGCTGCTGATGGGATGTGGAAGCTGAGAACCCTGGGTGGCAAGGATTAAAAAAATTGTGAAATGCATCACTTAGGCATTTCCCTTCTCCACCGCTCCTCTCCTGACCAACAGAAGCCTCAAAACAACATTTTCCATGACACTGTAACCTACCAGAGTCTGGAAAAGCATTAGATAAACTCCTCTTTAAAGTGTTCTCAAGAGATTTCATCTTCTTCACCCTCTGTGGGGATGGGATGAGTTCTGAGACTTTCCCCTTGAAATGGTGGTCAAGGAGGGTTGCCAACCAATAGTGATCCTTCTCCTTGATGCCACATATTCTTGGGTCCTTTCGTAGGCTTTGAAGCATGAGGGAGCCCATGCACCGCAAGTTTGCGGAGGTATGAGAAGCAGAATCCTCAGGGTCACTGAGGATTACAGTATCTGGAACTGCCTCCTCCCAGCCACGTACTACTCGCAAGTGTTCTGGGGATGGAAAACCATCTGTTAAGGGTTGGCGTATGCCTTCCTATGCTTCAATGCCTCCAAAACTGCCAGAATCCTCCTCCTCCCTCTCCTTTTGTGTGTTGTGTGACGTAGGAAGAATGGTGTCTGCATAAAGCAAGCCTTGAGAGGAAAGGAAATTCTCCTCTTCCTCCCGCTGCTCTGCCTCGAGTGCCCTGTCCATAATGCCACTCAGAGTCTGTTCCAGCAGGAACACAACAGGGATTCTGTCACTGATGCATGCTTTGTCACTGCTCACTATCCTTTTGGCTTCCTCAAATGGTGACAGTACAGCGCATATATCCTTTTTCAGCAGCCATGGGCATGGGGAAAAAAAGCAGAGATGGCCGGAGGCTGTCTTTGTGCCATACTCACACAGGTACTCGTTGACGGCCCTCTGCTGCATGTACAGTCGCTGCAGCTTTGCCAAAGTCGAGTTCCACCTGGTGGGCCTGTCACAAATCAGGCGGTTTACAGGCAGGTGCAATTCCCAATGAATTTCAGCCAACCGAGTACTGGCTGTGTATGACTGCCTGAACTGGCAACAGACTGTTCTGGCCTGCTTTAGCAGATCTTCCAACCTTGGGTACCTATTTAGGAAATGCTGCACCATCAAATTGAGGCAGGCAACTTTCCCTGTCTAAGGAGACGAGGACAGGAGGTTTGTGCTATTATGGCACACCACCATTCCTGACTCCAGCTGTCATGGCGTGAACCACCTCTGGGCCTGCCCCTGCAGAACTGCAAGAATCTCTGCTCCGGTGTGGTTCCTGTCCCCTAGACACACCAACTGAAGCACTGCATGACACCTTTTAGCCTGACTCATTGAATAGCCCCTTGAACGCTTCGGGGATACTTGTGGTTCATAGGACAATTCAGCAGAGGAGGGCATGGAAGAGGAGGAGGAGGGGGTAGAGTTGACAAATCTCACATCATCACTACTAGCTGTATGGAGACGTGGTGGCACAACAAGCTGCAGTACTGAGCCCTGTCCTGCATCCTTTCCGAATTGCAAGCAGAGTTACCCAGTGTGCTGTGAACGAAAGCTAGTGTCCCTGACCATGCTTGCTGGACCATGTGTCAGCAGTAACGTGGACTTTGTGGCTGACTGCCTTGCCCAACAATGCCACAACATTTCCTTCCATGTGATGGTCTTACGTGAAAAGAAATAGCGACTGGGAACCTGCCATTGTGGTAGAGCACCTTCTGCAAATTCACAGAAGGGGCAGAATCCACCAGACAGAAAGGCAGAAGTTGTAAAGCCAACAGCTTTGACAGGCTTGCATTTAGAGGCTGGGCCTGTGGGTTGCAGTGACTGTATTTTTTTTCCGCTGCAGCAGATGGGGCAGAGAAATCTATAGTCTACAGCAGGTGGTGTGCTACTTGCAGATGTGCTGCAAGGACCTGGACATCCTGCGCTATACCATCATCCCTGTCAATGGAGGCTGTTGAGAGGTCATGAGGTATAGCAAGGGGGTAGACTGAGGTGATTAAGGAGGAGGAACATAATTGCTTCCCTTTTGTGTGGCTTTCAGGTGCTCTTGCCAACGGGCTGAGTTGTAAGAGGTTAAATGTCTTGTGAAGCATGTGGTACCCAAATGGCTGGTATTTTTTAGCATGCTTGATGTGGCTTTCAGGTGCTCTTGCCAACAGGCTGAGTGGTGGGAGGTTAAATGCCTTGTCAAGCATGTGGTACCCAAATGGTTGGTGTTTTTGACAGACTTGATGTGCTTGAGACAAAGTTTGCAAATTGCAACAGTGCGATCAGTTGCACATGTGCTAAAAAAGGCCCAGACAGCTGAGCTGTGGGAAGGGTGCCAGGAGATAACAGCTCCACAATGTGATGGAACCGGGTGGCTTCTCTCTACTCTTCCACGATGGCTGCCTCACCTTCACTTTCCTCCTCTGCGCTATCGTCAGTGACCTTATCATTATCATCTCCTCCATCCTCATTACCACTTAAGATAACTTTGCAATACGCTTCGGCTGGGGGAACATGACTGCCAATTTGTGTACCAGTGTTCTCCCCTCCCTGTAGGCTCATATTCTTACCTTCCTCAACCTCAGAACCAACATCTGAATCAAGAAATGGCTGTGCATCATCAAGGAACAAGTGGCAGAAGCTGTGTTCAAATAACTCAGCTGACTCCTCCATGCCTAATGCTGGGGCTATGGCAGGAATAGCTGTGGACAAGGAGGCAGGATTAGCCAATCTGGCAGCTGCAGTGGACTGCACACTAGTCTCTGCATGGGTGACAGAGGATGAGGAGGATGAGGATGGTTTAGTAAGCCAGTCCACCACCTCCTCTACACGCTGTGGCTGGATAGCACACTTCACTAAACAAAGGAAATGATGCCCTGCCTGAGGACTGACCACATCCACCTTTGCCTGTGGACATATATGCTGCTGGCCCTCTCACAGTGCCATGAGAACGTCTGTCTCTCCATGTTGGCCACCCAGACATGATAAGGGGATGCTTATTAACAAAATGTAATAAAGATGTGGAAATATGTACATGGATGCACTTTAATCAATGGAAAGTGGTGTTTGGTGCACTTTATCCTGAGTAATCACTACACAGACACATTCCACCGACGCACTAACGCACAGGAATATACTGCGTTAAACATGCAGTAACGCACAGAAATATACTGCGTTAAATAGCACGTAACGCACTGAAATATACTGCATTAAACATGCACTAATGCACAGAATTATATTGCACTAAACGTCATGTAACGCACTGAAATATACTTTGTTAAATGTGCAGTAACACATTGAAATATACTTCGTTAATCATGCAGTAACGCACAGAAATATACTGCATTAAACGTACACTAACACACAGAAATATACTGCATTAAACGTGCAGTAATGCACTGAAATGTACTGCATTAAATATGTAGTAATGCACAGAAATATACTGCAGTAAATGGCAGGTAACACACAGAAATATACTGCATTAAACGTGCTTTAATTCATAGAAATATACTGCATTAAACGTGGACTAATCCACTGAAATATACTGTGTTAAACGTGCACTAACGCACAGAAATATACTGCGTGAAATGTGCACCAATCCATTGAAATATACTGCATTAAACATGCACTAACGCACAGAAATATACTGCGTTTAACATGCACTAATCCCCTGAAATATACTTTGTTAAATGGCATGTAACACGCAGAAATATACTGCGTTAAATGGCATGTAACACGCAGAAATATACTGCGTTAAATGGCATGTAACACGCAGAAATATACTGCGTTAAACGTGCATTAATCCACTGAAATATGCTGCGTTAAATGGCATGTAACGCACAGAAATATACTGCGATAAACGTGCAGTAACGCACTAAACTATAATGAAATAAACCTGACCTGACAAGACAAACTGACACTAAGGTAAAAATAAATGGTCACTCACTACACTCAAAGTGACTGAACTATCACTAGATTCACATTAAAGTAAAAATTAACGTTTACTACACTCACACTGACTGAACTATCACTAGATTCACACTAAAGTAAAAATGAATGGTCTCACTACACTCACACTGACTGAACTATCACTAGATTCACACTAAAGTAAAAATGAATGGTCTCACTACACTCACACTGACTGAACTATCACTAGATTCACACTAAAGTGACACTAAAGTAAAAATGAATGGTCTCACTACACTCACACTGACTGAACTATCACTAGATTCACACTAAAGTGACACTAAAGTAAAAATGAATGGTCTCACTACACTCACACTGACTGAACTATCACTAGATTCACACTAAAGTGACACTAAAGTAAAAATGAATGGTCTCACTACATTCACACTGACTGAACTATCACTAGATTTACACTAAACTGATATTCTACACTGACAATAGAAAGAGAATAGCACACTATAGCACTCTAAAGGCCCGTACACACGTACCGATTGTCGGCCGTAAATGTTCGGCCAACGTCCGATCGGCCGATTGTCGGCTTGTTAGTATGATGCTTCCGACAACCGACTGCGACTTTTCGGCCGAACAAAATCTGGTGTGCAGGCTATAAAATTTTTGTTGGTCAACAAAGAACGGCCGATTGTTCGTCAGTCAGTACAGATTTCGGCCGACAAAAATGTGATGATCAAGACTGGGCATGCTCAGTGAAGAAAAAACACACGAAAAGTAGACCAGAACATGACATCACTTCTGCAGTTGGTTGTTGTTGGCCGACAAAATTCGTGTGCAGTCTTGAGCACTTTTCAACAAACAAAACAGCACCGGGCAAAAGACGGCCGAAGGGTCGGCCGACAATCGGTACGTGTGTACGGGGCTTAACTCTCTAGTAGCACTGAACAGAGCCCTGTTCTATCTCTCTCCACGCTGGTATCACACTGCAAATGGTTGCTATTGAAAATTCTTTCTTTATAGTGTGGGGTGGGACTAAGAGCAATAAGCCATGATTGCATAGAATCATCATTACTTTCTCCAATCATGCTTCAGCCAGTGAGGGCTTCCAATTCACTGTGTTGTGGCACAGTGCATTGTGGTCATTTGGCCGGCTGAACAAATGGTCGAACGCCCCATCCCCCCCCCCCCCCGATAATTTGAGTGTTCCTTGAACGGGCGAACAGCCAATGTTCTGCCTGAACTCATGTCGGGCCGAACCTTTCGCCCATTCCTAATCAGCACAGGACCGATCAGCACTGTCCAGACAGAGGGTCAGGGTCCTGCAGCCTCATGGGACATTCATGGGACAATGAAAACTTCTCCTACAAGCTTTAACAGGGCACTGATAGAAGTCACAAGACTGCTCTAACTGCTGAT
Organism: Pelophylax lessonae; assembly: GCF_965119305.1. Taxonomy (NCBI): domain Eukaryota; kingdom Metazoa; phylum Chordata; class Amphibia; order Anura; family Ranidae; genus Pelophylax; species Pelophylax lessonae. Next base: position 569,529,295 of record NC_138769.1, read on the forward strand.
GAGAAAAGACATTTAGCAGTTTATATTTACTAAAATGATTGTATTTGTATGTTCTGTGTACTGTGGGAGACCAGATATAGTGAATGCAGAGTCCTGGGTTTAGTAACACTAACACTACATAGATATTCACCCTGGATGCAGCCCGGGACATCACTGGCGCATGTGCTCTGAAGGTCCAGCATACCACCCTGGACCTTCAGATCACTGTGCCGTAACTGAGGGCTCCCATGCGCATGTGGGAGAGTGATGTCATTGCGGCTCCGGCCACTCACGCAGACAGAGTCTGCAACCTGTAAGGAAGACTGGGGGGAAAATGGAAGGCACTTCAGCGGTGACAGCGTGCCACTGGAAGGCTTCATTCTAAGTTCAGGGGTCATGCAGCCTCAAAGAGCAGTCATAGGAGAATGAAAACTCCTGCAAGCTTCAGGAACTGATAGAAGTTACAAGACTGATATATACTGCTGATGAGAAAAGGTATTTAGCAGTTTATATTTACTAAAATGATTGCATTTCTGTGTTTTGTGTACTGTGGGAGACCAGATATAGTGAGCCCTTGGTTTAGTAACACTTTTAACCACTTACCGCAAAGTGACGTAGGACTAGGTCGGCAAACTTTGCGGTGTTATACCGGGATGATGCCTCTAGCTAGAGGCACCATCCCAGTACCGTGGTTTACAGCCGATGGTCGGCTTTCTGTCAGTAACGACCGATGTGGCTCGGGAGCCGCTCGATCTTTACCCGGGTGAGCGGGAGGGGACGTCCCCCCCTGCCGCCGCCTTCCGTGACCAACGGGAGCCCCGAGCCCGCACGTCCACCGGCTGGATGGAGTCCCGGTCAAAAGGTCTTCGATCGGGTCTCTGATGACGTAACCCGGAGGCGGCGTCCATGACGTCACTTCCGGGTTACTGTGCTGCAAAAGGCGGCAAATTTAAAAAACGGCTGTATGCAAAAACGTTTTTCGGCGTTTTGCATACATGGAAGTGTAGTTGAGGGGTCTAGGGTCTTTTAGACCCTCGATCCCTCCATAAAGAGTACCTGTCACTGCATATTGGTGTCACAAGGTTTAAAAACCTGTAATAAAGTTAAAAAAATATAAATAAATAAATAGGAAAAAAAAAAAATTTAGCCGCCCCTATCACCGTTAGCTTGCGCACAAAAAAAAACGTATACGTAAGTCGAGCGCAAATGAAATTGCTGGTCAAACCACACATGTGAGGTATCGCCGCGATCGCCAGAGCGTGAGCAATAATTAAAAAAAAAAGATCTACACTCTAACTCTAAACTGGTAACCGTAAAAACAATTTAAAGCGTCGCCTATTGAGATCTCTATTGACCATAGTTTGTCTCCATTCCACGGGTGTGCGCAATTCTAAACCGTAACATGTTGGGTATCTATTTACTTGGCGTAACATCATCTTTCAATATACAAAAAAAATGGGCTAACTTTACTGTTTAGTATTTTTTAAATGAAGTGAAATGGGATTTTTCAAAATTTTTCCAAAAAAATGGCGTTTTAAAGACCGCTGCGCAAATACCGCGTGACAAAAAATATTGCAATGATCGACATTTTATTCTCCAGAGTCTTTGCTAAAAAAAATATATGTAATGTTTGGGGGTTCTAAGCAGTTTTCTAGGAAAAAATACTGGTTTTAACTTGTAAACAAAAAGTGTCCGAAATAGGGCTGGGGCTTAAATGGTTAACTACCAGAAAAAAAATCAACAACCACTGTATATCTGCATTTTCTAGGTGTGTGGCTTAAACTCTAAATAATGATTGTAATTATTGTTGCACTGAATGGAAATTTTCAATTGATTTTTAAAATCTTTGTGACCAGACGCTCTGTTTGTTTTTCATAAATTAATTATTTAATAAATTCACCACTATAATACCTTATGAGTGAAATCCTATATTGTACAGTCCTTTTTTTTTAACTCTAATAAGTTAAAAACATTGTGTATAGGGAAGAAATAGTTGGAAATATTCCTACATTTTTTTTTCTAACTCTGAAATTCCAGGATTAACATTGCTTGCAAATCTAGCAAGCTATAGGTTTACACAGTTTGGAAACTTGACAACATAAGAAAATACACATTATTTATAAGCCCACACAGTGTGCTTTAATTGAAGCCTCTCGTTCATTGCTTTCCTCCCCCTCCTCCCCCTCTTTGTTTCTGACTTGTGGATGTTTAGGGGTCCCACAGGGATGGAAGGCCGTGGGTGGGGAGAGAACTTCAGAATTGGCAGCAAGAGCATCTCTTGGTCTGTGGGTGGAAGGAAGTGCGTCAGGAGAGAGTGTGGGCACAGGGACACGTACATGCACTAAGATGAAATGCAGCCGGCTCAAAATAGCCTGTGTGTGCGGAGAAGAAGGGAGACTGAGATAGCAGCAAGACTGACAGGATGACATGAGTGTCAGGGCAGTCTGATGACGCTTCTACCTATAACACAAGTCAACCAGCACCTCCTTTATTAAATAACAAAGAAGCTCAATCATTAGGATTCATTCAAACAGCCCATAACAAGCCGCTTACTTCCTAACCTACGTATGCTGTATGTACAGAGGCATATACCATTTACTACGTATAAAGTGATTATTCGCCATTGATTTATTTTGTTGCAATAACTAAAGCATGGTTTTATTTCTGTTTTGTAGGTTAATGTTTAAAACAGCCTTTCTCAACCTTTTTCAACACAGAGGAATCCTTGAAAAAAATTTCTGGTCTCGGGGAACCCCTGCCAAAAATGAAAAATCTACAACTCATGACACATTAGTGTGACAGTCAGTAGAAAGAATGCTCCTTACTCTTGTCATCATTGGGAAGAATTACCCCCTTACAGATAGCTAAAAGGAACAAAGGTGTCATTGGGAACTTATCTGAGAGGCAGCCCAAGGAGCCCCTAGCAACCTCAGGAGGAACCCTAGGGTTTCACGGAACCCCGGTTGAGAAACCCTGCTTTAGAAACACCTACGTATTATAAAAATGTAATTTTACACTTAGCGCTGCTTCCACATATAAATCCCATATAATAAATCATATATAAAGTGCCAGTGCATCAAATATAGTTCATCAGTGCAAATAAAGTGCCATTGTTGATGAATTCTTCTAGTGAAATCCAAGGTGCCACCCTGTGCTCCCCTCCAGAAATCCCCACTCACCAACAGTATGATTCAAACAGGCATGGAATATGTCCTTAGGCAAAGTATGTAGATATGGCTCCTTTCCTCTCACTCGATTGAAGGGCTCTCAGCAAGGTTGTAGTATAAAATCTATTGACGACCCCCCAAAAAAAGTATTCTTAACCACATATAGGCGGCGGCTGGTCGGCAGGTTGCCGCAAGTCGCCGTACCTGTACGGCGGTCCGCGGGAGCGATCCTGGGGGGCAACTCGCCAGCGGGGAAGCTGATCTACGGGCCGGCAGCCGCGATTGCCGCCGGGCACCCGTGATTGCTCCCCATGAAGAGAGAACGGCAGTTTGCTGTTGTAAACACAGCAGACCGTTGTTCTCTCAGCAATCAATGTGCTCCTATTTAGGAACACAGGTCTCTGTATTGATTTTACAAGCCCACCCCCCCCCCCCCCCACAGTTACAAAACACACCCTAGGCTCACACTTAATGCTTTGATCGCCCCTGGGATAACGCCTTCCCTGCCAGTGCCATTATTACAGTAACAGTGCATATTTTTAGCACTGAATACTGTAGTAATGTCACTGGTCCCCCCAAAAGTGTAAAAAATGTCAGTTAGGGGTCCGATCTGTCCGCCACAATGTCGCAGTCCTGCTAAAAATCACTGATAGCCTCCATTACTTGTAAAAAAATAAAATAAATAAAAATGACATAAATCTTTCCCCTAGTTTGTAGACACGATAACTTTTGCGCAAACCAATCAATATACTCTTATTGGGATTTTTTTTTTACCAAAAATATGTAGCAGAATACAAATTGGCCTAAAATAATGAAAAAATATGATTTTAAAATTTTTTTTTTTGGGAATGTTATATAGCAGAAAGTGAAAAATATTGTTTTATTTTTTTTTTTCAGAATTGTCACTCTTTTTTTGTTTATAGCGCAAAAAATATAAATCGCACAGGTGATCAAATACCACCAAAAGAAAGCTCTATTTGTGGGAAAAAAAAGGTCATCAGTTTTATTTGGGTACAGCATCGCACGACTGCGCAATTATCCAATAAAATAACGCATTGCCCAATCGCAAAAAAACGGCCTGGTCATTAAGGGGGAAAATCTTCCGGTACAGAAGTGGTAATTAGATTGAACTGGACCATAAGGGTCTGCTCAAACTACTATAGTTTGTGGTTTATCATGTCCTTTTATAACAGTGAAAGAAAATGTGGGTTTCCGGATGCGAAAGGATAGCATCTGTAGTCAGGCTACACACCTAAAGGAATTGTAAAGGCAGAAAGTTGTATATCTTAATGCATTCTATGCATTAAGGTAAGAAAACCTTCTGTGTGCAGCAGCCCCCTCAGACCCCCTAATGCTTACCTGAGCCCATCTTTATCCAGTGATGTTGCAGGAGTGTCTAAGCTGCCTGGACTTTCCTCCTCATTGGCTGAGACAGCAGCGTGGCGCGATTGGCTCCCACTGCTGTCAATCAAGACCAGCTAATCAGGAGAGAGAGAGGTGGGGCTGGGTCACGGCTCAGTGTCTGAATGTACACAGGGAGCTGTGACTCAGATCGGGTGCCCCCATTGCAAGCTGCTTGCTGTGGGGGCACTCAACAGGAGGGAGGGGCCAGGAGAGCCAAAGAGGCCCCCGAGAAGAGAAGTATCTGGGCTACTCTGTGCAAAACCAACTGAACACAGGAGGTAAGTATAACATGTTTGCTATTTAAAAAAAAAAAAAAAAACGAGACTTTAAAATCACTTTAAAGCAGTATGAAAGTCAAAAACAGAAAAGCAACACATTGCAGATTCCCAATCCTGAAATGTGACAGCTACATTAGTTCCCTTTCTTTTGTTTTTTTATTTTTAGCGTCAGCTGGTGATGCGGCCAGTAGCACAGTTCTTATCTTAAAGTGAAGTTCCACCTAAAAGCCCCGCTTTAGGGCTCCTCCCCGCCTCCTGTTTGTGAAACTGAGTTTTTGGGGAGGAGGCAGGTATCAGGTACCCGATTTTGACAGGTACCTGCTCCCACTTCCGTTCTGGTCGCCCCAGTCACAGGGTGGAGCGCTGTTCGTGCATGCGCAGTGGGCACCCGGCTGTAAAGCCGCAAGCTGTCAGAGCCGGGTGCCCTTAGTAGAGATGCCGGCGCTGCAGAGGGAGGACACTTGGCGTACACAGCTGGTATGAGTACACCACTGGATTGTGGGACAGGTGAATGACTGTTTATTAAAAGTTAGCAGCTACAATTTGTGTAGCTGCTGACTTTTAATAAACAAAAAAAATGACTGGAACTCCGCTTTAAGCTGGATATACATTATACAATTTTCTTGTTCAATTTCCTTTTGATTTGCCTTCAACTATGTAGTGTAAGGGCGTGCCTGATTGCATACAATTTGAAAATGTTTAAGTTTGACCTCATATTATATGGTTTTGGTAAATATAGTAAAGTTGTAGGTTTGTCTCTACCCTCTAACTGCTACTTTTGCTCGACAGGTTGGTTTGTTAAAGAAAGTTGAAAAATAACAGACATAGGCCGGCCATACACGGTTCGAATCCCGGCCAGTTCAGCAGCAGCTGCCATTAATGGGCAGGCTGAATGTACCAAGTTGATTGATTGATCAACTTGATTACAACTAGCCTTCCGGATTCGCTTGGGATTATCGCATGCGGCTGCTATAGTCGCTAGCGATAATCACTGTCTTTTCTGCTGGGAGAAGACAATTGCTCGGCAGGAGGGATTCCCCTGTCAGAACTGCCTATGTTGATGTAGGAACCATGAGAATTTCTTTCCTGCAACCCATGGTTGCAGGAAAGAAATTTGAACCATCTACGGCCTCTTACTGGCCAGGTCAACAGGTGAAAATAAAGGAAAATAAACCTAAAAAAAGAATGCAGCAACTTTAATGTGGTTCTAAAGGCAGAATTATTTTTTCATTCTATGCATTAAGGTTGAAAACCTTCTGGGTGTAGCTCCCCCCTCCCCAGCCCCCCCTTATACTTACTTCAGCCCTATCTACAACTAGCCTTCTGGATTCGCTTGGGATTATCGCATGCGGCTGCTATAGTCGCTAGCGATAATCACTGTCTTTTCTGCTGGGAGAAGACAATTGCTCGGCAGGAGGGATTCCCCTGTCAGAACTGCCTATGTTGATGTAGGAACCATGAGAATTTCTTTCCTGCAACCCATGGTTGCAGGAAAGAAATTTGAACCATCTACGGCCTCTTACTGGCCAGGTCAACAGGTGAAAATAAAGGAAAATAAACCTAAAAAAAGAATGCAGCAACTTTAATGTGGTTCTAAAGGCAGAATTATTTTTTCATTCTATGCATTAAGGTTGAAAACCTTCTGGGTGTAGCTCCCCCCTCCCCAGCCCCCCCTTATACTTACTTCAGCCCTATCTTGATCCAGTGATGTGCATGAGAGCAGCAGCTCTCCTGGGTTTCGCTCTCTCCTCATTGGCTCACACAGCAGCAGTCAATCACAGCCAATGGGGAGAGAGTGGAGGGGGGACCGAGCCATGCTCTGTGTGTGAATGGATAATATCCTTTCACAGGAGCATGGTTCGGGAGTGAGCCTGCTCGGGAGCTTCCATAGCAAGAGGCTTGCTACTCGGGAATTCCATTGCACAGAGCAGATTAGTATAACATGTTTTTTATTATTATTTATTTTGTTTTAAATACAACCTGTAGAATCCCTTTAAGACTAGGTTCACACGAGCCCATTCTACAGTGGAACACTTTTCAGAGTGCTCCTAAGCAGCTGCTGTCAAATGTTTAGGAGCTTTTTTTTTTTTTTCCAAACAGCAATTTACAATGGGACTTATACACCACAATAATGGGCTAAACGTTTCACTTGCAGGTGTGGCATGGCCCCATTGACTTGAATGGCTTGAGTTTGACAGGCACTGCTGTCTGTTAACCACTTAAGCCCCGGAGGATTTGGCTGCTAAAGGACCAGGGGTTTTTTTGCGATTTTTTACTGCGTGACTTTAACGGACAATTGCGCGGTCGTGCGACGCTGTACCTAAACGAATTTGACGTCCTTTTTTTCCCACAAACAGAGCTTTCTTTTGGTGGTATTTGATCACCTGTGCGATTTTTTGATCACGCGCTATAAACAAAAAAAGAGCGTAAATTTTGCAAAAATAACAATATTTTTCACATTTTTTTATATGAAATTCCCCAAAAAAAAAAGTAAAAATCAAAATTTTTTAAAATTTTTCGGCCAATTTCTTTTATGCTACCTATGTTTGGTAAAAAAAATCGCAAAAAGCGTATTTTGATTGGTTTGCGCAAAAGTTATCGCGTTTACTAACAAAGAGAAAGATTTTTGTCATTTTTGGTGTTTTTTTTTTTAACGCGTAATGGCGGCGATCTGCGATTTTTTTTCGGTACTGCGACATTGCGGCGGACAGATCGGACCCTTGACTGACATTTTTGACACTTTTGGGGTTACCAGTGACATTACTGCAGTAATCAGTGCTATACATATGCACTGTTACTGCAAAAATGACACTGGCAGGGAAGGGGTTAACTTTATTGGACAGGGAGGGGTTAAGTGTGTCCTAGGGGCGTGCTTTCTACTGTGTAGGGACATTCCTATTGGTGTAAAAGCAAAGATCCACCGTTCTACATAGTAGAACGGTCAGATCTTTACTTTTACACAGGGAGAACTGACAGGCAGCTTGTTTACACAAGCTGCTCTGTCTTTCTCCCTTCACAGGAGCGATCGCAGTGTGACTGGCGGACATCGAGTCCGCCGGTCACACGCACTGACTTGCCTGTGAACGAGCCGCGGCGGGCGCGCGCCTCGGCGGGCGCGCGCCCGCCCGCGATAGGCTCGCAAGTCAGTGACAGGCGAGTGACGTACCGATACGTCACTCTGCCTGGCCGGGGCTGACCGCCGCAGTATATAGTCGTGCGGCGGTCGGCAACCGGTTAAAATGACGTGCCACTTCAAATTTAAAATGTGAACTGCTGTATTGCAAACTATAGGTTGATGGTCAGTAAAACCGCAGCTTAAAGTGGTTGTAACTCAAAAAAAAAAAAAATGGATCCTGTTCCTTTACAGCAGGGGCGGGGAACCTTTACAAAATTATCAACTTAAAAATGTGCCTGTTATATTTGGTCAAACATTTAATTAACTCACCCCTAATGTGATGGCTGCAACTGCTTCACTTTGGTGAGGTGTGTGATGTTAGCTGGTATTGATAATGTTGCTACTCGGAATTGGTTTTCCAGGTTTGGGTCGGTCAGTCTGGAGCGCAGTCGACTTTGTGGTGGTAAGTTTTGAAAAGAACTGCTGGCAGGTACTGCTGGTGGGTACAGCTGGCTGGTACTGCTGGTGGGTACAGCTGGCTGGTACTGCTGGTGGGTACAGCTTGTTCAGGCTGGTACTGCTGGCTTGTACTGTGCTGTGGGTACTGCTGTGGATACTGCTGGCTCAGGCTGGTACTGCTGTGGGTATTGCTGATTCAGGCTGGTACTGTGCTGTAGGTACTGCTGGCTGGTACTGCCTTGGGTACTGCTGGCTCAGGCTGGTACTGCTGGCTGGTACTGTGCTGTGGGTACTGCTGGCTGGTACTGCTGGCTCAGGCTGGTACTGCTGGCTCAGGCTGGTACTGCTGTGGGTACTGCTGGCTGGTATTGCTGTGGGTACTGCTGGCTGGTACTGTGCTGTAGGTACTGCTGACTCTGGCTGGTACTGCTGTGAGTACTACTGGCTCTGGCTGGTACTGCTGGTTCTGCTGTGGGTACTGCTGACTCTGGCTGGTACTGCTGGTTCTGGCTGGTACTGCTGGCTCTGGCTGGTACTGCTGGCTCTGGCTTATACTGCTGTGAGTACTGCTGGCTCTGGCTGGTACTGCTGTGAGTACTGCTGGTTCTGGCTGGTACTGCTGGCTCTGGCTGGTACTGCTGTGAGTACTGCTGGCTCTGGCTGGTACTACTGGATCTGGCTGGTACTGCTGTGTGTGCTGCTGGTGTGAAATGCCGGCTAGCAGCGGTGCTGCGCTGGAGGAAGAGGCGATGTTTCCTGTATTGGTCACAGGCAGAGTGCATTTGATATCCCTCCGCCTGTGATTCACTCAGACTGTCACAACGGAGCAGGAACTATACAGGAAGCATTGGCTCCATTCTGACAGATCACCTGAGAGATACAGACTCAGCTGCATGGGGGGCCGGACCAAATGACTTCGAGGGCCGCATACGGCCCCCGGGACATAGGTTCCCCACCCCTGCTTTACAGCATGAATAACAGCACAGTTCTTGTGCTGTGTGATTTGGCCCCTTGTATCATCTAAATTACTGATTGATTCTGCCTGGTGCTGCCCTTCCTCTGTAAACTGACCACGTTTATCATGGCTGCAGAGCCCCTGATACCGTGGTCAGTTTACGTGCCTGTCATCCTTTATCTCTCCTTGCTCCCTCTCCCCCCTTCTCGCTCCCTGCCTATCAGCTAGTGTCAGTGCCCATCCCTCCCCTCCTGCTGCTATCATAACTGTGTGATATTGCTATAATCCCCTGTGAATGATATGCCTAGTGTATGTGTTTTTTAAAAAATATGATGCTGTATACCTTATTTCATAGCGCCTCTGGCCGCTCACATGACCACCTGCCACTCTCCTTCCCCTCCTCCCAGCTGACCTCAGCGTGAGATTCTCAGCCCCTCCCGCTGTATTTATCAGATCGGGAGAGGAGAGCAGCGGGAAGTCATGTGAGAGCTGAGAGGCGCTATGAAAAAAGATATAAAGCGGTATATTTAAAAAAAAACACATACACTGGGCACATCCTTTAATGTAACACAGGGGATTGTAGCAATATTACACAGTGGTTTAACAACCACTTAAACTGCCTGTTTTTACTGTCACCTGTGTAAAAGAAGCCTTAAGGATTGGTGAGCTGCAACATAATACATTTTTAATTTTGGGTTTAACCACTTAAGCCCCGGAAGATTTTACCCCCTTCCTGACCAGGGGGTATTTTGCGATTCGGCACTGCGTGACTTTAACGGACAATTGCGCGGTCATGCGACGCTGTATCTAAACGAATTTGGCGTCCTTTTTTTCCCACAAACAGAGCCTTGTTTTGGTGGTATTTGATCACCTGTGCGATTTTTTGATCACGCGCTATAAACAAAAAAAGAGCGTAAATTTTGGAAAAAAAATAGCAATATTTTTCACATTTTTTTATATGAAATTCCCCCCAAAAAAAATGTAAAAATCAAAATTTTTTAACATTTTCTGCCAATTTGTTTTATGCTACCTATGTTTGGTAAAAAAAATCGCAAAAAGCGTATTTTGATTGGTTTGCGCAAAAGTTATCGCGTTTACTAACAAAAGGAAAGATTTTTGTCATTTTTGTTGTTTTTTTTGTTAACGCGTAATGGCGGCGATCTGCGATTTTTTTTGCGGTACTGCGACATTGCGGCGGACAGATCGGACCCTTGACTGACATTTTTGACACTTTTGGGGTTACCAGTGACATTTCTACAGTAATCAGTGCTATATATATGCACTGTTACTGTAAAAATACACTGGCAGTGAAGGGGTTAACTTTTTTTGAAAGGCAGGGGCTATGTGTGTCCCTAGGGGCGTGCTTTCTATTGTGATTGGCTGTGGCTTCAGATGTATGAAGAGTGATCAACGGTTCTACATAGTAGAACCGTATGATCATCCTTCATACACAGGGGAGAATGACAGGCAGCTTGTTTACACAAGCCGCCTGACTTTCTCCCTCTCCCCCGCCGATCGCAGAGTGACCAGCGGACATCGGGTCCACCGGTCACACGCGCGGGGGGGGTCTGTGACCACGCGGGAGCGGGAGCGCGCCTCAGGGGGCGCGCGCTCGCTCCCTAGACCCTCACAAGCTAGTGACGTAGCCCTACGTCACTTTGCCTGTGAGGGGCTGACTGCCGACGTAGATCGGCGTTAGGCAGTCGGCAAGTGGTTAAAGCGTAACTCCACTTTTTGTTGAGAAAAAAACATTCCCCTCTGGATGATCTATGTACATTACAAGGATTTTAACAAACTTTGTTGCAAATTCCTACCTTTTGGTATTGTGAAGAAATCATTGTTTGTTCCTCTGTGCCTCTGTTGTGAGTGGGTCAAATGGGAGTGGTTTCATAATTATCTATCAGCTGTGGCAGCTGCAGGGCTCTAATGAGGAAATCTGCTGGGCCTGCATCCCTTTATACATGTTCCTATTGGGAGTATCTCACCAAAAATTCAATTTTTGTTGCAGGGGATGCCTGAAATCTGACTTGTATCTTAGGCAGACTTCTGGGAAAATTGATGAGCCAATCACACAAGCAGGAAATGATGTTTCTGGGGTGTGGTCAGTACACATTCTGTGTACAGAACAGCTCCAGGTAGCCATATTGCATTTCATTTTCAGAAAATTACAACAGCTGCAGTTTGAAAAGGAAAGGTAATTTTTTATAACTTTCAATTACAATATGATTTGTGTCGCAATTGTATACGCTATATAGTTTTTCCTTTATTTGCTATTTTTTTCCCAAAGAAAGTGGAGTTAACCTTTAACCACTTCAGCTGCGGAAAGGTTTTAACCCCTTAATGACCAGGCCATTTTTTGCGATTCAGCACTGCGGTACTTTAAAGAAAAATTGCGGGTTGTGCAACGCTGTACCCAAATACAATTGATGTCCTTTTTTCCCACAAATAGAGCTTTCTTTTGGTGGTATTTGATCACCTCTCCGGTTTTTAGATTTTGCGCTATAAACAAAAAAAGAGCGACAATTAAAAAAAAAAAAAAAAAGAGTACCACCTGGTTCCGCTTTTGTGGAAAATAATCTGTTGAAAAGTAGCTGGTGCAGTTACTGTTCAGGTATTCAGGCAGCCACGACTATTTAGACTATCTGAATAGGTTTCTGGAACTGGAGGTTCCTTCTTTAGCGTGGATGGGTCGGAAATAAGTGATCCATCTCTCTCGGGGGGCTGAAAGAGACAAATCTGCATGCGTATGGCTGGCCTTCCGTTCTTTGCTTTGAGAGGGAATTCGTGCTAGTCTTCAGAGTCACTAGAACTAGTGTCCCCATTGTAAACTTTCCCATCTATTCTCGTTCTGGTGACAACCCAAAATTTTTTTTTTTTTTTTTTCACTGTGTTTTTTTTGTCCATTTAACAGGACAAAAAGAGAGTGAACCTCTCTAAAGGAGACACAGACAACAATAAAAACCCGACAGGTGTTACTCTATAGAAAATTTAAAAAAGGTTTTGATTTTAGTAATACTTTAAAATATAACTTTTTCCAATATGAATAGAGCAAGATTTCCCTTAAAGCCCCGTACACACGTACCGATCGGCCGTCTTTTGTCTGAGGGCTGTCTTGTCTGTTGAAAAGTGCAAAAGACTGCACACAAATTTTGTCGGCCAACAACAGCCGACTGCAGAAATGATGTCATGTGATGGTTAACTTTCCTTGTCTTTTTTCTTTTCTGAGCATGCCCAGTCTTGCAAATCTGCTGTCTGTCGGCCGAAATCTGTACTGACTGGCGAACAATCGGCCGTTCTGGTGTCGGCATACAAAAATTTTAATGCTTGCACGACAGATTCTGTTCGGCCGAAAGTGCGCTGTCGGCTGTCGGAAGCATCATACTAACAAGCCGAAAATCGGCCGATCGTTCGGCGGCCGAACATTTTCGGCCAACAATCGGTACGTGTGTACGGGGCTTTACTTCATGTCCCATATCCAAACAGGAAGTGAGAGGAAATCTCTGCAAATTAGGGGAATCTCTTGGGGATCACCAGGTCACCAGAACTAGTGTCCCCATTGGAACATTTCCTCTCTATTACTTTTCTGGGGACAACCCAAAATTTGGGATTTTCTTTTACTTTGACTTTAAATGATAACAGTAAACAGGAAAAATAGAGAAGGTGAATCTCCTTAATGGGGCCACAGACATCAATAAAAACTGACAGGTGTTCTAATCCCTCTGCACTCAATCCAATACAAAAAAAAAAACTTTGACTTTAGTTATACTTTAATCTGAACTGGGTTGAATGGTTTTTTTTTGGACATTTTATCATTTCAGGCTGTCCACCACAGATGTAAGATTTAAATCTGAAAGTTTTGTCATTGGTTTGCCCATTTTGGAGAACTTTGCAGAATATGACTTCCCTATTCTCTCCCCATAAGTTGGGGTCCTCAGACCTCATTTTTGTTGCAAGTATTCATAGATTCGTAAAAGGAGCACTGGGATTAGATCAACAAGGAATCTATTAGATCTAATGTAATCCAAACCTTTGCTCAACAGCAACAGCTCAGCCTTTCTTGTTTTAGGCCTGGTTCACATGTATGCAATTTGCTTTTGATACGTTTCTGTAATGCTCTTTGCTGTGCATATTTGCACAAGCATTTTTGACACGTTTTATGTTTTTTATGCTTTTTTTTGTCACCCAATTTGTTGCTTGGCATTGAAAAACACATAATGTGGAAAACAAACGTACTTTTCCGCAGATTCTCCATTGAACCAAAAACATACTGTTTTTCAGTTTAAAAAGTCTCTGACCCTTTGCAAAAACGCACTACTTATCTTTCTGCAGATTCTACATTAACCACTTGCCGACTGCCGCACGATTATTTACTGCACGAGTCAGCTCGCTCAGGAGCCTGTAGGGGGCAAGCTCGCGCTCCCACCCCTGCTCGTTCACTGCCATCCCCGCGCGTGTGACTGGTGGCTCTGATGTCCAGTGTCATTTTTACAGTAACAGTGCATATTTATAGCACTGATTACTGTAGTAATGTCACTGGTACTCCCAAAAGTGTCAAAAATGTCAGTTAGGGGTCCGATCTGTCTGCCGCAATGTCGCAGTCCCGCAAAAAAAAAATTGCAGATTGCCGCCATTACTAGTTAAAAAAAAACAATAAAAATGACAGAAATATTTCCCATAGTTAGTAAACGCGATAACTTTTGCGCAAACCAATCAAAATACGCTTATTGCGATTTTTTTTACCAAAAATATGTAGCAGAAAACAAATTGGCCTAAAATGTTAAAAAATTTAGATTTTTAAATTTTTTTATTGAGAATTTCTTATAAAAAATGTGAAAAATATTGTTATTTTTTCAAAATTGTGGCTCTTTTTTTTTTATAGCGCAAAAAATAAAAATTGCACAGGTGATCAAATACTACCAAAAGAAAGCTCTGTTTGTGGGAAAAAAAGGACGTCAATTTAATTTGGGTACAGCATAGCACGACCGCGCAATTGTCCGTTAAAGTCACGCAGTGCCGAATCGCAAAATAGAGCCTGGTCTTTGAGCAGCCAAATCCTCGGGGGATTAAGTGGTTAAAACAAAAAAGTTTTTCGGTAAAAAAAAAGTCTCTGACCCTTTGCAAAATCACTGCGGCTGAAAAAAGTATAGATGTGAACGTGTCCCATCGGAAACCATGTTAAATGGACTGTAGCGCGTTTCTGCAAAAAGCACAAAAAATATGCATAGGTGTGAAACAGACCTTAATCTGGAGCTCCAACCAAAAGGGGAATCTCCACCTGTGTACATGCACTCCCCCTCTGATGCCACATTTGGCACCTTTCAGGGGGGGAGGGGGTACCCGGTTTTGACAGGTGCACGCTCCCACATCCAGGGTGATCTCGCCATGAAGTCCCCCAGAAGTTCAACCCCCCTTCTCCTTCCACCGCTGCGGGGCCATTCACAAAGCGCAGTGCGCTTCTGGCATGCACAGTAGGTTGCTGGCTGTGAAGCCGCAAGGCTTCATTGCCGTTTCCCCTACAAGAAATGGCGACAGCAGCACCCGAGAGCCGATCCGCTCCCACTTCTGGGTGATCTCATCGATAAGTCCCCCAGAAGTTCAGCCCCCCTTCTCCTTCCCCCGCCGCCGGGCCATTCACAAAGCGCAGTGCGCTTCTCGCATGCACAGTAGGGAGCTGGCTGTGAAGCCGCATGACTTCATTGCCGTTTCCCCTACAAAAAATGGCGGCAGCAGCACCTGAGAAATGGAGACTGGATCCATGGACAGGTAAGTGGCCTAATATTAAAAGTCAGCAGCTACAGTTGTACAATTGTAGCTGCTGGCTTTAAAAAAAAATTTCTGAAGACGCCTAGAGCTCCTCTTTAAGGAGAAGTGACCTTGGGAAAAGTATAACGTATGCTGGTTATTTTCAGAAATAAATAATGTAGTATTGAGCGTGGATGCAAAAAAGGCCGCCAGATAGCAGTGTAACTTCTTTTCAGAATGATAACACTGAGCATCAGGATCATAATTAGAGAAGAGCTGTAATGGAGCTGTTCCAGGATATTTTGGCAGTGCCTAGCTCTCCCTTAGCAAAAATATAAACATAGGTGTGGTTGGAGATCACAGCTATGTATTTTTTATCCTTCAGAGCGCCTCACTTGAAGTGTATCTAAACCAGAAAAACAAAAATATAATATAATGCAGCTTACTAGTCCTTGGTGTGTTGGCTTTTGGTGCTTTGGTGTGCTTTTAAGCTTTGTTTGCTTTATTATCACATGGGAATTCTTCAAATAACACACATCTTGTCCCTGGGTGGCCACCTCACTCCTCTAGTGTATCTATGGAGGGAGCCATGATTGTCACGCTAAGCTACTCTCCTAATATACACACACATGTTCATATCTCTTCATTTCCATTACATGGGGGCATATTCTTCTGTACAGCTCACAGCAAGTGACAAGGACACTTTCTGGGATGGTTAACAGGTATTTTTTGTATTTGCTTAAAATTATCTTAGCCTGCAAAAAAAAAAAAAAAAAAAGAATACTAATGCAGCACATAGAAGCTGCAATTTATTACATATTTTACATTGTATTGTTCTTGAAAATAATTATTTTTTAACTGCTTGCCGACCGCATCACTTAGATGTACGGGGGCAGAGCGGCTCTTCTGTGCCAAATCACGTAACTAGTGCGTGATCTGGCACTGCGGCCTGGCTGTGCTGGACACAGCACAAGCCAATCAGTGGGTGCCGGCCAATAGATGTCCGCTGGCACCCGCTGATCAGCAAAGAGAGAGACAGGGCTATGTAAACAAGGTAGAGCTTTGTCCTGTCAGAGGGAAAGTGATAGATTTAGCAGGGAATCATATTCTTCACTTTCCTTAGCAAAAGCACCACACATAATGTACACAAGCACTGGCTAGGCACACATTTAACCACACTTGTATA
Organism: Pelophylax lessonae; assembly: GCF_965119305.1. Classification (NCBI taxonomy): domain Eukaryota; kingdom Metazoa; phylum Chordata; class Amphibia; order Anura; family Ranidae; genus Pelophylax; species Pelophylax lessonae. Next base: position 569,545,580 of record NC_138769.1, read on the forward strand.
AAGTACTCGAAACCCATACTTGAGTAAAAGTACAAGTGCTCGATCAAAAAGTGACTCGAGTAGAAGTGGAAGTGCTTTATCAAAAAGTGCTTTATCAAAAAGTGTAGAAGTAATAAAAAAAGTGTAGAAGTACTAAAGTATTCAACAGTTTTTGTACTTAAGTATTGCAAGTAGTTTTTTTTTTAATTTTGCTACTCAAGTACTGAAAGTAAAAGTACCAGTAGTTTTCTTTTTAAAAATTGCTACTCAAGTACTGAAAGTAAAAGTACAAGTACCGTGTTATGTAGTTATTAAAGAAAGAAGTCAAAAGTTTGAACATCATATTGTTTTTTATTATTTAAAATGATTAAACTAATGGACAATCACAATTCCTTTGGCTGTAACTTTTTGTAAACAATAACAGATAAAGTATGTCCCTCCCTTTCCCCTTTAAAGCATCCCTCCTTCTCTTCCCTGCATGTTTTTTTTTTCTTCACAGCTTATTGGTGCGCAAAATCATATATAAACCAATGTGATATACAACAATATATTCCAATAATGAAATAAAGGAAGAGTGTATGAAATCAAAGTCAATAAAAAGTCCAAATATATATAATGCCATAATACCATATATATGTGACAAAACAAGATGAATATATTTCCAAAGGTGCAGGAATCAAACAGGTGCTATTCCAAATAATAGGTGCAGACTCCCACCACCTTGTGGATTTCCCCCTTACCCGGCGGATGAAGGTAAGTGCAAAATAATATCCAAGTAGACTCTTCCAGTGAAACAAAACTGCAAAACCTGTGCTCTCAACTTCCAGTGAGAAAAGCAAAATCAGCCTCTTACCAGAAAAAAGGTCTATGTACGCTTGTGACTCTCCTTGGTTGGGGGAGGTTCTCTTTCCCCTTAACAGCAGATATGTAGACCATTTTATTTATACATACAGTAGCATTTATTTTCGTATACGCTGATTTACACATGACATTATACACATTTTTTTGAACTTCATGAAACCTGCCATCTACTGTTCTGGCAGTGGTAATTTTTATAATTGTAACGAGTAACTATGCAGCACAAAAAAAAATATCGGAGTAGAAGTATTGAAATCATCGAAAAAATGTAGTGAAGTAAAAGTGGAAGTAGGAGAAAAAAATTCTACTCCAGGAAAGTACAGATACCGCCTTTCGGTACTTAAGTACAGTAGTGAAGTAGTTCTACTTAGGTACTATACATCTCTGCATTTAACCCTTTGATCGCCCTAGCAGTTTAACCCCTTCCCATCCAGTGTTATTAGTACAATGACAGAGCATATTTTTAGCACTGATCGCTGTATTAGGGCTCGTTCACTCTTGCTTAAAATACTGACGCTTATCAAACGCTCCAATAGCTTTAATGCACGTTAATAGGTGTGGTTGATAAGCATTTAATGAGCATTGAAAATGCTCCCCAAATGCCCTATGAACATTTGGGGCATGGTTGACAATCGCTTTTGGCTTGGTAAAACCACACCACACCACACCACACATGCCTACAATAGCTGGTTGCTGAGGAGCAGGTGAAGGAGCCGGCCGCTACGTCCTTAACAACCAATGGGTCTCAGCTCTGTTCTTGTGTGCTGTGTGAAGGGGGGTGTGTCTCTTTCCTCCAATCAGCTCTCAGAGCTCCCCTCACTGAGCTCTGCAGAGCGTAACTTAAAGAGGAGCTCAAGGCACCTATCAAAAAAAAAATAAAAGTCAGCAGCTACACTAAGTGTAGCCCCCCCCCCTCAAAAGTGCTAATTGTGCAAGAGGAGCGGGGGAAGACCCCTTTTGGGTGAGTTCCGCTTTAAGCTCTCCACCTCCTTTTGCTGGAAGCTCAGACAAGCTTTTTTAATTTCTGCACTTTGAATGGCTGTAGAGAAGAAAAGACTACCGATAAACAGGTACAACTTATGTAGGAGCATTTGTTTCATTTGGGTGTATCATCTGAGACCAGTCACTTTACTGGGTATATGTGAGGGTTTACAACCACTTTAAGATGGAAATACACCAAGTTGAGTAATATAGAAATCCATCTAAAAGATTTGTCAAACGTTCAGTGGTAAGCAATTTTGGGTTGTACTGCTCTCCAGTTTTCAGGGCTGCCTTAGTACAAAGTATTACTGCAACACAACACGCACATTAACGCACATCAACAGGGTGCAGTGATGTAAATCCAGCCTACAGGTTTTCTTTAAGATTATCAGCAGGGGGAGATTTTTAAATTAATTCTGTTTTTTTTTAGCATTAAAAACTATGTGGTGTATCCAGCATGCATTTAGAAGGAGGATGCCGTTTGAAGTATAATACCCAAGTGGTAGATGTAATTAGGGATCCAAGCACTGAAGGGCTGGTAAAAACTTTCCTTATTCGACACTTAAAATGCACTTTACTGTTGTAATGAGAATATTTAAAAGCAATTTCCCCTGATTTCCCTTAATGGCACTTCAGCTGTAATCAACATCTACTATATGACTGATCCTTAGCTGTGTTTCAGTGGAGTTCTACATAAAGTAGACTTTATAATCACGCTGAAGAATGTTACAACACAGGATTTTAATAAGTTGTAATTCTTATGAAGAGACATATGGGGATTTAAGGATCCATTTTAGCAGCACTTTAAAGAATAGGTCCTGAATTTAATGACATTGTCTGTGGCATGTGACCACATAAAGTCAATGATGTCACCAGCTTCCCTACTCCTTTGTTACATAGAGCTTCAGAGCAGTAAATTCTCCAGCCATAGGTGACCGGGCTGGTGAGCTGCTAGCATGAACCTTAGTTCATCACTGTTGGCCAATTTATGTAGAATATTCTATATATGTATAAAAATAAGGTAGCGCCAATAAAATATAAAATGATAAATAATTAAAAGTTCATCATCCGTTTGAAAACATAGATCCAATATTGGATAAACCTAAATATTAGGCATCAATAATGTGAGTTCATGATGAAAATAAGAAGAAAATGTCCAACACCAGTGAGAAGAGATGAAAACAAGCAGCGGTCACCCTGTGGATATTCAATCAGCTTACCCGGACATACATGACCCTCGATCAGAATGGTCATATAAGGCAGTAGTGACTGGTACTCAAAAATGGCAATACCGGGCAGAAAGGCAAGCAAACAAATCCCAGCTTGTGTTGGAGAGGGAGTACCTCAGAACAAAAAAGGACCAAATGGTGTAGTACGTCTCAACAATTTACTCAAAAGTTTATTATTAAAAATTCACTCACATGAATACAAAGGAAAGCCGACATATACAATCTCAAAAGAACTGTGGTGTGGACGTGCTAGCGTCCGATGGCGGTAACGATGTATGCGTTTCGTCATCAAATTGACGTCATCACGTATATCTATCTATATATATATATATATATATATATATATATATATATAGATATATATATATATCTATATATATATACACACACAGTATATATGCATATACACACACAATGTTTGTTAAATGTGTACGTAGGTGTGTGTGGGGCTTCACACAGCTGGCAGACAAGTTGCATTTTACATATCAAAAGGGCCAATGCAGTTACCTGCAGGGGATGTAAAATGTAAACTTGTCTAATCAGACTTCAAAGAAATAGTAAAACTGCATGGGGGTTGTTAATGCAATTTGGTAAGAAGGCATTTATTTTTACACACATTCTTTTTCATCAAAATGAGAGCACAGGTCTAGATTATAACACACATTATTGCATGCATGGAAGCTACTTAGGTGCATATTATGCTGGATTGTAGTGTCTCTATGCTTGCCATAACATGAATGACGGATGGGACTCTGAAGGCTGTTGTTCATTGTAATATAATATTTACTGTTGTATTTTGTCATCTGTTGTAAGTATCTTGTGGACTTTATTCTGTGCTGGGACTCAGTAAATGCATCTCTCTGGATGAACCGCATTGGTCAATGCAAAATGTTAATAAACCTCAAACCTGAAAATTTAAGAAAGTAAGAGTGAGGTTTTTGCTTTCTTAGGAGAATATTTGTGTGCACAATTATCATGCAACTAAATAAAAACGAAAATTTTCCCATGACACTTGTTTATTTTCATCTGTTAGTGTCGGTTCACACTGATCCGACTTGAAATCGCCCTGTGCACCGCGACTTTGGCGCGGCTTGCAACAACTTCTAATAATGGAAGTCAATGCAAGTCGCTCCGACTTTGCAAAAAAATAGTGCAGGAACCTTTTTCTAAGTAGGAGCGACTTGAGACGCTCGGATTAGAACGGTTCCATTGCACAGCATTGCAAGCTACAAGTCGGATCAGTGTGAATCGGCACTTAAAGTGAGAATAATAAAGAAACAACTCAAAATTTACAAATAAACATTCCTGACATTTCAAAAAAATAAAATAAAAATAAAAAATCAGTGACCAATATAGCCACCCTTCTTTTCAATAGCAGTCATAAGCCTTCCATTTATGGAGTCTGTCAGTTTCTTGATCTGTTGACAATCAACTTTTTGTGCAGCAGCAACCACAGTCTCCCAGACATTGTTTGGACAGCTGTACTGTTTTACTTCACTGTAAATTACCTGTTTAAGAAGGGCCCACAAGTTCTCAATAGGGTTTAGGTCAGGTGAGGAAGGGGGCCATGTCATTATATTTTTTAATCTGTAAAGCCTTTACTAGCTAGCCACGCAGTGTAATACTTCGATGCATGCAATAGAGCATTGTCCTGCATAAATATCATGGACTTCTTGAAAGATGCAGACTTTTTCTTCTACCACTGCTTGAAGAAAGTGCCTTATAAAAACTGGCAGTAGATTTGGGAGTTGATTTTGAGTAGTGCATCTTCAACCCGAAAAGATCCAACTAGCTCATCTTTAATAATACCAGATCATACCTGTACTGCACCTTGCTGGCGTCTGAGTCGAAGTGGAGCTCTGTGCTCGTTACTGATCTAGCCACAAGCCCATCCATCTGGTACATAAAGATTCCCTCTAATCTCATCAGTCCATAAAACCTTTGAAAGATCTGTCTTCAGATATTTTTTGGCCCAGTCTTGACGTATGTGTCTTGTTCAGTGGTGGTCAGGTTTCAGCCTTCCTTACCTTGACCATGTCTCTGAGCACTAAACACCTTGTACTTCTGGGCATTACAGGTAGGTTGCAATTCTCGAATACGACAGCACTGGAGGATAATGGGTTCCAGGTAGCTACGCGTTTGATTCTAATCAAATCTTTGGCAGTTATTTTGCTTCTTTTTTTCTCACCGCGTTTCTTGCGACCCTGTTTACTATTTGCAACAAAATGTTGCAAATAGTAAACTCTGTGATCACACCCCAATATCTTAGCAATTTCAATAGTGCTGCATCCCTCTGAAAGACTTTTTACAATTTTTGACTTTTTCAGAGTCGGTTAAATCTCTTTTTTGGCCCAATTTGCCTGAGGAAAAGAAGCTGCCTAATATTTATGCACACCTTGATACAAGGTGTTGACCTCCTTAGGCCACATCCTCCCTCATTACACAAATTCACATCACCTGATATGCTTAAATCCAATAAGCATTCAAATTTATACAGCTTGGAGTTGAACAATATGCAAAAAGTGAGGATTTGGTCATATTACTCACTTGCCTAATAATTGTGCACACAGTGTAGTAGCTAGCGCTACTACTATACAGTGGGGCAACCAGATGGCACAGGGAGCAGAAGATCGGGGCAATCACTGTGTAGTCAGCTTCCACAGCGGTTCCTTTAGATATGAGATATGCATACTTACCTTTCTCCAAGCTTCAAAAAAAGGGTTAGTTCACCTTTTCAGAAAAAAATTTAAGTAAACTAAAGCCCCGTACACATGCACAGATTGTTGGCCGTAAATTGTTGGCCAACGTCCGATCTGCCGATTGTAGGCTTGTTACTATGATGCTTCCGACAACCAACTGCGAATTTTCGGCCGAAAAAATCTGGTGTGCATGCTATAAAATTTTAGTTGGCCAACAAATAACGGCCGATCGTTCCTCAGTCAGTACAGATTTCGGCAGACAAAAATCAGATGAGCAAGACTGGGCATGCTCAGAGAAGAAAAAACACACGGAAAGTAAACCAGCACATGACATCACTTCTGAAGTTGGTTTTTGTTGGCCAACAAAAGTCCAGTGCAAGTCTAGAGCACATTTCAACCAACAAACAACACTGGACAAAAGTTGGCCGATCAGTTGGCCAACAATCTGTGCGTGTGTACGGGGCTTTACACTCTACACCGTCCCCATCCAACTGGTTCCTGCTGTACTTACCTCTGGGGGTGATGAGCTGTCGGTGCCCACACAGCCAATGCAGGGATCCGGGGATATTCAATCCCTCCTCTTCTCTTTTTTCTGCAGCTGGGGAGGGTGTACAATTAGGTAACTTTTTCTGAAAAGGTGAACTTACACTTTAAGATCATAGCTGTGCTTTAAAATACCCTGTGCTGCAGCACTATTAAGAGGCGGATAGCGGCCCTCTCATACAATACAGCGATCCAGGTCTCGCTCCCCAAGCAGCGATCAGAGGGTGAGCGTACAGCTTTAGTTTACTCTGTTTTAACTGATGCAAAAAATGATATGTGCTATGTGCCCCTTTACAGATTTACAGAAATTCATTATCTAAAAAATAGTAGATTCCCCAAGGCATTCCAAGAGTTAAGAAGTGCACATTGTTACTTCTGAGATGAATGTTGTGTCCAACACACTACAGAGCTCCTCTATCCACAAACAAGCCGGGGGTTATTACACCTCCCACAGCCAAGTATCTTAGCCCACACCATGTCTCTGGGTTTGACATTTTATGAGCATTCCTTCCCACTCCTCCCATGCTAGGGGCAGGGTGCAGAACTGACTCATTATTTCCCATGACATTGTTTAATTAGGCTGTCTGAGTATGTCAGTAATCAATGGTTTATTTTATTATGTGCACTTTTATCATTTTTATGTACTACTTTCAAAATGTCCTAACCTATAATATTTAGAACATTATTTAAATCTATGTTCACAAGACTTGTTAGGATTTGAATTTCCGAAGCACTAGAATTTTAGCTCAGCTAAGAGCTCCAACTGCGTTTTCTGTAGTTATTACCAGCAAAATTTACTCTAACACTTGCATAACGATATTTAACTGCTTAGATATGTCATTCTTAGTGCATGTTGGTGAAGAAAAGCAAGCAAATTATGGTGCCTGCTAAATACACAAAAAATTATTCCGGAGACATTGAACGTTATGATAGTGTTCTGTTTCACATGCTGCTTTATGCATTGACATACCTCCGTAGATCCAGTGGGGTTGATTTACTAAAGGCAAATCGACTGTGCACTCTGCAAAGTGCAGTTACACTTATTTTTCCTTAGTAAATATAAATGTGGTGAAGCTTCACTTTGTAATGAATACCCAATAAGGTGCAAGGAAAATAAAAACAGCATGTTTTGCTTGCACATGGTTAGTTGATGGAAATCAGCAGAGCTTTACCACATTTACTAAGCTTTGGGGAAAATGAGTGCAACTGCACTTGCAAGGTGCACAGTCTATTTGCCATTAGTAAAATCAACCCCAGTCTGTCTGGACAATATGGTCGCCTGCTGACTTGGCACCATACACGGTCAGCCTAACTCATCAATAAGATACAGAAGTTGAAGCCAACACAATTTTATATCAGCTAATTGCAGTAAAGATGTTTTTCTAGTCTTTTCCAGCCATTTCTAGTAGTTAGAGGTCTGGTTGCATAACAGATTAGACAAAGGAACTAAGCACAGAGTAGATGTGAGCTGACTCTGAGTTCCAGTACTACACCATGGGTCCTGCTAGGGAAAAGCTGTATTCCAGGTTGGTTGGACAATGGCTGGAGGGTCTCCTCATCGCCGACTCCAACACCAAGAAAAATGCTGCATGGGGATCATCCTCAGGGTTCTCTGCAACTGGACATTGCTGCAACATCTTTAGTATTAACGATGTAGCACTACCCCCGCAAGGGCTGCTGGTAACTGTCTCCCTTGTTCCTGCACATCCAGGCAACAAGCATTTTTCACTTGCATCTGGGCGCAATAAGTCAATCTGTGGACTTGTTTTTGTTGTTTTTATTAGGGATTAAAACTTGGATGGGGTAAAGGGGTTACGAGATGCCCTTCTTAACATAAAATGGATGGGGACAACCTCCTAACTCTATACAAAGGTTCTGGTTCTCTTATTTACCTACAGATTCAACAAATTGGTGAGCAGACTGGGGAGGGACAAACATTTGTCATAACTCCCCTTAAAGATGGCTACATACTGTAGTTTTTTTTCACAAGAGATTTCATTCATAAATGTTAACAGATTATTACAAATTATTTTATACATCATGCAATCATTGTTACTAGTGACTAACCCTTATATACCCTTATATACCCATTTCACACTAATGCGATGCGAGAAACGCACACTATTCGCTGCTTTTTTCTGCATCATATTGCCCTCCAAAGCACTCACATGGCATCCATGTGATCTGCTGCTGGTGAAATGAGAAATTAACGACACCACGAAACAGATCGCAAAATGCAGTGCGATTGCCAGAATCCCATGCGATTCGATTCAGATGAGGGGGAAAAAAAGGGTCCTGCACCATTTTGGTGCGGATGCGATGGGATGCAATTTGAGCCATACAAAGTGTATGACTCAAATGGCACCACACAGACACCGCATGTGACGTACACAGGAATGTGGTGCGATTCCAGTGCGAATCACATGCAGTGTTTTCCAAGCACCATTGTAAAACTAGTCTTAGAATAAAAGCAAATACAATCGTTTGCATGTGTTACACACACTACCAGAAGTCCCACATTTTCCCATTCATTGTGATACAGACATGTTAAAATAACAGGTACAAAGAGGTATAAAAACAGATATAAACTATTACATAACTATGTACAGTATAGCTGCAGCAAAGGGGACAATGCTGCACTGACTTCACTGCAGAAGTAAGAATGTTGCAGTGTTGTGAAACCCTGACTATTTTTTACGGACAAAACATGAGAAGTTTACCGACAGAGCACATTTTTTACTGACAACCTGAAATATGACAGAAACTGCTCTTATAAACTATTTTAAGGCTAAATTCCCCATTAAGGAAAAATAATAAATGCACATATTTTTGCAGGAAACATGCATTTTTTATTTTTTTCTCACAGGAACCTCAAAGCATTGCACCTGTAATCAGTGGATCATGGGTGCAGTGTCGGGGTCCTGCAGACACTTCTTCCAGCTTTTTCAGGTAGAAAGTGGAGGAAGTATCAAAGGACTAAGAATGTGCTGATCAGGGGGTGAGGGTTGGGGTGCTTAGCAACATGTTATATCTTAAATACGGGTGTAACATATAACGTGTTCCTAAAGGCAAACTTAGCCTTTAAATAGTACAGTCAATATGGAAACATTAAAGTGTTACTAAACCCAGGACCCTGCATTCACTATATCTGGTCTCCCACAGTACACAGAACATGGAAATGCAATTATTTTAGTAAATATAAACTGCTAAATATCTTTTCTTATCAGCAGTATATAGTAGTCTTGTGACTTCTATCAGTGTCTGGTTAAAGCTTGCAGGAGGAGGAGTATTCATTCTCCTCTGATTGTCCTATGAGTCTTCATGACCAATGATCCTCTGTCTGGACAGTGCTGATGGGCCCTGTGCTGCTCACATGCCCCCTACCAAGGAAAAAAAAAACTCTTTAGCAATATACACCAAACTGAGCATGTGCAACCTGACTCCAGTAGCTCTGTCTTATCCAGACATGTTATGGAGACAATACAAGAAGGGGAGGATCTGTGCATACAGTATCAAACAGCCTGTTTGTTCACACAATGCAGAGGATTACCCATTAGGTTCCACATGAGTATAACAAGCATGCTTTACTGCATATACAGACTGATTTTTCTGTTGTGGGTTTAGTAACACTTTAACAATACTCATCATAACAAATAATCTGCCTGGCTTTACAATTAGAAAAGTAAAAATAGCTTTACAAAATGTGAGCAAGACTAAGATTATGAAAGACATGGGGGAACCCTGGGAAAGAACATAAAAATAAGTTCTGCGGCTATCCATGGGCATGGGCACTTGGAGGGTCTTAAAGGGGGATTGAACAGAATCTGCACCTGCTGTATACATTGCACACATATACCACAGTCTTTGTACTCACAAAATACTAGTTACTGGAACAAAACTGACAGTCTCACAGACACAAATTAATCCCCTTATATCAGAGCCCACAGAGTACCTCCTTACATCCTCCAGAGTCCCACCTTACAACAGTGCCCGCAGACTGCCCCCCTACATCTTCCAGAGTCACGCCTTACATGAGAGCCCCCTTACATCCTCCAGTGTCCCCTTAGTACCTCCAGATAGACTGCCCCCTTAGTGCCTTCAGACAAAGTGCCCCCTAGTGCCTGCAGACAGAGTGTCCCAATAGACCCTCAAGAGTGCCCACTTAGTACCTCCAGAATGTCTCCTTAGTGCTTCCAGTCAAAGTGCCGCCTTGGTGATCTAGACAGAGTGCCCCCTTATTTATACCTTCCTGTTACTGGCTGCGGGCTGTGGCGGGCTGAAACTTGCTAGCAGCCAGCTGGTGGGAAAATGCTTTCGAAGAAAATCTTGGACAACAACTCTAAACTGCACAGACACAGTACCAGAGCCAGTTGATTAGTAAACTGCTGGGCTTGGCCTCAACTCATGTGGTGGGGCGTGTGATTACAAGCTATACCCGATCTGACCCTGAGCCCAGCAGTTTTCTAATAAACTCAAAGTGTTTATTTCTAATAAACACTTAGGGTTACACATCCTGTCTAATGGCAGCCCATTCTTGCATAATCAATGCTTTGAGTTTGTCAGAATTTGTGGGGTTGTTTTTGTTCACCCGCCTCTTGAGGATTTACCACAAGATCTCAATGGGAGTAATGTCTGGGGAGTTTTATGGCCAATAATCCAAAATTTTTATGTTTTGTTCCCTAAAGCACTTAGTTATTACTTTTGCCTTATGGCAAAGTGCTCCACCATGCTGGAAAATGCATTGTTTGTCACCAAACTGTTCTTGGATGGTTGGGAGAAGTTGCTCTCTGAGGATGTTTTTTGTACCATTATTTTTTATGGCTGTGTTCTTAGGCAAAATTTTGAGTCAGTCCACTCCGTTGGCTGAGAAGCAACCCCACACATGAAAGGTCCAGGATGCTTTTCTGTTGGCATGACACAGGACGATGGTAGGGCTCACCTTTTCTTCTCGATACAAGGTTTTTTTCCGGATGCCCCAAACAATCCGAAAGGGGATAATTCAGAGAAAATGGCTTTTCCCCCTAGTCCTCAGCAGTTCAATACCTGTACCTTTTGCAGAATATTAGTCTGTCCCTAAAGTTTTCCTGGAGAGAAGTGGCTTCTTTGTTGTTCTTCTTGAAACCAGGCCATCCTCCAAAAGTCTTCTCCTGACTGTGTGTGCAGATGCACTCACACCTGCCTGCTGCCATTCCTGAGCAAGCTCTTCACTGGTGGTGCTCCAATCCCACAGCTGAATCAACAGTAGGAGATGGTCTTGGCTCTTGCTGCACTTTCTTGGGTGCTCTGAAGCCTTCTTCACAACAATAGAACGTCTCTCCTTAAAGTTCTTGATGATCTGATAAATGATTGATTTAGGTGAAATCTTAGTAGCAGCAATATCCTTGCCTGTGAATCCCTTTTTGTGCAAAGTAATGATGACTGCACGTGTTTCCTTGCAGGTAACCATGGTTAATTGGAAGAACAATGATTTTAAACACCACACTCCTTTTAAAGCTTCCAGTCTGTTATTTTAACTCAAACAGCATTACAGAGTGATTTCCAGCCTTGTCCTCATCAACAATGACACCTGTGTTAATGAGAGAATCACTGACATGATGTCAGCTGGTCCTTAAGTTCATTTTGATGGCAAAGAGGGACTTTGCAATTAATTGCAATTCATCTGATCACCCTTCATAACATTTTGGATTATATACAAATTGCCATCATAAAAATTGAGGCAGCAGACATTGTGAAATTGAAAGCGGAGTTCCTTCCAAAAGTGGAACTTTCTCTCAACTGCTTCCTCCCCCCTGCCACATTGTTTTTGACAGGTACTCTTCCCTACTTCCAGGAGACATCACCGCGGCGCTGTCCCTCGGAAGTTCCGTCCCATTTCTCCTCCCACCGCAGAGCCATTGAGAATGCGCAGCGCACTTTGGCCATGCGCAGTAGGGAACTGGCTGGGAAGCCGAAAGGCTTCATTGCCGGTTTCCCTTAGAGTGAATGGTGGCGGCAGGATCCTGCAGCCGATCCGAAAATCGGCTGGGATGCTGACATTGCGGGCTCCCTGGACAGGTAAGTGTCTATATATTAAAGATTATGTGAAGATGGTACAGCGCCACTAGATAAATTAACTAACTAAAGGAAAGGAGGTGAACCAATGTCCATAAGTCCATATAGAGGAAAAGGAATCAAATGCTGAAAATGTAGCCACAGATCCAACAAAATTCTTGCAAAGGAAGTTTCTTGGCTGAGATCACACAAAAAAGAGGATGTACCCTTACCAGATAGTTGGACCCCCTATTACGGAAGGTCAAACAGGCGTGCGAAATCAGTCACCAGAATTCCTCTCCGAACAACCACAGAACCTCCGGATAAGGACCATGGAACTGGTAGACCTCAATGGACTCCAGGTGTACAAAGGGGATGACCTCCAATAATACAAATGGGGGCGCACATGGTGAAGTATGTACGGATTTTATTAATAAAAAAAGGTTAAAAAACTCACATGTGACTGCTTGATACAGGCATGTTATTCAATTGATTGGCCGCGGCTGGAACAGCGTGACTGCATGGGGGCTAGCGTACCTGACGCGTTTCGTCCTGCAAAGGCGTTTTCAAAGGCAAAAGCCCCCCACATGCAGCACGCTTTTATAGGGTGCCCCTGATCGTTTGGAATGCGGCCATGTTGTCACTTCCGGTGCGCGATAACGCACTTCCGCTTCCGGTGCGCGATGACGCACTTCCGCTTCCGGTGCGTGATGACGCACTTCCGGTCGCGGCGTGCGTGATGACGCACTTCCGGTTTATCAATCGGCATCGCTGTGAGGCGGTGCTGAACTACCAGAAGCCTGACGTAGGAAGCTCAAAAAGGAGGCAGAGAAGACAGTCAGCAATGGAGGATGGAAGTCACCCGACCGCCCAAGGCCAGCCGGAAAAGACCCATCAAATCGCAAACCGTCCCCCCAAAACCATAAGATATCAGCAAATTGAAAAATATGGTCCAGCCACATTACAAACGATCTAATATGCAATGTATAATTACATAGTGGAAACAAATAAATTTGCAACCAGGTTGAATACAAAAAACACACATACAAACAAGTGCATTATGTATAAAACCTAATTAAATGAGTTACAAACTAATACCGATAATAAAATCAATGATAAAATTTAAACCCATTTGCATGCAATGACTTAAAGTTGAATACATTGAAGGTCACATAGTATATATGAGATACTATAGTACTCAATCTTGCCCGGTGGTATCTACATATCCACTGGGACAGCAAAACCTCCATAACTGTTCAAAGTAAGAGAAGGAAAAATGGGATAAGCAAATTTGCAGTGGAAGGATGGTGCTTCCTTAGCAATCTTAGCCTTAGGGGTACAGAAAAAAGTTCCCAAGCAGTGCACTCAAGTTGTTGTACTTAGATGCGGGTGCATTGCCGGGGGTACTGGGACACTAAAGAAAAAAAGACAATAGACAGCACCAAACATTGTGGACCCTCCTGCTAGGACCACTCACCTCTTTCCTGAAATAAAAGGGTTCTTCCCCTGCAGGCGATGTGTGGTTTGCAAAGCTAATGCCATAAAGGAACGAAAGGTTCTATCATTTCGTTCCAAAGCAACACAGAAAAGCTACCCTATTGACACGTTCATCACATGTACAACAGAGAACGTAGTCTATATGCTGGAATGCCCGTGCAGGTACCAGTACGTGGGTAGGACCACCCGAGCCATGAAAACCAGAGTGAATGAACATCTTGGTAATATCCGTCGAGGTTTTCCGAAACATTCTGTTTCGAGACATTACCTGGAATGTCACCATAAAAAAGCTGCTGGGACCAGGATTATAGGCATTGACAAATTTACCCCACACTGGAGGGGGAGCAATGTGAGGAGGGAGATCTCAAGACTTGAGACCAGGTGGATTTTTGACCTGAAGTGTTACACCCCCTTTGGTCTCAACGTGGATTGGGATGTCAACTGCTTTATCAACAATAGTTGATTGGCAGATTGACTCCCTAGACCCTCTTTCACTTGCTGTCTATTGTCTTTTTTTCTTTAGTGTCCCAGTACCCCCGGCAATGCACCCGCATCTAAGTACAACAACTTGAGTGCACTGCTTGGGAACTTTTTTCTGTACCCCTAAGGCTAAGATTGCTAAGGAAGCACCATCCTTCCACTGCAAATTTGCTTATCCCATTTTTCCTTCTCTTACTTTGAACAGTTATGGAGGTTTTGCTGTCCCAGTGGATATGTAGATACCACCGGGCAAGATTGAGTACTATAGTATCTCATATATACTATGTGACCTTCAATGTATTCAACTTTAAGTCATTGCATGCAAATGGGTTTAAATTTTATCATTGATTTTATTATCGGTATTAGTTTGTAACTCATTTAATTAGGTTTTATATATAATGCACTTGTTTGTATGTGTGTTTTTTGTATTCAACCTGGTTGCAAATTTATTTGTTTCCACTATGTAATTATACATTGCATATTAGATCGTTTGTAATGTGGCTGGACCATATTTTTCAATTTGCTGATATCTTATGGTTTTGGGGGGACGGTTTGCGATTTGATGGGTCTTTTCCGGCTGGCCTTGGGCGGTCGGGTGACTTCCATCCTCCATTGCTGACTGTCTTCTCTGCCTCCTTTTTGAGCTTCCTACGTCAGGCTTCTGGTAGTTCAGCACCGCCTCACAGCGATGCCGATTGATAAACCGGAAGTGCGTCATCACGCACGCCGCGACCGGAAGTGCGTCATCACGCACCGGAAGCGGAAGTGCGTCATCGCGCACAGGAAGCGGAAGTGCGTTATCGCGCACCGGAAGTGACAACATGGCCGCATTCCAAACGATCAGGGGCACCCTATAAAAGCGTGCTGCATGTGGGGGGCTTTTGCCTTTGAAAACGCCTTTGCAGGACGAAACGCGTCAGGTACGCTAGCCCCCATGCAGTCACGCTGTTCCAGCCGCGGCCAATCAATTGAATAACATGCCTGTATCAAGCAGTCACATGTGAGTTTTTTAACCTTTTTTTATTAATAAAATCCGTACATACTTCACCATGTGCGCCCCCATTTGTATTATTGGAGGTCATCCCCTTTGTACACCTGGAGTCCATTGAGGTCTACCGGTTCCATGGTCCTTATCCGGAGGTTCTGTGGTTGTTCGGAGAGGAATTCTGGTGACTGATTTTGCACGCCTGTTTGACCTTCCGTAATAGGGGGTCCAACTATCTGGTAAGGGTACATCCTCTTTTTTGTGTGATCTCAGCCAAGAAACTTCCTTTGCAAGAATTTTGTTGGATCTGTGGCTACATTTTCAGCATTTGATTCCTTTTCCTCTATATGGACTTATGGACATTGGTTCACCTCCTTTCCTTTAGTTAGTTAATTTATCTAGTGGCGCTGTACCATCTTCACATTGTCTTTTTGGTTTGATATACTTTGTACTAGCAGCCTTTTTAGCTCATTGTCCTCTGTGCGCAGCTTTCCTCCATTACTATATATTAAAGATTAGCAGCTACAGTATCTGTAGCTGCTGACTTTTATTTATTTTTCCTACAGCTGGAACACCGCTTTAATATTTGTGGGTCACTCTCAAAACTTTTGGCCCTGGCTATAACTGGATTCCTTGTGTATTGAGGGCGTGTAGCATCTGGTAGTGGCCCCATTTGGCCCAGTTTGCCTGGGGTATATTGCAAATAGTGAATATATTTAAAAATGAATGAGGACATCTGCAGTATTAATAATATCCAAATAACAAGTCTCTTCAACTTCCTCCCGAGAATTATCTTTTAAGATTGAAATATTGTAAGTACATTTTACAAGAGCTAATGTGAACAGGGTTGTCAGACTGAGCTGGATCTGAGCAATCAAGGCCATGACTGTTTTGTCTATTGAGTCATTATAGAGTGCGCACGCCAAAGAAGAAAATCTAATACTCAGAGTATAAAGATCCCAGATGAACACTACGTCCTAAAACAAAATACAAAGAAAACATTCTGATAAAAATATTTAATTTATCTTTAAAAGCATTAAAAGTTTTTAAAGACTTGTCTCCAAAAATCAAGTATATACTGTATATATATATATATATATATATATATATACATATAAAGTATCTCACAAAAGTGAGTACACCCCTCACATTTATGTAAATATTTTATTATATCTTTTCATGTGACAACACTGAAGAAATTACACTTTGCTACAATGTAAAGTAGTGAGTGTACAGCCTGTATGACAGTGTAAATTTGCTGTCCTCTCAAAATAACTCAACACACAGCCATTAATGTCTAAACTGCTGGCAACAAAAGTGAGTACACCCCTAAGTGAAAATGTCCAAATTGGGCCCAATTAGCTATTTTTCCCCCTCGATGTCATGTGACTCGTTAGTGTTACAAGGTCTCAGTTGTCAATGGGGAGCAGGTGTGTTAAATTTGGTGTTATGGCTCTCACTCTCTCATACTGGTCACTGGAAGTTCAACATGGCACCTGATGGCAAAGAACTCTCTGAGGATCTGAAAAAAAGAATTGTCGCTCTACATAAAGAGGGCCTAGGCTATTAGAAGTTTGCCTAGACCCTGAAACTGAGCTGCAGCACGGTGGCCAAGACCATATAGCAGTTTAACAGGACAGGTTCCACTCAGAACAGGCCTCGCCATTGTCGACCAAAGAGGTTGAGAGCACATGCTCAGCGTCATAACCAGAGGTTATCTTTGGGAAATAGACGTATGAGTGCTGCCAGCATTGCTGCAGAGGTTGAAGGGGTGGGGGTCAGCCTGTCAGTGCTTAGACCATACGCCGCACACGGCATTGAATTGGTCTGCATGGCTGTTGTCCCAGAAGGAAGCCTCTCCTAAAGATGATGCACAAGAAAGCCCACAAACAGTTTGCTGAAGACAAGCAAACTAAGGACATGGATTACTGGAACTATGTCCTGTGGTCTGATGAGACCAAGATAAACTTATTTGGTTCAGATGGTGTCAAGCGTGTGTGGCGGCACCCAGGTGAGGAATACAAAGACATGTGTGTCTTGCCTACAGTCAAGTATGGTGGTTGGTGGGAGTGTTATGGTCTGGGGCTGCATGAGTGCTGCCGGCACAGTTCATTGAGGGAACCATGAATGTCAACATGTACTGTGACATACTGAAGCAGAGCATGATCCCCCTCCCTTTAGAGACTGGGCCGCAGGGCAGTATTCCAACATGATAATGACCCCAAACACCCCTCCAAGATGACCACTGCCTCACTAAAGAAGTTGAGGGTAAAGGTGATGGACTAACCAAGCATGTCTCCAGAACTAAACTCAATCGAGCATCTGTGGGACATTCTCAAATGAAGGTGGAGGCGCGCAAGGTCTCTAACATCCACCAGTTCTGTGATGTCATCATGGAGGAGTGGAAGAGGACTCCAGTGGCAACCTGTGAAGCTCTGGTGAACTCCATGCCCTAGAGGGTTAAGGCGGTGCAGAAAAATAATGGTGGCCACACAAAATATTAACAATTTGGGCCCAATTTGAACATTTTCACTTAGGGTGTACTCACCTTTGCTGCCAGTGGTTTAGACATTATTGGCTGTGTGTTGAGTTATTTTGAGGGACAGCAAATTTACACTGTTATACAAGCTGTACACTCACTACTTTATATTGTAGCAAAGTGTAATCAGTGTTGTCACATGAAAAGATATAATAAAATATTTACAAAAATGGGAGGGGTGTACTTACTTTTGTGAGATACTGTATATTCAAATATTGTCTGCATGAAGGCCTTGTACACACGGGTGCCTGGGGCCATACATTGTGAAATTTAGACATATTTCCTTGCCAAGAAGCCACAGGTAGTGAGTACAGCCGACTACAGAAATCAATGGCTATATGCAGTTATATGATGCTACTTCTGTAAACATATGCAAGCATATGGAAGTACAACCTTGAATGCAAACTGCGTACATTGCGTACATATGTATAGCACTGATTACTGCAGTAATGTCACTGGTACCCCCAAAAGTGTCAAAAATGTCAGTCAAGGGTCCAATCTGTCCACCGCAATGTCGCAGTACCGCAAAAAAAAACGCAGATCGCCGCCATTACTCGTTAAAAAAAAAAACACCAAAAATGACAAAAATCTTTCCCTTTGTTAGTAAACGCAATAACTTTTGCGCAAACCAATCAAAATACGCTTTTTGCAATTTTTCTTACCAAACATATGTAGCATAAAACAAATTGGCTGAAAATGTTAAAACATTTTGATTTTTACATTTTTTTGGGGGGGAATTTCATATAAAAAAAAGTGAAAAATATTGTTATTTTTTGCTAAATTTACGCTCTTTTTTTGTTTATAGCGCATGATCAAAAAATCGCACAGGTGATCAAATACCACAAAAAAGCTCTGTTTGTGGGAAAAAAAGGACGTGAAATTCGTTTAGGTACAATGTCGCACGACCGCGCAATTGTCCGTTAAAGTCACGCAGTAAAAAAAATCGCAAAAAAACCCCTGGTCAGGAAGGGGGTAAAATCTTCCAGGGCTTAAGTGGTTAAATAACTTTTATTCACCTGTGTACATTTTTGGGGCCAAACACAAGAGCCGAATATTGGACAACATTGGCTGGTTCAATAGAAACCAACTGAAATTCAGCCCCTGTGTATGGCAGACACTCCAACAGAAGCTGGCTGTTCAGTCAAAGGGACATGACCAAAAAAGGTCCGCTGATCGGTGTGTTCTGGGTGGGGAGGGGGGGTCAGAACACAATAGCTCAGTAGGGGGGATCTCTGTACTAACATCGCATAGTTGCACAAAAAAACAAATAGTGTGTACCAGGCTTTAGCTTGAGCTTTTGAGCTCCTTAAAAACAAGGCAACTTTTTCAATAGAAGAAACCAAGAGTTCTACTTGCTGGCTGGGAATAAACATATATCACATTTAATTTTCACGTTTAGTCTTCACCATAGTTAATTACCTAAGGAACTAAATACAAAGCCACTATAACTTAAGCACATTCTGTATATATATAGGTCTTTTTAAACATACAAATCAAATTAAGCTGAGCACTGGTGCCCTACAAATTCAAGATTCAAGATAGATTACAAAGCCCATATGTCACCACTCTCCCTTCCCAACGTCCCTTTGAAATTTCTGCAAGATGAAGCTAGCATTGACAATGAGCAATTACTGTATGATTTCTCCTGTAAATGCAGTATAAGAAGCCCACTTATTAATAAGTGGGGAATGAGGAAGGAGCAGCAGCTAGTGATGTGTATAACTTGCGTATGCCTGTTTTCTCTGTGTAAAATCCATTGCTGCACAATACAGACAGGAAAAAGCTCAAAGTAGATTACTTGTCTTATGAATCATGCTTGAAGTAAAGAATTTAAAATGTGTGTAAAGCCAAAACAATATGGACAGTAAATGGGGACCTGAAACACCTGCCAGGTTTCATTTACACTCTAGGTCCCTGTAAGGAAAATTCACCCTTTCAGGTAGCCCTGCTGACCAGGGCCGCTGATAAGGCTGTACAGCTGGCCCTCCTGCACCAGGCCTGGGCCCAATCAGTTCAAAAGGGGGGCCGAGCAGGGGGACTGGCTGTATTGCCTTAATGCTGACATCGATCCCTATGTGGCACCCCCTGTAACTCCGCTCCCTCCCTACAGCTGCACTGCAGCGCGATATGTTCTAGTATCTGCTGTTATCACCACCACACCTCTGGCCCACGAGGCCCCTCCTGTGTGCCTTTTCCCCTGTATGGCTTCTGGCTTCCCTCTTCTTCCTCCCGCCTGAAGCTGCTGAGGGCACACAGGGGGGTCATTTCAGGATGAAGAGCTGGGGCTGATAATCGTGAATAAACACAATACTGAATAAACACAATGATCACTCAGTACCAAAAGTTTCAAAAGTGAGACATCAGGGGTCTATTTAGACCCCTGAAATTTCACCAAAGCCCCCCCCCCCAACAGGGAAAGTAAAAAATTAAATTAAAATAAATAACAAAGATATGGGCTTGTTCACATGTGTTTTTGGATCACTCATCAGAGAGCATTTTACTGGCAGTGAGGAGGTACTATATTGCCTGCTCACCACCTGCTTTAACCGCGCACTAGTGCACCAAAACCATGTGCTTTGCACATGGTTGCAGGGTGCTTTCAGAGCAGCTCTATTTATTTGAATGAGTCCTGTTCGATGGGGGTATAATTTCTGGAATGGCGAAGCACAGCATCAGGGCATTGACTTGTGTACACCCTTAGCCACTGGCTCTGTAGCTAAAAGGGGTAATGGTTGGTGGGCAGTAAAAGCACAGCTCAACCATGGGGTTATACTACCTCCCCAACCTCACGTATGACTAATCCCTAAGGACTCATTCCCACAGTTACTCTGGCGGAGTAATTGAGTAGATTGTTCATGCGACTGGAGTCACCTTTTACTCTAAGGGGACGCAGTGGCTGTAAGAAGACAGTCACAGGTCATAATATGACAGGTGTGCAGGTGTGGGTGAGTGGCCCTGAATACACACTGTCTGTGTTCAGGGCCATTCAACTACACCACCATGCCTATTAAATTAGGATCTGCGGCTTTGTTTGTATAGCTGATGCCTCCCCATAGCCTAACATAGGCTACCTATACACAGCTCCAGCCACATAAACAAACCATTGATTTAAACTGTACAGGCCACAGTGCTCCAAGACCTCATTCACACACAGAGCTTTATTTATTACTCAATACAGTTTAAACTTTTGGATTCAGTGGGAATCTTCTTGTGTTTGTGTCCAGTCCACTAATAATGATATTAATGTATTTTTAGCAAAAATATAATTTGACATTTTCAGGGTGGGGGCCTGTCAGGTAAGCTGTACATGGCCCTGTGATTTCTAACAGAAGCCCTGCTAATGACCATTATCTCTGGAACTGAAAGTGGGGGAAAATCCAACATTTCAAAATGTTGCCAGAACAGGAAGTTGAAATTTGGCAATTGGGTCACTTGTTTCTTTGACAATTGTCTATGATAGGATTTCCTTCACTTTGGAGATATTTCTTCTTACTTCCTGTTGTGTCTGTAAACTCTGACAGGGGTTTTAACCATGAGAAATATACAATCTTACAGTTGTCACCTAAAGAGGAAAAGAAAGGTGTTTTGGTGACAACTTCCTCACTTTGGAAAGATTTCTTCTCACTGCTCAGGAAAAAGAAGTGAAAGGAAAAGTAATACACAGACACAAATGTAGCACCCTCTAGTGTGTGCTAGATGTAAGATAGGTTTTGTAGTGCAGGTGTGTTAGTGTAGGAAAATTTAGTTTAGCTCAGAGCTAAGCCTGAGCTACGAATCTGGGTCAGAGATCAGTGAGGGCTGGATGACTCATCTTGACAGCTCCTCTGGTGCCTCTCCCTGGTCTAGAAAGTTGTAGAAACGTCTAGAGCTGGTGGGTGAGGTGTGAAGGGGCTGTTTGGAATATTTATGAGGGCCTTAGCCAATTCTTAGCAAAGGGCTGGCTGGGGTGCATGGCTTACCTCATAAATAGGCATAAACCATGCCAGCAGGGGAAGTCAGGAGGAAAATAAAGATTTAATATCGTGGAGACTGTCAGTAGCCCTGTGAAGTGCCCTCTAGTTTGGAGGGGGGGGTGACCTTGAGCTTGGGTTCGGGTGCTGGGAGGATTAAGCCACAACACACAAAGGAAGCCCTATCTGGAGGCATAGGAGCAATGAGAGGACAGTATGATTACAGCAGCACTACTGGGGACCTAAAAAGTGGGGAAACTGCCATATGTAGCCAGTTCTCCCTGATGACAGCAGTGTGCCAAGTCTTCATCTCTCTTCCCTGGGAAATTTCCTGCAGAGTCAGCCGAGTGGGCTGGTGTGAGACCAGGAGGACTGTGGAGGAGAGTTAGTCTGGAGGGTTAGTGAAAGGGGCAGCTGCAGCCAGGTAGGTTGGCAATGCCTGAAGAGGTGGTGCTGAGACAAGTAGCCACAGGAGGAGTAATACAAGATGATCACTGTAATCTGCTACACAACAAGGGACTTTGAGTTCCTGCCAGCAAAGGGCCACTTCTAAAATCTGATTGTGCCTGTCAGATCCACAAACAGTGATTCAGTCTGAACTGCAAGCAAGTGAAGAGCTGGAGGAGTGCCTAGGGGGCTGTATTCAGAAAGATATCCCTGAAGTTGTTCCCAAATTTGTCAAGTGGGCATACCATAACTTCTCATCCCCATCCAAGTTATTAAACCTTAATACAACACAGAAACAAAGTTAGACTGTTCTCTGTCTCTGCAGTGCCAGCGATAATTTGATGTGCCTGGCTGTGCAGCGTGAGGGATCTCAGTTCATCTGTGGCCCTTAAAGGGGTGCGCTACACAAAATAAAAATCAGACATGGTCTTTTAACCCTTTCCCACTCTCTCCAAAACAGAAAAATCATTTTTGAATTCATATATTTAGGCAGGAATGTGTTTGAGCTGATATCTAACTCAGATTAAGCCAAAAAAATGCATTAGGCAAAATATAACATTCAGTAAGAAATACGTCATTCAGTTTAAACTGTTTGCATATGTCTGTGAGTCTGCTTTAAATTTGTGAATGTTAAAAGGTATTGCTCCAAAAAAATGCAAGTGCTTGTATCAGCAAGATAGTATTAAATTGTATGGGCACAACCAGCCTTTATGGATTTTCACCATCTTTGGTGCAGATACTTCTTCAACCCACACTTGAACAGAGAGAGAGAGAGAAAACAAGAAAATAGCTGTATTATATGTATGCAAGTTTACTGGTCACTTTGCACTTAAAGCAGAACTTTATTCAAAAAGTAAACTTCCACTGGTTTACTCCCTCCCCCACAATGTTATTTTTTTCTCTTTTTTTTTTTTATTTGGAATAGTTAATTTCCAGGTACAGATCTAGAGAGTCTGGTGATCTGGGTCAGCAATGAGAAATCAGAACAACAGCAATCTCACACTCAGGGTAGCTGATAAGAAGGCACAGCACCAGCCATCAGAAAGGAAGGTGCCAATGAACACACCTATTATAAGGGATGCACTCTAATGCACATGTGCCAACACAGGCTAACCTATGCACAACATCATGCATATAATTACACCTACATGCACAACCAGCTATGGCTAAAAACCATGGGCCAGTGCAGTAATCCACATGACATATTGCAGTTGGACAGGACAGGCCATGCTCCCGGCTGTGCACACATAGATGCTACAGATACTGTAACAGAACTATTAAGCCAAAAGTTTTAAGTTCCCTAACAGATGACATATCTACTGGATCTGTGATGAATGTATTAAATGGATTAATATTGTCAAGTACCATTCCATATCCTGATGGATGGTACCAGCAAAATGCTATGCACACCCACCATGTGACAGTGAGATGAGTGTAAGCTACATTCATTGGCCACTTTATTAGGTACACCTTGCTAGTACCAGGTTGGACCCCCTTTTGCCTTCAGAACTGCCTTCATTCTTCCTGGAATATATTCAACAAGGTGTTGGAAACATTGCTCAGGGATTTTGGTCCATATTGACATGATAGCATCACGCAGTTGATGCAGATTTGATGTGAAGCTCCCGTTCCACCACATCTCAAAGGTGCTCTATTGGATTGAGATCTAATTTCTGTGGAGGCCATTGAAGTACAGTGAACTCACTGTCATGTTCAAGAATCCAGTTTGAGATGATTTGATCTTTGTGTCATGAAGGATTATACTTTCTGGAAGGAGCCATCAGAAGATGGGTACACTGTGATCATAAAGGGACGGACATGGTCAGCAACAATACTCAGGTAAGCCTTGGCGTCTAACCTCCTTAGCGGTATTCCCGAGTGTGGCTCGGGGTTAACTTTCAGTACCAAAAGTGGTAACCCCGAGCCACACTCGGGATTACCCCAGAACGTTACTCACCTTCCCTGCGCTCTCCCGCCGTCCTCCCCGTTCTTCTCACAGTCTCTCCCCCCTCTGTGCACGGCCGATTGCCAGCACTTGCCTTCCGGTTCCCTTCCCTACGAGCGTTGTGACGCAGGGGGATGGAACCAGCGGCAAATTCAAAAGTGTAAATACACAAATGACATGATACAAAGCTGTGATCCTAATAGATTACACTGTATCATGCCATTTCACCACAGGATTTCACCTGGTGACTTTCCTAGTGCCCTGCCTGTGCTTTTCCAGTGCTTTGTGCCTGGAAAATTTTGAACGACCACGGCATCCAAAAAGCGTTCTTTTTGCGCAAAAACACTTTTAGATGAACCGGAAAACAACGACAGCTAAAAGCGCTTTTGCGCAAAAAGAACGCTTTTTGGACGCCATAGTCGTTCTCAATTCCCAGTTGTGTGACAACAGTGAATGAATATTCGCTATTGTCACACAGATCCTCCTCCTGGCCAATCAAGAAGCGTGCCCTGAGACCCGCCATTGCCATGCCATTGGCCAAGGAGGAAGAGGAGGAGGGACGAGATGCAGGAGAGGGAGGAGAAGCCGCCGCCGCTGCTGCCTGCCTGCCCTCCACATGCCCTTGGGGGGGGGGGGGGTATCGTGTGCAGGCTGGTGTGGTCCATGGGGGGGTATGGCGTGGTCCGTTTGGCCCCCCCCCCCCCGGTCCATGGAGCACCAGCCGCCACTGCTGATTAGCAATTTGCGTTACCAAGCAATTGAACAGGTGTACCTAATAAAGTGGCCGGTGAGTGTATATTACTATACAATATAATAAAAAACAATGACAGCAGATTGAGCACAAAGCTCTCTTGTAGTGAATACAGTAAGCTAAATTGTAGTATTAAGCACTATATAGCTTGGCTCAAAGAAATAAGACAATTTAGGTTTAGTGATCAATAACAGGACTACAAGTCTTCAATTCTCAGTGACCGATTTGGGACAACTATGCTATATCTACCCCTCTATTTTATGCCCAATTTTGTTAAATGCTGGAATTATACAAAGAACAACAGTGCATAGGATGAATATTGGTTCCTGTGACTTAGGCAGTAATCTGGCAGAAACAGACAAACCAATCATGTCTTGTTCATCATAAATGAATATAGGATGGTCAGTTTTTCATTCTGCATTTCTAAGATAGATGCTTTTGATTCGGCCCTTCCCCCAGTCCACCTACACAGACTCTGACATACAGAGAAAGAGTCTTTTTGCAATGTGTATGTGGGTGGAAAACAGCAGCGAGAGCTCAGGCAAGGGGGAACCCAGAGAAAATCAGCAAGTGAGCCAGACACAGAGGCAGAGGGACCTGAGACAAGCAGATAGATAGATGCAGCTATAAGCAGACAACAAAGAGACCAAGGCAGGAATAGCTGAGGCCATACACTATGCAAGAGGCTCAGTTGTAGACAAGGACAAGGAGATAAAAAAGAAAACACTTTCATAGCAGCGGCATCATCAAGAGCTTTAAACTCTGACAGTTTTTACTGCAGGCTTCGGGGCATACTGCCTATATTATACAAAATATTCCCCTACATGGCGGAAAGGGCTGGCAGATCAGACGACTTGAAGAGGGCATCCAAAGCAAGGCAAGTAAGTTAGCAAAGTGTAAAGATGTATATGGTTGTTCATTCATTGAGTATAGTCTACGTTGTGTCAGTTCTGTACCTCTGGGTATATTTAATATTTAATCATGACTTTATAGCTTGCTTTGTTATTGGTAATTGTATTGTTAGATCAGCTTGCCAAGTTTTTTATACATTTCTATTCAGTCTGTCTTTGAACACATTCTACGAGATGTGATGTAAATTCATTGTCTGGCATAGTCATGCAGTTTTCCTGACTTGGAATCAAGTTGTGTAAGGAGGTGGGCCACTTGGCTTGTGTCTTCATAGCTCTGGCCAGTAAAAATGGAATTGATATCATTGTATCAAGCTGGAAACATAACACAGAAAAGCCTGTGCTACATAGATGGTAGGTCTACTGATAACGTTTTGTTTTATTCTATGTTCAATATATATTTATTAGCAGTTTTTACATGGTATAATCCATGCATAGAGTGCATGGTCATACGATCTCATCGATGACAACAGTGTGACACATTTCACATTTTGTGTCATCATGGCAAACAGTAAACTAACATAAACCTTACTAAGTTGGAAACAATTGAGAACCACTTTGATAAAACTTCAACCAAGGGGGTAAGGGGAAGTAGAGGCATAGAGAGGGGATAAGGGGAGGGGGTAGGGGATAGGAAGGGGGAGGGAACATTAGGTGGACTTGAATGGGAGCCCATGGATAAGGAAGGCATTGAGAATTAAATGCGAGCAATGTGGCTGAGAGGACAGGCAATCAGCATCAATTTACAATACATTTACGGTGGGAAAGCCATGAGGAGCACAGAACTGAGAAATGGTGCATTTGGAGTTTTTTTTGGGCTAGCAGTCTCTCCATGTCACATTGGATTTTTAGGATCTCGGATCATGTTAGCAATAATAGGTTGGGTAGTGGTACGCCACAATCTGGTAATATTGAGCTTAGCTGCCAGCAAAAAGGTGGTTAATTATAGACCTGGAGCTTGGTGGAAAGGTCTCTATCCCAATGTGCATGCAAGAGCAGGGTTAGGATCTACCTGTTGGCCTGCTATGTCAGACATGAGAACAAAAACTTGGCGCCAATAGGATCTTAGGCACTTTAAGTACCAAAAGATGTTGGCTAGAGTGCTTTTTTCACCACGTTGCCCCAACATGTGGAAGAGCAGTTAGCATAAATATGTGCAAGTTTGAAAGGTGTGAGGTACCAATGATGTACTGTCTTTAAGTAAAGTTCCCAGTGCTTGGAGCAATGGGAGGCCCTGTTAGTAGCTTATTTTTGCCACATTGGTGCCAAGAAGGTTTTACCCAGCTCTAGCTCCCATTTCTGCAGTGGTGTAATCTGTGAATATGCTCAGTCATCATTCAGGATGGAGTAGAAGAGAGAGATACCTTTTTTGGGGTATTGGGACTTAGAGAAAAATTGAAAAGCACAAGAAGGTAAGGAGGTCGTAGGTGATACAGAGCTGGAATGAGGGAAGTGGTAGATTCTAGTGTGAACGCTTCTGTGGGCTGTAATTTATGTTTCATGTACAGGGAGTCTAGGGGTTAAAATCTTTGGCCAAGGCAAAGGTCATAAAGATGAGTGATTTTATGAGTCCACCAATTGTGTAGATTGAGATCAGGGATGTATTGGTACAGGGATTCAAGGGGCAGTGATAGTTTGTACCAGGGCTGACAAGTTGAGGAATATGCAGATAACTCTTTGAAGGCACTAAACGGAGCGATGTGAGTAGGGTGTGGTAGAGATGATAAAGAGAGTCCAACACTAATGGTTAGGAGAGTTCATGTAAATTCAGATGGGTGATAATGGGAAGTCTTCATAATCAACTAGTGGGAAGCCACCAATAATATACTGTATTTGGTCTAACAATGTCACGTAATAATAGGATCAGAATTCCAGCTCCTCGCCTGGTAGAAGAGGGAAGGTTTCATCCAAGGAGAGGAGCAGAGAAGGTGTTTTATGAGTATTGCAATGGTGGACAAGGTTGATCAGACATCTTGTTGCATCGGGAGCTTGTCGCCCTGGGATAAACTCAACTCGGTCAGGGTGGACCAATGAGGACATCAGAGGCATAAGACTACATGCAATGACCCTTAGTGAATCAGTTATTAGTAAAGATATAGGTCTATAGCTGCCTGAAGACTTTACCTGTTTTAGGAGTAGTGATAACGATGGACTGCAATGAACAGGGAAAGGAGCCAGAGGACGAGGCAAAATTCAAGAGAGTGGCTAAGCGTGGTGATAATAGGTCTGATAATTGTTTGAAACATTCATTGGTGTAGCTGTCTGCGCCTGGTGACCTTTGGATAGGAACCTAATTGCGCCTGAAATCTCTGAAGGCGTAAAGGGTAGTAATAGTTTTTCTTTTTGCATAGGAGAGAGAGAAGAGAGCTTACTTCAATAAAAAAAAAATTATATTGCTGCAGTAGTGGGTTGTGGCATGGCAGGGTCAGTTGCTAGATTGTACAAAGATGAATAAGAATGTATTTGTGAGCTAGGTTTTACAGGTTGGATGGAGCATAAGCATGTATTTTAATAAGCATGCCATGCATGTAGGCCTTGTACGTGGAGCATAGTATAAAATAGTCGGTGTCTGGTGTATCATTAAGCTCAAAACTGTTGGT
The DNA here is from genome assembly GCF_965119305.1 of Pelophylax lessonae. Taxonomy (NCBI): domain Eukaryota; kingdom Metazoa; phylum Chordata; class Amphibia; order Anura; family Ranidae; genus Pelophylax; species Pelophylax lessonae. The sequence continues at coordinate 569,574,001 of NC_138769.1, forward strand.
GGGCCTGGCTTGGCTGACGAAAGTTGGCGGGGTCAGCCAGGAGAGAAGAGTTAAGTCTCCACAGGTTCAGAGGTCGCATCTTGGGAAGGCCAATTTAAAAAATGATAGGTGCGTGGTCAGACCACATTATGTGCCCTAAGATGGAGGAGTGGACATTCTGGATAGTCCATTTATCTGTTATAAATAGGTCTATTCGTGAGTAAGAGGAGTAACTAACTACCCACTTGCTGACCGGGCCTTTTTCTGACATTTGCTGCTTATAAGATAAAATCAGTATTTTTTGCTAGACAATTACTTATGACCCCCAACTATTATATATTGTTTTTAGTAGAGATCCTAGAGAATAAAATGGCTGTCCTTGAAACTTTTTATGTCCCACAGTTTTTGCGCAGCGTTTATTTAAAAAAAAAAATACACTTAAATGAATTTTAAAAAAAAACCAAACACTAAAGTTACCCAATTTTATAATGTGAAAGATGATGTTACGCTGAGTAAATAGATACCTAACAAGTCATGCTTTAAAATTGCAAGCACTCGTGGAATGGCACCAAACTATGGTACATACAAATCTCCATAGGCAACGCTTTAAAAAATTCTACAGGTTACCAGTTTAGAGTTATAGAGGAGGTCTAGTACTAGAATCAGGCCTGAGGAAGGAGCGCATGCTCCGATAACGCGTCGCCGTAGCATCCCGCATCACTGCCAGGAGTGACTTCAGGATCCCAGGACCCACAAGTGCCAGCGTTCCACCAGTTGACGAGGAGCCCACGGACACCACCGAGGCCATCCCTGTACACACGGAGGAACCCCCTGCCGCTCTCACCGGGATCCACTGCCTCCACCACCAGGACCCGCTCCAGTGATGCTCCTGATGATCAACATTACTTGACTAACTGCATCTTATTCACCGACTAAATGTGAGTGTAATACTGCTGCACATACTTCAATAAATGTCTTGCTGCACTTAGAAGGCGCTGCGCTGTCTTCCCTCTTGTCTCCCCCCAGAGATCTCTTCTGTCTCTTCCGCCGGCAGCCGCTACAGTGGACAGCTACCCCCTGAACTGTTTGGGGGTCCCCCCACCCCTGGTGTTTCCTTTCTCCCTTCTCCCCCTCCCCCGGGTCCCCAGGACGAGACTTTTTTTTTTTTTTTTTTTGAGACCTCTTCTTGCGCCAATTCACCACCAAACCAGCGGTATTCTAATAGAACACCAACACTGGATGGTTCCCGGGCTCATGGATTGGTGATGTTAGCCCGGGAATTACCAGGAAGTGGCGGGAGGGCACCTCTCCCGCTGCTTATAAAAGTAATCCGGTGGTAAATCCACCACTGGGATCACTTTTATCAGAAGGCCGACCACCTGAGGGAAGAAAAGATACCGGGGTTATGGCCACTAGCTTCAGCCATAACCCCAGTATCATGACGTACATTTACAGTTAGGCGGTCGGCAAGTGCCTACTAGTATTCCAATGTTTCTCTTCTCCATCAGCTTCTCACCCTCACATAGCTAATGTGACCCCAGTGCTGATAGAGAGGGCAAACAATGATGCTGTGCAGATGCCCAACGTCCTCCTTATCAACCAATGACGTCATTGATTGTTAGGATGCCAGTGGTAATGGCGCACAATAAAAACCTGTGGCTTTGTGTAACTAAAGGGCAGGCTAATATCACCTGCTGGGGCAATTTTTAAGGATTTTCCAAGGCACCCCCGAAGAAACCTGAAGACACATCAGGATGCCTGGGCACCTTGGTTGAAAAAGGCTGATCTAGGCACAAGTTTACTTTAACTGTGGAAAGGGTATTTGTAAACTGTAATTCTCAATTCAGGAACTGCGGCAATTCACATTTAAAAAACACGAAGCACATTAGTCCACATAAACGAATATGACATATTTCTTATCCTGTCTCCCTATATAGAAAAGCCTTGTACTACCTTTCAAAGGGCTTAGACAAAAATCGAACTCATAGGACATAATTAAAACACAATTTTCAAAGCGGATCAGTATTCACGCATTTAATAGGAACTTCACCCCCTGTGTTATTTGGCTTTTTTCTGTGCTATTTTTTTTTCTCCCCCCCCCCCCCCCTTACCTGGTTATTTTCAAAACACATTCATGTCCAGTAAATTCAGAATTGCCCTGCTGTAATCCACTGCTTTGTCGCCACTGTGCGATGCATGACGCAGCCATCGTCCTTGCTTCCATCATTGGGAGTTGGCTGACCATGTTCTTGAAGCTGCCCCTGTTTGATGCTGTGTGGTGCATGTACAGTGTACAGATCACTCTGAAGCCTCCTAGGATGTGTCACATGAATATCCCAGGAGGCTTCAGGGAGGTGGGGATGTTATTCTCACCTAGACAAGAAAAGCAGAAGCATGGACTGCACGCCAAATAAAGGAGATTTTACTGTAACTTGAACAATTTTTTTCAATCTTTTTAAATCTGAAATATTCATTTTTAGAATACTTGTGTTCCTGCCAGAAATCCAATGAGGCTGTAATTTCCCATGATTCTGCTGTACTCAAATTGTAATCAATGTTTTCAGCTTTGCCCAGTTCTCCTCTGTGGACTACACAACATCACCTATGTTATAATGATGAGGAGAGGAAGAGATGTTTTGTATTGTAAAGCCCCGTACACACGCACCGATTGTTGGCCGCAAATTTTCGGCCAACGTCCGATCGGCTTGCTAGTATGATGCTTTCGACAACCGACTGCGACTTTTCGGCCGAACAAAATCTGGTGTGCATGCTATAAAATTTTTGTTGGCCGTCACCAGAACGGCCGATTGTTCGTCAGTCAGTACAGATTTCGGCAGACAAAAGTCAGATGAGCAAGACTGGGCATGCTCAGAGAATTAAAAACACACGAAAAGTAGACCAGAACATGACATCACTTCTGCAGTTGGTTTTTGTTGGCCGACAAAATTCGTGTGCAGTCTAGAGCACATTTCAACCAACACAACAACACTGGACAAAAGACGGCCGATCGGTCGGCCAACAATCGGTGCGTGTGTACGAGGCTTTAATCAGAAAACAAGCAGTCTAGGGCAGTGATGGCGAACCCTGGCACCCCAGATGTTTTGGAACTCCATTTCCCATGATGCTCATGCACTCTGCAGTGTAGTTGAGCATCATGGCAAATGTAGTTCCAAACATCTGGGGTGCCAAGGTTCACCATCACTGGTCTAGGGTGACTGTGCTGCTCCTCCATATACACAGAACATCAAGGGCTCAATTACAACTTTTAAGAACATTCCGCAATGGATTGCTTTTCAATGAGCAGAGCAGGCAAGCTGACCAGCATTTAGGAGATGATTCTGTTGCCTTCTTAATGCCTTTTTTTTTTGACAGCTGAACAAGCATTTTGAATGGGAATAACACACTGAAATCAGTAGTCTGGCATTTGGCTCACTGTTATTATGCAGCCCCATTCACTTGAATAGGTCATGTTTGGTGGCGCTACTCCCTGGCAAAAACTACAGGGGGCAACATGGTCATGGCATGTGTATACTGCAATCTAGTTGCTTTTGCAGCTCAGGGTGGGGCTGCAAAAACATGGCTCAACCACCTACTTTTACCATTCCCCCACCCACAGGTGTAAACTAAGCCTTAGTGAGCGCTATCACCCCAGGACAGGAATTGTGTTACTAGCAAGAGCAACTGGAAATTAAAACAAATGCAAAAAAAAAAAATGACAAAAGAGATACTGTAACTAATGGAGCCACCACAGTGGAGGACTGGTAAGCTGCGAAACGCAACAATGTTCTTAAGTTTAACCACTTCTGGACCGGAAATGTTTTCCCCCTTAATGACCAGGCCATCATTTGCGATTCAGCACTGTGTTACTTTAACTGACAATCGCGCAGTCGTGCGATGCTGTACCCGAATAAAATTGATGTCCTTTATTCCCACAAATAGAGCTTTCTTTTGGTGGTATTTGATCACCTCTGCGATTTTTATTTTTTGCACTATAAACAAAAAAAGAGAGACGATTCTGAAAAAAAAAAAAAAAACATGTTTTACTTTCTGCTATATAACATTCCTAATAAAAAAAAAAATAAAAATCAAAACTTTTTCATCATTTTAGGCCAATATGTATTCTGCTACATATTTTCTGTAAAAAAAACCCCAGTAATTGTATATTGATTGGTTTGCACAAAAGTTATCGCGTCTACAACCTAGGGGAAAGATTTATGTCATTTTTCTTTCTTTCTTTATTTTTTTACTAGTAATGGCGACGATCAGCGATTTTTAACTGGACTGTGACATTGCGGCGGACAGATCGCACACCTAACTGACATTTTTCACACTTTTGGGGGTACCATTGACATTATTACAGTAATCATTGCTAAAAGTATGCACTGTACTAAAGACACTGGCAGGGAAGGGGTTAACACCAGGGGCGATCAAAGGGTTAAATGTGTCCCTAGGGGGTGCTTTCTAACTGCGCGGGGGGAAGGACTTATGGAATGAACACAGAGACCCGTGTTCCTAAATAGGAGGAACAGAGGAGCACTGTGTTCATAACTGACAGAACAGCAGTCTGCTGTGTTTGCAATGGCAGACTGGCGTCCTGTCTCCACGGGCTGGGAGCGATCGCAGGTGCCCGACAGCAATTGTGGCCTCCGGACCCGCAGGTCAACTTCCCCTGCGGCGAATGGGTACTGTTACATCGTTTCACGGGACAGAGCCGGCCTGCCGCAGTATATGTACTGCTGGTGGTCGGCAAGTGGTTACCTATTCATTAATTATGCAGAATGTGAGCAGTTTGAGTGTTTGTATCCTATAGTGGCTAATTTACACGTCTATATTTAAGGCTCGCTAAGCTGAAACCCTGATCTCTCTGTGCCTGTCACAGAACCCAACCATACACAGTGAGTAAGCATATTTAGGCACACGTTAACCCCTTTGATCACCCCCAGTGTTAACCCCTTCCCTGCCAGTGTCATTTAAACAGTAACAGTGCATAATATTTAGCACTGATTACTGTAGTAATGTCACTGGTCCCCAAAAAGTGTCAAAAATGTCAGTTAGGGGCCTGATCTGTCCACTGCAATGTTACAGTCCCGCTAAAAAACGCTGATTGCTGCCATTACTAATAAAAACAAAAAAATCAATACAAATTAGAAAAATCTATCCCATAGTTTGTAAACGCTATAACTTTTGAGCAAACCAATTAAAATACGCTTTTTGGGATTTTTTTTTACCAAAAATATGTAGCAGAATAAAATTGGCCTAAACGGATAAAAAAATTTGATTTTTAAAATTTTTTTTATTGGGAATGTTTTATAGCAGAAAGTGAAAAATATGTTTTTTTTTTCAAAATTGTCGCTCTTTTTTTGTTTATAGCGCAAAATTTAAAAACCGCAGAGGTGATCAAATACCACCAAAAGAAAGCTCTATTTGTGATAAAAAAAAAAGGACATCAATTGTATTTGGGTACAGTGTTGCACGACCGCACAATTTTTCGTTAAAGTAACGCAGTCATTAACCACTTAAGCCCCGGACGATTTTACCCCCTTCCTGACCAGGGCCTATTTTGCGATTCGGCACTGCGTGACTTTAACGGACAATTGCGCGGTCTTGCGAAGCTGTACCCAAATGAAATTGACGTCCTTTTTTTCCCACAAACAGAGCTTTCTTTTGGTGGTATTTGATCACCTGTGCGATTTTTTGATCACGCGCTATAAACAAAAAAATAGCGACAATTTTGCAAAAATAACAATATTTTTCAATTTTTTTTATAAGAAATTCCCCCCCAAAAAATTTAAAAATCTAAATTTTTTAACATTTTAGGCCAATTTGTTTTCTGCTACATATGTTTGGTAAAAAAAATCGCAAAAAGCGTATTTTGATTGGTTTGCACTAAAGTTATTGCGTTTACTAACTAAGGGAAAGATTTTTGTCATTTTTATTGTTTTTTTTTTAACGAGTAATGGCGGCGATCTGAGATTTTTTTTGCGGGACTGCGACATTGCGGCGGACAGATCGGACCCTTGACTGCCATTTTTGAGACTTTTAGGGCTACCAGTGACATTTCTACAGTAATCAGTGCTATACATATGCACTGTTACTGTAAAAATGACACTGGCAGTGAAGGGGTTAACTCTATTTGAGATCCAGGGGTTAAATGTGTCCCTAGGGGTGTGCTTCTAACTGTAAAGGGGTGTGGCTTTTCATATAACCACAGAGACATACGATCCTACATAGCAGGATCGTATGATCTCTGCTGTTACACCAGGGAGAATGACAGGCGGCTTTGTTTACATTAGCCGCCTGCCTTTCTCCCTCTCCACCGGGAGATCGCGAGTGACCGGCGGACATCGGACCCGCCGGTCACACGCGCGGGGATGCAGGGGAACGAGCGGGGGCGGGAGCGCGCTTCCGGCGGCGCGCGCTCGCCCCCTGCAGGCTCCTGGTCTAGCGACGTAGTACTACGTCACTTTGCCCAGGAGGGGCTGACTGCCGCAGTAAATGTACTTGCGGCGGTTGGCAAGTGGTTAAGGGGGTAAAATCTTCCGGAGCTGAAGTGGTTAAAACAGTCCCAATGGTAGCCAGCACACATTACCTATGATATGCTCACCCCCAAAGAAATATCCAAACGCATCCTAATCTTGTATTGTACGTGAGATAAATCAAAGCATTGATATTTAATTAACAATCTTTAGATGGAGTTTAGTACATCTTCCCCAGGACAATAAAATGGAAAACGAAATGTTCCCTATAATAAGACTCTTGGCACCATTTCTGCGTGGATGCGTTACTGGAGGATTTCTTATGTAAGAGCCATGAAACAAATCCCCATAATTGACAGATGCTGGGTTAGATGTCAAGGCTTAATTCCCTCATGTGGAATAATTGTCTTTGTGTTAATGTATTACAATAGAATGTATTTAATAGGACATCACATAATACATCAGTATAAAGGTTAGTTGGCTCTTTCTTTTGCCGAATACAGAAATTACAGGTTGATTTACCCATAGATGCCCTTAGTGCTTACTTTGTGATTATAATACAATGCGCTGTGTTGATCCTAATATTTTATTACATAATCTTTTGCCCTTGCTTTTGCAGTTAAATCAGCGTTTATTTAGGTCAAAATTACTTACACAATGCAAGTTATTGTTGGGGAGAATAAATAGCCGAACTAGAATCAGAAAGATGGTTACTGGGCAAAGCAAGGAATATATTTCCAATATCTCCATACCAAACATTATCTCTTAACTTTCTAGATGAGTAGAAGTGCCATCCTCTAATACAAATTATGTCGACAAGGACACAACCCTACTCCCTACCCTCACTCATGTTACGTGCACTGTAAAGAATTAATATGCTAAAAAAAGTGCATTTTTTCTGGGGTAGTTTAACACTTTTTTAATACAGATTTACATATCTGACTAAAAAAGGGAAAACCTTAGGAGCAATAAGGAACATTTGGCTCTAAGGTTCCTTTAATTGAGGGACATTTGGAAGCTATGCCTAATTGGCAGACCTATATGATATAAACTATATTGTCAAAAGTATTGGGACACCTGCCTTTACACTCACATGAACTTTAATGGCATCCTAGTCTTAGTCTGTAGGGTTCAATAATGAGTTGGCCCACCCTTTGCAGCTATAACAGCTTCAACTCTAATGGGAAGGCTGTACACAAGGTTTAGTAGTGTGTCTATGGGAATGTTTGATCATTCTTCCAGAAGCGCATTTGTGAAGTCAGGCACTGATTTTGAAGAGAAGGTCTGGCTTGCAGTCTCTGCTCTAATTCATCCCAAGGATTGAGGTAAGAACTCTGTGCAGGCCAGTCATGTTCCTCCACCACAAACTCACTCATACATGTCTTTATGGATCTTGCTTTGAGCACTGGTCCAAATAATTTGGTATGGGGGGATTATGGTGTTGGGTTGTTTTTCAGGGGTTGGGCTTGGCCCCTTAGTTCCAGTGACGGGAACTCTTAAAGGCGTCAGCATACCAAGACATTTTGGACAATTGAATGCTCTAAAGTACTTTGTGGGAACAATTTGGGTATGGCCCCTTCCTGTTCCAACATGACTGTACACCAGTGCACAAAGCAAGGTCCATAAAGAAATGGATGAGTGAGTTTGGGGTGGAGGAACTTGACTGGCCTGCACAGAGTCCTGACCTCAACCCCATAGCACACCCTTGGGGTAAATTACATTGGAGACTGCGAGCCAGGCCTTCTCATCCAACATCAGTGCCTGACAAATGCGCTTCTGGAAAAATGGTCATACATTCCCATAGACACACTCCTAAACCTTGTGGACAGCCTTCCCATAAGAGTTGAAGCTGTTAAAGGTGCAAAGGGTGGGCCAACTCAATATTGAACCCTATGGACTAAGACTGGGATGCCAATAAAGTTCATGTGGGTGTAAAGGTAGGCGTTCCAATACTTTTGAAAATATAGTGTAAGTGAAATTTCCTGACACCCAGGGAAATTGCAGAGAGAAACAAGGGGATTGTACTAGATCTTAGACACAAAGCCACAGTCTCATGTACCTTTATGCTTTCCGTGGAAGACAATGCAAGGGCTAAGGCAAGATGGAGCCCACAGAACATCAACAAGTGAGCCAAACAGGAAGAGGGACATGAGTAGCTGAATATAGAGATACTTTGAAACTGACATACAGGTTCAGTTGTTGGCTTTCTGTGGAAAGAGTTCAGTAATGTAATTCAGGGATCATGGGGTTTACTTTTAGTTCTGGGATCAAGGTTTAGGTTTAAGGGTTGGTAAAGAGTAGGAGAGGAGGTTATCTGTTAAGAGATAACAAATAAAATCATGAGACGAGCACGTAGGGTACGGCGTGCTGACGTCACCGCGCTGCCCAGAGGACAGGCTACTTGAGAGCCGGCCGGCTTATCCAGAGCTTATTTTTCATGATTACATGTGAGTTATATTCTATATTTATTTTAATAAACTGTGACATTATTACACTATCGAGCCCCTTTCTTTTGTATGGTACTACTGGAGTACACCTCGATTGACATCAGGACCAGTTTACTACTCTCTTCTGGTTATATCCTTGGTCACTTGCTGGAGGAAGGATTGCCTGTCTTAAGAGTGCTGTGAGGAGATTCATATAGGCTGTTTTGTTACCAGGGTTCTGGTAAGAAGTTAAGTGTGTCACTGTCGTTGGATCACTGGGGTGATTGCAGAGTAGCTTCATACTTATATCACTTCACTTTCTTGGATTTACTTTGGGACTTTACTCAATTATAATATCTGCTATAACATTTTGTGTTATGACTATTTATGAACATTCAGTACCGTTCACATCCATTTATGATTTTTAGTGGTCATATTTTTATGTATACACTTGATTTTGTTGCTTCACTGTATGTTCGGTATATAGGCACTATTGTGTTATTCACTTAATTAATGAAGCCTTGCACAATACCTACCAGGTCAAATTAGCGCAGCTTTCTATCTAATCTTATCTGTTAAGAGCCCATCTTAGGGAAGTTTAAAGTAAAACTTTTTTTTTTACATTTTGGATAGAGCAAGGAAGAATTAAAACCCCTGTCAGTTTTTTTGCCATCTGTGACCCATTGGAGAAATTCCCCTTAACTTCATATCCTATTATAGCCAAAACAGAAAGTAAGTAGAAAACCAGTAGTCACCAGAACTAGTATCCTCACTGGCAGATGTCCCCTCTATTCCTGTTCTTCTGTAAACCAGAAATAGGGATTTTCTTTCACTTTCACTCTCGGTGATAACTGTACACGGGACAAATAGAAGGGTGACTTTCCCTAACGGGGACACAGACAACAATAAAAATCCCTCTTCACTCTATCTAAAACTAAAAAAAAAGTTTTGCCTTTGGTTATACTTCAAGTGGAATAAAGTAATGTCAAAGTTAAAGCTTAGCCAATTCAGCTCTCCCATCTCTATACCCATTATGGACCAAAGCAAATTTTACATTTCAGCTATGGGCTGTTTGATTTGTCAATAACTTTGTCATTACTTAACCACCTAGCCACTGCCCGCAATGTACTGTGAGCGAGCGACCGCTGTAAGCAAAGTGACATACCCTTATTTCACTGCCTACCTCGGGGTTTCGTGCACGCAAATACGTGCCCCCTCGTCCGGCTCCCGCTGTGATTGTACACCCTGAGAGCCTGTTAGTAAGTTATTATATATTATCTTATATCTTATCTAAATACAAGAGCCATGTGTATTCTTACTTGAATCTCAGTGTGCTTTGTGTATTTCTTCTGGATCTGGACAGTATTTTAATGTAAAACTTTGCCTTAGTGCGGATGCTTCCGTGCTGCTCTCTCCTTGTGCAGGGTGAGTGGTCTTGTTTCTCCTGTATTTTTCTGCAGGCAGCCTGCAGTGGGTAGAGCCTGCCCATCCCACATCTCTGCCCTCTGCACAGGCTATGTACAGCACACTGATGAGGTCACTGCTACTTTTACAAGGTAATATCTTCATTTTTAAAGACAGTTGGTGCACATTGACTGGGTTTATAGTCTTTGTGGCTGAGTTTTTTTTTTCTTTTTGAATAAAAGTTCTTGTGCCCGAAGTTCAGCTTTAGGCAAAGATAATTTATATAAGAAGATAATAATATGGCGGGCTTGATTTACTAAGAGCCGGTTCACACTGCCGCGACCATAAGTCGCCCCATGTCGGAGCGACTTTTTACCGCGATTTTACAGCGACTTTACAGCGACTTCAGCGCGACTTGTGAATTATTTTGCGCGACTTATATGACAGATGACTTTGTATTTGGCCAATCAGAATATGATGTGTTGTGACCCAATTCCCCTTTTCTGTTTTTTTTTTACTCATTTCCTCATTGCCCACCAGTGCCACGTATCAGTGTCCACCAGTGCCACTGCCCACCAGTGCCACGTATGTGTCCACCAGTGCCACTGCCCACCAGTGCCACGTATCAGTGTCCACCAGTGTCACTGCCCACCAGTGCCACGTATGTGTCCACCAGTGCCACGTATGTGTCCACCAGTGCCACTGCCCACCAGTGCCACGTATCAGTGTCCACCAGTGCCACTGCCCACCAGTGCCACGTATGTGTCCACCAGTGCCACTGCCCACCAGTGCCACGTATGTGTCCACCAGTGCCACTGCCCACCAGTGCCACGTATCAGTGTCCACCAGTGCCACTGCCCACCAGTGCCACGTATGTGTCCACCAGTGCCACTGCCCACCAGTGCCACGTATCAGTGTCCACCAGTGCCACTGCCCACCAGTGCCATGTATGTGTCCACCAGTGCCACTGCCCACCAGTGCCACGAATCAGTGTCCACCAGTGCCACATATCAGTGCCACGAATCAGTGTCCACCAGTGCCACATATCAGTGCCACAAATCAGTGTCCACCAGTGCCACGTATCAGTGCCACGAATCAGTGTCCACCAGTGCCACTCACACAGACCAAGCAGAGATAATGGAATATATACCATTACACATATATATATATATATATATATATATATATATATATATATATATATATATATATATATATATATATGTGTATATATATATGTGTGTATATATATATATATATATATATATATATATATATATATAAATACATATGTATATATATATACCATATACCATATAGGCATGGCTGCAATGTGGGGAATGCCTGGCTAATCTCTTTCTTCTTCCTGGAAAGTCTGATAACAAGTCGCTTCAAATAAGATAAGGAGGCGACTCCCATTGAAGTATATGGGACAAGTCGGATCACAAGTCGCCTCAAAGTAGTACAGGACCCTTTTCTGAAGTCTTCAGTAGTGCCAATTAAGACGGCACTGATTAATTAACATTGCTTTTGTTATGTCAAGCGACTTGGGGCGACCAGAGGGCACACAAGTCTCCTCACATGTCGTGCCAGTGTGAATGGGCTCTCAAGGTATAGAAGCTGTTCACCTAGCAAATGTTCACTTTGGAAAGTGTTACAAAGCCAATGTTAGTAAATACGGTGAAACTTGGTTCATTTTTTTTAATACCCAATCATGTGTGAGGGAAATTAAAAAAAAAAACTGAATGTTTGCTAGCACATGATTGGGTATTCACGAGTTCACATTCATTAGCATATACCTTGCAAAGTGAACAGTCACTTTGCTAGGTGCTGTTATTCATCTAGTACAGCCTTTCTCAAACTTTCCAACACTAAAGAGCCCTTAAAAAATAACGTTCAGGGAACCCCTGATAAAAATGACTATATCTACAACTCATGATACATCAGTGTGATGGTCAGTGGGAAGAACGCTACTTACAATGGTGGTCATTGTGAAGAATTGCCTCCTTCCAGATAGCTAAAAAGATCAATGGTGTCATTGGGAACTTACCTGAGAGGCAGAAATTACTCATTGCCCAAGGAACCCCTAGCAACCTCTGGAGGAACTCTAGGGTTCCATGGAACCCTGGTTGAGAAACCCTGATCTATTATATCAAATTCAATGAGAATATTTGACATTCTGTTGTCTAGGCCAGCCTTTTTCAACCAGGGTGCCCAGCACCCTGGGGTGCCTTGTGTTTTCTTCAGAAAGTGCCTTGCCAAAATGCCTAAAAAATGATCAAAAATTGTATACAGCCAGCAGGTGGATGAAGCCTTTCTTTTAGTTACACAAAGCCACACATTTTCATTATGCACCATTACAACTTTCTAGACACCGGCATCCTAACTACTAATGACATCATCAGTTGATAAGGAGGATGTCTCTTGCCTACACAGTATTCTTGTTTGACCCTCCCCGGCCCCTTTTCCCCAGCACTGAGGTGACATTAGCTGACTGATGGAGATAAATTGAGCGAGAACAGAAACATTGGAACACTAGTCAGTACCAGTGTGCAAATGTGTATTTGCTTTGGAAGAGTAAATCACCTCTAAAGTTGGGTGTCCTACATGTGGATGTTGCTGCATTATATATAATAATATGTAAAGCTGTTAGAATAGTTTTTTACATTTTAAAATGGGGTAGCTTGAGATTGTCTATAATTTTAAAGGGCGCCTAAACTGAAAAAAGGTTGAGAAACACTGGTCTAGGCCCAGCATAATATTTTTCTTCTGGTGATTTCCTCCACACACTTTGCTTATCTAAGTGCTGGGGGATTCCCAATTAAAAGCAGTGGAGATGACATCAAATTCTTTCTGGAGAAAACAGAAGAAGTAAGGGTAGGAGTTTTCTGATATAAATAAAGATAGTGTTCATGGTGATATTATAGACCGGAGATTAGCAGTATGCAGACTATGCTGCACTGTACCTATGGCATATGTTTTTCATTCACCTGAATTGTTAACCACTTCTGGACCGGAAGATTTTCCCCTTTAATAACCATGCCCTATTTTGCTATTCGGCACTGCGTTATTTTAACGGACAATTGCGCGGTCATGCGACGCTGTACCCAAATAAAATTGATGTCCTTTTTTCTCCACAAATAGAGCAAACAAAAAAAGAGCGACAATTCTGAAAAAAAAACAAACAATATTTTTCACATTCTGCTATATAACATTCTCAAAAAAGAAAAAAAAAATTAAAATCAAATTTTTTTAACATTTTAGGCCAATTTGTTTTCTGTTACATATTTTTGGTAAAAAAATTCACAATAAGCGTATTTTTATTGGTTTGCGCAAAAGTTATCGCGTCTAACTACGGGAAAGATTTATGTAATTTTTTTTTTTTTTTTTTTTTTACTATTAATGGCGGCGATCTGCTTTTTTGCAGAGGACAGATCGGACCCCTAACTGACATTTTTGACACTTTTGGGGGCACCAGTGACATTACTACAGTAATCAGTGCTAAAAATATGCACTGTTACTGTAATAATGACACTGGCAGGGAAGGGTTTAACATTGTGGGTGATCAAGGGGTTAAATGTGAGCCTAGGGGAGTGACTCTAACTGGGGGGGCATGGCTTCTGAAATGACCATAGAGACATGTGATCCTGTATGAAAGGATCACAGGGGTTCTGTGATCATTCCAGGGAGAAGAACGTTCAGCTGTGTTTACAACAGCTGACCGTTCTTCTCTCTCAGCGGGGTACGATCACGGGTGTCAGGCGGCAATCGGAGCCGCCAGCCCTGTGCATCGGCTTCCCCGCTGCTGAATGGGGGCGGTAGCCTGCCAGCGGCGGCGGGCGCTAGCCCCTGGCTTCCTGCTCATGACCGACCTAGCCCTATGTCGGTTTGCGCAGGAGAGCCACATTACCACATTATAAAGGTGGCGGCTGGTCGGGAACCGGTTAAAAACACACTGGGGTTGATTTACTAAAACTGGAGAGTGCAAAATCTGGTGCAGTTGTGCAATGTAGCCAATCAGCTTCCAACTAAAGCTTGTTCAGTTTGATTTCTATGCACCAGATTTTGCACTCTCCAGTTTTAGCAAATCAACCCCACTGTTTCTTTGCCAGGTCAGGGCTAAGTGACAGTGTCTGTGTAAAGGTCCCCATCAGACCCAGCGATAATCACCTCTCTAGCGATTCCACATCACTCATTCCTCTTGCCAGTGCTAACTGGTGGCAGCTACAATGGAGTAAGGAGTGGTGGGGTAGTTGTCTGTTATAATCTTCTTTTTAGCTGGAAGTAACAGACAATAATGTAGTAGTGCAGGGGTTAACAAGGTGATAATAAATCTCCCACATTGATTTCATATATTTGATCATGGCAATATCTTCAGATGTTCCTTTCCCAGAATAAGAAAATAAAAGAAAGTTTTCAGGACCCAGGAGACAAAAAAAGATTGTGTTCTAGGGCATGATGATCTTCCCGGGGATCTCTAGTTCTCCACCTCTGCAGAAAACGAGGACCTGCCGTTCTACATCGATTTTAATCCTACGAAAAACACAGCAGTTGCTAATTATCTGCTTTTGTTTAACCATTTCTGGACCGGAAGGTTTTACCCCCTTAATGACCAGGCCATTTTTTGCGATTCGGCACTGTGTTATTTTAATGGACAATTGCGCGGTCGTGCAAAACTGTACCCAAATAAAATTGATGTCCTTGTGTTCCCGCAAAAATAGTTTTCTTTTGGTGGTATTTGATCATCTGTGCGATTTTTATTTTTTGAACTATAAACAAAAAAAGAGCGACAATTCTGAGAAAACAAAAAAAACAACATTTTTCACTTTCTGATATATAACATTCCTAATAAAAAAAAATTACAAATCAAATTTTTTCATCATATTAGGCCAATATGTAATTTTGGTAAAAAAAATCCCAATAAGAGTTGGTTTGATTGGTTTGCGCAAAAGCTATCGATTTATGTCATTTTATTTTTTATTTACTAGTAATGGCGGCAATCGATTTTTAGCAGGACTGCGACATTGCGGCGGACAGATCGGACACCCACTTGACATTTTTGACACTTTTGGGGGGACCAGTGACATTACTACAGTAATCAGTGCTGTTACTGTACTAATGTCACTGTTACTGTACTAATGACACTGGCAGGGAAGGGGTTAACACCAGGGACAATCAAACGGTTAACTGTGTCCCTAGGTGCTTTCTAACTGTGTGGGGGATGGGCTTCGTTTGGAATGAACACAGGGACCAGTGTTCCTAAATAGGAGGAACACAGGATCCTTGTGTTCATTGCTGACAGAACAGCGGTCTGCTGTGTTTACAACAGCAGACCGCCGCTCTGTCTCCATAGAGAGCGATCACGGGTCAGCTCCCCCCATTATGAATGGGCACGCACGCCCCAACTCACGATCCCGTGAAGCGACGTACAGTTACATTGTGTTTTGCGGGACAGAGCCGACCAGTATATATACTGCTGGCGGTCGGCAAGTGGTTAAGGCCGAATTCATGCATGCTATGGCCGCGGCTCACAGCAGGGGATCCGGTGCATCCCTGTTCACCCATTTAGGTGTGACTCAGGTCCGAATATACTGTATGCCTGAATTAACACCTGACCACTCCTGACAATTTGAAGGAAACAGATAATCTGGTTTCATGAGTCGTAAATAATTAAAATAGTAAATTATGAAAATAGCATCCGAATACGCCTTGCTGTTATCATGGTGAGCATAACTTTCCAGTAAAGTAAGATGTAAGTGGGATTTCTGTGGGTTTTCTTTCAAACAACGCCTCATCACCGCCTCCATAATTCCATGAATAAACAATTGGGTGGATTCCAGTGCTCAGCTGCCTTCTTTTACATTCAACGAACAATGGATTATTCACTTGCAATCAACAGTTGCTTTAGGCATTCATCATTCATTATTCTTTAGAATTTTTTTCTTTATAACTGTAAGCCTGTATTTTTATACTAAGATTCTAGCCAACCTAGTGGCCTCATAAAAAGAAGTTTCTAATGCACAAAATATAACTGTTACAATGGATATAAAAAGTCTACACACGCCTGTAAATTGGCAGGTTTCTGTGATGTAAAAAAACGAGACAAAGATAAATCATTTCAGAACTTTTCCCCCCTTTAATGTGACCTATAAACTGTAAAACTCGATTAAAATACAAACTGAAATCTTTTAGGAGGTGGAACAGAAAAATAAAAAAACTAAAATAATGTGGTTGCATAAGTGTGCACACACTCCTATAAATGGGAATGTAGCTGTGTTCAGAATTAAGCAATCACATTCAAATTCATGATAAATATGAGTCAGTACACATCTGCCATCATTTAAAGTGGGAAAGTGCAAAGTTGTTGGTGCCAGGCGCTACCACAAAAAATGTGCTGTGCGTTTTTAAACGTTTTTAAACGTAAAGATAAAATATGTGCTGTGCGTTTTAAAACCGTATGTTTTAAAACATGTGCTGTGCGTTTTAAAACATGTGCCGTGCGTTTTAAAACCAAACCATTTTAAAAGCAATCAATCTTAAAACCAATGCACACTAAAATCATACCATCATAAAAGCGCATATAGTGCATACAATGAAACCATATAGTGTCACCACTTGGTTAATACAAAGTGCTTTAGTGCTTGCTGTGAGCCAGTGTATCAAGTGCTTAGTAAGATGCTTATACAGTAAGAGAATAGCAACCCGTGGATCCCCACTGGGTATAATTGCTTACCGCACTCTTGTGTTGTTTGGCTCGATTCTCCTCATTTGCTGCAACAAAAAATAGCCTCCATTGCGTAGTATATCATGTGTGAGATGAAAGCAGGTGTAATATCCACTCACATTGTAGGAGTTCACTTTCAGCGTGCAGGGTCCGCCAGGCTGTATCGTTTCCGCGTTCCACCGGTCTGAACCACCGCTACCGGAAGTGACGTACTGACGCAATAAGCCACGCCCTACGCATTTTGTCACTACAAAGTCATCTGGAGCGTGCCATCTAGCGCTACTCCCGGTGTTTTTATAGGCTGGGCTGGCGCCATGTTAGTACACCATTGGGGCCGGATCAGCGGCCATATTTGTACACCTTTTAATTTGAATAGCCAATTATGTACAGCCTTAAAAAACTGGTCATCATTTGAACTCCTATGAATGTGTTTGCCGTACCACTACATACATTTCCATATATTTTATTAGTAACACATTAAAACCAGTGAAATATAGCGAAACATATAATTACATAAAGAAGAAAAGAATACCGCTGTGAATGCTTAATAATTTTAATAAAATACAGTGCAAATCAGTGCAGGGTAATAGTGCCCGTTTGGATTGATAAAAATATTTCGGTGATTTTTACAGTAGTGATGTGAGGTGAGATGAATGATCACATTCCTTAATGATCTGTGATGGGCTCTTTATGTGCATGGATGCGTGATACATTTAAAACACTAATTGAAAAAGTGAGTCCCATACACAGTGCAATAGAAATTGGTAAAAAAGATAGGTTGGAGAAAAATCGGTAAAAACTTCAAAAAATGTTTTTAAATATTATAAATTAACCTTAAAAGTCACTGTGGAGAAGGACAACATTGAATGGGTGAAAGTTCACGTTGGAAATTCTTTTTGAAAAATTAAAATAAAATTAAATGTTGTTTTTAAAAAATGTTGTTTTAAAAAAATGTTGTTTTTTTAAAAAAGGAGGAGGTTTTTATCCATAGTAGGAGTAGTAGGAATTGTGTGATAAAAAATTGTGTGATAAAAGCGATGAAAATAAACAGGATAAAAGGGGGGTAAGACCATATGTGAGAGGGGCCTTAGTAAGAAACCTTGGTAAAAAGCTTGGTAAAAAATTGGTAAAAAATTGATGAAGCATTTGATAAAATAGAAACATATCTTGGTGCAGGAGACTTGTTGCAATGGCCTTAATAAAAGAGGCCTTAGACCAAATAGAACTTTAAAAGGGAAGAAGGCTCATTGGTGTATAAAAACTGATTATGTTAAAAATCTGTGATAAAGCAGTTCAGGTCAATGTCTATGTTCAAGCCTTTCGGTTGGAGGATCTGCATCAGGTATATCCACCTGGTTTCATTTCTTGATACACTTATTCTTTTATTGCTGCCTCTTCAGTCGTTGTTTATCTTATTTATGCCGTAAAAGACCATGCCTGTGGGATCCTGGGAGTGGTGTTGTTTGAAATGTCTTGAAAGACTATGTTTTTCAAAGCCCTTCCTAATGTTTTTCACATGTTCTCTGATGCGGACGCATAGGTCTGGTGGTACGTCCCACGTATTGTTACTTACATGGGCATTCGACCACGTAAGTTATGTGGGTGCTTGTACGCGATATCATATCTTTGATATTGAAGGTTTTTCCAGTGCTTTGGGCTGTGAAGGACGTGGTTTTCCTCTTTTTGTTTCTTGTAGTTCTACAAGGTAGACATTTTCCACATCTGAAGAAGCCTTTTATGTTTGTGGGGAGACTGATGTTTTTTGGGGGGTCAATGACATTATGCAGCAACCGGTTTCTCAAATTCGGTGCTTTTCTGTAGATAAACGTAGGTTTTTCAGGAAGTACCTCTTTTAATGTGGTGTCTCCCTTGAGGATGGGCCAATGCTTCCTGATAATTTTTTCCAATGCTTTGTGTTGTGTGTTATATCCTGTCAAGAAGGCGAACTCTGTGTTTTTGTTTTTGTTTATTCTATTTGTTGAGTCCTTGATCAGATCTTCTCTCTTCATTTTTTCTACCGTATTCTTGATGTTGTTGAGCTCACTCCGCTTGTATCCCTTCTCCACGAATCTATCGATGAGTAGTTGGGATTGCATTTCAAAATCTTCTGGTTCGTTGTAGTTTCTTTTGATCCTCATTAGTTGTCCTTTAGGAATGTTCCCTAGCCACTTTGGGTGGTGGCAGCTGTTTTTGGGGATATAGCCATTCCTGTCCGTTTTTTTGAAGTAGGTTTTGCTGGCCAATTTTCCATCTTTTTTGAACAGTTCTAAATCCAGAAAGGCTATTTGTTCAAAATGGAAGTCCCCAGAGAAAGTAATTCCATATATATTTGTATTTATCTCATCAAAAAATTACTGTAGTGAATCCGTGCTGCATTTCCATACAATCATTATATCATCTATGTACCTATGGTAAAGTTTTAGGTTTTCTCTAGGTACACTGAAGATCTGTTCCACCTCCCACTTCTGCATGAACACATTAGCCACGCTGGGGGCATACTTAGCCCCATGGCTACTCCTTTTAAAGTGCCTCTGATTAACCTCAAATAAAGTTCAGCTGTTCTAGTAGGTCTTTCCTGACATTTTTTTAGTTGCATCCTACAGCAAAAGCCATGGTCCACAGAGAGCTTCCAAAGCATCAGAGGGATCTCATTGTATCAGTCAGGAGAAGGGTACAAAATAATTTCCAAGGCATTAGATTTACCATGGAACACAGTGAAGACAGTCATTATCAAGTGGAGAAAATATGGCACAACAGTGACATTACCAAGAACTGGACTTCAACCCAAAATTGATGAAAAGATGAGAAGAAAACTGGTCAGGGAGGGTGTCAAGAGGCCTACAGCAACATTAAAGGAGCTGCAGGAATATCTGGCAAGTATTGGCTGTGTGGTACATGTGACACCAATCTCCCATATTCTTCATATATCTGGGCTATAGGGTAGAGTGGCAAGACGGAAGCATTTTCTTACAAAGAAAAACATCCAAGCCTGACTAAATTTTGCAAAAACACATCTGAAGTCTACCAAAAGCATGCAGGAAAATGGGTTATGGTTTGATAAAACGAAGGTTGAACTTTTTGGCCATAATTCCAAAAGATATGTTTGGCGCAAAAACAACACTGCACATAACCAAAAGAACACCATACCTGCAGTGAAGCATGGTGGTGGCAGCATCATGCTTAGGGGCTATTTTTCTTCTGCTGGAACAGGGGCCTTAGGCAAGGTAGAGGGAATTATGAACAGTTCCAAATACCAGTCAGTATTGGCACAAAACCTTCAGGCTTCTGCTAGAAAGCTGAACATGAAGAGGAACTTCATCTTTTAGCATGAAAACGGCCCAAAGCATACATCCAAATCAACAAAGGAGTGGCTTCACCAGAAGAAGATTAACATTTTGAATAGGCCCAGCATGAGCCCAGACCTGAATCCGATTGAAAATCTGTGGGGTGATATGAAGAGAGCTGTGCACAGGAGATTCCCTCGCGATCTGACAAATTTGGAGTGTTTTTGCAAAGAAGAGTGGACAAATATTGCCAAGCCAAGATGTGCAATACTGATAGACGAAAAGTTTAAGTGCTGTAATAAAGTCAAACGGTGCTTCAACAAAATATTAGTTTAAGGGTGCGCACACTTATGCAACCATATTATTTTAGTTTTTTGTTTTTACTTCCCTCCACTGTATTTATACGATATAGCACAGTAGATTTATGATCCAGTAAGTTTTCAATAGCTTTTTTTTCAGATTAGGAAGATTATGGCTTTATAGGAATGTTTTGCCTTCCTCTAAACCAGGGGTGGGGAAAATTTTTTCTGCCAAGGGCCATTTGGGTATTTATAAAATCATTTGGGGGCCATACAAAATTATGAACTTAAAAATGTGTCTGTTATATTTGGTCAAACATTTAATTAACTCACCCCTAATGTGATGGCTGAAACTGCTTCTCTTTGGTAAGGTGTGTGATGTTAGCTGGTATTGATGATGTTGTCTCATCGCAACTGGTTTTCCAGGTTTGCGTCGGTCAGTCTGGAGCGCAGTCGACTCTTTTTGGTGGTAAGTTGAAAAGAATTACTGGCGGGTACTGCTGGTTGGTACTGCTGGTAGGAATAGCTGGCTGGTACGGCTGGTGTGTACAGCTGGCTGGTACTGCTGGCTCAGGCTGGTACTGCTGACTTGTACTGTGCTGTGGGTACTGCTGGCTGGTACTGCTGTGGGTACTGCTGGCTGGTACTGCTGACTCAGGCTGGTACTGTACTGTAGGTACTGCTGGCTGGTACTGCTGTGGGTACTGCTGGCTCAGGCTGGTACTGCTGGCTGGTACTGTGCTGTGGGTACTCCTGGCTGGTACTGCTGGCTCAGGCTGGTACTGCTGGCTGGTATTGCTGTGGATACTGCTGGCTCAGACTGGTACTGCTGGCTGGTACTGTGCTGTAGGTACTTCTGGCTGGTGCTGCTGTGTGTACTGCTGGCTGGTATTGTTGTGGGTACTGCTGACTCTGGCTGGTACTGCTGGTTCTGCTGTGGGTACTGCTGGCTCTAGCTGGTACTGCTGTGGATACTGCTGGCTCTGGCTGGTACTGCTGTGGGTACTGCTGGCTCTGGCTGGTACTGCTGTGGGTACTGCTGGTTCTGCTGTGGGTACTGCTGGCTCTCACTGGTACTGCTGTGGGTACTGCTGGTTCTGGCTGGTACTGCTGTGAGTACTGCTGGTTCTGGCTGGTACTGCTGTGAGTACTGCTGGCTCTGGCTGGTACTGCTGGCTCTGGCTGGTACTGCTGGCTCTGGCCAGTACTGCTGTGAGTACTGCTGGTTCTGGCTGGTACTGTTGGCTCTGCTGGCTCTGGCTGGCACTGCTGGCTCTGGTTGGTACTGCTGTGAGTACTGCTGGTTCTGGTTGGTACTGCTTGTTCTGGCTGGTAATGCTGTAAGTACTGCTGGCTCTGGCTGGTACTGCTGGTTCTGGCTGGTACTGCTGGCTCTGGCTGGTACTACTGGTACTGCTGTGAGTACTGCTGGTTCTGGCTGGTACTGCTGGCTCTTGCTGGTACTGCTGGTGGGAAATGCTGGCTAGGAGAAGTGTAGCGGTGCCGCACTGGAGGAAGATGCGATGTTTCCTGTATTGCATTTGATATCACTCTGCCTGTGACTCACTCAGACTGTCAGAATGGAGCCAGATTTATACAGGAAGCATTGGCTCCTTTCTGACAGATCAGCTGAGAGACAGCTGCACGGGGGCCAGATCAGATGACTTTGCAGGCCACATACAGCCCGCGGGCTGTAGCTTCCCCACCCCTGTTCTATACTATAGCATCTACA
This sequence comes from Pelophylax lessonae, assembly GCF_965119305.1. NCBI lineage: Eukaryota > Metazoa > Chordata > Amphibia > Anura > Ranidae > Pelophylax > Pelophylax lessonae. The sequence goes on from NC_138769.1 coordinate 569,596,325, forward strand.
GGTTGATCCACATGATTCTGAAAGTTAATGTTTTTAATTTCTTGTTAAACATCACTAGATGTGTCTTTTTTCAACCTTATTAGCTACGAAAGAATAGAACTGAAAAGGTGGATTGAATACAGTTGGTCATTTAAATAATCATAGCCAGATCGATCAGCAGTCAAACCTGGTGGCTATGGCCAGCATTGTGTCCACCATTAAACAATGGAAATATGTAAGGGTCTCGACATTGTGTATTTTTAGTGAATGCTACTTTTTAGTTATAAAAGGACCGGTTTGCCTTAAAACAAATTGTACATAACTTTTGCATTTTACTGGCTTAATATTTATATTATTTTATTATGGATATTTATAGTTTGGTAACTTTGAGGAGCTCTCAAAGGCGGCTAAGTACAATTTTTTGCTCTTACTATGTCTCTGCAGTAAAATATTAGTTGTAGTTGAGCCATTTGACACAGTAGCCACTACAATGACTCCTGCAAAACAGCTGTTGAAATCAGATATCAGCAGAATTGGCAGTACATTGAATAATTTAATCTACTAATTCAGGTTCATTTATTAAAGACACGTAGACGGTTTGGTGTGCAAGGGAAACTGCATATTGTATCAAAAATTTCCCCAGAGCCTAGTAAAGGAGGTGAAGCTCTGCTGACTTCCACCATCTAATAAGAGATCTGTGCTGGCAAAAATGTTGTTTTTTTATTTTATTTTCATGTAATGGAGTATGCATTAAGAAAGTTACATTTCACCACACTCACTAGGCTCTATTAAAAAATTCTATAAAAAAAATCAAATTTCTTGCAAACAACCTACAGTGCCTTGAAAGTATTCATACCTCTTGAAATTTTCCACATTTTGTCATGTTACAACCAAAAACGTAAATGTATTTTATTGGGATTTTATGTGATAGACCAACATAAAGTGGCACATAATTGTGAAGTGGAAGGAAAAAAAGTGACAAAGTATTGACACTTTTAGGATATTTATTTGTTAAAAAACCTGCTATCATTTTCCTTCACTTCACAATTATGTGCCACTTTGTGTTGGTCTATCACATAAAATCCCAATAAAATACGTTTACGTTTTGGTTGTATGACAAAATGTGGAAAATTTCAAACGGTATGAATACTTTTTCAAGGCACTGTATTTGTCTTTAATAAAACAACCCCAGCAGGGCTTTTTTTTTTTTGTCAGAAAGTAGGTGCAGGAACTCATGCTGTACTTGTGTATATGGCGGAGTTATTTTTACACTTGATATACACTGGCCATGAGCAAGAGCCCTAACAATATTGCAAAATATTTATGTAGTGCTACCCACACTAAAGGAGCCACTGAACTGTCTTGTTTTAGTGGTTCTCTGCACACCTCAAGATAACAACACACCTCATTTACCCAGCACTTGGTATTAAAGAGTTTATTAGGCAAACCATAGCCTATAAGTGAGGCTTAGCAAGGTTACTTATACAAGACTTACTTAAAAAAACAGGGCTAACTTGCTTTAACAGTCCCTTTTTGTCACACTGGCCAGTGAATGATAAAAAAAAACAGTTGATCTGCAAAGTTGGAGCTCTTGAAGAAAGCACAACAGTTCCCAGCTTACAACAGATTAACTTGTATGGTATTAGTCTCTTAGCAGATCCAGGGAACCCTATTCTGGGTCTCCAGACACATGCTCAGATTAATTAAAAATCAAGTTCAAGTCAGACAGGAATAGAAGTTGCTGTGATTTCTCTCTTTCAATCATGCTGAGACAGTCCCGCTTTTCCTTCCTTACAAGTGGTGGGAGTGCTCTTTTGTAATCCAAAAGGGCACTGGATTGTTCTCAAATAAAGATAAATTAGTGAAAATCCACTGAAGCAGATCTATTTCTTCAAAACAGGAAACAAGAGAATTCAGCAGCCAAGAGGTTCCCCACAGTAGGCACTCTCCAAACTCCATGAATTTCCACGTATATTTGTGAAAGGGTTCTTATTCACAAGCTAGTGCCCATCAGTAGTAGCAAGTGGTCCTCTCCTGATGGTCAGGTGTCTGATGATGGTCACAGTAACTTGCTATGTCCAACCAGTGAAACACTTATCCCCAGTGTGGGTTCTCAGGATCCCCTCACATGTAGCATTGCACAGTGTATGATGACAGCAGCAGTCTCTGATCAGCGCCCTTCTCCTGGGCAGCACAGAATCAGATAGCTCCAGGAAATGTGAGCCACACACCACCTTCACTGCAACTTTGTGGTGCTCTCTCAGCTGCAGATCCCTTCCACTTGCTTTTTTGCATCAGCCAATCACCGCCATGATTTACTCAGACTTAGCTAGCATGGCTGCCTCCTGCACTAGAGACACTCCATAGATGAGCAATGCAAAGAGGTCTCCCTAAAGGAAAGTGTGGGATTATAAAAAAATAAACATACATACTTACCTTTATGTACCATACTGTATCTAACACTGAGAACTGTGCAAAAATCTGACCACTGATCATGAAGTTCTTGCTCTGCCCAGAGCAGAGAGCTGGTGACTTTCAGTCACCGCTTTCTGCTCTGCTCCTTCAGTGCTCACTGGATTGCCAGGCTGGGGAGGGCGCAGTAGTGGCTGGCTCAGGTTTTCATTAAGGCACTAATAGGCTAAGCCAGCTGCCAGTCAGGTATCTGGGTGGATCCTGACATTTTCAAGATCGTTCCAGGCTGGACCAGCTCTGTGATGTCAGTCGACAGTGGACTTAAGCTGGCTGTCAGTCGAATCTGGTTCACAGGAGTGCAAACATAAGTGCCCTCCTGTGACCCACAGGAGACATGTGGCCCAAAAAACTTTGGCCATACTTCTTTTTTAAAGATGGCTACCGTACTTCTGCATGAATGAATATTCAGTTTAGCCCTGTCCAGACTGCAGAAGGATAATACAGCAGCAACAAAGGAACAAGTTCTAGGGCAGTTAACAGCTAAAGTCCAGGTTACATTCATACTTGATTTTTATGTGCAGGTCAAAAGGAAAAGCTTTGATTTGTACATAATGTCAGTTGATCTCAATTATATCATACAATATAATTAGTGTAGCGCAACACTATACTCAAAGAATACTCTAAACTCTACACTAAAAACAATGAATGTAGGAGTTAAAACAATTTATCAGAGACCATATGATTTGAAACTCACATGAAGTAGAAAAAGGATAAGCACATCTTGTGTGGTGGGGGTCCAAGGAATGTCCTCAGTGATCGTAGTGTTGGTCCGCCTGCTAGCAGCACAGTAGGGGAAATCGCTCCCGCTGGTCACCGCTAGTAGAAAGCTGGCTGTGTGGTGGATAGAGAACCCAAAGTGAGGCTTGAAGCACAGGTGGCTAGACGGCATGGGACAATGACGTCACTGGAATGCGACACGTTTTGGAGCATGCACGCTGTGAATATTACGGCAGCCACACTCCTTTTCGCAGGACGCATGCTCGGAAACGCATCGCAATCCAGTGATGTCATTGTCCCATGCCCTCTAGCCACCTGCACTTTGGGTTCTCCATCCATCGCGCAGCCGGCTTTCTACTGGCGGTGACCAGTGGGAGCAATTTCCACTACTGCGCTGCTAGCAGGCGGACTAATACCACGATCACTGAGGACATTCCTGGGACCCCCACCACACAATATGTACTTATCCTTATTCAACTTCATGTGAGTTGCAATATGTATGGTCTCCAATAAATTGTTTTAACCTGTACACACTCAGAGACGCCTCTCCTTCTTGTATTCTTTTAGCTTTGCTGGAATCTGGCTTCTATGCCTATGTTAATAGCAGCCCCAAGTGGATGGACCTTTTTGCCTTTTTTAGCCTTTAATCTCTACATCACATGGACTCTCCCTATGGACTTTATTACTGCAGGTTATATGTGAACTATGGTATTTGCGCCTTATCCTGGTGTTTGCAACACTATACTCCCCTATTTATTTATCAACCCCCAAAAACAAAAAACAAAGCAAAAGTGTCCATATAATTAATAAAGTTCAAAAAAGTGTCCAATATCCTCAAAGTGTTAAGACACCACAGTGCATTCTATATTAATCCAGATTTCTGTGTTATATCCATCACAATAAAAAAAGGCAAGTGCTGGCCGCCTCCCGTGGAAGCCCAATCACAGGGCACAACGTGTCTAGGAGGGAGGAGCTCAGCCCATGACATCACACCGTCTGTCTGCCGCAGGAGCCAGTCGGCATTTGACTAGGGCAGTGATGGCGAACCTTGGCACCCCAGATGTTTTATAACTACATTTCCCATGATGCTCATGCACTCTGCAGGGTAGTTGAGAATCATGGAAAATGTAGTTCCAAAACATCTGGGGTGCCAAGGTTCGCCAGTACTAGGCTAGGGTCTCAGCGGGAGCTATGGGACTTTTTTTTTTTTTTTAATTAATTTCAGTATCAGTGTGTTTTAGGTAGGATAAAAAAAAAAGATTGTTCTTTGGTGGTAGGTTATGATAACATTTACAGCTAAATTTAAACAAATATTTTTTTTTATACTTTTTTGGGCCAGTTTCCTTGATAATAAAAAGAAAATAGGAGATATCTATTACCATTTACCACCAAATGAAAGCCCAATTTGTCCTAAAAAAACCCACAGTATAATCCATTTGGATGCACAAAGTAATTGTACGGTACAGTTTTTCTAACACTTGTCAAAGTTGCAAATAAAGTTGCATTAACATTTGTTTTACCCTTATACGTGAAGGGGTTATGTAGAACACATTGCCAATAATTTTGCTATTTAAGGTGTGCGTACAAGCTTGTACAGAGAACTGTATTTAGGTACAAAGGTCAGATAGACAACTCAAACAGATAATAGCATAGTAAATATGAAATATGTCATAAAGTATAGATTATATATCAATGAGATCTTTTACTGCAGTGTCCCCAGGGGTAAGGGAGAAGTTGGAAACACAGCGAGCTTGTTGTTGGCTGCTTTACCTAAAAATAAAGGGGAACACAAAAGCACAAGTATTACCAATATAGCAATATAAAAATGATTGTCATGGCATACAGTGGGGATCGAAAGTTTGGGCACCCCAGGTAAAAATTTGTATTAATGTGCATAAAGAAGCCAAGGAAAGATGGAAAAATCTCCAAAAGGCATCAAATTACAGATTAGACGTTCTTATAATATGTCAACAAAAGTTAGATTTTATTTCCATCATTTACACTTTGCACTGCCCCTTTTGCAAGGCTGAGACCTGCCAGTGTCATGGATTGTTCTCAATCATCATCTGGGAAGACCAGGTGATGTCAATCTCAAATGTTTTAAATGCCCAGACTCATCTGACCTTGCCCCAACAATCAGCACCATGGGATCTTCTAAGCAGTTTCTAGAAAACTGAAACTGAAAATAGTTGACGCTCACAAAGCTGGAGAAGGCTATAAGAAGATAGCAAAGCGTTTTCAGATGTCAATATCCTCTGTTCGGAATGTAATTAAGAAATGGCAGTCATCAGCAACAGTGGAAGTTAAAGCAAGATCTGTAAGACCAAGAAAAATATCAGACAGAACAGCTCGCAGGATTGTGAGAAAAACAATTCAAAACCCACGTTTGACTGCACGATCCCTCCAGAAAGATCTGGCAGACACTGGAGTTGTGGTACACTATTCCACTATAAAGAGATACTTGTACAAATATGGTCTTCATGGAAGAGTAATCAGAAGAAAACCTCTTCTACATCCTCACCACAAAAAACAGCGTTTGAACTTTGCAAATGAACATATAGACAAGCCTGATGCATTTTGGAAACAAGTTCTGTGGACCGATGAGATTAAAATTGAACTTTTTAGCCAGAATGAGCAAAGGTATGTTTGGAGAAAAAGGGGCACAGAATTTAATGAAAAGAACCTCTGTCCAACTGTTAAGCATGGGGGTGGATCTATCATGCTTTGGGGTTGTATTGCAGCCATTCTACAAATGGATAATGATCCTAAATACACCTCGAAATCCACGGGGGATTACATCAAGAGGTGTAAACTGAAGGTTTTGCCATGGCCTTCACAATCTCCTTACCTCAACATAACTGAAAATCTATGGATAGACCTTAAAAGAGCAGTGCGTGACAGACAGCCCAGAAATCTCAAAGAACTGGAAGACTTTTGTAAGGAAGAATGGGCAAAGATACCTCAAACAAGAATTGAAAGACTCTTGGCTGGCTACAAAAAGCGTTTACAGGCTGTGATACTTGCCAAAGGGGGCAGTACAAGATATTAACTCTGCAGTGTGCCCAAACTTTTGCAGACACCATTTTTTTGTTTTCTGTTATTTTGAAAGTGTAAATGATGGAAATAAAATCTAACTTTTGTTGACATATTATAAGAATGTCTAATCTGTAATTTGATGCTTTTTGGAGATTTTTCCATCTTTCCTTGGCTTCTTTATGCACATTAATACAAATTTTTACCTGGGGTGCCCAAACTTTCGATCCCCACTGTAAGACCATGCTTTAAAAAAGAGCAGTATGGTGATGGCTGTAAGGTGGGTGCCATAAAAAGGTCATGTAGTACCAGGCATTGGAGCTTACCATGGAACCAACGTTTCAACAGGAGTGTCGTAACTACAGTTTACGGCCTGGTTCACACTGCTGCGACTTCCCAGTGTGACTTTAGGACGACTTCTTTAACAGAAGTCAATGAAAGTCACGTCAAAGTCGCCCCAAGAGTAATGCATGAACCTTTTTCTAAGTCGGAGCGACTCAAGTCACTCCTATTAGAACAGTTCCATTGCACTTAATGGGGCGCAACTTGTCTTGGGATTTGTGCTTTCAAAGTCGCAGCGCATGTCGCACCAGTGTGAACCAGGCCCTATTAGTTAATTCAGGTAACTGTTAAAGTGTATCTAAGCCCAAAATAAAAAACGTAATATATAGCAGCTTAAAGTGCTTGCAAACGATCACCTTATAAAACAACCTATTCAGTTTAAAGTAGAAATAAAATGCAGACCAGTTTTGTAAAGATAAAAAAAAAGATTATAAATACCTTTTTCCATTTTTATTTTATAAGTGATTACATTCCCTCTGTTGTCAAATGCATAAGAGCTGGGGTAGGAAAAGCAGCAGCATACTGATCTTCCCAGTGAATGGCTGTGCAGAGGGGGAGGTGTATCTGGACATGTCTGATCATTGGAGACCTGACCATGGTGTGTTCTCCTGCGTAGTGTGGTCAGTTTTTAACCACTTCCATGCAGAGCAGTTACACCCCCTTCCTGCCCAGACCAATTTTCAGCTTTCAGCGCTCTCACACTTTAAATGATAATTACTCAGTCCCTTTTTTTCATAAATTTGGGCCAAAAGTTATACTTCTACATATCTTTGGTAAAAATAATCCAAATTAGTGGTTATTATTTAGTGTGTGTGAAAGTTATAAAGTCTACAAGCTATGGTGCCAATCATTGAAAATTGATCACACCTGATGTACAGACGGCCTATCTAATTTCTTTTTTTTTTTTTTTTTTTGTTATTTAATATTTTAATGTTAATATTGGCCTTGATCAACCTTCTCCTTATTTCTTTTTTTTTTTTTTTTTTTTAAATATTTTTTTTTTATTAAAGAGTTAAGTCAAACAAACAAAACACGTAGCAGTTCAATGTAACAAGTACATGGCAGTACAACAAGTGCATGGCAATCATCAACGTCGTTTACACAGTATAAGAAATGATTAATCTTCAATCTTTGGACCAAAAGTCCCAATACTTAGTGAATTTATGTAGCTGCGAATTATTAATGGCTATAGATCTTTCAAACTGATAGTTAGTACGTAACAGTGAGATCACTTCAGTCAAGTTAGGCACGTCTGTGGACTTCCACCTCCTCAAAATTAGTGTTCTCGTGGCTAGTAGGACATGCGATGTCCATGGTCTGTACACTAGAGGGAGGCTATCCATACCTAGGTGCAGGATGGCCAGAGCTGGATTGGGTGTTATTATACAACCTGTGTATTTCGCTATATAGCTGAACACTTGGTTCCACAGGCTAGTAAGAGACGGGCAGGACCACATCACATGAAAAATTGTGCCTACACAGGAGCATTCTCTCCAGCAGAGTTGGGAGTATTTGTTAGAGAAACCCGCTAACCTGTATGGTGTATAGTACCATCTATGGGTGATTTTAAGTGTCATCTCCCAGTGATTAGCGCAATGAGTATGTCTATTTGCTTCTGACAATGCACGTTTCCATCGGGATACCGAGAAACACTCCCTGAGATCTCTATCCCACTTGAACATGGTCATCGTTTTGAAGAAGTCACCAGTATGTAGAATGGCATGGTAAAAGTTAAACAGTTTTGGTGTATTTTTGGGGGCTGCCGTAAGCAGCTCCCACACTTTCCCCTCCACGTTAATGTGCTGGACTGGGTGTTGTCTCATGAAGTGGTGTATACGGTAAATTTGGAAAAAAACTGGAGCGCGGTATTTGGTATTGCGTCTGAATCTGGTCAGGGGGCATGAGGGAGGATTGTCTGTATAGGTGCTGAATAGTCGCGATATTCCCCTGGGTAGTGACACTCACAGGGAGGTCAGGCAGATATATGTGTAGGATTGAGGATGGAATATTTTCGGTAGGAAGAAGGGCACAGTCCTTGTCAGGCCCGATGACCTTGCGCCAGGCCTTTATGGAGGCCTGCATGGGGGGGGGAGAAGGAGGAGAGGTTCCAAGGGAGCCACGCATCCCCCAGAAGTAAGTCCCTAAGGTTCTCGGTGGGGGCTATGTTGGTTTCCAAGTCTACCCAAAGGGGGGCATCTACTGTGTGGAACCAGTTGCGGGTTTGTGCTAGTACAGTGGCCCAATAGTATCCTTGAATATTGGGAACCGCAGCTCCTCCATGGCATCTTTTGGCGGTCAGGACAGAGGCAGAACATCGGGCCCTCTTCCCCTCCCATATGTATTTTTGCATATGAGAAGTGAATTTAGCTAAGCATGTTGCTGGATAGTGAAAGGGAAGGGCCCTAAACAGGTATAAAAGTTGAGGGAGCAAAAACATCTTATATGCGGCTACTCTTCCATGCCATGATAAGTACAGAGGTTGCATATGTGTGGTTTCCGTGTCTAATTTGTGGAGAAGCCTAGTCACGTTAACTGTGAGGAGTTTTGTGGGATCGGCTGGGAGGTCAATACCTAGGTAGTGGATTTTGTCCGTGGACCAAGGGATGGGGACCAGCGATGCGAGTAGAGTTTGCGTCTGACGCGCAACTCCAAGGTTCAGGACCGTGGACTTGGACGCGTTGAGTTTATAGTATGAGATACTGTGGAATTGTTGTAAAATCGTGTACGCAGCTGGGAGGGATTTAGATGGTTCTGTTAGCATGAGGATGATGTCATCCGCGAATAATGTGATTTTGTGGTGGTATGAGGGGTAAGAAAAGCCAATGATTTGAGGATGTGAACGGATAGTTTCGGCGAGGGGTTCTATTAGTAAGTTAAAAATCGTGGGGGAGAGGGGGCACCCTTGCCTCGTGCCGTTAGTGATGGGAAAATTTTTGGACACTATCCCTGACGTGTACACATGGGCTGAGGGAGAGGAGTATAGGGCTAGTATAGCGGAAAGGATAGGGCCAGAAAAACCAAATTTTTGTAACGTGTGTTCCATGTAACCCCAGTGTACCCTATCAAATGCCTTTTCGGCATCCAACGTTAGGAGGACAGCAGGTATCTTGCGTCGTTGTGCTAGGTGGAGAATATTTACTATTCGTCTCGTGGCGTCGGATGTCTGGCGACCAGGCGTAAAGCCCATTTGGTCCTTGGCTATCAATGAGGGGAGAAACTTTTGAATACGTTTGGATAGGATTCTCGCGTAAATTTTAGCGTCCGAATTTAGTAAAGAGATGGGTCGAAAATTCGCTGGGGTGGTTGGGTCCTTGCCGGGCTTCGGGAGGGTGACTACGTGTGCACTCAGAATGTCCGGGGGAAGACTAGCATCAGTCATAGCTTTGTTAAAGACCTCTGTCAGCGTGGGACCTATATAGGGAAGGAATAGCTGGTAATATTCGTTGGGGAGACCGTCAGGCCCTGGTGACTTGCCTTTCGGTAGGGTTTTAATGCTAGATTGGACTTCCTCAAGTGTGATGGGTGCATTTAGAGAGGCCAGTTGGGATGAGGAGAGTGTCGGCAGATTAATGGCGCTTAAAAATTTCTCTATGTCTGCTACTGAGGGTTGGTGTTCTGAGGGGTCATCTTTTAGGTTGTACAGGGAACCATAGAAAGATGCAAAGGCATCTGCAATAGCCTGCGGGTGCGTAATTAGTGACGGGGTCTATCAAGAACGGGATTCTAGACTTGGCTTGCTTTTGTCTAACTCTATTCGCCAGAAATTTGCCAGCCCTGTTAGCCTGTGAGTAGGACTTTTGCTTTAGGTAATTGAGGTGTTTATCCGATGCTTCCAGTAGGAGGATTCGGAGTTCTAGCCTAAGTCGAGTTAGGCGGTCTGATATAGTGACTGTGGGGCCCTTTTTATTACTTTCCTCCAAAACATGAATCTCAGTCAACAAGGAAGACGTTTTCTGGTTCCTCAGTCTCTTCCTCCTGGCCTGCTGCTGAATGCACACCCCTCTCACGAAGGCCTTGTGTGCACCCCACAGCACCCAGGGGTCCGAGACCGACTGTTTGTTGAGCAGGAAAAACTCCTTTAAGCTGCCCGAGACCCGGGTAGAGCAGCCCGAGTCCTGCAGCATTCCAGTATCGCATCTCCAAATACGAGATGACGCTACCCGAGCGTTCTCCTCGACGATCAGTTCAACCGCTGCATGATCTGACCAAGTAATGTCCTGGATCGTCGAGGAGGACACTTTCGATAGGAGATCTCCATCAACCACAAATAAGTCTATTCGAGAGTAAGACCTGTGCCTGGGTGAGAAGTAGGAGTAATCCCTCTCGGTGGCATGTTGACACCGCCATACATCATACAACTTTTCTAAATGCAACAGCCCCCCCATCGATTGTTGCCGGCCCCGGGGGGACGAAGAGGTGTCCATCCCAGGGTCTGCAACCACATTGAAATCGCCACACAGGAGCAAGCGACCCTGTCTGACTTTGTGTACCTGCTTGAGTAGACGTCTTAGAAATCGCAATTGATGTGAGTTCGGGGCGTACAAGTTAACTATGGTGAACGGAGATCCGTTCAGTTCACAAACCACTATTATGAATCGTCCTTGTGGGTCCTGGACAGAGTGATGAATCTTGACCGACAGCGATGATCTGAAGGCCAGAAGAACTCCCCTCTTTTTTTCTTCTGCGGAGGCAAGAAAGATCTGGGTGTAGTCTTTGTGGGCACAAGATGGGTGAGCCCCTTTTTTAAAATGGGTCTCCTGGACCGCTAAAACGTCCACACCATGGTCCAAGGCCTCTTTCCATAATGTGCGCCTCTTAGCGGGATGGTTTAAGCCATTGGCGTTGATGGACAAAAGTTTAATAGTCATGGGACGTCCGGATGATCTAGCGAGGGTGAATGCCGGTTGTTACTGTAGAGGAGAAGAAAGTCTAGGTTCCTGAAGTGTCCATAAGGATGTATCCCTAGGGTGTAGGATTTTCGCGGGAGATCAGTATACGCAGCGATGATGCCATGTAGAACAAGTGCAAATTGGTAGAAAACAAAAGAACAAAAAACAAGCAGGGTAAAAGGGTAAGAAAAGGACCGTCTCGGCAGTCCGTGATCGGTCATACCGATAAAAGTGAGAGGGCCAAGGGCTCACGCTCCTATGGCCTGGGACCTTAGTCGGAGTTAAGTAGGTGACATATTAGAGCTCGTAAAGATGTCGTCGTGCCTGGGGGGTCTCTTGCGAGAGACCAGTTGCCAGTCCGCTTCCAGTGGTCTGAGGGGAGGCGATGCAGGAGGATCAAAGGGTTGCTGTGGCAAAATGTTCCATCTCCGCAGTGCCTGAATTCCTTCGTCCAGAGTTTTTATCAGGGCAGTGGATCCGCCATGAGTGACAGATAGAATTGCTGGATATTTCCACTTGTGTGGCACATTGTGGTTGCGTAAGGCTTTGGTTATGGTGGCCAAATTACGCCTGGCTTGCAGAGTGTGCCTGGAGAGGTCTGGGAGTAGTTGTAAGTTTGCATATCCCTCCGGTAGTGGCATGTTTTGCCTTGTCGCCATCATAAGTTGCTCTTTCATATGATAGAAGTGAACCCTGAGGAGTACATCCCTGGGTACATCTCCTGACAGGTATGATGGTTTCGGCAGTCTGTGTATCCTGTCTATAATGAGATCTGAGGCTGATGCGTTAGGGAGCAGTGCTTGGAAAAGCGCAGTGACATGCTGAAGGAGCTGGGTAGGCAGGATTGTTTCAGGGATTCCTCTAATTTTTATATTGTTCCGCCGGGAACGATCTTCCAAGTCTGCCACTTTACTTTTGAGCCAGTGGATTTCATCCATTTGGGCATTAAGTGTTGTAATGACAGAATTAAGAGTGGTGGCATGGGTGTCAGCCGTGCGTTCTAGGGAATCAACCCGAGTGCCCAGGGAGCCCATGTCAATCCTGAGTTGTTGTATGCAAGACCGCATGTCAGCCTGCATAGTATTGCGCAGGGCATACATCATGTCTCTCATAGTGCCTTCAGAGATAGGGTTGCTACCGGTGGGGAAGGAGGCAAAGGGGTCAGGGCCATGAGAGGGAGAAGCATGTGTGTGCTGTCCAGGGAGGCTGGTGTCCATACCTGGGAACATGGATGGTCTCTGCGGTGAGTCTCTCCTCTGCCTGTTCTTGGCTGGGCTCCTGGACGAGGGAGAAGGAGGAGAAGGTGACTCAGATGACTGGCCACTGTCCGGGTTGGCGATCTGCCTGTGGAGCGGTGGGTGAGTAGAGAGCGGCTGCAGTTTATGGAGCGCAGCGGCTCCCTGTCCTCCTCGTGTTCCCGAGGCGCCGCCATTTTGGTGGAGCCCGGAGCTCTGTGAGATGAGGAAACCGGACAGTTTGTTGGACTGCTCCGGTCCCTTCTTTCGGCGGGCCATGTCGGCGGGTGTTTGCGGAGGCTGCCGGTGTGGCTGGCGGTCGTCTGCTGGGTCTGAACTCTCGGTGGCTGCGTTTGTCCCGGGCGGCTCGGCGGAGCAGGATTAGCAAGCAGCCATCTTCCGCGCCGCGGCCACGTCCCTCCGCCTATCTAATTTCTTGAGGCCCTGAAATGTCAGGACATTACAAATACCCCCCAAATTACCCCTTTTTGGAAAGTAGACATTCCAGGGTATTTAGTAAGAGGCATGGTGAGTTTTTTGAAGTTGTAATTTTTTTCCCACAATTCTTGGGAAAATAAAGAAATAATTTTTAAGAAATTATTGTTTTTTATTTCTTACACAAAATTGTAATAATAACAAGTTATTTCTCACACACTGTATAGGCATACTTGCAATTACACCCCAAAATCCATTCTGCTACTCCTCCTGAGTATGACAATACCACATGTGTGAGACTTTTACACAGCCTGGCCACATACAGAGGCCCAATATTCAAGGAGCACCGTCAGGTGTTCTAGGAGCATAAATTACACATATAATTTCCTAACGACCTATCACACTTTTGAAGGCCCTGGGGGGGGGGGGGGCGCATTGCAGAGAGAACGAGCGGCTCATGCAGGCTGTGGTTGACACAGCTGATCACGTGGTAAACAGCCAATTTTCATTGGCTGTTTACCTTGATCGGGCATGGGCTATGTCCGAGGGACGAGCCTCATCCCTGATTGCCTCGCTGAGCGCCCAGCCCCCATACAAGTACACGGTTCAGCAGGCACATTACTACTATTATTATTATACAAGATTTATATAGCGCCAACAGTCTGCGCAGCACTTTACAACATGAGGGCAGACAGTACAGTTACAATACATATCAGGAATATGAAATGTTGGAGTAACAAACACTTTAACCTCCCTGGCGGTAATCCCGAGCGTGACTCGGGGTGGATTTTTTAGTCCAGGATCGGTATCCCCGAGTCACGCTCGGGGTAGATGTGCAGAGAGCGCAGTGGTGTCTCTTACCTTCTCCTGGCGATCCAGCGATGATCTCTCATTGCTGTGACCGCCAGCCGAGATCCCCGCCGCTCGTCCGTTGGTGTGATGACTTCCTAGTTCCGTTCCCTTCCCTGCAGCAGCAATGCTGCATGGGAGCGGAACTAGGGAAGGAAATTCAGGGAAGGAAATTCAAAACGTTGCACAAAACACAAACACATAACACATTTTATATTATATATATATATATATATATATATATATATATATATATATATGTATATATGTATATATGTGTATATATATATATATATATATTATAATTCATGCGTTATATATTATATATATATGTATATATATATATATGTATATATATATATATATATATATATATATATATATATACACACACACATATATATATATATATATATATATATATATATATATATATATATATATATATATATATATATATATATATAAAATATATAATGCATGAATTATAATCGAATCAATAATATAATTTTATTATATATATTATATATTATAAAATTATATTATTGATTCGATTATAATTTGTTTTGGTCAGGTTTAAGTCAGTAATTACGAAGAATTGTAGGCCTATAATACATAATGCCAAATTTCCATGAAAAGAATTGTACCGCTTTTGTTACATAATTCCTGACATAATCATACCGCCAGGGAGGTTAACACTCCTTAGATTAGATGCCTGCCTTCATTTCCTTTTTTGCCTTTTTTTTTTTTTTTTTTTTTACACATGGTGGTCCTAGAAACAACACAATTCCTGTGTAAAGGAGATTGCACATAATTGCACAATCAGATTGTTGCATATATGAACATCTTAAATAAAAAAGAAGATACTGCTAAACTAGTCCACCCAATCAGAAAATGATGATCTTAATAAAAAGACGATTCCTCTTATATGCTGAAGTATAATTTTGTTTTCTTTTGCCCCCAGCAACTTACTGCTTTGCTTCATTTCAGTTTTGTATTATAGAAATGATTTGAAAGCCAACTTGTTTCTATGAGCACCAAAATTTGTCCATGTTTGCTCACTTTTCGTAAGCCCCATAGTGTGGGCAAATATTTCTTCAATTCAGCTACTATAGTGTGTCATGGAAGCATATTTGGTTTTATTTATTGAATCTCCCAGCAGGGTGTAATTATTTTCCAACTGGATGATCAAGCTTTTTTTTTTTAATGTAAAATGTTAATTAAAACTCTGACTATTAAAGTATAAAACATACACTCAATCGCAGCATGTGGGAGTTAATAGCTTTACAGTCATTTTCAAAGTAAAGTACATGTCTTCTCTGGAGCTTGTATACAATAACAATATAATGACACCTTAGCGAAATAGCAGTGCCACTCAATAAACACATTGTTCAAAAATGGAACCTCTGTGTAAGGCAATTAACTCTTTCCAAGGGGAGATGGTTATGGCACACTGTAAGAATGATATTGAGCAGCCTTTCTCACCAAGGGTTGTGTGGAATCTTAAGGGCCATACACACTATAAGATTTTCTGAAGACTTTTTCCTTCAGATTTACCTTTTCTATGTAGTGCAAGGACCTGCCTGATTGCATACAAATTGAAAGTGTTTGGGTTTGACCTCATATTATATGGTTTTGGTAAATCTAAAGGAAAAAGTCTTCAGAAAATCTTATAGTGTGTATAGCCCATTAGGGTTCCTCCAGAGGTTGCTAGGGGTTCCTTGAGCAATATTTAAATTCTCTCTCTGAGATGAGTAACTTCTGACAACAATGATCTTTTTTTTAGCTATCTGTTAGAAGGGATTCTTCCCCAGTAACCACAAGTGTAAGGATCATACCTTCTATCACACTAATTTACCATGAGCTGTGACTATAGTAAATATTAGCAGGGGTTCCTCGAGACTGGAAAGTTGTTTTAAGAGTTCCCCAATGCTAAAAAAAGGTTAAGAAATGCTGAGATAGAGGATAAAATACCTCATTCTGTAAATTGCAAAGACAGAAAGAATCAATTAGCTTCGTCGTACATGTTAAAACATTTCTCTTGTTTAACCCCACGGTGATATTTGAGTTACAATGGTATTTGAAACCATTTGAGAAGGAAGCAAGTTTGGGGTTTGAGATTTATATTTCTAGCGATGTTCTGGGTGGGATTACTTGCGTTTTCTCTATTGCATGTAATACCTTAGTACTGACTTTGTAGGACCTCTTGAGCATGTCAGCCATGGCAAGATGAGAAACTTAAATTTTTGCAAACTAATTATTATTAGCAACAAGGAAATGAACTTCTAACACTTAGGGGTTGATTTACTAAAAACAAATAGACTGTGCACTTTGCAAAGTGCAGTTGCCCTCTGCAAGTGCAGTTGCTCCAGAGCTTGCTAAATCAGGTAAGGCTTCACTTTGCAAAGAGTACCCAATCACATTCAAGGAAAATAAAAAAACAGCATTTTTGCTTGCACATGATTGGGTGATAGAAATCAGCAGAGCTTCTACTCAGTTAGTAAGCTCTGGAGCAACTGCACTTGCAGAATGCCTTTAGTAAATCAACCCCCTTGACTGTTACATTAGAATATGTTGTAAATACAAGCCAGGTGACCTAACACTGATGGAAATGGAAATTTAAGGTGTGTTGGGACAAAACAAATATATATGTTATTACATCTCTGTTTTATCACTTTAAAGAGCCTTCAAGTACAGAAATATGCATTACAAATATTATATGGAGGTGAAGGGAGAGATAGTGAAGCAGGTCCAGCACAGAGAATAATTAGACACTCCCAGAAGAGTAGTGGGCTATGATGTTCTAGGGAATTGACTATTCGAGTTGCAAAATTTTCTAGCAATTTCAGAGCATTGCAAGTGAATACAAAATTCTTGATTTCTCTGTGCTTTTACCTGCAATTTTTAAGTTGCTGATGAGATCGCTTTAATTATAAACTTATAATGACTTTGTTTCCTGACGTGTATTTATGTTAACTCCCAATGTTTGTTGCACAATGCAGTTAAAAACATAATTTAAATATTTAATTCTTGTTTTAACTTGTAGAATCTGTGCAGACACATCTTCACTCCCTCGTACCCTGGGTGAGTTACAGCTGTATCGTGTCCTGCAGAGAGCCAACTTACTGGGTTACTATGACACCTTCATCCAGCAGGGCGGCGATGATGTGCAGCAGCTTTGTGAAGCTGGAGAAGATGAATTCTTGGAGATCATGTCTTTGGTTGGCATGGCAACGAAGCCTCTCCATGTCCGAAGATTACAGAAAGCCTTAAGAGACTGGGCTACTAATCCAGGAATGTTTAATCAGCCACCTTTGGGAAATGTCCCTCTGAGCACCAGCATACCTTTATTCAAGATATCTGAAACCATGGGAAGGGCTGGGAGACAATGTAATGGCGTTATTAATAATTCTGAAAGCCTAAATAAGACCATTGCTGGTTTTGGTGTCCCAGAGCAACTGGAACAGCATGAGAAAAGATCACCTGTACAACTGGACAGCAGGACATGGACAGTGCAGGTTTCTCCAGATCAGAATGAAGCAGATGAGGATGATGTGGATGATGATGAAGATGGTAGAGGAATGCCGTATGGCCAAGGAGGTGAAAGGTTGGACCTTGACATGGTACAGGTGATATCGGACAGTGTGGAGAGGCTAATGAAAGGCTTGCCTCGTGGTGATTTAGCTGAGGCACGATCCATGCTTAAAATAAACAAAAAACTGGGGAGGTCATTGGGCCATATCTTTCACATGGCAGATGGAGGCCCCAGGAAAGAGAGAGAGATTAGAAGGCACAGTGCTATATACGGAAGGAGTGACTCCAAGAGACGTGAAGGAAAGAGACTCACGCTGCATGAGGTTGGTGAAGCTGCTCTCTTTGTTTTTGATAAAGAAAACATTTAAATAATGCTGATGTATTCCATAAGTCATGGAACCAACTGTACCTAGCAAATCACAAATAAATAAGTATCTGACTTCAAAAATCCAAATAGTCTCTGCTGGAATTTTCTAGCAACAATGGAGAGAACAAATCTACTCCCCTTTCAGAAGTACAGGTGCAGGTTCAGCCCACAGTCTGGATACAACAATCAAAATGTTTAAAGAGATGACCGCACTCCAATCTTCAGAGAAAATATAGCTTTATTCCATAAAATCCATTAGAACATCAAAAAGACATGATACATGAGGACAAGCAGCAACAAGGTTGACGCGTTTCACAAAAAAAATTAGCTTAATCATATGTTATTATTTAGCAGATTTTTTTCGTGAAAGCCATTAACAATGTTGCTGCTTGTCCTCATGTATCATGTCTTTTTCATGTTCTAATGGATTTTATGGAATAAAGCTATATTTTCTCTGAAGATTGGAGTGTAGTCATCTCTTTGAGCATTTTTCTTCCAGAATTTGCTGTTTAGATTTGCTCCTTGCACTACCTTATCAGATAAGTATGTCAGTGGCTTAATATCCACTTTCTGATCTGCCACAGTACATATACTGCATCAAAAAGCTGCGTACAGGCACCATAACCGGCCTTGGGCTTTCTTTCGGGTCTGCTCAGGCATGCGCGCACCCTAACCCTCGAGCTGTCATTTGCTTCAGCACAGACCGATCAACATGTCCCGGCCAATGATATATGGTCAGGACCCGCTGATCTGCTCAGCGAATGACAGAAGAAAGCCCTGCGTTGGTAAAAAAACACAGGGCTCTCTAAAGACATCAGCAATGTATCAGTTTTTTAAAAAACAGGCACATCAATTAATAAAAGCAGCACCTACTACACACACTAAACATTTTTAGGCACACAGTTAACCCCTTGATTGCCTCTAAATGTTAACCCCTTCCCAGTCAGTGTCACTAGTGTATATTATTAGCACTGATCACTGTATTAGTGTCACTGGTAATCTCATTGTCAATTAGTCAGTTCCCCCCAGCATCAGTTAGTGTCAGATTGCCCACTGCACTATCACAGTTGCACTATAAGTCACTGATTACTGCTATTACTAGTATAAAATAAAAAATAAATAAAAAATCCAGTGTATATACCATCATTTGTAGGTACTATAACTTTCACACAAGCCAATTAATATACAGTACGCCTATTGGGATTTTTTTTTACCAAAGACATGTAGCAGAATACATTTTGGCCTAACTTTATAAAGAAATTTGATTTTATAAATTTTTTTAATTGGATAACGTTTATAGCAGAAAGTAAAAAACATTTCGTTTTTTTTTTCAAAATTTTTGGTCTTTTTTTGTTTATATAATAAAAAAGAAAACACCCAGTGATTATCAAATACCACCAAAAGAAAGCTTTATTTGTATGAAGAAGTGATATAAATTTCACTTGGTTATAGGGTTGCATGACCGCGCAATCGCCAGCTAAATAATGCAGTTCTAAAAAGCAAAAAATGGCCTTGACATGAAGGGGGTAAAACCTTTCCGGAGCTCAAGTGGAGATTTAATTTCTGAGTATTTCTGACCAAAAACCAAATTAAAATTTTATGAGTCTTTTATTTCTCCAATACTCCATAGGCTTAAAAAATAAATAAAAACGTAATTGCCTGCCAAAGCACACATTTCAAATGTTTTTATAAGTGGCTTTGGAATGTAAAAAGCTTCCTTTTGCCTTTGATCTCTGGGAAAAGTAAGGCCCCATTCACACATTTCAGGCACAAGTATTTTTTTTTTAACCAATGGAAATCAAGTAGTTAAACAAAGAAAAAAAAACAAGCAAAAAAAGCACAAAAATCGTGTTTCATGTGTTTTTCCCATTGAAGTCTGTTGGGGCCAAAGCACACAACTCTGCCCCAAAAGCAGCTCATGAACTTTTTTGTATGATGTTCTTCAAGTGACCCTTTGCTCAGGTGTGAATGGGCACCACTATGTAAAATGAAAATCCTAGTGATGAGCGCTGAATACTTATGGTGAAGCTTCAAATCGCTCTTCAAATCCCTCAGGTCTCAATGAGGGCTAAAACATAAAACTTTCTTACCAAAACCTTAAAATGGATCAAAAAGAATTTTCACCTTTTATGCCTCCTCAACTAAGATATTCCAGTTTTCTTGCTCTGTGACATCAATGCAAGGACTATCTGTCAACTCCCTAGTGAGAGGGGTTTTCAAGGCTTTCTAGGTTTTCTCCCATACAGTACAAATTCCAACAGCCCCCTGACCTCAATTAGGTTGTGGAGGGTCTCAGGAGTTGCTGGAGCTATGCTTGGCGAAGGTTGAATGGGCCACTGTTAGCTGCTGCTACTCTACTACTGTTCTGTTCAGGTGTCAGAACTGAGGGTTGGTTAAATGGTCAATACAATAATTTAGGGATTCAGAAGTAAAATGTTAATATAGCAATTTATTGTGAATAATTTTGTAATAGATACAATGCCGTACAGTTATAGGCTTAGCCTTTTAAATGCGACCAGTATATACACATAAAAACACAGAAAAAACAAGACATACAACGTGAAACATTAAACATTTAACAGGGTACCGGCCGGTGCATAGTATGACATCACTAGGGTATTATAAATCTAGATTAATTCTGGCGGTGTGCTCCGTGTTTGTATCCTCCTGTGATGTGTGTCTGTGGACTTGTGGGGGAAAGGATTGGTAGTCAATCGTTTTTATGCTTAATGAAGCAGGGTGGGTGGGGGTCCGTGGTGATGGGTAGCTGGAGTAATTCCTTCTCCACTTAGATACATTTACACAACCCAGGGATATGGCAGTATCCTTTTCCCTCCGAGTCTATTTAATGACTCGTGGTTAGGTCGGCAATTGCCTTTGTTTCCAACTGCTTCCCTCTCAAGGTGTAAATGAAATGTCAGGTTTCAGCGGAT
Organism: Pelophylax lessonae; assembly: GCF_965119305.1. NCBI lineage: Eukaryota > Metazoa > Chordata > Amphibia > Anura > Ranidae > Pelophylax > Pelophylax lessonae. The sequence goes on from NC_138769.1 coordinate 569,617,110, forward strand.
CATTAGTTGGGGATAGTTCATGTAAATGTTGGGTATGTCTTTAATGGGCTTGTTGTTTTAAGGAGGTTTAGCAGAGTGTATCTCCTATTGTGCTGGCGGCACTAATGGAGGGGTGTCAGGTGGTTTAAGTGTCTCGCCGCTTCTTGGGGACTATGCGGAGTGTGTGTCTGTATTGCCTGGTTGCGGGATGTCTTTGTATTTTGCCCGTCTCATCAGAGACACTCCGTCAGCCGAACGGCTGATTCTTCACCCCTCTTCCTGGACGGTGTTGTGTTTTCACTTACCTGACCTCCGACTCCTTGCCGCACTGCTCTGCCTTCCGCCCTCCGTTGTGATGCCGCTGAAGTGCCTGATTCGTGCGTTGCTTTCGATCATCCGGCTCCCGCTGGCTCGCTAACTCCCCCGCCGTCCACGTCTCTGACACTGCTCGTTGCACTGGTCGGGAATGATGACGTCAACGCGTTTCGCTTCTCCGATTGGCGTAGCTTTGTCTGGACGAAGCTACGCCAATCGGAGAAGCGAAACGCGTTGACGTCATCATTCCCGACCAGTGCAACGAGCAGTGTCACAGACGTGGACGGCGGGGGAGTTAGCGAGCCAGCGGGAGCCGGATGATCGAAAGCAACGCACGGATCAGGCACTTCAGCGGCATCACAACGGAGGGCGGAAGGCAGAGCAGTGCGGCAAGGAGTCGGAGGTCAGGTAAGTGAAAACACAACACCGTCCAGGAAGAGGGGTGAAGAATCAGCCGTTCGGCTGACGGAGTGTCTCTGATGAGACGGGCAAAATACAAAGACATCCCGCAACCAGGCAATACAGACACACACTCCTCATAGTCCCCAAGAAGCGGTGAGACACTTAAACCACCTGACACCCCTCCATTAGTGCCGCCAGCACAATAGGAGATACACTCTGCTAAACCTCCTTAAAACAACAAGCCCATTAAAGACATACCCAACATTTACATGAACTATCCCCAACTAATGATCCGCTGAAACCTGACATTTCATTTACACCTTGAGAGGGAAGCAGTTGGAAACAAAGGCAATTGCCGACCTAACCACGAGTCATTAAATAGACTCGGAGGGAAAAGGATACTGCCATATCCCTGGATTGTGTAAATGTATCTAAGTGGAGAAGGAATTACTCCAGCTACCCATCACCACAGACCCCCACCCACCCTGCTTCATTAAGCATAAAAACGATTGACTACCAATCCTTTCCCCCCACAAGTCCACAGACACACATCACAGGAGGATACAAACACGGAGCACACCGCCAGAATTAATCTAGATTTCTAATACCCTAGTGATGTCATACTATGCACCGGCCGGTACCCTGTTAAATGTTTAATGTTTCACGTTGTATGTCTTGTTTTTTCTGTGTTTTTATGTGTATATACTGGTGGCATTTAAAAGGCTAAGCCTATAACTGTACGGCATTGTATCTATTACAAAATTATTCACAATAAATTGCTATATTAACATTTTACTTCGGAATCCCTAAATTATTGTATTGACCATTTAACCAACCCTCAGTTCTGACACCTGAACAGAACACCTTTCACGTATGCTTTCCTCGGTTAGGTCAGACAAGTATTATTTAAATACAGGGACCCATAATAGCAATTCTTAACCATATGCTCCTTACCCTCACCTTATATGCTACTCTACTACTGTTGTCCACTGCTACTACTCTGTTGCATTGCTATACACTCCAGTAAGGCAGAGAGGCTGGTGGGGAGAAAAGAGAATGTCAAAATTGGGGTCAAACAAATATTGTGGCCAGTGACATGGTAGTTCTCTACTGCAATCACTGCAGCTAGCCCCATTTCTATGCTGCTTTGCTAAGATAAGAGAGGCTTGCGGGGAGATAAGGAGCAGAACTGCCTGTTGGGGTGAGGTTATGATGAGTGTGTGGTGATGATCTCCTCCTCCCTGCTTTAAAGTGAACCTGTGCCCACATCATGCACTCTAAAGTACATATCCTAAACAAGCAATAAAAGCACTTTATAGCAAGCCCTTGTTCATCTCGGTATCTACGAGTATAACCATTGAGGGAAAATGAAAGGAGATCTAAAGCCACAGTGTGCATTTTAATTTTTGCAGACAGGAGTAGGCTGGAACTAACTGAAATACAATGAGGAAATTAATATATGATTTTAAATGCTGACTATAAATGGACTTTTTGTTAGCATACAAGGTTTGTATTTAATCAGCAACAACCACTGTATGTCATTGCTGTGTGCCTATTACATTGTATGACCACTAGATGGCAGTGTTACATTTGTGAGTTCATGTTTTGTCTATGCCTCAAAAGAGTAATAAAGAGAATAGTTCCTGCTCCGAAAGAAGCAGCAGCGTTCAGTGAAACAACAGACTTTCTGCCTGTACTTTGTTTAGCCCCAAAAGGTTATATCTAACAGGTTATGGGCCCAGGACATGTTACAGAAGCCCAGGATATAATACAGATTACCACTGGATATAGCCAGATACAGTGAGCTAAAGCAAGTGAGTACAGGAGACAGCAACAGAAAGACAAACAGCAGAAATGGCTGCTGCCATCCCCTCAGCAAAGTTCTCCATTGCAAATCTGACAAATCAGAACTACCAATCTTGGAAATTCAAGATGAAAATGCTGCTTATAAGAGAAGGTACGTGGAAATGTATAAATGAATCAAGACCTGCACAGCCCACAGAGGAGTGGTTAGACAGAGATCAGAAAGCACAGAGCACAATCTCCCTGTGCATAGATGATGATCAAATCATACATATATGTAACTGTCAGACTGCTAAAGACATGTGGGAAGAGTTACAGAAAGCACATGAAAGAGTTAATCTCAGCAATAAACTGTATTTAATCAGAAAGCTCTATCAAACTAAGCTACAGAAAGACCAGGACATGCAGGACTATATAAGACAGACCTTAGAGATGGTGGAGAGACTGAGAGGGATTGGAGAAGAGATAAAGGATTTCCATGTTGCAGCGCTGTTATTAAGTGGACTTCCTGAAAGTTATAACTTGTCACAGCACTAGATGCACGTCCAGATGATGATCTGACACTGGAATATGTTAAAGGCAAGCTTGTGGATGAATACAAGCGCAAAACTGAAAGCATGAGTAATGTGAGTGTGTGTTCATAGACAGCTTTAAAGACAAAATTCAAAAATAAACACAGTAACGTGCAGCTAGAAAAGCGGGAATGCTTTGTGTGCAAGAAAGCAGGACACCTAAAAGCAGATTGTATAATCTGGAAAGCTAGAATGCAAAAACAAAGTGCATTGCAACAAGCTAAGAATGTCATAGAAACAAAGGAGTATGCATTCGGATCCAAAAATGGTGTCACCTCTGTGCAAGCATGGTGTGTGGACTCAGGTGCTACAAGTCACATGACAAATGACCAAAGTTTCTTCACTCAGCTTGATGAAAGCAAAACAGAAGGGATAACTACAGCTAATGGACAATTTATGAAATCAGTGGGAATAGGAGATGGCTTTCTATACTGTCCTATCTCTCCAGATATCACTAAAAAGATCCATATGAGGAATGTTCTGTATGTGCCAGATCTTGAAAGCAACCTTTTGTCAGTAAAGAAACTCACTAACCAAGGCAATGTAGTCACATTTCAGGGTGACAGTTGTATCATAACAAAAGGGGATTGCTTGCTTGCAAAGGCTAAAATCATAGATGAACTGTATCAGCTGAACTGCAGTGAAATGGTTAAAATAGCCAAAGAGGATAAACATTCAAACTGCATCCACACTTGGCACAGACGATTGGGACACAGAAATTCTGATACAATAAAGAAAATAGTTGAGAATAACTATGCAAATGGTATTAAGATTAATCCATGTGATCACATAATGATTTGTACCAGCTGTATTAAAGGAAAAATGACAAGGACACCTTTTCCCAAGCAGACCAACAGCAAATCCCAAAAACCTCTGGACTTAATACATTCAGATATTTGTGGTCCAATGAAAACTATGACTCCAGGAAAGAAAAAATACTTCCTGACCTTCATTGATGATTACTCCAGGTATACCACAGTATTTCTACTTCACAATAAAGATGAAGTGCCAGAGAAATTAGAAGAGTATCTCGCTCAAGTAAATAATATTTTTGGCGGAATGCCCAGAGTACTACGAACAGATAATGGCTCAGAATATACAAGTGGTAAAACACAAGCCATTCTCAGGAAGCATGGAATTATGTTCCAGACAACAGTTCCATATAACCCAGAGCAAAATGGAGTTGCAGAGAGAATGAACCGCACACTGTGTGAAAGTGGGAGGAGCATGCTATTTGATGCTGATATGCCAACTACATACTGGGGAGAAGCTATCACAACTGCATGTTATCTTCAAAATCGTTTGCCGGGAAAAGCAACAACAAAAACTCCATATGAACTGTGGAACAAAAGGAAACCATATTTAAGACACATCAGAATTTTTGGAAGTAAAGCCTATGTACACATTCCAAAAGAAAAACGTACAAAATGGGATGCATGTGCAAAAGAAGGTGTGCTTGTGGGGTACAGTGAATCTCAAAAAGGATACAGGATTTTACATCAAGACACGAACAAAGTAACAGTCAGTAGAAGTGTGATTATTGATGAAAGTTCTGTGTGCTCAAAGTTTGAACAACAGACTCAAACTTTTCAAACTGAGAAAGAATCAACATCAGTCACTCAAGAAAATAAGGAAAGTGATACAGAAATAGAAATAACTGCAGAAGAATCAAAACCTGAAACTGAACCAGAAATACCTTCAGTCAGAAAATCAACCAGAATCAATAAAGGTGTTCCAGCTGAACGTTTATCTTACATAGCTCGCAGAGCTGTTCAAACTGAACCAGGTTCATGGAAAGAGATGCAGAAACTGCCAATGCATGAGAAACAAGTATGGTATAAAGCCGCTGATGAAGAAATGACATCACTCAAAGATCTCCAGACATGGACACTTTCAGAGCTACCTCAAGGTAAACATGCAAATGGGTTTTTAAAACCAAATGTAACTCTGAAGGGAAAGTCTGTCAGTACAAGGCAAGGCTGGTTGCTAAAGGTTACTCACAGAAGTTCGGTGAGGACTATGATGCTACTTTTGCTCCAGTTGCTAAACAAAGTACTTTCAGAACACTAATGACAGTGGCTGCCATGCGTACAATGATTGTGAAACATCACGATATTAAGACAGCTTTTCTTAATGGTGATATTGAAGAAGAAATTTACATGTCACAGCCAGAAGGATATTTGAAAAAGGGACTAGAGCATCTTGTCTGCAAGTTGAATAAATCTCTTTATGGCCTTAAACAATCAGCTCGAGCATGGAACCTGAAGATTAATCAAGTTCTACTAAATGAAGGATTTACAAGAAGCAAAGCTGATCCGTGCCTATATGCTAAACAAGTAGACACTGAGTGGATGTATCTGCTAATTTATGTAGATGACCTGATCATTGCTCACAAAAACGACAATGAAATTGCAAAGTTAACAGGAATACTCAACAAGCACTTTGAAACTAAAGACCTAGGTGAAGTGACATATTATCTTGGAATTGACATCCAGCGTGAGAAAGATGGAAAGTTTCCTGTTGAATCAGAGTGCAAAAATTGAATCTATTCTTCAGCAATTCAACATGACAGAGGCGAAAGGAGCAAGCACACCTATGGATACAGTTTATCCAAAGTTAGAAGGAGAAGATGATCTTCTCACATCCAATGAACAATACAAACAAGCAGTGGGGGCACTTCTCTACATTGCAACCACTACACGTCCAGACATTGCAGCCAGCATGTCTCTTCTTTGCAGGCGAGTTGATAAACCACGTCAAAGAGACTGGAATGCGATCAAAAGAGTTATGAGATATCTGAAACAGACAAAAGACTTAAATTTGAAACTATCAGCAAGTGGTGGTTTAAACCTCGTGGGATATGTGGACTCCGATTGGGCAGGTGATCACAGCACACGCAAATCCACAAGTGGTTACTTATTAAAATTGGGAGACAGTCCTATATCATGGTCCAGCAAGAAACAGATGTCAGTGGCATTGTCCTCTACAGAAGCTGAATACATATCTGCAGCTTATGCCAGTCAAGAAGTTGTGTGGTTACAGCAATTACTCAAGGATCTTGGAGAAGCAACATCAGAACCTACCGTCTTATTTGAGGATAATCAGGCTTGCATTAAGCTTGCAACAAGTGAGAAAATTAATGGAAGAACCAAGCACATCGATGTCAGACATCATTACATTCATGACTTAGTTGATCAGAAAGTGATTGTACTTGTGTATTGTGAGTCGGAAAAAATGATTGCTGATGCTTTGACAAAGCCACTAGCTAGAACCAGATTTGTGGATCTTAGATCAGAAATGGGATTGACATAGATACTAGTTGTTGAGTGGGGGTGTTAGCATACAAGGTTTGTATTTAATCAGCAACAACCACTGTATGTCATTGCTGTGTGCCTATTACATTGTATGACCACTAGATGGCAGTGTTACATTTGTGAGTTCATGTTTTGTCTATGCCTCAAAAGAGTAATAAAGAGAATAGTTCCTGCTCCGAAAGAAGCAGCGTTCAGTGAAACAACAGACTGTCTGCTTGTACTTTGTTTAGCCCCAAAAGGTTATATCTAACACTTTTTACTTCAAAGTTTACAACATAATCGCTGAATTTTTTTTGGGAGAAGATCTTGGCAGTCTTCCAACACTCTAATATAAACATGCAGTGGATGTTTCTACCTAAAGTGTTACTAAATCCACATCATAAAAAACTATCAATAAATGCTATATTACATGCTGCTTATACTTACTCAGTCATTATGGAATTTGTTTTCTGTATTCTGCAAACAACCTGGTTGATCCTGCAGCTCTCTATCTCCCCCTTCTGTTCATGTCCCCAATTCAGCTGGGGATTTTGCAGAGCAGCGTTGGCAGCTCTGCACATGCTCATTTTTTAGTGAGTTTCTATGCCTAGCATTTCCTCCCTAATACATCTGAACAGCCGATGTGACTATACAGTGCCTTGAAAAAGTATTTATACCCCTTGAAATTTTCCACATTTTGCAATGTTACAGCCATGAATGTAAATGTATTTTATTGGGATTTTATGCGGTAGACCAACACAAAATGGCACATAATTTTGAAGTAAAAGGAAAATGATAAATGGTTTTCAAAAATGTTTCCAAATAAATATGTGAAAAGTGTGGCATGCATTTGTATTCAGCCCCCTGAGTCATACCTGGGTCAATACTTTGTAGAACCACCTTTTGCTGCAGTTACAGCTGCAAGTCTTTTTGGGGATGTCTCTACCAGCTTTGTACAGCTAGAGAGTGAAATTTTTGCCCATTCTTCTTTGCAAAATAGCTCAAGCTCTATCACATTGTATGGAGAGCGTCTGTGAACAGCAATATCCGTATCTTGCCACAGATTCTCTATTGGATTTAGGTCTGGATTTTGACTGGGCCATTCTAATACATGAATATGCTTTGATCGAAACCATTCCATTGTAGCTCTGGCTGTATGTTTAGGGTGATTGTCCCACCCCAGCCTTAAATATTTTGCAGACTCTAACAGGTTTTCCTGTACCTTTAGAAGAGAAACAGCCTCAAAGAATCATGTTTCCACATCCGTGGCGTTCTTAGGGTCATAGTCAACATTTTTCTTCCTTCAAACATGGCAAATTGAGTTAATCCCAACAAGCTCAATTTTGGTCTCATCTGACCTCAGCACTTTCTCCCAATCCTTCTCTGAATCATTTGGATGTTCATTGGCAAGACTATACATGTGCCTTTTTGAGGAGGGGGAATTGCCATGTTTGGAGGAAGAAAAATGCTGACTATGACCCTAAGAACACCATCCCTACAGTCAAGTACGGAGGTAGAAACATTATATTTTTGGGCTGTTCCCTGCTAAAGGTACAGACCAACTTTGCCACATTGAGGAGCCAAAGGATGGGGCCAGGTACTGTAAAATCTTGGATGAGAACCTTCTTCCCCCCAGCCATAATACAGAAGATGTGTCATGGATGGGTCTTTCAGCATGACAGTGACCCAAAACATACCGCCAAGGCAACAAAGGAGTGGCTCTAGAAGAAGCACATTAAGGTCATGGAGTGGCCTAGCTAGTCCATAAACTTTAATTCTATAGAAAATTTATTAAGGGAGCTAATACTTTGAGTTGCCAAGTGACAGCCAAGAAACCTTAAGGATTTAGAGAAGATCTGTAAAGACAAGTGGACCAAAATCCCTCCTGAGGTGTGTGCAAACCTGGCCACTAGCTACTAGTGTGGTCTTACCTCTGTGTTTCTCCACCAAGTACTAAGTCATGTTTTGCTTGGGGATCAAATACTTATTTTACTCACTGAACTGCAACTTAGTTTATAACATTTGTATCATCAGTTTTTTTTTAAATTCCTGGTTGATATTCTATTTCTATCATATAAAATACACCTATGCTACAAAGTATAGACCCTTCATTTTTTTGTAAGTGGGCAAACTTACACAATCTGCAGGGGATCAAATAATTATTTTCCCCTGTGTAGATGTTTTTTTTTTTTTTTTTTTAATAAATACAGTGCTTTCATCCATATACAGAAATAGAAGGGACAATTTTAATTAAACAATGTATGTTTAGTATCACTTTAACCCCTTGGAGTCTAAACCTTTTTCTGACATATGTTGCGTACAAGTTAAAACCAGCATTTTTTTGCTAGAAAATTACTTAGAACGCTCAAACAATATATATATATTTTTAGCAGAGACCCTAGAGAATAAAATAGAGATCGTTGCAATATTTTATGTCACACGGTACTTGCGCAGGAGTCTTTCAAATGCATATACGTACACTCTCATAAATTAAAAAAAAAAAAAAATAGTAAAGTTAGCTCAATTCTTTTGTATAATATGAAAGATGATGTTACTCTGAGTAAATAGATACCTAACATGTCATGCGTTAAAATTGCGCACACTCGTGGAATGGCAACAAAATCTCTATAGATGAGGCTTTAACAAATTTTAATGGTTACTAGTTTAGAGTTACAGAGGATGTTTTGTGCTAGAATTATTGCTCTCGCTCTAACAATTGCTGCGATATCTCATGTGTGTGATTTGAACACCATTTATGTATGCGGGCGTGACTTGCGTATGCGTTCGCTTCTGTGCGTGAGCACGAAGTGACGGAGTGCTTTACATTTTTTTTCTTAATTATTTTATTTGTTTTTTTTTTTACATTGCCTATTTACAAAAAATGTTTTTGATCACTTTCAGAGCCGGTTCACATTTGTGCAGCTGCGGCGTTCGCATGTAATGTCGGAGCGCACTGCTCCTTCATTACATGCGTTCGGCTGTGCGGTGCGAGTTTAGCCATACACTTTGTATGGCTAAATTTGCATCGCACCCGCAGCAAACACGCACAGGACCCTATTTGGCAGCCGCATCAGGATCGGATTGCACAGCGGTTCACACTTGTGCGATCCGATCCTGTGCGAACTGCAAGATCGCACTGCGATATGCGATCAAACTGGGGGTGTGGTTAAGATTACATTGACACCCCCAGCGTATCGCATATGGCAGTGTGAAATGCCGGGGGTGCGTTTGCGATGCGGGAACAGGCTGCAGATTTGCAGCCTTCCCGCATCGCATAAGTGTGAACCGGGGCTTATTGCTGTTACAAGGAATGTAAACATCCCTTGTGACAGTAATAGGTAGTGACAGGTACTCTTTATGGAGGGATCTGAGGTCTAAAAGACCCCAAATTCTTCCTCTGCACTTAAAAGCATTCAAAACGCTAAGTTTGGCTGTTTTGAATGTTGTCATTTTTTTTTTGTTTGCAGTGTGGCACCTTTACCCCTTCCCTACCGGCCCTTGTAAAATGACGCCAGCAGGAACATTCCCTCCCTCCAGGTGAACGTCATATGACCTCCACCTGGCGATAGGGGATAAGGCGTGTCCCTCGGGACACAGTCCATCACCGATCAGGGTAAAGAGCCAATGAAAATGGCTCTTTACCACATAACCGGCTGTGTCCAATCACAGCCGGTCACATGTGCTAAGCTCAATTTCGCTGCTCCTGTGCGCCCCCGGAGGCAGGGATGAGGCATGTCACTCTGACACAGCCCATCCCCGATCAGGGTGAAGAGCCAATCCAATTGGCTGTTTACCACGTAACCGGCTGTGTCCAAGCACAGCTGTAACAAATGTCAACAAACCCAGTAACTGCCTGTAACCGGGTTATCCTCCTCACACATTGATCCTGTGTTTGAGGAGGAGATTGCCATAACAGGCAGTTACTGATTACATTGCAAAATAAAACATACACAGATTGCCCCCAGTAATAAAGAGGACCTGTCTCCAGCCTAGAGTACCTGAGTACCTGTCTCCAGCCCAGAATATCCGAGTACCTATCTGCAACCCATCAGAGTACCAGAGTGCCTGTCACCAGCCTAGAGTACCCAAGTACCTGTCTCCAGCCCAGAGTACCCGAGTACCTGTCTCCAACCCATCAGAGTACCCAAGTACTTGTCTCCAGCCCATTAGAGTACCCGAGTACCTATCTGCAGCCCATAAGAGTACCCAAGTACCTGTCTCCAGCCCAGAGTGCACGAGTACCTGTCTCCAGCCCAGAATACCCGAGTACCTATCTGCAGACCATAAGAGTACCCGAGTACCTATCTGCAGCCCATCAGAGTACCTAAGTACTTGTCTGCAGCCCATCAGAGTACCTGAGTACCTCTCTCCAGCCCATTAAAGTACCCGAGTACCTGTCTCAAGCCCATCAGAGTACCCAAGTACCTATCTACAGCCTATCAGAGTACCTGAGTACCTATCTGCAGCCTATCAGAGTACCTGAGTTCCTATCTGCAGCCCATCAGAGTACCTGAGTACCCATCTGCAGCCCTTTTGAGTACCTATCTGAAGCCCATGCCTCATAGAATATATGTTGGGGTGTTTGCTTTCCAAAATGAGGTCATTTTGTGGGTGTTTCTTTTGTCCTGGTGCTCCAGGGCCTTCAAAAGTGTGAAAGGTAGCAATAAAATTATATGTGTAATTTATGCTCCTAGAACGGCTTAAGGTGCTACTTGGATGTAGGGCCTCTGTAAAAGTCTCACACATGTGATATCGCCGTACTCAGGAGGAGTAGCAGAATGTATTTTGGGTTGTAATTTTTACTATGTACATGCTATGTGTTTGAAAAATCTTAAATATTGACAACTTTGTGTTAAAAAAAAAAATACATTTTCATTTTCTTTCCACATTTTCAAAAAACTTGTGGAAAAAAATGACATGTTCAAAAGACTCACAATGCCTCATAGAATATACGTTGGGGTGTTTACTTTCCAAAATGGGGTCATTTTGTGGGTAATTCAATTGTCCTGTGGCTCCGGGGCCTTCAAAAGTGTGATAGGTCGTCAGGAAATTACAGTAGCTCACAAAAGTGAGTACATCCCTCACATTTTATTAAATATTTTATTATATCTTTTCATCTGACAACATAGAACAAATGACACTTTGCTACAATGTAAAGTAGTGAGTGTACAGCTTGTATAACAGTGTAAATTTGCTGTCCCTTCAAAATAACTCAACACACAGCCGTTAATATCTAAACCGCTGGCAACATAAGTGAGTACACCCCTAAATGAAATGTATCAAATTGGGCGCAAATTGTCAAAATTTTGTGTGGCCACCATTATTTTCCAGCACTGCCTTAACCCTCTTTGGCTTGGAGTTCACCAGAGCTTCACAGGTTGCCACTAGAGTCCTCTTCCACTCCTCCATGATGATATAACAGAGCTGGTGGATGTTAGAGACCTTGCACTCCTCCACCTTCCATTTGAGGATGTCCCTCAGATGCTCAATAGGGTTTAGGTCTGGAGACATGCTTGGCCAGTCCATCGCCTTTACCATCAGCTTCTTTAGCAAGGCAGTGGTTGTGTTAGAGGTGTGTTTGGGGTCGTTATCATGTTGGAATATTGCTCTGCGGCCCCGTCTCCGAAGTTAGGGGGTCATGCTCTGCTTCAGTATGTCACTGTACATGTTAACATTCAAGGTTCCCTTAACCCTCTTAGCGGTATTCCCGAGCGTGGCTCGGAGTTAAATTTCAGAGCCAAAAGCAGTAACCCCGAGCCACATTTTTACTATGTACATGCTATGTGTTTGAAAAATCTTAAATATTGACAACTTTGTGTTAAAAAAAAAAATACATTTTCATTTTCTTTCCACATTTTCAAAAAACTTGTGGAAAAAAATGACATGTTCAAAAGACTCACAATGCCTCATAGAATATACGTTGGGGTGTTTACTTTCCAAAATGGGGTCATTTTGTGGGTAATTCAATTGTCCTGTGGCTCCGGGGCCTTCAAAAGTGTGATAGGTCGTCAGGAAATTACAGTAGCTCACAAAAGTGAGTACATCCCTCACATTTTATTAAATATTTTATTATATCTTTTCATCTGACAACATAGAACAAATGACACTTTGCTACAATGTAAAGTAGTGAGTGTACAGCTTGTATAACAGTGTAAATTTGCTGTCCCTTCAAAATAACTCAACACACAGCCGTTAATATCTAAACCGCTGGCAACATAAGTGAGTACACCCCTAAATGAAATGTATCAAATTGGGCGCAAATTGTCAAAATTTTGTGTGGCCACCATTATTTTCCAGCACTGCCTTAACCCTCTTTGGCTTGGAGTTCACCAGAGCTTCACAGGTTGCCACTAGAGTCCTCTTCCACTCCTCCATGATGATATAACAGAGCTGGTGGATGTTAGAGACCTTGCACTCCTCCACCTTCCATTTGAGGATGTCCCTCAGATGCTCAATAGGGTTTAGGTCTGGAGACATGCTTGGCCAGTCCATCGCCTTTACCATCAGCTTCTTTAGCAAGGCAGTGGTTGTGTTAGAGGTGTGTTTGGGGTCGTTATCATGTTGGAATATTGCTCTGCGGCCCCGTCTCCGAAGTTAGGGGGTCATGCTCTGCTTCAGTATGTCACTGTACATGTTAACATTCAAGGTTCCCTTAACCCTCTTAGCGGTATTCCCGAGCGTGGCTCGGAGTTAAATTTCAGAGCCAAAAGCAGTAACCCCGAGCTACACTCGGGGCACCGCCAGAAGCATCGCTGGATCCTGTAAGCAGGGTTACTTACCTTGTCACCGGGATCCAGCGATGTGTCCCGGCGGTGTCTAGCGGCGGATCTTCCTCCCGATCGTCTCCGTGCCCCGGCTTCCGTCTCCTGCGACGTGACGTTCGCAGGGGGGTGGAACGGGCGGCAAATTCAAATGTAAAAACACACCAAACACACTGATACAATTCAAAATAAAAAATAATCATATTAGCTTGCCCCCCAGTGCCCTGCAGTTTTACTGTACTTTTGATATATATATATATATATCATGTATATATGTATATATATGTGTGTGTGTATGTATATATATATGTAATTCTTCTGAATGAGCAGCCCAAACCAACTGTATACATTTATTATATATATATATATATATATATATATATATATATAATATGTATATATATACAGTAAAACCTTGGATTGCGAGCATAATTCGTTCCGGAAGCATGCTTGTAATCCAAAGCACTCTTATATCAAAGCAAATTTCCCCATAAGAAATAATGGAAACTCAGATGATTCGTTCCACAACCATTTATTCATAAGTCCTTCAGTTTATAGTCCATATAAAAAGATTATAGCATTGCGATAGGTTATATAACCATAAAATGTCCATCCACAAATAGCCACTTCCACAAGGGGATTAGAAGCAAAATCCAGTAGGAGCTACAGAGTATCAAAGAGAAGAAAGGCGCCTCTAAGTGTAGCAATATGGTTCCATTTAATGAAGGTACAACATTTAGCAACTCACATGGTTGATGAATAAAACAGGCACATCTAAGTATGCAGGCATCTGGGGTAAAGCTGTCCACATGGACTATCTTCTGCACCGCCGGCTGCTAGTCTGTAATCCTGACCGGGAAGACCACCCTGCAGTAAAGGGATCTAAAAGCGAGGGGCAGCATGGAAGGGATGACGTAGATGGCGGTGCAGAGGATGGTCTATGTGGACAGCTTTAGCCTGGATGCCTGCATACTTAGATGTGCCTGTTCCAATCATCAACCATGTGAGTTGCTAAATGTTTTACCTTCATTAAATGTAACCATATTGCTACACTTAGAGGCGCCTCTCTTCTCTTTTATACTCAGCTGTGACTTGAAGCTACTTGTATATCAAGACATCGCTTGTAAACCAAGTCAAAATTTATTTGAAAATTTTGCTTGTCTTGCAAAGCGCTCTTAAACCAAGTTACTCTCAAACCAAGGTTTTACTGTATATATATATATATATATATATATATATATATATATATATATATATATATATATATGTATACAGTTGGTTTGGGTTGCTCATTCACAAGAATTACATGCTAAATAATGGTACCGCTTTCAGCACCTAAAATCCAAAGAATCATACCGCCAGGGAGGTTAATGAACTGTAGCTCCACAGTGCCAGCAGCACTCATGCAGCCCTAGACCATGACACTCCCACCGCCATGCTTGACTGTAGGCAAGACACACTTGTCTTTGTACTCCTCACCTGGTTGCCGCCACACACGCTTGACACCATCTGAACCAAATACGTTTATCTTGGTCTCATCAGACCACAGGGCATGGTTCCAGTAATCCATGTCCTTAGTCTGCTTGTCTTCAGCAAACTGTTTGCAGGCTTTCTTGTGCATCATCTTTAGAAGAGGCTTCCTTCTGGGACGACAGCCATGCAGACCAATTTGATGCAGTGGAGCGTATGGTCTGAGCACTGACAGGCTGACCCCCCAGCTTTCAACCTTTGCAGCAATGCTGGCAGCACTCAAACCTCTATTTCCCAAATACAACCTCTGGATATGACACTGAGCATGTGCACTCAACTTCTTTGGTCGACCATGGCGAGGCCTGTTCTGAGTGGAATCTGTCCTGTTAAACCGCTGTATGGTCTTGGCCAACGTGCTGCAGCTAAGTTTCAGTGTCTTGGCAATTTTCTTATAGCCATCTTTATGTAGAGGAACAATTCTTTTTTTTCAGATCCTCAGAGAGTTCTTTGCCATGAGGTGTCATGTTGAACTTCGAGTGACCAGTATAAGAGAGTGAGAACGATAACACCAAATTTAACACACCTGTTCCCCATTCACACCTGAGACCTTGTAACACTAACGAGTCACATGACACCGGGGAGGAAAAACGACTAATTGGACCCAATTTGGACATTTTCACTTAGGGGTGTACTCAATTTTGTTGCTAGCGGTTTAGGCTTTAATGGGTGTGTGTTGAGTTATTTTGAGGGGACAGAAAATTTACACTGTCATACAAGCTGTACACTCACTACTTCACATTGTAGCAAAGTGTAATTTCTTCAGTGTTGTCACTGAAGAAATTACTGTTGTCAAATATATAATAAAATATTTACAAATATGTGAGGGGTGTATTCACTTTTGTGAGATACCGTATATGTGTAATTTACGCTCCTAGAACGCCTGACTGTGCTTCCTGCATGTTGGACCTCTCTATGTGGCCAAGCTGTGTAAAAGTCTAACACATGTGGTTTTGCTATACTCAGGAGGACTACCAGAATGTATTTTGGGGTGTAATTGCAAGAGGACATATACTGTGTGTGAGACATAACTTGTAGTTATGACAATTTTGTGTAAAAAAAACAAACAATAATTTCTTCATTTTTCCAAGAATTGTGGTAAAAAATTACAACTTAAGAAAACTCACCATGCCTCTTACCAAATTCCTTGGACTGTCTACTTCCAAAAAAAGGGGCAATTTGGGGGGTATTTGTACTGTCCTGACATTTCAGGGCCTCAAGAAATTAAATAGGCCGTCAGGTGTGATTAGGTGTGATCAATTTTCAATGATTGGCCCCATAGCTTGTAGACTCTACAACTTCCACACAGACTAAGGCT
This sequence comes from Pelophylax lessonae, assembly GCF_965119305.1. Classification (NCBI taxonomy): domain Eukaryota; kingdom Metazoa; phylum Chordata; class Amphibia; order Anura; family Ranidae; genus Pelophylax; species Pelophylax lessonae. Next base: position 569,633,080 of record NC_138769.1, read on the forward strand.
GGCCATACACTATACAATTTTCTTATTCAATTTCCTTTAGATTTACCTTAAACTATGTAGTGCAAGGGCCTGCATGACTGCATACAAATTGAAAGTGTTTAGGTTTGACCCTATATTACATGGTTTTGGTAAATCTAAAGGAAAGTTGAACAAGAAAATTGTATAGTGTATGGCCAGCCTAAGTAATATCCTCTAATTTGGGCCCAAATTTATGAACAAAAAGTACTTATTTGCAAAATTTTACATTAGAAACTAAAAAAAAAAAGTTTTGTTTTTTTTTTTAGAAATTTTCACTCTATTTTTATTTATTCACTTTACATTGACACCCACAGCAGTTCGCAGATATGTGAACCGCCTGAGATTTAGGTGCGTTGCGGGAACCCACACAGGGATCGCAGGGTTTCCCTCATCGCACTGGTGTGAATCAAGCCTTAATCAATGTGCATCTGCTTTTGATTTTAATTTAATATTACTTTGTCAGACTACACCATTTAAACATTTGTTGTGAAAAGCAAAATAAGCCTCTATCTAGTGGGTAGGAGCCAACATGGCCACCCACTAAGTAAATTTTGATAAGTTCATAAGGAAGTTGCTGAAAATTAAACAGTGTAAGGCCAGCTTAACAGTCAAAGTGTATGGACGTACCAAGCAGTGTTCTTTTCAGGAGCTCACACAGGGAGTAAACCTTGCTGTGTGTTATTAAATGAAAGTTCCAGTACTCAATGCTAATGAGTACTGATGGGGTCAGTTATTATTGGATTTATATTCAGAACTGCACAGAGCGTACCAACATTGTATTTTTAATAATACATTTTTATGGTACATCAGATAATTGTATCTGTAATAGAAAACTGTCATCTGAAGGATTGATAGCTGTGAAAAATGTCTCCAGTATTCTGTCCTTTTTTAGGCAACTTTTTTCTTGTTTAAAGATATAAAAATCTGTGCTAGTGACGCTGAAATGAAAGCATCTGATTGGTGATTGTGGTACACGCTAACAAAAGACACTTTGCCACCTGAGGTCTTTTGTGTGATTGTAATTCATTGTCAAAGCTCTTAGGTCTCTTTTACAAGGGCGACCATGAGGTGGTAAAAACAGGTGGGTGATCCGATTCCAAATTGTTTCTCTGTTTTAAATAATAACTCAGTATGGGCATTTACCAGAAATATACTATAGTTTTTAATTTTAAATTGATACAACCATCAAAAAATGCATGATTCACTGTTTTTTTTTGTCACTTAAAATATGAAATGAAGATTTAGCAGGAAGGTTCTATGCAGACCTTGGATACAAGGGGGCTTGGCTTGCCCAGACTTGTATACTTACTATTTGGCAGCCATGCTCGCCAATGATCAGGAGTCCATAGACTGAATCTATTCGCTCCTGATATGGTTTAGCCTAAGATATATATTGATTTACTAATTTACTTAAAGAGGAGCTCCAGGCTCCTTCAGAAAAAAATTAAAAGTCAGTAGCTACAAATACTGTAGTAGCTGATTTTTAATACTAGGACACTTACCTGTCCAGGAGTCCAGCGGTGTCCTCACCCGAGCCGATTTTTCAATTGGTTATTGGGTGCTGCTAGTGCTGCTGCAATCTCCACTAAGGGAAATCGGCAGTCAAGCCTTGCGGCTTCAAAGCCGGCTCCATACTGTGCATGCGCAAAGCACACCTTTGAATGGGCCGGCAGCGGGGTAAGGAGGAGGGGGACCGAACGTCCGGCTGAGTTTGCCACAGTGAACTCAGCCGGAAGTGAAAATGGGTACCTGTAAAAAAACAGGTACCCGCTCCCCTCCAAAAGGTGCCAAATGTGGCAGCAGAGAAGGGGAGGAGGCAGAAAAGCAGAGCTTCCCGTTTTGGGGGGAGCTCCACTTTAATGGCAGGATCAACATGTATTTGTGGGACTTTGCAAGCAGACCTGTCAATGCAGATGGGCTTATGGTTATTTATTTTTTAATTTTTATTTCTATCAATTTTATTTTAAAGTAGGAGACCATAGTTCCACTTTAACAATAACTATTTTTATTTCTACTCAAAGGTCAACCCTAACGCTTAAAAAAGAGTTTTAAAGTTCATTGACAGCTGACAGACTAGCCAACGGCCAATCTGAGACCTGCAAGCAAGCAGCTGCAAAAACATTAGCATGGTTTGACTGTGGGTGGGGAGCTGATATCCCTCCCTCTGTCCTGGTGACCTCAACTGCGCTGAGACTGTTGAGCTACTGGAGCCCAATAGCTTGGACTTCTTTGATTTTCTCTATGTGAAAAAAGTGTTCACTACAGAACTTTCTGTGGTAATATTGAGAGGCTGGTGGGATCAAAAGATTCAAGAACCAAGCACAATGGGAAGGAAAATAGGTTGTTCACGCTGCAAGAGAATTTTTCCTTAGCTTGGTGAATGAGGTGAAGCTCTGCTGACTTCCATCATCAAGTGAAAGCAAAAATATTTTTTCTTTTTGTTTTCCTTGCATGATTGGGTATTCTTTGCAAAGTGAATTTTTCATCTCTCAGAAATCTGTGAGCTTCTTTGCACTGTCCGCTACTCAAAACTCATGCGGAAGGGCTAAATTCTACTGTTGCGTTGAGAAACATTTTGCACTGTATATCATTCTTTCTTACATTCACTATTTTTTACACCAAAAGCAAACATAAAAATATACAAGTTGAATGACATCAATGTCCACTATTAGTGTCACAGCTCATGTGTAAATTGCAAGTTTATTTTTAAATAATAAAATAGATTATAATGTAAGATTTTTTTTTCTTGGTTTCCGCATAAATCTGTTGAGCAATGCTCAGTAACAGCCTACAATATGTAAGCACTCTGTGCCAGAATGACAACAGATAGTCATAGACATCACCACAGCTGACTTTGTAGATGTTTGTTTGAGTCTGTGTTGTTTTCAGCCCGATACAGAAGACTTAATTGTGCATGCTGCTTGGCAGCTTCTATTGGGACAGCTCTTTTAGTAGAAAGGCAGATAGAAGAGGCGTGTGCTCATTGTAGTGGAAATCGGAAAGTAGGAAATGGACTACCGTGCACCTTCCTGTAATACAACATGCCAAAATACTCTAAGAAAGATAGATGCTTAGCCTATGAAACTGTAGCGCCCTCCTTAACCCTGGATGGTGGTACCCCCAGAGACAGGGGTGGGCCAGCATTTCATCTCAGGGTGTAGAATACTTAGGCAATAGTGGGATGTGAACAGATGGCATGTACCAGTGCACCAGCATGCACTAGTGGCCAAAAACCTCCTACAGGGTTGTGGGCAGGGCTTAAGGTGCCCTAGCGGGGACACTGTAGAACTTCACTCATAATGCATGTTGCACAGGCAGGAGCCATTGTCTTCTGAAATAAACATTAATGGATACTCCAGACTTAGAAGTGAGCAGAGCATTTGCATAGTTAAAACTTTGTAATCCATGGCCACACTTCTTACACTGTTGACATTAAAGCACTTTGGACACAACTGCTAGAGACTACCTTTCCCCATGTATGCAGCATTTGTGAGCTTCCAGGAATACAGGCATTCGTAGCAGAGGCTGGGACGCTTGCCGACCGCCGCAATACAAAGGAGGGAAAGGAGATACAGGAGGGTGCTGCAGATCCCCGGAGAATATCTTCCGAATACCCAAAACGATTTGTACTGCCGAATTGCCTAGTGCCAGGAGAGCACAACAAATAGCTGTTCTCTTCTATATCTTTGTATGTGGGGACTATATGGTCCATCTCAAGTAATATAGGAGCAGGATATTCAAGGAATCGAGGAGAGGTCTGATCCACCCAGTTAAAGGGATCATAGGCGTTGGGGGTCCTTGTGACCTGTTGGAAGCTGGTAAGAGGCCACGTGTGATACACCCCAGCACCTGGAGCACTGTGAATGGGGAAAAAAATCAAAGATTTAAAAAGCACAATCTGGTTGCACGAATTGCCCGGATTTTTCTAGAGTCACTATTTTTGAGCACTTTCTGTTATTATATGTGATTTTATTTATTGGTGGATACACTAGCAGGCACTTTTGTGGATTCATTTATTATAAAAAGTTTTTTATAAAAATCAAGGTTAGCACTTGCACTTTAAATAGATTATGCACCTGTAAGCACCTTCTTTTGCTTGTTGCACTAATTGGATAACAATATATGCACTAATATAAGTCAACACTTATAATTGTAGCACTAGTAAGCACCTTGATATACATGAATCACATCTTGCACTTTATATAAGCACGTATAATTTTATATTGTCATATTATTTAATATTTTTTATATTTATAAAATACATGACATCTTAATATCTACATTCAGCAAAAGATTACCAGCGCCTTTTTACCTATGATATATACCTATTTATTGTTTTAAACAATTAAAGGAGCAGCAGGTTATAATATCTTTTTTTAAAGGGCCAGGCGCCTTCGCCATTTTTTCTGTTGATAATTTTATTTCGGTATTGTGTTTATACCAGTTTATGTTGTCAATAAATGATTTTTATCATGGCCGCACTTGTTCAACAATGTTTTTTTGTCAATTACAATGCTTGGTGTGAAACAAATTTTTATACCGATTTTTAATCGAAAATTAGGGGTGCGCGTTATACATGTGTGCGCGTTATACTCGAATAAATATGGTAGATACTTTTTTCTTCTGCTTATGAGAAATTTATAGCTGAAATTTACTAGGAAACCAATCTCTCCTGGGTGTGTCGGTCTCCTGTGTCTCCCACCGGTCTCAGTGATTCCTCCTGCTGACCTCTATGGCAGGAGCCAGGTGTTTACTTTTTTTTTTTTTTACAGGGAACAGCTTTATTTGCACTTTTAGATCAGTGACAGAGATGTGTTAATAAATGTCTACTTTTTTGCTTCTGTTAGATCTTCTGGTCATCTTTTTACTAAATGGACCCCTTACAAAAGCCATAAGAATCTCTAATAAGAACCCATGTATACTGTCACATACAAGGCTATCTGTGCACTTGTGTTCACTTCAAACATTCCCTTACATGGAGCTTCATTTTTTCTTATGTCCCTTCATATGTTAGTATATGTAGCCCATAATGTGTCTCTGTGGCACTAGTTATGAGAGATTGTGGTGTAAAAGCTGTTAAAAGTTGAAGACCTTTTGTATAAAGGACAGGATATCCTGAGTGAAAAAAAAATTCAGCGCTATTCCTGTGTATTAACCACCTATTACTCAACTCTATATACTATAGGAAGTAGCTAGCACCACTATGCATCAAACCACCTGTACAAAAAACAAGTAATATATATAGTCACCAAAAAAATGCAGCGCTCTCCTTCAATAAGGCTACGTTCACATCTAGGCGTTGCTATTTTATAGGCGTTTTTCTGGCGTTTTTTTATAGGCGTTTTTACAAGCGTTTTCCAGGTGTTTGGAGGAAGGCATTGACATCTAAAAAAAATGCCTGTAATCTACCCAAAAAGAAGCTCATGTACTTTTTGGAGCATCAGGCGTTTTGCTCAAGGCGTCTGAACGCTCAGATGTGAACAGGGGCCATTGAAATGAATAGGATTTGTCTTATTGGGCGTTTTGTGAGCTGATCCTTAGAGTTGAAAAACGCCTCAAAACGCCTACATGTGAACGTAGCCTAAAGTGCATTCAAAACAGAAAACAGTGTAAAAATCAATGTATAATAAATGAATTATTAACGTGGGTCCATCTTTTCTTTTATATATATATATATACAATTCATCATCCTATGTATCGTGCTAGGTATTAATAGCAATGTAAAAAATGAAAATCTAGTCATTGCCAACATTAATATTATATATTTCTGTTGGAGGCTTTTTGGTTTTCATTGTCAGGCGTGGTGTTAGGTATTGAGTATTGCCATGTTGGATAGGGAGCGATTCGTGTTTTTGATCTCCTGCAATCTAAAATGTATTCAGCAAGCCAAAGAAAGGTATTCTTTTCCTGTTACTATGTATGTAATACAGAAATTATCTATTTTACAGATTGATTATTACACCCCGTTCATCTTGTCTCTTCTTTCCTCTACAGCTGACAATAAATGAAGCAGCGGCTCAATGCTGTATAAGGGATAACACCTTGCTCCTGCGGAGGGTGGAATTATTCTCGCTGGCCAGGCAGGCTGCTCGGGAAAGCTCTTACTTAGCATCTCTGAAATGCTCCAGGTAAGTTCACAAATAACATTCTGATTAGAAAAGCCATATGGCACATTACAATGTGGAGAAATTCAAGCTGTCATTTACAGATGGTTCCTGTAATACTTCAGCAGTGCAGAACCTAAGTGGTATTACTTAAATGAGTTTGAAATGATTTATTCTTATAAACAAGAACTGAGGAATGGAAGTGTGAAATTGTAGCTCACAGCAGACAGTAAATCCGTATTCATCTTGCAACTAAAATAAAATAAAAGAGAAGAGGGACGCCAACCCTTAGGGTGCACTTACGTGAAATATATTATAGCGATGCTGCTGCCTCCTTAGGTGTCACGCAACACTCAAAAAATATACACTATATTGTCAAAAGTATTGGAACACCTTTCTTTACATGCACATGAACTGTAATGGCACCCCAGTCTTAGTCTGTAGGGTTCAATGTTGAGTTGGCCCACCCTTTGCAGCTATAACAGCTTCAACTCTTCTGGGAAGGCTGTCCACAAGGTTTAGGAGTGTGTCTATGGGAATGTTTGACTATTCTTCCAGAAGTGCTTTTCTGAGGTCAGGCACTGATGTGCACGAAAAGGCCTGGCTTGCAGTCTCTGCTATAATTCATCCCAAAGGTGTTCTATCAGGTTGAGGTCAGGACTCTGTGCAGACCAGCCAAGTTCCTCGATCCCAAACTCGGCCATTCAGGTCTTTATGAACCTTTCTTTGTGCACTGGTCCAAATCATTTGGTGGTGGTGGTGTGGGGGGGGGGGGGGGGGGATTATGGTGCAGGGTTGCATTTCAGGGGTTGGGCTTGGCCCCTTAGTTTCAGTGAAGGGAACTCCTAAAGCGTCAGCATACCAAGACGTTTTGGACAATTTCATGCTCCCAACTTTGTAGGAACAATTTGGGGGTTGATCCTTCCTGTTCCAACATGACTGTGCACCAGTGCACAAAGTAGGGTCCATAAAGGATATAGATGAGCAAGTTTGGAGTGGAAGAAATCGACTGGTCTGACCTCAATCCAATAGAACACCTTTGGAATGATTTAGAGAGCAGACTGCAAGCCAGGCCTTCTCTCCAACATCAGTGCCTGGCCTCACAAATGCGCTTCTGGAAGAATGGTCAAACATTCCCATAGACACACTCCTAAACCATGTGAACAGCTTTTCTAGAAGAGTTGAAGCTGTTATAGCTGCAAAGGGTGGGCCAACTCAATATTGAACCTTCCGGACTAAGACTGGGATGCCATTAAAGTTCATGTGCGTGTAAAGGCAGGTGTCCCAATACTTTTGACAATATAGTGGATATGTGTACAAAGGTAAAGCGCTTCACCAGAAAAATGTGTGCACTGATGTATCAACATAAATACACAATAATGAACACAAAGTAAACAGTCTGTATATATATAACTGTGCATCAACATCTATTATGCAAATAAAAAGTTCATATAATGTCAATAATCATGTAAATTATCCTCCGACCTCGTGCAAATGGTGATATGAAATGTGTATATTCCTTCTTAAATCTAATGTGTTTGCAATGCAAGCTTAGCAGACAACAATGGCTAAAAATGACCCGATCAGCATGTAGCAAACTTGAGTCTCCAGAAGTATACTGTAGTAAAAGGAACATTCACACTCCAGCAGTACCCAGGGCATTAGAAGCTTCTCTGTAGATGGTGGTAACAAATACCATGCAAAAATAATTCTGTATAGTGTAGTACTTATATAAACATATATTATTAAATGATGCCACAAATAAAAACAATGGGGTTGAATTAGTAAAAGACAAACAGACTGTGCACTATGCAAAGTGCAGTTGCACCTAATCTTAGTAAATGAGGTAAAGCTTCACTTTGCAAAGAATACCCAAGCACTGAAAGGAAAACTAAAAAACAACATTTTTGCTTGCATATAATTGGATGATAGAAGTCAGCAGATCTTCTGCTCATGTACTAATCTCTGTAGCAACTGCTCTTGCAGAGTGCAACTGCACTTTACAAAATGCACAGTCTGTTTGCCTTTAGTAAATCAACAAATAGCACCAATGCAAACAGGCTATGCTGATCAGAAGGGGAGCAGGACCATGCAGTTTTGTGGCAGTGCATTTTTGAAAAGTAGGGAATGCACTACTTTTTGTGCAATCCAGTGTGATTTCAGCTAAATCTCAAACTCCATTGAGTTGCACAGGAATTCCTGTTCCTGTGCGATTGAGGTGATAACTGCTCCTTATTGCGTTTTGGAAGTGTAAGGATCTTCTGCCCTCTATTGTTAGCTGCTCATGTCCCAGTGTTATGTATAATTATGTATTACCACTTCATTTCTCTGTGGTCTGGATTAGGAAACTCCAAAAGGAGGAAGTGGAGAAAGAGAGAGAGAAAGCTGCTGTTGTATTTTTACCCAGACCAAAAGTGGAGATTATTATGCAAGTATTCCTACGTTCTAATAGTTTAACTGCAGCTGCCAATAGCTTTTGGGTTGGGCATCTGAATCCTTATGACAGACAGAGTATCTCTCTCTCATGCACTGTGCCAGATAGTTAGGTCTGTGCTACTGTTTATGTATAGTGGTCACCATCCAGTATATTAGTTTTTGCACCCGTTTATTACAATAGATTTTATATACAGCTCCTGTTATTTTAGGTATACTGTATACAGCTCTTGTTTTTATAGTTAACCCTGTTCCCTCTGGTCTGGGATTCTGTAGCTAGTTTTTAGCTTAGGACTCGAGGTCTGGCTGCATGTCAGATAAGAAACTTCTAGGGAGGCGTGGGCGAATTTTTGTCCCATATCTAATGTGGACAAAAAATATTGGCCAAGCTGCTGACTAATGGGTTGAAAAAAATCCTCCATAAACTGATCCATAAAGATTAAGTGTCCCCCTGAGATGGCGGTGGACAACATCCGTCAGTCAATCTTGCTGACGCATATAGCCTAACAGAGATTCCAACAAATGATGTTGCTCTCACCAGATATTTACAAGGCCTTTGATACACTTTCATGGTTGTATCTTTGAGCAGTGCTAACACACAGGGGCTTTGAGACCTCTTTTCTCGCATGGATTAACTCTTTGCATTGGACCCTGTCTGCAAAAGTGCATTACCTTGACTATGAATCTCCTTTGTTTAACATCTTAGGGATGCCTGATGTCTCCTCTGCTGTTCATTTTGACTCTGGAGCCTCTAGTATCACGTATAAGACTCAATAAAAATATTGCAGGGATAGAAGTAGCGGGCATACCCCACTAACTGGCTATGTTTGCAGACGATATCCTTTCATATATTACATAGACTCATACTACTCTGCCTAGTTTAGTCTCTTTACTGTGGAGTTTTGCCTCCCTCTCTAGTTTACATGTTAGCCAACATTAGGTTTACAAATCTATCAAGACTTATTTTCCTGATGTCCTCATATCAAACATTATTTGAAGAGATGTATCCACCTCTTATAAAGTCACTTACTAGTGACCTTTGAGGTATGTAACAAGATATGGGAAAATCTTCTGCTAATGTTCTGACAATTAATGTTCTGAGAATTCATATAAGGTACTGACTCCGTGGTATTACACCTCAGCTAGAATTGCTCGATGTCTTCCGACCTATCCGCCCACCTGTTTCAGGGGATGCCCAGACTGAGGCTTTATGAAACACATTTGGTGGGCTGTTGACAGTAGATATAAGCCCTCTGTTAGCTGATTCTGGGTCACAAGTGCACTGCTGTGGCCCCCACGAGAAGTATGACCAAAAAAGCTTTGGCTGTACTTCTCTTTTAATATCTGTGTGCACTGTACCCGGGTATATGTGCACAATTCCACCAGGACTTTTGCTGAGACTCTTGCTGATTATACCTGTTTGTACATTGGATGTATACACTATTAGTAATCTTTTCTTATATAAAGTTTGTATTATTTCTAAACATGTGTGCCTCTATATACTTATGGTTAATGATATTTGCTGGTTTCAGTAGTTCCTCTACTCCCAATTACTTTGATTAATTTCTCAGGAAGGGAATCCCCTCTGTTCGCAGCTCCCTGTCATAGGTGGAGGCACTGCTAACTTCATTATTAAAGTAGACGTTAATCCAAAAACGAACTAAATCTAAACGTACTCGCAACCACGTTCTAAACCCAATCTATCTAGTCCTGTAAAGAAGAAATCTCTAAACGTACTTGTTCTGCAGCCGGTCTGGTCCCAAGCTGAGCTGTCAGCGGCAGCTTTAGTGTGTGGAAGTGTGCAGGAAAGGCAGCCGACAACAAAAACCCCATAGTAAGTCTATGGGTGAGATCACTTCCCAGGCATTTCCCGGCCCTTGTCGGTTCTCTCCTGCACACAGTATCTGCCGCTGAAAACTGAACCAGAGCGGCTTCAGTAAAGCAATGTATAGTGATTTGTTTACAGGGTTAGATAGATTCATTTTAGAATGTGGCTGTTCTGTTCTCACTACACGTATGCCCCAGGCGTATGCAGCTCAACATACAGCTAAACCTTTAATCCTGCAATAACCAGTCCTTTTGTAACTTAAGGCTTTATTCCAGAGATAGAATAGTGGTCACAGGTTACAAGTCAGAATGGAAATGCGAATAGGATTGTGAATAGAGTCAGGACTGATTAGATAGGATTGAGAATATGGTGAAACTGGAAATAAACAGACAAAGCATACAGTCAGTATACAAACATTAACAAACATATGCATTGAGTATATAACTGATAGTTCTGAGCATACCAGCGATGCTACAAAGGGGGGTTCAGGAATCTTCTAACAGGAACCTCAGATTCTGTCTGCTCTTTCCTGAGGTAAATCTAAACGAGATTCTCCTCAGAGAGGGGAGGAACTAATCCAGCAATAGAGTACAGGAAGTACCATAAAGTGCTGTATAACAGTCTATGTCACAGTGGCATCTTGTGGACAAGATTGGTAATACAAGTGCCAATGGAATTAATTACTTCCAAGCTGAAGGCATGACACTCCCCATCTGGTATCATCAGATACCACTATTTATTCTTCAGATGGTAACAACAAACTAGTTCAGGAACTGATCTGAGGAACAACTTCGTTGTTTCTCTGGATCTTGACTTCCACTTTACATGGGAGTGATGACGTGACACAATCAAGTGAGCGATGTGGTGGTGACCAGGAACTGTTAGAGGGTTTCTCTCTTCTGACTCTAGGTTGGCTTGCCTTAGACGACCACCTACCCTAAGTAGTCCATTTGGATCAAGGAACGGGTCGAGTTTTCTCAGGGCACTGTCTCTAAGGATAGGTTTCCCGTTCAAGGTACAGTCAATCTCCTTAGCATAGGCTTCATGCTGTACAGTGCGGATGATAAGATCCTGAGACTGCTGTAGCTCTAATACCGAACTGATCCTTTCACAATGGTGCCATCCCTTGCGGTCACAGCTGCTTGAGTCACCTCTAAAAGAGCGAGCTATATGGATAAGACAAGAAATAGCTCGAACAAGTGTCTTCCATTTTGAGAATCTGGTAAATCTGTCAGATTTAAGCTGACAACCTGAAGTTGTAGTATGAAATGTTGAGATCTCAGAAAGGATGTCAGTATCTGAGTCTGGATCTATTAGTTCAACAGTGTCACTTTTAGGAAAAGTTTGTTCCGCATTGTACAAGAATGCAGGTCCAGTAAACCATATTGTGTCTTTAAGGTTACATGCAGCAACAGCTCTTGTAGCATGGTCTGCAGGGTTGTAGTCAGTAGGTACATAGTGCCATTGTGTTGGTGGATCTCCTAATCCTCAACACTCTGTTGTTGACATAAACGTAGAAACGTCTGGTCTCATTGTAGATGTAGCCTAGAACTACCTTGCTGTCTGTGTAGAGCTGAACATCTTTAAGGTCAATGTCCATCTCTTAGGTTATTAGCTCTGCTAGTTCAACAGCTAGTACTGCAGCACAAAGTTCTAGCCTAGGTATAGTATGCTCGGGGTGTGGAGCAAGCTTTGCCCATGATGAATCCTACGTGGCATCGTGCTGTAGTGTCAACAGTCCTTAAGTAGGCCACAGCAGCTATTGCCTTGACAGAAGCATCACAGAATATGCAAAGGTTTTCACTCTGTATCTCTGTAGAAGGTACAGGAGCATATGGGCGTGAAACATGGAGATCAGATAAGACTGATAGAGAGTCCCTCCACTCTACCCAAGAGTTCCTCTTATCGAGGGGTAGTGGGGCATCCCAATCGGATGTTTCACAAATCAAGTCTCTGCGAGTGAAGGGTCTTTCTTCTCCATTTACTTGGAAGGTAAAGGAATCAGATTTCAAGTCCCAAAGTAGACCTAGACTGCGCAGTACAGGTAAAGAGTCTGTACCCAGATCTAAGTCCTTTAGATCACTGGAATTGTCTTGAGCGGGGAAAGCTTCCATTACCTCTTTGCTGTTAGAAGCAATCTTGTGAAGCCTGAGATTTGAACAAGCGAGCATTTCCTGTGCTCTTTTAAGAAGACAAATTGCAGACTCACTGGAAGGTAAGGATTTTAAACAGTCATCCACATAAAAGTCTTTCTCTATGAATTGTCTTGCATCTGAGCCAAACTCAAGTTCACCTTCTTGGGCGGAATGTCTGAGTCCGTAGATAGCGACTGCAGGTGAAGGGCTATTGCCAAAGATGTGTACCCTCATGCGATACTCTGAGATATCTTTTGAAGGATCATTGTCTTGGAACCAAAGGAACCTTAGGAAGTTCCTGTCTTCCTCTCTGACCAAGAAACAATGGAACATCTGCTGGATGTCAGCTATGAAGGCAATAGAATCTTTGCGGAAGCGTAAGAGCACTCCCAGGAGTTTGTTGTTAAGGTCTGGGCCTGTCAAAAGGACATCGTTTAAGGAGATACCCTTGTATTTGGCACTAGATTCAAACACTACTCTGATTTGACCTGGCTTTTCGGGATGGTACACTCCGAATATAGGGAGATACCAACACTCTTCAGAGTCTTTAGGGGTGGGAGCCACCTCGGCATGACCGTTCTCAAAGATCTTACCCATGAAAGAAAAGAAATGTTCCTTCATCTCTGGCTTTCTTTGCAAATTACGTTTAAGGGAAGCAAAACGTTGTAACGCTTGTTCTTTGTTATTGGGTAAGCGTTGTCTCTGTGGTCTGAAGGGAAGAGGTGCAACCCAGCTGTTTGTGTTGTCTTTGACTAGACCTTGCTCCATTATTTCTAAGAAGAGTTTGTCTTCGATAGACATTGCCACACGATTGTCATCTTTAGTTCTCTGAAAGACTGTGCACCCTAAATGGTCTTGGTCACTGTCACAGGCAAAGTTGTCACTAGTGGGGCTTGTGAAGGGACAAGATGAGTGGGTGGTGTAGGCTAAATCCTTAACAAGGAAATGGTTGTGGCATGGCTGGAAAAGAGAGGGACGTCCATTCTCTAGGGTATTTGTGAGCATGCTGCTAACGGAGTTAGGTTTGTGCACACTTCCTAGACAGACATCTCCTATGATGACCCATCCGAGGTCTAACTTCTGAGCATAAGGAGCGTTATTGGGACCATTAATTTGAGCTCTTGATTTGTGGGCTTGTAAGATATCTCTCCCAAGGAGTAGGATAATCTGAGCCTGAGGATCAAGTTCTGGTATCAGATGTGCTATGCGTTTCAAGTGTGGGTGATGAGCAGCTACATCTGGTGTAGGAATTTCAGATCTATGATCAGGGATCTGATTGCATTCAATAAGAGTTGGCAAAGACAAGCGAGATCGCCCATCGATGGACTCGATTTGGTAGCCGGATGCTCTCCTACCAGCCGTCTCCACTATTCCTGCACAAGTTTTCAAGGAGTAGGGAATGCTGGGGCCTTTAATGCCGAACATGTCAAAGAAAGTTGAGCTGGCTAATGACTTGTTACTTTGGTCATCCAGGATTACATAAAGCTTACTAGCTTTGTCTTTTTGGCCTGCTGGGTAGACTCTGACTAGGCAGATTTTGGAGCAGGACCTACGACCTATGGCTCCTTTGCATATCTCTGTACATTGTGAAGTGACCTCTGGTGTAGTTGTGGTGGTGTGCTCCTCCTCCCCGCCGTGCTCACTAGTGCTGAGGGTGTGTTGTAAAGTCCATGGAGCTGGCCCAGGATGTAACCCTGTGTTGTGATCTGAGCTGTCACATTCTGTGCATTTCAAACTGACCTTACAGTCCTTGGCGAGATGAGATGTTGAAGAGCAGCACCTGTAGCAGATGTGGTTCTCCTTGAGGAAGGCTTTGCGGTCCTGCAGGGTTTTCTCTCTGAAGGCTCTGCATTTTAGGAGAGGATGTGGCTTCCGATGCAAGGGACACTGCTTACCAGGATCATTGACCTTTGTCTCTGAGTTAGAGAAGTTGGCAGACCTGTGAAAGGAACCTGGAGGAGACACGTTAGTTTTGTGTACTGCTACTGGAGGTTTGCGAGGGTTAAGTCCCACAGGAGCGGCACACAACAGCGTAAAATCAAAACTTGGATCATTTTTGGTTTTAGCTTGCTGGCACACAAAGTCCACAAAAACAGAAAAAGGAGGGAATGAAACATCATGCTGTCTTTTATATTGGGATCCATGTGTAATCCACTGCTCTTGCAAGTTATAGGGTAACTTTTGCACAATGGGGTTGACACCTCTGGCTGTGTCAAGGAATGCAAGTCCTTGTAAGTCTCCCTCAGATTTAGCTACTTGAAGTTCCATTAGCAAGTCACTTAACTCTCTAAGTTTATGGTAGGCTTTGCTAGGTATTCTGGGAAAGTTATCAAGTCTTTTGAATAATGCATTTTCTACTGCTTCTGCTGAACCATAACACTCATCAAGTCTATCCCAGATTGTTCTAAGACCAGTGTCTGGGTAGTTTATATTTATTGTCCTGATTCGCCTGGCATGCTCGGCAGACTCATTTCCAAGCCATTTGATCAGGAGGTCTACCTCTTCGCTGCAAGATAGCCCTAAGTCTCTGATAGTGTTTTGAAAGGATGACCGCCAGGCTCTGTAGTTTTCAGGGCGGTCATTAAACTTTTCAAGTCCTTTGGTGACTAACTTGCGTCGTGCAAAGAACCTTGCAAAGTCTATGGTGGCTTGGTTAGCCTGCTGTGAGTTGTCATGGTAAGATGGCTGTGTGTAGTCATACCTTTTGCTGGCACCAAGCTGTCCTCTGATGTACCGTTCTGGCTTGGGCGTTGGTTCTGGAGGGCGATTAGAGGGTGATTCTATTATCTCACTTATGGGGAGTCTGACGTAGGAGACGTCACTTTGTACGGATTTCTCCCGTTTGCAGGCTCTAGGCTTGTCACTGACTTGCGGCGGTACCGTGGAGTGTCTTTGGCTTGTCTCTTTGACATCATCTTTGACACTGCTTGTTTTAAAGTGTTGATTGATGTAATCTGAAGTTTGTTGTAGAGAACTTGAAGTTTCAGTTGCTGGATCGAGAATATTGCTGCGTCTGCTGCGTTCACTTCTCGGGTATACAGCTAATTCTAAGGCGTCTGCTTCAGCTATGGCTGCTGCTACTTCCTTCTCTACGGCGAGTTTCTCTAGGGCTACTTCTAGGAGGGCCTCCTCTGCCTCTTTCTGCGTTTTTAGGAGGGCTTCCTCTGCCTTTGCTTTTAGGAGGGCTTCCTCTGTCTTTGCTTTTAGGAGATCTTCCTCTGTCTCTTTTTTTTATCCTCACTTTCTCCTGTTTAATCTGCATTTCTTGCTCAGCAAAGGCTGCTCGCGCCTTGGCGGCTTCAGCTTTCGCACGTGCTATGGCGAGTGCACTGCTTGAGGAGGAAGATCTAGAGGAGCCGGAAACTCTGGACCTTGTCTTGATTGAGGATGACTGGCTGTGTGACATGATGCTTGCAGGAATGCTTGACTGTGTAGAGACTGCTGTATTGCATATGCAGATGACTGCGCTGGCAGAGTAGCAGGCCTCTGTATAGTCTCTGTCCTAAATCCCACTTGCTGGATAGCCGCTGTTTCACTGTTCTGTTCTCACTACACGTATGCCCCAGGCGTGTGCAGCTCAACATACAGCTAAACCTTTAATCCTGCAATAACCAGTCCTTTTGTAACTTAAGGCTTTATTCCAGAGATAGAATAGTGGTCACAGGTTACAAGTCAGAATGGAAATGCGAATAGGATTGTGAATAGAGTCAGGACTGATTAGATAGGATTGAGAATATGGTGAAACTGGAAATAAACAGACAAAGCATACAGTCAGTATACAAACATTAACAAACATATGCATTGAGTATATAACTGATAGTTCTGAGCATACCAGCGATGCTACAAAGGGGGGTTCAGGAATCTTCCCACAAGAACCTCAGATTCTGTCTGCTCTTTCCTGAGGTAAATCTAAACGAGATTCTCCTCAGAGAGGGGAGGAACTAATCCAGCAATAGAGTACAGGAATAACCATAAAGTGCTGTATAACAGTCTATGTCACAGTGGCATCTTGTGGACAAGATTGGTAATACAAGTTCCAATGGAATTAATTACTTCCAAGCTGAAGGCATGACAGTGGCTGAGAATAAGATTTAGCTTTAGAAAGTTTTTGACTGAACTTCCACTTTAGGCCTACTCTTCTACTTAAGTTTTGGTTCTGTTATTACCTACAGGTTTGATGCAATATCCTGTTTAGGGAAGGCCATTTTTCATATTCCCCAAAAGAGGGCTACAGAATTTTATAACTAAATGGAGATGCCTGAGAGTCCTAAAATATAGAATTAACAATAGTGTGATCATTTTGACCACCCTGATAAAGAAAATGATTCCTTGCTCGTTTTAGAGTTGCAGAATGAGTTGAGAGCGTTCCACTTGTACAGTGTGTTAATAATGTAAGTCAACCTTTTAGCTTAATATGAAATATAACTAAAGAGGCTTGCTACATTGGAATTTAAAAGTAAAGTTTGCAACAAGTTTGTGAAGCAGCAGTGACAATGCTGATAGCTAGCATCCTGCAATATTTCATCCCACTGTAATGTAAGTAGGCCCAGCCTACATGAGGGTGACAATTCTGCTCTGAATTCAGGAGCAGTGCAGCATCATTACCCCACCAGCACAGGAAGCTGCATTAGGGGGACTTTACTGGTAAGATCTTTGCAGGGGGACTAAAAGAAAACTGTAAGTGCAGATGGACTTATAATTAGGTGCTATAGCACATTTTTTTCTCTAACGTTCATTGACGGACGCAGTCCTCTGATGCATATCAGTAGGGTAATAACGCCCCCTACAGGAGTAGGACACTAGGCAGAAAGAATTTCTGGCCACATCTATGGGCAGTCCCTGGGGGTATACCCACTCTCTTCCTGCATAGGATGTCAGTTTTAATCTGCCTAGTCAGGAGTAAGGACCTAGTTCCTTGGCCGATTGGTTTTGCACGCCCTCGTTTAAGGGGCCCCTTGGCCTTCCTTGAGGATGTTCTTCTGTTTGTTTTCAGGTAGACCTCATCTGGTTGTTTTGATGAGTCCTGTGTTGCCCTGTTGGCCATGTTGGCCTTGGGGACTGTTTTTTATTTGTTCTGCTGTTCCCACCCCTCATTTTGGTACTGCTTTGGGACGTCCCTACTGATATGCCCAGAGGACTGCATCCATCAATTAAACGATAGAGAAAACTGGATGTTTGACTTACCGTAAAATCCTTTTCTCTTAGGTTCTTTGACGGACGGACGTATCCGCTCCTGTAATTTTATGAGTGGGTTGGTGTACTTTTCTCTGACACTGCTTTGATACAAAACTGACATCCTATGCAGGAAGATAGAGGGTATACCCCCAGGGACTGCCCATAGGCGTAGCCAGAAATTCTTTCTGCCTACTCCTGTAGGGGGCGGTATTACCCTACTGATATGCATCAGAGGACTGACTAATGAACCTAAGAGAAAAGGATTTTACGGTAAGTCAAAAATCCAGTTTTTTAATACAATTCCATAGTTTATAATTTAGAGTTAAAGCTAGATCATTAGTGAACAGGCTATCTGCATACTTTTTATAATAATTGCACTTCCCTTAGTGTTTAGACATTTTAAAATGCTAATGGTTCTTTTGCTAGAGAGCATGTGATAAGGTCACTGCTGTAAAGTCAGGAATGTTTTGATGATGATGTCTTTGATGTAGAATTGTTTAAGAAACACAAATATGCAAGGCCAAGATAAACTCTGGAAAGCCTTTTTACTTCCCAGGGTGAGTTAAAAGGCGGTCAGATTCATATTAGCAGAGTGAATGTTAATCAGGATTTTTCTAAAACTGTCAAATGCTTGCACACTAAAGATAAAACCATTCTGTTCTTTAAGGAAAAACTTCCTTAGATGTTTGTTAATTTGAATTTGAATTTTTGTAAGAGAGATGAGTCTGTAGGTTTTGTGTTTTTATGATTTTTTTGATTCAGTTTAGGGATAACCATTTACAGGGGAAAAACGGGTGGTGAGGTGATAACACGTATGTCAAAAACCTCTAAAAAGCAATCCATCAAGGGTTGTTTTTCAGTGGGGTGGCAATGGCTGCCACTATTGTAAATTTAGTCATATACATTATATACATACACATATAAAGTGATTGTAAAGTCTTTTTTTTTTCTTTAAAAATTACAAACGTTATACTTACCTGCTCTGTGCAGTGGTTTTGCACAGAGCAGCCCGGATTCCCCTCTTCTCGGGTCCCTTGCCGGTGCTCCTGGCCCCTCCCTCCTGTCAGGTGCCCCCACACTCAAGCAGCTGAGTCGGCCCCCGCCCCCTCACTCATTGGCTAACTGACTTAATGTGACTGCAGAGGGAGCCAATGGAGCCGCTGCTGTGTCTCAGCAATCAGAAAGGGAGAGTCCCAGATGGTCGAGGCACTCGTGGACATCCCTGGATGGAAATTGGGCTCAGTTGAGTATTAGGGGAGCTGAGGGGGGCTGCTGCAACACAGAAGGTTTTTTATCTTAATGCAAAGAATTCATTGAGATAAAAAAAAACCTTCTGACTTTACAACCAGTTTAAGTATACATTAGGTTGTGGTAACACTATTTAGTGGAATGACTTGGGTAGCGACAATGGTGGGACAGTTCCACACACACAAGATTGAGAAGGTGGCTGGAGCATTGATTAGATCTCAGTCTAGGTCCTTGAAGTCCTTGTACGATTACAGTGAAGCCTTGGTGTGTGTGCGATTAGAAGCATTTTAAGAGGAGGTTTAATACATCAGATTTGCTAACCAGTATGAGAGCCAGATATCATCTGCTGCCTTGCTGGAATTTAATTTTATTACTTGTAATAGGATCAGTTTAGCAGCCCTATTTGGGCTTTCATATATAGATAATTTGCTCTTAGAGCCTTTAAAAATCCACCAATGTGATCCAGTTATGACCTATTGACCTGTGTAGGGCCTTTTTGTACATGTGGTGCCCTGGGTGGGCCCTAACCTCCTGATTTATTTCCCCTGCTTTGACCTCTGGTCATTCGCTCCCCTGTTTGGTGCATATTCAGAGTTGGTAATCCCATTTATAGCTCAGGAAAAAGTGGATATATTACAGGAAACTCGTCGAGCTTTGAAAATAATATCTGAATAAGCCAGTCTATATATGTGTGTGTAACACCCTTTAGCTATTGCGCTAGTGTAAATAGGTTAGTTGTTATTGTAGGCAAATTGGCTTGGCTGACAGTCAGACCTGGGTTTAATATGGGTCAGGGATTAGTGACTCAGCTTCTCTGGTGTCTCCCCCTGTTCTCCGTCACATTGGAGAATGTTCTAGGCATAGTCGAGGGAGGTTAGGAGGAGTTGTTTGGAATATTTATGAGGTCCTTGACCAATCCCCAGAAAAAAGGGTCTGGAAGGGGGTGGGCACCTCATAAATAGGCATGAGTCATGCCAGCAGAGGAATCAGGTGGAAAATGGAGTGCTGAGGAGGCTGTTGGTGGCTCTTGAGGGTGCACCCTAGTTTGAGGGGGTGTCCTCGGGCCTGGGACTCGGGTGCTGGAGGGACCCTCTACAACACATGGAGGAATCCTTTCTTGAAGGCACCGGAGAAAGTGAGAGGGCAGCAGGAGCAGGTCAGCACATTCGAGAGATCTCCTGAGAGTCAGCTGGGTGGGCTGGTATGTGTCAGTCTGGAGGACTGTGGGGAGAAATTACCCTGGAGGGCTAGTGAAAGGGGCAGCTGCAGCCAGGCAGGTTGGCATTGCCTGAAGAGGTGGTGCTGGGATCAATGACCACGGGAGGAAGTGCTGGAAATGTGTTAGCTGTGTCACTCCAAAGTTCTACAAGTATAGGGACTCCTTATAAAGGGCCATTGCTACAAAATACTACACAGCTGGGAATCAAACAAGTGTGTGCTAGAGGAAGAAGAGGAAGAGGAAGCTGTATATAGGCGTTGTCCCTGAAATTTTGTTTTTGAAGCCAAATGGGCATCCCATAAATTCCCATCAATATCCAAGTTTTTACCCTCAATAAAAAAAATAAAAAAAAACAAATACAGACTGTTCTCTGACTCTGGAGTGACTGTAAAGATTTGGTGTACTTGGCTGTGCAGGGTGGGGAATCCCAATTCATTGCGGCCCTTAAGGGGATGTGCTACCTGTGTATTTAATACAATACAGGGATAAATGTTAAAGAAATTACAAGATTTTATCCTACATGTAATTGTAAAATATTTTTAGGGGGTTTTTGTTGTATAAATCAATTTTATATAATTTTAACTGCAAGTTTTGTTGTGCCTTGAAAGTCCGACTATGTCAAATGAGTCTTTCAAGTATAATAGGGATATGGCAGGTAGGCCAAGTTGATCCATTTTGTAGCATCATACCTGACCTTACAAATGCTCCATATTTCAAAATCCTGTGGAAAGTCCTCCCAGAAGAACGGGAGCTTTTATAGTCTTAAGGTAAGGGGGAGGGGCAACCCATGGAAACTAGAAAAGAACAATGGTTGTGGGAACCAACCAAACAAGTGGTATCAGAGCTCGCCTATAATTTAATTTGGGTGTCATATTCCATATAAATACCCATAATTTTATTCATATAGGTCTTATAGTTAGGTGTCCACAAACGCTTGGTATGTAGTGTAAACAAAAATATGAATGGGGGGATGGAGAGTAGTATGCTTTTTCTTTTGTGTACAACAAGTTATATAATCAGATAATTTTGGGTTTTTTAAATGTAAAGCTAAACTATAATTTGACTATTGAAACTACCTCATTGTTGGCTTTATTCCTTCAATCTATCATGAATGCTGCTGCCAGACTCACCCACCTTACCACCCATCACCTCTCTCTGCCAATTCCTTCACTGGCTTCACCCAATGAATAAATTAAAATTACCAACAAACACATACACAACCATCAACTCTGACCCCAGCTACCGTATATCAGCAGCCTCATATCAAAATACCACCCAAACCGCCCTTTTCACACCTCCTGCTTTCTAGCACCCTCAACATCTCCTCCCACACTTGCCTTAAAGATTTAATCCCTTGATCTCAGAAAGCCTATTATTATTATTATACAGTTTTTTTATAGCGCCAACAGTTTGCACAGTGCTTTACAATATGAGGGAAGACAATACAGTTACAATACAATTCAATACAGGAGGAATTGGAGGGCCCTGCTCGTTAGAGCTTACAATCCAGAAGCTTATCTCTTCAGGAAAGCATGCCAGCTTTTACATAAAAACTAAACTTTTATTTTCTTCATCAGCTTATCCTGTCACAGTTATCACTTTTTGTATTACATACCGCTTTTAGATTGTGGGCTCCCAAATCTTGCATAAAACCCTGTTTTCTTGCATTGTATTTTTGTTGTTTTCTCTCCATTTATTTTATTAGGCACTGCACAAACTGTTGCAGCTATTTATAGCCTGATTAATATAATAGTATGTTGTAATCAGTGGCGACTGGTGCATTGGGTGCGCAGGGGCACAACCCCCCCATCCATACGTCCGGCCCCCTAATCTAGATGCGGGGCGCCAGACGCATGGACTTCAATGGGGCTTTTTTTTTTTTTTTGGCCATGTGATTAGAGCCAGAGGCTCTAGTAGGCTAAAAAAAAAAAGGGTGGGCTTGGGGCGCACTGCGCCCTGAGCCCACCCAGTTGTGTGACAATAGCGAATGAAAATTCACTATTGTCACATGGATCCTCCTCCTGGCCAATCAGGAAGCAGCTCCTGAGACCTGTTTCCTGATTGGCCAAAAGGAGAAGCCATGCCATTGGGCATGGAGGAGGAGGGAGGTGGCGCAGAAGACGAGGAAGAAGCCGCCGCCGCCGTCGCCTGCTGCTGCAGATGGGTGAGTGAGCCGGGGGTCATGTACTGTCATGCTGGGGGGGGTCCTGTACTTGTGATCTGGGGGGGTGTATGGTGCGGTTCGTCTGCCGCCCCCCCGGCCCATGGAGCACCAGCTGCCACTGGTTGTAATAATTAACTAAACACAGATGTAAAAAGATCTTATGTGGTAAGGAGGTGAGTCACATAAGAAGTAACTTGGACACTCTCTCAAATGTCCATCTCTTGAAGATGCTGCTGCAAAAATCTAACTTGAAGATGTGAATAAATATAGAAAAATACTCATTATTAGCTTAGTTAGAAGTTGAACCCTTTTAAAGTATGCTTTAGTGATAAAATGAAACTAGTATTCGGAGATATAATTCACACAGTAACCTAGAAGTCAGTTTTAGATGAAGAGACATACACTTTGTGAAATTTACAATATTGATATTTCAGCATCTACTCTTATATTTTTTTGCTCCTAGGTTAACTCCCGAGGAAATGGGTGCACCACAAGCAAAACTACTTAAGCAAGAGGTAATAGAGTAATACATCTATGTACGGAAAATCTGTTATTGCAAAAAATATTTCTGTGGTTGGATGTTGGTGGGTTGAATCACTCACTAATGGTTGTTCAGGACTACTTTACTCCATTCGCTCCATACCAGACTAGCATCTTTTTTTAAATTTATTTTATCCCCTACTGCTGAAAGTGAGCGTCCAATGGTTTTTATAACCAAGCAACAAGGCAGGACAAGGAGACAGCAGTTTTTCGGTCAGGCTTCCAGTGGGGCCCAAATGGCCTAAAGGTATGACAATAAAATGAATGAGCAATTTACAAAGCTGCACAGTTTTTTTATTATCTACTGGGACCCACTGACTGCACTGACTTTTTTCTGGTAAAGGAAAACTTAGCCTGTAACCACTTGCCGACCAGCCGCCACCCATTTACTGCAGCAGGTCTGCCTTATTGCGCTAAACAACATAAGATAGCCATTAGGGATGATTGAGATGTCAGCCGACCACCCGCGATCGCAGAACAGAACAGAGGCCTGCCTATGTAATCAAGGCATACCGCTGCTCTGTCACAGATGAACACAGGGATCTTGTGTTCCTGCTATTCAGGAACACAGATCTATATGTTTATCCATTGAGTACACCCCCACACAGTTAGAAAGCATCCCCTAGGGACATACTTAATCCTTTGCTCATCCCTGGTATTAACTCCTTCCCTGCAATGTAGCAGCGCCACTAAAAATCGCTGATCGCCGCCATTACTAGTAAAAAAAAAACATAAATGAATAAAAATGCCATAAATCTATCCCCTAGTTTGTAGACATGATAACTTTTGTGCAAACCAATCAATATGCACTTATTGGGATTTTTTAAAAAAAATATATATGTCGGAATACATATTGGCCTAAAATGATGAAAACATTTGATTTAAAAAATGTTTTTTTATTGGTGATCCCCTGTCTGTGCTCCACCATGTATAATAATAAATGGACGCTTACCAGATGAGGAGACCCCAAATGAGGTCTAGCCACGTGTTAGTGGGCAAAACCCCCCACTGTGGGTATGAAGGTAACACTCCCTTCACAGGACCTGAATGTTAGATGTGTCATCCAAAAGATTGCCTGATAATGCGGCCAGTTAGTTGTTGTCATTCATTACCCAGGCATGTGTAAAAAAAAAAGGAACACAATCGCAAATTGGGCAGTTTCCCAGCATACACAATTTATTAAAAGAACAGTATTCTACTCACAAGTAAAATGAAAACATCAGGCATTCAGAAAATATCATCCTGCGCCCCAGCAGGCATGCTGACGTCACCGCCATGTCCTCAAACCTGACATACGTTTCGTCTCAATAGACGTCGTTGCAGGGGCAATGGAGATAGTGGCGCTGGCAGATAACTGACATTAAATAGCTTCTTATTCAGTAAACGCTAGAGGGCACAGCTGCCAAACGAGTGCTTCTATCATAAGAATACACTCACCATTTTGTTAAATCGCAAGAATATTGAACAACAGATGCATTTAATGACTTTGAACATAGGTCTATCAAACCAATCCATTTAAAATGGGCTAGTTAGGAAAAACATACTATAAACCTGTCAAGCTCCTAGTGGGTTTAGGACAAATGGCCTCTTTCTGTATTTATCCAATCCAGCCACAGAGCCAACACTATATCAGACTAGCAGGAGGATTCAATAACAACATCCAGGCTGCCATGATAGAGCCTTGTGTGTAAGTACTAGGGACTTTCTAATGACTCTGCAAACATGCACACAATAAAAGCCAACCTATACACTAAGGCTGGGTTCACACTGATGCGGTGCGGGAACCACATCGATTCCTGTGCAGTTCCTGCACCACATCAGAATCACAGGCAGTTCACACTGTGCTCTGCAAACCCCTGGGGTATCAATATAAAGTTATTGACACCCCCAAATCTGTTTGCAGAACACAGTGCCAACTTTAGAATTAGATGGAATCTGATCACATGGGTCTGAACATCCATCCAATTCCAGTGCGTACAAAAAAAAGGATCCTGCACATTTTTGGTGCGGGTCCAGTGCGAATTGAGTCATACATATTGTATGGCTCAATTCGCACCACACTGAATTTGCATGTCATTTGTACAGGAATCCGGTTTGATTCCTGTACAAATGACATGCAATGTGGTAGACTGCATCAGTGTAAACCCAGCCTTAAGTATGATTCTAAATGCTGTTATTTACTACTATTGCTAATTAGATGTATGCAATTAATTTTGTTACAAATTGAAAAACAGACTGAATTTTCATTTTTCAGAGATTCGGATGTATCTAAATTTTCGAATCACAATTGTAACGAATTTAAATTCGAAAATGAAACATATTGTAATAAATACAGTAAGGTATAAAAGTGAAATAAGATGATTCCTACTTAGGCTGCTTTATAGAATAGAATAAATATAGATAACATAAACAGAATATAAAATAATAGAATATAAAGTTAAAGAATAGATTAGAACAGAATAGAAAAGAATAGAATAAATAAAACAGAATAGACTAGAATAAAATAGAAAAAATAGGATAGAATAAGTCAGAATACAGTAGAATAGACTAGATTAGAAAAAAAATAGGAATAGAATAAATTAGAATAGAAAATAAAAGAATAAACCAGAAAATAATAGAATATAAGAATAGAATAGAATAAAACAGAAAACAAAAGAAAAGAATAGAAAGAAAAGCATGAATACAGCAGTCTTATAAAATTGGAATTTTGATTTGATTCGAATATAAAAAAAACAAATCTGAATATTTGATACAAATTTCCAAAAAACGAATCATTCTAACATAACGAATATGATGAAATGAAATGATTACCTTACTGAAAAAATCCAAGATTAAACAAAAACATTTTTCCGTAGTCCACATCTCCATTGCTAATCACAACACATTCAAACCACACTGTGCACATTGATGTCAGTGCTTCTAAATGTTATCCTTCTGTTAAGACCGTTGTAAAATTGTAAAACTGTAGTGCCTTTATTGCCCCTGTAATCTGGTGATCCTGGAACACCCCTGCTTGTGATGCTGGAATACCCTCTCTGCACATGCAATGCCTAATATAAAAAATGCTGAGAAATAATGACAGCAATCAGATTCAAATCTGTCTGGGAAAATTGAATGTGATTGGTGATACAGGAATCAAGGAGAGAGATATAGTTAGTGATGTATAACTTCATCAACTAGCTTAAAATAATACATTTCTTTATAATTCTGGCTCTTTTTTTTAGGTTGTGGAGGTGTCATTGCAAGGTGAATCAGAGGGGGTAAATACATTGATGCGGCACAGCTTGGAAGAAGACAGTGGCAGCATTTCAGGGGAGAGCATGGATGGTCATTTGCAAGGTGGGGGTTGTTGCTGCTTTACTGCATTAACATATAGTACAGAAATTGTGTTTTCTTTGCTGAAATGTCAGCTCACAAAAATCTCACAAAAACCTCCTTGATAATCTGCCCCTTTACTTATCTAACTATTATATAACTCTAAACTTATATTACTGTAACGCTTATCATTCTGGCTTGTTAGGAAAAGTCTTACTGTCCCTGGCCTCTCTGGACATTTCATAGCATACAATGTTGGCTTTCCCTAAAGTTTAGAAAGGTGAACAATTCTCTAAGGCCGGGTTCACATATATGCCGGGGTGGGTTTGTGCCTGGGATCCGGGACGCCGCTGTTCACTGGTTCAGGGGCAAATCCGGTCTGAATTTTCAACTGAATTTGCAACTAAATCTGACCAGAAGACACACAGGACCGTTTTTTATTGCGGACTGGGCCGCCCCGGACCTGTGTGAACCAGCTCCATTGAGAGGCTAAGCGGGCCATAAAGGAGGTCAGGACCAGGAGAGTTTTTGTTGTTTTTCTTCATGCACATGTTTTTGAATTGGCTAAATACCACCTCATAAAAAGTAGGAATGTGGTTACCTTATACCCAATGGGGATAGAATGTGAAGACTGGTTTGAATTGAGTATGTCTTATATTTTCTTGCAGTGTGCCCACAACGTAACTGTCAGTCATAGACTCATCATCCATGTCCTCACACCCACCCTCTTGAGTACAGTTCTTCTACGATTTACGAATCAGTGTTAGACAGGTTGGAGGTGGTTCCTGGAGGGTCTAGGACAACTGGTTCAGTCTTAAGTGTAAAATATCGTTGAACCGCAAGGTTCCGTATGAATTTATTAAGACCTATGAACAATGCAAAGAGGTTAGGTGGATTTGGGGGGGGGGGGGCAGAGTGTAGACCTTTCCTTAACAACTCAAGCTCAGTGTCAGTGAAAATTGAGCTGTAGAGGTTAAAAATCTTGATGGTACTGTACAAGAAGGAGTTCACCTACTCCATCTTTTGGTGAGCCTTGCCCCTCTTCCCCCCAGGAGTAGCCTCAGTCTCAAAAGTTTTGCCTCTTTTTCGAATTGCTCCACATTGGAGCAATTTTTTTTAATCCGTAGATATTGTGAATATGGTATGCTCCTAATTAGGGGCTGGGGATGGGCAATAGATGTGTGAAGTATAGTGTTTCCCTATGACTGACATTATAAAAGGAATGTATAAATGCGGGACCTGTGAATGCTGCAAATGGATTTTGTAGGGACCTTCTTTTGTTTTGCCAAATGGACGCACACATATTCTAGGACATTATGTGGACTGGCAAACCAAAATAGTCATATACATTATGTTCTGTAGATGCGGGGCGTTCTATGTTGGCAAAACAATTAGAAATCTTTGGAAAAGGATATATGACCAAATCTACTACATTAGAAAGAACCTCCTATATACCCCTATACGGAGACATGTCGCCCTCAAACATAAGCATGACACTTACATGGTTCAATTTACAGTTCTGGAAAAGGTGTTTGAAGATCCTAGAGGTGGCAATTTTGACAGAAAACATCTTTAGCGAAAGGCAAGGTGGATTTTCTGTCTCAATGCTACCTCCCCACCAGGCCTCAATGATACTTTGAGCTATAAGACTTTTGTATAGCATGTGATCCGTTACCCCAGTCTAACTGTATTGTTTGGGGGTTTTCTTTGTGAAAAAATTGTGTATAGTAGTATTAATATTGAAATAAAATAAAAAAATATATATTTTTTTTGTATTTTGGGTTAACCTTGTGGTTAGCAGGGATCATATTGGGACATACATGGTGAAATGCTGTAACCCTTGAGACAATGTGTGCTCCTTGAGCCTTACTTATGGTGGCGATGTATAGTTATTGCTGTTTGTGGCGATATTATTTTGGGATATTAGAGAGCTCTGGATGATTATAGGCTCCAGTGTGTGGCTACCAACTCAGGGCAGAAGTGCATTAATTTGTATTTCAGTAAAATCCACAAGGTTCTCATTTGATTTCTTTGCTGTTATAATTTGTGGATGAGGTACCCTATATAGCCTATTTGGTTTTTGATATACAAGTACAAATTCCATTAAAACAGATCCTTCACCTATTTTAATATTTTGTTTCTGTATGTGGGAGAAAATATTACGTCCATAAACATTTAGACATATAGAATTTAGGCTTGATGCCTCTGACAATGTTCTGCTTTTGTGGCTTCAAGACAACATAGCAACCATAAGCAGTTGGTTCATTGCTAAGGTTTTTTTTTTATATGGAAGCAAAGGTACGTAGCAATGTTTGAACACCATGTTGCCAGGGCTGGCCCTACCATGGGTCCCACTGGGTGCATTGGACCCAGGCAGCACTTGGAGAGGGGCGGCAAATTGACTCCCAAGATTACAGCAGTTTTGGGTGTCATCAAATTGTGGTGTGTTACAGGTGGCTTTTCCCCATTTCATACTGCCGTCCGTAGTGCAAACTGATGAGTATGAGGAGGCAGAGTGTCTCCTCTGGGGAACTTCCCTCACGTGATGGTTATGTGTGCAATGACCTCAGACATCAGCGCACTCCATCTCACGCAGGGCAGGCTGGATCTTCTAGGGTGGTGGGAACTGCAGACACAGGAGTGACAGGAGGGCGGACAGCGGGTGTTTGGTGGACCAGTCCAGTGGTGAGTTATGGAAGAAGGTAACAGTGTGCATAATATTCTCCAAAGGTTATTTGTTGAGCGTGATTTACTTATTTTTTTTTTTGGGGGGGGGGGGCAGCATTTAATTCTTGGACAGGCAGCACAATGTCTCGGGCCAGCCCTGCATGTAGCCACTCTCATTACATAGTTACATAGTTAGTCAGGTTGAGAAAAACACAAGTCCATCTGGCTCAACCAATAGGCCTGCTAAAATGAAAATGCTTGACTGGCCCAGCAGCTGTACGGATCGTTATGCACATTTGAGCATGTACTTGTGTACAGGTACGATTGAACAGCTCTGGATTCAGACAGATTGCGCCCGGTAGCTTTTCCACCCCAGTATGTAAGTACACAGATGTGTGTAAAGATCCCAGCAGCCACCTTGCCTGTCAGACTCTCACTGATTTTTCTTAACAGTCTTCTGGGCACGGTTGTAGCGCATAACCAAGCGTCCTTTTCACAGATGTACAGACCAATACGTCCATGTCAGTGAAGTCTAAAGTTAACCTCTACCTACTACCTACCTGAGGATATGTTCTCATAAGGGATTTGCCACAGCTAACCTATATATTGTACTCATTATCCCAATTAGAAAAGAAGTGCCAGTCATATAAGCTGATACCTGACTTTACTTCTCGCAGCAAAGGCAGGTAAAAGGGTTGTATTATGTAAACTGCAGAAAATAAAAGTCTCCTTTTTATGCTTTAAATATGCAAATTTTTAAAGGAATATCTGCATTGGAAAAAGGAAATCAATTTGGTTTGTCTCTGTCTTTAGCTGTGACGGTAAGAATACCATCATCCCCAGGAGTTCCTCCTACAGATCTATCAATTGCTCTCCCACACCCATCTCCATGGAGTAGACAGCTACTGCAACAGACACTGATGGATGAAGGGTTACGATTGGCCAGGCTGGTGTCACGTGACAGGCTGGGCCGCATAAGCCTGTGTGTGCCTGGGAATCCTCATATCTCAGGTGAGAAGATATCAGTGATATATTTGCACATGGTAAAAATATACTGTAAGTGAACCTTTACATTTTTGGCTTCTTTTGTTGTCGATTTATATCAGCAGATAAACAAGGATATCTTTCCTTGTAGTAGTATATGCCAGAATCCTTTCTGGAAATTTTTAAACAAAACTTCATCCCCTGTTTTTTTTTTTTTTTTTTTACTATCCCCTCTAACTTTATCTGTTGGGTTATCCTAAATTAACAAACTCAGATGTTCAGGGAAGCCAGATTCCATTCCACCATCTTCCTTACTTATGCCATCGGGAGTCACTTTTTCTACCTGGTTCTTGAAGCCAGTCCCTAATAACACGTCCTTGGTCCTTCCTCCAGCATCTTGTTATGCCCCAGCTGATGCCCGCTGTGATATATTCATTGATATCCCAGGAGGCTACAGGAGCAAGACTGCCATCATTCTTGCATGGGTGAGAATAGAGACAGGTAGTGGGGTGGATTGCAAAGGAAAAAAAAAAGGTGAAAAACCATCCCAAAAAGAAGTTGGGGTCTTTTTAAGACAGTAGAGAAGGGAGAAATGAAATGTAGAGTGGTAGATTTGTGTGAAGATCTGCTTTAAAGATCTATCATTATAAATATTATTTTACAGATTTGTCCCCTGTAGGACTAATTAAATGTAGTACCTTGTCCCATGTTTCTCAGCACTTTCTAAGCCAAGTTAGGTGTAACAGCCTGCCTCTCTTCCCTCCTGCTGTGGCCAACAACAGCTTTGAAGGAGGCAATTGATTCAAGCTATAGCTTGTCTTGGCTGTGAGTACTTTCTCAAGACAACCAATGACAAGAAGAATGGAGAGGGAGGGGGACATGTCAGCCTCTGCATTCCTCTTGCCATTGCCTGTCTCAGAAAAGTGCTCACAGCTGAAACAAGCTGCAGCTATGAATACTTTGTTTTTGGGTAACGTGAGTAATAGTTACAGCATCCTGCTATACCCCCCTACACATTTCTAGAAAAACAAGGATTCTGCTACTGTTCGTATGACTATTACTGTAAAGGTTCCAGGTCATGGTATACATATTAGTAGTTAGTCAAAAAATCACTATCTGGGTAGCCACAAACTTTTCAAAGCACTCCTGAGTTGTCTGTATTCTTTGTCTTTCAGGCTGGGTTCACACTGGTGGGATACGGAAACCCTGCGAATTCTGTGCGGGTTCCCGCATTGCACCTGAATCGCAGACGGTTCACTCTAACATCTGTGAACCGATGCGGTAGTCAATGTAAAGTTAATGACACCCTCAGATCGGTTCGCAGATCGCAGTGTGAACTGTAAAATTGTACAGGAATCGGATGGCATGGGTGTGAACGTCCCAGGCAGCCATCGGCGCCGGCCGCATCGCTCCCGGCCTCCGCGATGGGACTGGACACGTTAGGTATCTATTTACTTGGTGTAACATCATCTTTCACATTATACAAAAAAATTGGGCTAACTTTACTGTTTTTTTTTTTTTTTTTTATTATTCATGAATGTGTTTTTTGGAAACCACTGCGCAAATACTGTGTGACATAAAATATTGCAACACACACCATTTTATTCTATAGGGTCTTTGTTAAAAAAAAGAAATACAATGTTTGGGGGTTCTAAGTAATTTTCAAGCAAAAGAAAGTCGATTTTTACATGTAGGAGTGTCAGAATAGGCTTGGGAAGGAGGTGGTTAAGGAAAATGGACCTTCTTTTGAGGGGCAATGAGGTACACATTTTGGGAGCGGACAACTGGTTCCCAAGAGACATTAAAGAGGCCATCTACATAAAACTAGAACAACCATCCCTGAACAGGGGTGGAGACCTTTCAACAACATTGGCCTTTCATATATAATTATGTGTTAACATTTCTACCCCTGCTTTTCTAAAATTCACACCTTTGTCCATGTAAATCAAAGGATTACCATTACGGGATCCCTCCTGACACCAAAAATTGGACTATGCTAGTACAAGATGTCTTCCACATAAAATGTTTTACCAACTCTACCCCGGCATTTTGAATGGAAGGATTAACTTCTATAAAAGCTTTCTAACACAAAGAATAGAAGTATGTACGGTAACTAGAACTGGATGGCTCCACAACTTTCACACCCCCTATTCTGTTCTTGGATAACCAACATCTTCCTTGATGCATTCCATGATAATTTGATTGAGGTGTCTGTGCTACCTTTGTGGATATAAATGCTGGGGTATGTTTCTGACATTCATTAGACTTACTAAGTGGCTTGGAGAAGCTACAAAACATCTTCCAAATTACATAACAAGTTCAGTTGAATGTGACCAACTAGTACTATCCTTATTTCCATTTTTCTCCAATGAATTCCTCTTTAAACAGGCCGCTTTGGTCTCATATTGTAAAACATTTTTGAGCTGGTCAACTGCATCAAAAAGATCCCTCACTCATTATGGAAAAAAAAAAAAGATCCCTCACTAACCACTTTCAACTCTTACGTGCACATATGGCGCTTTCCACTGCATGGAACCGAACGGTTTGGCTCGCTTTTGTGCTTTTCCACTGCTGGTACCGCATGGTATAGTGTCGGAATGGTTCGATACGGTACGGCGGCGCTTTTCCACTGCATGGAACCGTACGGTACGGCTCTCAAAAACAGTACCACCTCGATTGTGGTTCCAACAGGTACCATACCCGGTACCATATCCCACAATCCTTTGCATGCAGTCACTACTAGCCACTGATTGGTCAGAGAATCCC
The DNA here is from genome assembly GCF_965119305.1 of Pelophylax lessonae. NCBI lineage: Eukaryota > Metazoa > Chordata > Amphibia > Anura > Ranidae > Pelophylax > Pelophylax lessonae. Next base: position 569,665,676 of record NC_138769.1, read on the forward strand.
ACCCACCCCATTATTATCCCACCCACTTAACTTTTGTACTACTTTAGTGGAAAAGCAAACCATACCGTACCGTACCGAACCGTTCCAACACCGTACCATGCGGTACCAGCAGTGGAAAAGCAAACCGGCCAAGCAGGGCCGAGTAGAGCCGAGCCGGTACTTGCAGTGGAAAAGTGCCAATAGTGTTCTTTAGTGGACAAATATTTCCAGTATAGGGCAAGCTGTAAAGCTTTTGCCCCAGGGTGGTCATGGACCTGCCACAATAAAATAATACTGCACACATCTGCCTGGTGGAGAGAATCTTAGCTTCCTGTCTGCCAGATTGGCCGTGAACAGAATTTACCAAAATTGTTTTATCTCGTGACTAGTTTCTATGGGTTTCTGCAATAGTCATGTCATCTATAAAGTAATGTATTTGAAAGCTCAAGTGTATTTCTTATGTCTTTTATATACAGGAATGAGACAATTTCTATATTGTATTTATTATTTTTCCTATTTCATACAGAGTGTGAGGACGGTGGATCAGAAAGTTGTTCAAGTCTGCCGGTTTCTCCACAAATCACAGACCTCCGAACTGGGAGCTGCAAGGAGCAAGAGTAAGACAAAGGCATACCAGTCTAGCGTCAGTTCAAGGCTGAGGATTTCCTTTATTCGCTAACCCAAAGCCATTTAGGACACTGAGCCATCACATAATGACGTGTAATCACTATCTATAGTGCAACTACTATTTGTAGTGTCCTAGGTATATAATGCATTTTCAGGCATGGCCATGGGGCTTTCATGCAGAGATCTTGGGAGATATTTGGTTTAAATATACTGTAGTTCATATTGTGATGGGCTGGATCACATTGTATAACATGTTTAGCTTTTTTAATGAGATTGCAACTGTAATGTTTTATTCATATACAGTAATTGATGTTAGTAATAACAGTGAAATGCTTCTCATTACTAGTTACAGACAGTACGACAACAGACTGCATTGTATAGGAAGTCAGGCTACAATATAACTCCTATTCTGCAGAAGAATGTACAACCCAGTAGAGGCAGATAGCTGTATACCACATATAGGAGTCATACTATACTGTCTACTGAACACCTTGAAGTAGTTTGTATCTCATTGCGCTCATACTTCTTCACTTGCTGGTGTCCCAATAATCAGATTATCATAGGTGTGCGCACAGGGTGTGCCAGGTGTGCCAGGGCACACCCTAATCACCCCATGTACATTAACATTATCACTTTTTGTGCTGGTAAGAAGATGGGAAAAATCTCTCTTACTGGATCTTCCATAAGAGAAGTCTTTAGGCACTTGCCTTTCAATGTGCCGGCAGGGAGATAAATGTGCTGGGGTCATATATATGTAGACACACACAAACACGTGTGTTTGAGTGTAGGGTGCACACCCTAATTTAATAGGCTGCGCACGCCTATGCAGATTATAAACAATTTGATTGATTTTGGATATATGCTATATTCAGTCAATGATCCAGCTGGCAGTTAGCCCTTAGATGATGTATAAATGTGATCCTCCCAGTTAGTGGAAGAATGATGAATCCTTCAGCATTACATATTCATTTTTATACTGATTTGTCATAAATAGGGTCATCGCCATATAAATATTGGTGTTTTTCCATAAACCTTTGCTGAAATTAGAATTTAAAGGGTGAGTTCATCCAGTATTGAGAGTTTATTTGTAGATGAACACCAGTGAACCAAAGAATGCATACTGTATCTCTTTGCTGGTTTACCTGCATACTGGTTTTACAGCCAGGAAGGTGACACACTTATTTTCTTCTTCAGCAGTGGGGTTTCCTGTGTCACGCCTCCAGCTCCAGCCTGTTCAGTAGACAATGAATCAGAAATTGACCCAGGAAGTTGTAATGCTGAAGTGAATAATGTTCTGGCTTTAGGGCCCATTCACACTCACTGTAAAACACGCATGTTACCACAATGTGACGCAAATAAATGTGCCAATAAATTTGGTTGCCATTTCAAAATACCTTCACAACACATCAAAAAGCACTTGTGTTTTGATGCACCACAACACCCATGTGTAAAACATCTGTGTGTTGTGGTGCGCTGCATTGAAAAAACCGCAGCATGTCAAGTTTTAGTGCACTACAAAGCTTAAACTCCACTTTTTTGGAAAAAAAGAATTAGTAAATATATATATATATATATATATATATATATATATATAAAAATATATATAAATATACATGTATATATATATGTATGTATATATATATATATATATATATATATATATATCATGTACAATTGTAACACAGGTCATATAGTAATTGAATGTTATTAAAAATGACCTTTCCTTTTCAATCTGCAGAGTTGTAATTTTCTGAAAATGCAATGCAATATGTCTATACAGATGGGGTACAGAACACCCCCAGATGTGTAAATTTCTGCTTGTGTGATTGGTTTACTGATTTTCTCAGAAGTCTCCACTAAGATACAAATCAGATTCGGAGCATCCCCTGCAACAAAAATTTAATTTTTAGTGACATATTAAATCACGTCTAAAGGGATGCAGGCCCTGCAAGTGTCCTTATTAGAGCCCTGCAGCAGCAGCAGCTGATTAATATTTATGAAATCACTCCCATACAGATGCAATCTGCACATGGAGACGGACAAACAGCTATTTCTTCAGAATAAGAAAAGTTAGCACCCTGTAAAAAAGTTCTGTAACCCATAGGGGAATATTCTTTTCTCAACTAAAGTGGAGTTACTCTTTAAGCTTTAGCAGTTCATTCAAAATGATTGGGTTGCTTAACCCCTTAGATCCGGCGCATGCTGGCCCTTTAGGGGGTTTCGAATTCAGGGAGGTGGGGCAGGGCTTATTGCCATGTGACTGCTGTGATTGGCTGTCATGGTGGTCACATGATCAGAAAGTTCCAGATCGCAAGATGTGAACGGGAGCTTTCAGTTGGCCACTGGTAACTGTACCAGGAGCGCAACAGGGAGCGCCTTCTCTGCACAGCTCTATTGGCGCTATTGCAGGCAAATATGCAGCCTCTTAGTGCCAAGGGCCGGCTGCTGAAAGGCCGCATATTTGCGTGCGTTCTGCGCCATTTAGTTAATGCCATGCACGTTATCCATGCATGCTTAATGCATGCTTTACCATGACATACTGGCATGAGCATGCTCATAATGTGTGACAGAGGTGCGTGTGTCAACATAAAATATGTCCAGAATTTTGCAGGTAAAACAGTTAGCCTGGCAACATACAGACCATTCCCACCCAAAGAATGTCCCTCCATGACGCGTATCATTGCACTAGGCTTAGTTGCATGTATGTTTTTCAAATGTGCGTTTAGGGCAGGCATGTCCAACCTGCCCCCTGACAATTTTTTTTGTTGCTGGGGAGGAAGGAAGTCGGGTCAGGAGCACAGCCACAGCAGCTTCCAAATAACATTAGGCAGAGGCTGCCACGGAGGGGAGAGGGGGGGGGGCGAGCATGTGCAGTGTTTCTGACTCCTACCACAATTAACACTTCAAATTACTGAAGTGGTCACGGTGGTTAGAGTGTTCCTTTATTATCTCTCAGAAGAAGTAAACCTCTGTATACTGATTCCATTTCATTTGATCATCCTGTAGTTGTGCTAAATTAGTACGGGGGCGCGGCTGCATTTTATTACTTATATACCTATATATATATATATATATATATATATATATAGTATATATTTTATATGCGTCCCGAGAAAATTTCTCTACACTCAATGTGGCCCCGAGAAGCCAAAAGGTTGGACACCCATGGTTTAGTGGTTTGTTTGGAATTCCCCTATAACAATTCCATTGGGTTAAGGAAGAGCCCTACATAACAACGTTGGTAGAGATCTCATCATTGGAGTCCGAAAATAGAGTCTGGTGGCTGGATTGACCCTTTAATAAAAAGGTCTGGTGGCTGGATTGACCTGTTAATAAAAAGGTCTGGTGGCTGGTGGGTGGATTGACCCTTTAATAAAACTAGTCATCACTGCCACAAGATATTAGTTCATGTCAGTGCTGCTATCATAGATACAGTATGATATTTATGTGCACTGAATCATTTCCTGACCTTTTTGATTTTCTAATAGATGTATCACTCTTCTTCTTTTTCCACTCAGTTTAGTATGAAGTAGACTTTGAAGAAGCTGAAGTTTTTTCCCCTTTGTTCTTCCTTTGTATTTCCCCAGATGCCCTGTAGACCACTTTTATGAAAGCAATAAAACAGCTCATGTTCTGACTGCAATAATACATTGTACATTCATACGTTATCACAGCATCACTGACACCGCTCTGTGGACTTCTTGGACTGTAGGCTAGCAGACCGGACACCAGCCTGTACAGACCTCCTAATAGGTTATGAAAGGAGTAACAAGCTTATACTCTGCCTTGGAAATGATATAATAAGCTTTTTCTCTACTTCAATTCAACTAATTGTGTACAAATAGCTCAGTGATTAACGTAGAATTGTGATTATACATTCCAGCGGGAACCTTTCAGATCAGTCTATATTTTAGATTGTTATTTATTGTCAATACTTATATTATGTTCCTCAGTTGCCTTTATTATTTATTGTTTTGTGTTACTAAGCAGTGACCTATAGACCTACAATCAGTTCTATGATCAATATTCTAGTCTTACATTCACTGTAATACCCTTCGTTGTTAGTATATTACTATATGTATAAATGTGTAAATTCTTGTCTGTGGTTCTGCAGTCTAAAATACTTGTGAAATGTCACCTTGCCTTTTGTCAAATGTCAGAATAATAGTTATGATTGTGACTCATTGCATGCTGCAATACTCCTGTGAAAGTCATTTCCAAGTCACAAGCCACTGGATTAGTAAGCCTTCTATCCTGCATTTTGTGCCTGATGTACATGTTAAAGGACCAGTCCAACCAAAAGAGACATCTCATCTTTAAGATGATGCCAGTCAGTTGAATCACTTAAAGCAGTGGTCCTCAACCCTGGCCTACAGGGCCCACTAACAGGCCAGATTTGCAAGATAACTGAAATACATCCCAGGTGATATAATTTGCTGCTCAGTGATTGCAGTACTCTAGTCTGCATCTCCCCAAGGTAATACTTAAAATCTGGCCTGTTAGTGGGCCCTGTAGGCCAGGGTTAAGGACCACTGACTTAAAGTGTTACTAAACCCACAACAGTAAAATCAGTCTGTATATGCTGTAAAGCCTGCTTGTTTTACTCACTGTGGAACCTAAGGGGTTAATCCTACACATTGTGTAAAAAGGCTGTTTGATCCTGTATGCACAGATACTCCTCTTCTTCAACTGACTCCAGAACATGTCTGGAGAGTACAGAGCCTTTGGAGTCAGGCTGCTCATGCTCAGTTTTGTGTGTATTTTTTTCTGGGGAGTAAGAGTGCATGTGATGGATCTATTGGGTCCTGAGATTTGCACAGCTAGCCTGGTGACCCATCTTTTCTCTGCTCCAGTTAACCAACACAGCTAGGTCACCTTCCCATCCCCCAGTTTGTAACTGGACAGTGAATCAGGAACAACCTGGTAAGGCAATCTCTCTGTATTCTCCTCCTGTGAGCATGTTCCTAGTCAAATACTGACCCGTCCGATGCCTGTCTGATTGCTGCTGTACAGGAGATTATAAGAGGCTGATAAATCAAATTCTGCCATTTACTCTAGTGGCATTTAAAGTACATTAAATGTATTTTTAAATAAATATAAACCAGAAATAAAGAGATTATTCTCCCACTTTACAAGACTCTGGTCCGGCCACATCTGGAGTATGCTGTCCAGTTCTGGGCACCGGTCCTCAGGAAAGATGTGCTGGAACTGGAGAGAGTACAGAGAAGAGCAACAAAAATAATTAGGGGAATGGAGGACATCAGCTATGAGTAAAGACTACAAGCATTGAACCTATTCTCTCTGGAGAAGAGACGATTGAGAGGGGATATGATATCAATGTACAAATACTGTACTGGTGACCCTAGCATAAGGAACAAACTTTTCAGAGAAAAGGAATACAATAAGACATAATGCTACTCACTAAAACTAGAAGAAAAGTGGTTTAACCTTAAACTATGTAAGGGGTTCTTTACTGTCAGAGCAGTAAGGATGTGGAATTCTCTTCCACAAGCAGTCGTATCAGCAGGGAGCATTGATAGTTTCAAAAAGATTAGATGGGCACCTTAAAGACCACAACATACAGGGGTATACAATGTACGGTTAACAGCAAACACACACACACACACACACACACACACATTATGGGTTGAACTGGATGGACTGATGTCTTTTTTCAACCCTCACTAACTATGTAACTTGTAACTATGTTTTAATATCTGCCTGCAAATCAATTTCAAATATAACCTGACCAATGCAATAATAATGAGCAGCTGGTCATTGTACACCACAGAAATATAATGTTCAGGTATAATGTTGACAGAGATAAAGAAAGGTAGGAGAAGGCAGGGATAAAGATAAACACTGCCTGAGACAATCTTCTCATTTTGCCTTACCACATTAGCCATTCCTAACTGCTTCACATTCTTGCTAGGATAAGCTATACAAAGTTTGGGAGATGATGAAATATGCAGAGTGTAATCCCTATGTGACAAGCAGCAATAACAAATTCCTGGAAGTCATCGCTTCCTGTTAAGGAGTCGCGGCTTGGACACTAGCCATCTCACCGACAATTTTCATGTGTATCCTCAGCTACACAGACAGCTTGACCCGAAAATATAGCGTAAAGATACCTTGCCAACCGTCCTACTGAGAAACCATTGTGTTGTTGAAATGTATAGTTCTTTATGAGGGATACAAACGTGTATTTCCTGTATTGTTTGTGTTACGTATTATGTGCGTTTATGGTACTAGTCTATGTGCAAAAGTAGATCTAATCCTATTTGTCCTGTCGTAAGTTACAACGTAGCGTTCTGCAATATTTTGTAATACGTCTTGGATCATTAGTTCATAAAAAAATATCACCAAATGCTAAACTGTCCAGCTGTGTACCATATGTAGAAAAATATAGACCTGTGCGGCATCTAATGGATGACCATAGCACCCAATATTAATGAATAATCATACATTTCTATGGTAAATGTAGACATATATTCAATTATATGGGGGTACAGTTAAAGGTAACACTATTACCTGTCAGCACAATGCTCTTAAATTAGTTTGCATGGTTAGGTGATTAATGTTTGGCATGGTTCAGATTATTAGGACTGACTACGTGAATAATTATGTAATGTACTGTCAAATCTTTGGCCAGAAAATGATCTTTTTTAAGAAAACTGTTTGGCTCATTAGTTCCTTTACATGTTTTGCAAATTAGCTAAACTGAGTAATAGCCAACCATTTCATTAAAAAAACTCTATCACCAGAATACATAGCTGAAAATAATGCCCCGTACACACGCATCGATAGTTGGCCGTGAGTTTTAGGCCAACGTCCGATCGGCCGATTTTTGGCTTGTTAGTATGATGCTTTCGACAACCGACTCCGACTTTTTGGCCGAATAAAATCTGGTGTGCAGGCTATAAAATTTTTGTTGGCCGTCAACACAACAGCCGATTTTCCGTCAGTCAGTACAGATTTCGGCAGACAAAAATCTGATGAGCAAGACTGGGCATGCTCAGAGAAGAAAAAACACACGGAAAGTAAACCAGCACATGACATCACTTCTGAAGTAGATTTTTGTTGGCCGAGAAAATTCATGTGCAGTCTAGAGCACATTTCAACCAACACAACAACACTGGACAAAAGTCGGCCGATCGGTCGGCCGATAATCGTTGCGTGTGTCTACGAGGCATAAGGGTTGCCTGTAAAAAAACAACTAATAACATACTTTTCTGCCTACTGGGTTTCTTTTTTGAAGAGTACTTTTGGGTACGTCGGATGTGTGGGACCCCTATGCACTCTGGTTCTATCTCTTGGCCCCCTACATAAAGTGGCATATGAGTTAGTGGATCAAACCACAGAGTGCAGAGGGACACCAGGCATCCAGCCTACCCAAAAGTTTGCTGGATACTAAAGATCATTCCGCAAGCTTAGCTCTTCAAGAGAGCAAAGATTGATGACTCAGGAGGCAAGCGAGTAAAAACTGGCTATGGGACACTTGAGAATTAACCCTTTTCTTTGCAGGTAGCCCTTATTTAAATGTTTTAATTTTAGTGACAGAGGAAGTCTTTTGCCTTATTTTTTAGTATCATGTCCTGTATCGAGTCAGTGTCACATAATTACAGGACATAATTGCACCTTTACTGGCATAATTACAGAGTGCACACAATAGCACAGTAGAGAAGAAGTCAGTTCTCAGGTCTTGGCAAAAAATAAAAATGTCTCTTTATTGTGATTTTTAAATCAACAGAAAAATTTTTGCTATCTGTTACTGTATGGAGCAAAACTAAGGACGCTACTATACTAGTATACGTACAGTTCTCCATGAAACCAATATGTAGGCCAAGCAAGCGGGCTATCAGAGCATTCTGGTTTCAGCACCTTGGTCAAGCAAGCTGGCTATCAGACACCAATCTGGTTTCAGCACCTTGGCCAAGCCAGCTGGCTATCAGACAGCAATCTGGTTTCAGCACCTCGGCCAAGTAAGCTGGCTATCAGAGCAATCTGGTTTCAGCACCTTGACCAAGCAAGCTGGCTATTAGACAGCAATCTGGTTTCAGCACCTTGGCCAAGCCAGCTGGCTATCAGACCAATCTGGTTTCAGCACCTTGACCAAGCAAGCTGGCTATCAGACAGCAATCTGGTTTCAGCACCTTGACCAAGCAAGCTGGCTATCAGACAGCAATCTGGTTTCAGCACCTTGACCAAGCAAGCTGGCTATCAGACAGCAAACTGGTTTCAGTATCTTGCTCAGGGCCCAAAAACTGGTGCTTTAAGCTCCTGAGCTCAGATCAACCTGACATCAAGCTGGCCAGAAAATGCTAATATTTCCTTTAATATTGGAGGGCTGGTCAGGTGGAAATCAGCCTTAAAGCAATAAATAATTTGAAATAGTGATATATTACTTGTGTGCTTGCTACAGAAGCATCATAAGTGATCTATTGCTTAGTAAGAGCAGTTGTGGTCCCTTCTAATTCGACTGCACCCATGCCTCCAAAATAAGAACTAACCAACGTTCAGATGCCATCGACCTAGACTGAAAACAAGGTTCATAATGTTTGCTTTTCATGTTTGCCCAAGTTCAATCCTGTAAAATAAAAATATATTTGCAATACAAGTTAACTAATGATAGCCATATCTGTTGCAAAAAAAAAAAAAAAAAAAATCTCTATTTTGCATTAAATATGTGTCACTAAAACAAATTGCAGGGAACATGAAGAGAAACTACTAAAGTTGTTAAGTGTGTCTATGGTCAAAATGTAAAATTATTTGTTCATTGTGTTTCAATTCATTCAATCCTAGTCATATTATTCTAAATGATCTTGAAGTTTGTGACGATCCTCAAACATTTTCTTTCTTGAATTCTGTGACACATATTCACTATAGCCTGTAAATAGGCACTGCTATGTCACACATCTCACAGAGCCTGCCTTCTGAACTACAGAATTGCTGAGAGGAGGGATTTCAGAAAGCGAAATTAGTACAGGAATCACTGCTTGCAGGCAGGAAGGTAACATGGGATATATAGTCCTTAGATTTTGAATTAAACAGCGGAAGATAAGTTGCAAAGCATTCAGGGAATCCAGTAAAATGTGGTAGGAGATGGCCAGCAGACAGGCAACACTTACAACATAAAGGAGATTTTTCAAGTTAGCTTATATTGGCATTACTAAAAAGAGTATTGTTTTTATTGTATTATAATGCTGATGTTGTTAAAAAAAGTGTATGCTGTGACCATAGAAATACTTTAATGCCAACTCAATTGCTAAGGTAAATTATCCACTGGCTTCTTATGTTTTTTGAAGTCTACAATGGTAAGATTTGTGTCCACTCCCTGTAGGGACAAGGGTGTGACTCTCAATTATTTGTAAAGTGTACATAATAATAAATGTATCATGGGGCTAGTAATAACATCTAGTTTTATGGCCATGACAGTTGGGTAAAACAGAGGACATTTCGCAACTGGAGTCACTGAGCTATATATAATTCCAGTATGTGACAGCAACCATGCAAAATAGAAACATTTTTGAACTGTAGTTCTGGAATGAATGATATTTGCATAGCAAACAGTTGGATAAAGGGAGTTACTGTGTGCAAACATACTACAAGAAGCAGATAAAAATATAAAGGCTTAGCAGCCAATCTAATTACTACTCTACGTTGGTTAGGAAAATCCAGTTGGATAAATTCTCATGCTATTATACAGTATATGCCCCATGATGATTTTACTCTTTTACAACCCCAACATACTCACTCTTGAATGAATTCCTTATAATTTGTTTGAGAATCATTGTATTATAAAACCCTTGCCAAGCTCAGAATGCTAGTAACATAACATTTAGAACAGCTATGAACTATGTATATCCCAAAAAATGATATAAAGTGCACACCATACAATAAGTAGGTGTCATCAGACTTTCATTTCGGTTACAAGTGCTTCTACATGGTATTCCGTTAATCACTGCTTTTTCTGTTCTATGTATGTCCTGGATGACAATAACCACCTACTTGTACGAATCCTTTGTGACACAGTGTGATCTCAATGTTAACCGATGGCCTGTGTTTTGTTTGTGTTCTGCATAGAAATTCTAGCCGTAGTCTTTTATTTTACATTAGAATATTTATTTTGTTATTTGAAACAATAAACTTTATTTTACATCTTATTTGTTGTCCGCGTGTTTACTCCTGATGACTTTGCCCTGTGTAAATGGCTTTTATTGTTCCTGTAAATGGTATATCTGCCATTGATATATATAGTTATTATTTATAGGGTAAGGAGCAGGTTGAATAACTTTTCTGTTACTCTTTGATGAAATCTGTTTTCTTGCTTTGCCTGCTTTGCCCTTTTGCTACAGAAGATGTCCCACTTTCTCTACTTGAAAAGCCATTTGTTTTACATTACAGATAATAGATGGGACAAGAGAACTTGGCTTCTGATGCAGTAGGTGCGGGAATCCATGTCAGAGATGGCAGGGAACTTCAGATCTTTCCACTAGAATCCACAAAAGGCAGTGGATGATTCAGTGAACCAATGTGCACCCTTAACTGAGTTATTCCATCTGCCTGGACTAACACTTTGAAGAAGGAATCGAAGCAGCAAAGAAAAATTAGCTGGTGAATTTCTATTGCTGTCTTGGAAATTTGAAACTGTGTTCAGGTCAAAATGTCCACTTTGAAGGCCAATTATAAAATAGTCGTATGACCTTACGGCAGTTATTCTGCAACTTTAACCATTTTAAGACCAGAAGATTTTGCTGCTTAATGACCAGGCCCTATTTTGCGATTCGGCACTGTGTGAATTTAAAGGGACAATTTCACGGTCATGCGAAGCTGTACCCAATCGAAATTGACGTCCTTTTTTTCCCCACAAATAGAGCTTTCTTTTAGTGGTATTTGATCACCTGTGCAATTTTTATTTTTTGCGCTATAAACAAAAAAAAAAAACGATAATTTTGAAAAATAAAACAATATTTTTCACATTCTGCTATATACCATTCCCCAAAAAAATGTGAAAATCAAAATTTTTTAACATTTTAGGCCAATTAGTTTTCTGCTACATATTTTTGGTAAAAAAAAATCTCAATAAACGTATTTTGATTTGGTGTGCACAAAAGTTATTGCGTTTACTAACTACGGGAAATATTTATGTTTTTTTGCTTTTTTTTTACTAGTAATGGCAGCGCTCTGCGATTTTTTTGCAGGACTGCGACATTGCGTCGGACAGATCGGACCCCTAACTGACATTTTTGACACTTTTGGGGGTACCAGTGACATCACTACAGTAAACAGTGCTAAAAATATGCACTGTTACTGTAATAATGCCATTGGCAGGGAAGGGGTTAATACTATAGGTGCTCAAGGGGTTAAATGTAAGCTTAGGGGAGTGATTCTAACTCTGGGGGGGGGGGGGTTGGGCTTGTGAGATGACCATAGAGACATGCGATCCTATATAGCAGGATTGCACGGTCTCTGTGATCATCTCAGGGAGAAGGACAGACAGCTGTGTTTACATCAGCCGTCCGTCCTTCTCTGTTAGTGGGGAGAGATTGCGAGTGGCCGGCGGCCATCGGAGCTGCCTGACACTCGCGCCAGCTTCCCCGCTGAAGACCAGGGGCGGGAGTGTGCCGCCGGCGGCGCGCTCTCACCCCTAGCTCCTCCCAGACGAGCTCCGTACATGTACGGGACATTGTACAAAAGACAAATGAATCCTGCGCTTGAGGGGTTATCCTGAAACGGGTATCCTGAGAATGCGATTCAGGTTGAATGGACATAGTCCCGGCTGTGCTGCCACTCTCAACAGGTTGTGGTAACTCAAACAGACAGCCTAGCACATTATATTTAAAACAATTTATTAAAATAAAATAACATACACATTGTACTCACAAAACAAGTTGGAACACGGGCAAACATGTGCAATCAAGGACCACCAAGACTCTCCACTGGGCTTCCTCTACTGATGCAGGCCGTGGTGGGATGTGAACCGCCAAAAAAACGCTTATGTGTTTCGGGTTGTCCCCCCTTCATCAGAGCTCTTGTTCCAACTTGTTTTGTGAGTACAATGTGTATGCTATTTTATTTTAATAAACTGTTTTATAGATAATGCGCTAGGCTGGTGCGCCCTCTGTCCGTTCCTTTTTTATGTACGCCTTTGCCTGAGAGAGCCAGCCTGCGGCAGTACATCTGCGACGGCTGGTCGTTATGTGCTTAATAAAACAAACAAAAAAGATTTAAAAAAGCGCATTTACAAAACACAGTGATATTTTATACAAAGCTAACATGAGACTGGTTGAAACCTACTCTTTTTGTGTTTGCCCAATTTATTTGGATTACTACTAACTCAAAAATATAGTAATGGGCCAATCTGATGAGGGAGGGGGTTTGTTTTCAAGGAGATGTTGGTTAAAGCGGAACTTCAGTCACAGGGCTGAAGAACTATATCTGACAGTTTGTCCAACCATGCTACCTGTGCCACGCTGAAAAGCGAGCACGGAGGAACCACAATTCCTATTTTTTTTATATATCTTCCTGTGTCACCTACCACCTTAGTACACTTTGAAAGAGCCTCATCCCATTGCTGTGTTCCTGTAAGTAGCCTACACAGTTATCAGTAAATAACGTGTTTCCCCCGAAAATAAGCCTGGGTCTTATTTTAATTTTGGCTACATAAAACACACTAGGGCTTATTTTCAGGGGATGTCTTATTTATTTAAAATATGTACAATGACAATCTTAAAGTGGTTGTAACCCTAAAAAAAATATCCTGATCCTTTAAATCATGATAGACAGCATGGTGATTGTGCTGTGTCAGTTACCCCTCTCTATGTTCCAAAAAAACCTGAAATAAAACAATAAAATGTTTTTAAAAAAGTTCCTGTGTCCCCTGTCTTCTCTCCACCTCTCCCCCTGTCAGCTCAGGAGTCAGCATTATGACATTCTGTAATTCTAAAAATAAACCTTGGTTAAAGTCATTGTAAAATTATGTAATCCGCTTTGTAAAAAGATTATATATTGTGCAGTGTGTTTCTTTTTGTAACTTTATTGTGGAAAATGCTTTATTTACAGCGTCGCTGGGCGCTCACGTGACCTGCCAGAGGTCTTCTTCCCTGCTCCGAATACTGCAGAGGGAATGGCCAAGATCCCCACTAACGTCAGCCCCGCTCCGAGCACTACAGAAGGAAGAGAGAAGATCTCCGACCTCCGGCTGGTCAAGTGAGCACCCAGCGGCGCTGTAAATAAGGTATTTTCCACAATAAAAAGTTACAAAAAGAGACACACTGCACATTATATAATCTTTTTACAAAACCGATTACATGTTTTTACAAGGACTTTATCTAGGGCTTATTTTCGGGGTAGGGCTTATATTGCAGCCATCCCCAAAAATCAGGCTAGGTCTTATTTTCGGGGCAGGGCTTATTTTTGGGGGAAAAGGGTAGTGGGAATATGTTGAGACAGAACTATGCAGTCCAATACAATCTGCTCAAATGGCATAACTTGCTACTTCCTGCCTATTTTCTGCTGCACTTGGAACTGGGGCATATTACATTAGGACTGATTTCAAGAAATCATTTAGTGCTTTGTTAATGAATACATACATGGTCTATAGGGTGGTTCTGGTTTTATTTGCCTAGAGTTTTGCTTTGAATATAGAACATTAAATATGATTCTTTCAGATGACTTTATAAATGTGACATATCCAGGAAAGGAAAATGCCAAATCCATCTATGAGCTAACATAGTTTGACAGCAGGAACATACAACCTTTCCATGGGTCAAGTGTGAATGTAAAGTGACCTTGTACAGAAAGAAATATGGAAGCTTGCATTGTCAATTTGTTTTAAATGCATTCCATTATTTTACCAATGTTTACAGAACCCCCTGCCACATATGTTCTAATAAGCTTAGAAACAACAAACTGGTTCTTAATCAGTGAACATCAGTCCAGTCTTCAGAGGCTCTGGTATTGCCTAATGGGACACCACCAACAAGTGGCATAGGGTGGGGGGTGCAGGGGGGGGCCGGCCGCACCGGGAGCAACATCTGGGGGGGGGGGCGCATCTGCAGCGTCACTCTGTCTGTCTGACTTTGACATACACAGTTCACACACTGTCTGCGGCTGCCTCCATCTTTAGGCTGGGAGATGTCCAGCGCGGCCGCCCTATGGCTGAAAAAGGCGGGGCGGGGCGGGGCTGGACTGTGCCTCACCTGTCCATTGGTGTAGGGTGGGATGGCGTTGCAAGCCAAGCCCCGCCTATCCCACCTCTCCTCACTGCTCATTCAGTTTAGCAGCGAGTGAGTCAGCAGTCTGGCGCTGGTCTGTCTGCATTGAAAGGGGGCACGATGATCTCTCTGCATTGAAGGGGGGCATGCTGGTCATTTTGCATTGAAAGGGGGCACGCTGGTCACTCTGCATTGAAAGGGGGCATGCTGGTCACTCTGCATTGAAAGGGGGCACGCTGGTCATTCTGCATTGAAAGGGGGCACGCTGGTCTCTCTGCATTGAAAGGGGGCACGCTGGTCTCTCTGCATTGAAAGGGGGCATGCTGGTCATTCTGCATTGAAAGGGGGCACGCTGGTCTCTCTGCATTGAAAGGGGTCACGCTGGTCTCTCTGCATTGAAAGGGGGCACGCTGGTCATTCAAACTTGTATTTAGATGCATTTTACTTTAATTACATCAGTATTTTCATAACAAACAATACATGTGCTTAGGGGGTAAGGGTTTCTTTAACTAATCTAGTGGAAGAGACTCGAGTGCTAAAATCCCGTGAGTTAGGGGGCGCAAATTACTTGCCTTGCCCCGGGTGCTGACAACCCACGCTACGCCACTGCCACCAACTCCCTTCTCACCCAGACTGGAGCCAAACTGTCAATCACAGCCTGCATGTTAAAGCACAACTACATTTTATCAGATCACCACAAACCAAAAAACGATATTTAAAGCGGAGTTCCAGCCACATTTACATCTTTACACCATCCCATTCAGAACAGCAAAATAAAACATCATTGGCCATTTTATTTTCTTTCTAACTGGATTTACCATGTTTTTATGGGGTGTGTGGGTGTCCCAGAAGACGATGGGACCATTCAGAAAGCCCCCCCCCCCCCGGCTTACGCATGCGCAGTAGGAATTCCTAAAGGCTTCACTGCCGGTTTCCCTTACTAGCAATGCCGTGCCTACACCCAAAGCCGATGGAAGGATCGGCTTGGGGTGCTGAAATCGCAGACTCCCTAGACAGGTAAGTGCCCGTGTATTAAAAGTCAGAAGCTACAGTATATTTGTAATTGCTGACTTTCATTTTTTTCCCCGGGCTGGAACTCTGCTTTGATTCAATTTTAATATTCAAAGCAAAAATATCCATCTGTCCATCCATGTCTCAATGCTTTATTTTGCTAAGAAATCACTTTGAGGGCTGTGGCCCTCTGTAGTAAGGGCAGGTGATTCATGTAACATTTACTTCCTGAATTCATCTGCCCTTAGCTTAGGTGTCCAGGCAGGGGGGGTGTGCTTTTTTGAGAAAACCCCTCCTCCCCTCTTGAAGACTCCTGGAATGTGTGACATCATTTGCCTAGGCATGGAAACCAGGAAGTAACCAAAAAAATGCAAAAAAAATGTATAAAACAAGTTAATATGATATTCTTTCCTATCTTTTTACTAATGCTAGCATGAGGATTAAAAATAGTTAATGTTGATTGAGAGAGTGAAGTTCCACTTTAACCACTTGCTGACCAGCCGCCGTAGTTTTACTGTAGCAGGTTGGCTCTGTTACGTGAAACCACTTATCTGTATGTCGCTTTGTGTAACAGATAGTGGGGGCACATGGCCAGATGGGGAGCCAATCAGTGGGTCCGATGGAAGCGATGTCTGCCGAGCACCTGTGACCGCTCCCCATGGAGACAGAACATCTGTCAGCCGATGTAAAAAAGGCGGACCCCTGTTCTGTCAGAGATGAACACCAGAATCTGTGTTCCTCCTATTTAGGAACACAGGTCTCTGTGTTCATCCAGTCAGTACAACCCCTACACAGTTAAAAAGCACTCCCTAGGAGTACACTTAACCCTTTGATTGTCCCTGGTGTTAACCCCTTCCCTGCCATTGTCATTAGTACAGTAACAGTGCATATTTTTAGCACTGATTAGTACTGTAGTAATGTCACTGGTCCCCTCAAAAGTGTCAAAAGTATCAGTTAGGGGTCCGATCTGTCTGCAGCAAAGTTACAGTCCCACAAAAAATCGCTGATCGCCGCCATTACTAGTAAAAAACAATAAAAAAGACATAAGTCAATGCCCTAGTTTGTAGATGCTATACCTTTTGCACAAACCAATCAATATATACTTCCTGGGATTTTTATTTTTTATTTTTTACCAAAAATATGTAGCAGAATACATTATAGCCTAAATTGATGAAAACATTTGATTTTTTTTTTTTTTTTATTGGGAATGTTTTATAGCAGAAAGTCAAAAATATATATATTTTTTCCTAATTGTCGCTATTTTTTTCAATTTTAGCATAAGAAATAAAAACCGCAGAGGTGATCAAATACCACCAAAAGAAAGCTCTATTTGTGGGGAAAAAGGACATCAATTTTATTTGGGTACAGCGTCGCACGACCGCGCAATTGTCAGTTAAAGTAGCGCAGTGCCGAATGGCAAAAAATGGCCTGGTCATTAAGGGGATAAAACCTTCCAATCCTTAAGTGGTAAAGTTACCTCTGATCTTTCTATAACAGCCATATTTCACTGTTCTCTGTATACATCATTGGCCAGGGGAACAGTTACAGTTTGTACAGCCTTGTTTAGTCTGCTTAAATTGCACTTTTTTTTGGTAAAAAAAAGGAACATATTTGAAATAACTGATGGTGCTGTTTATGAAGGTGCCACTTTTATTACATGTTTGTGGAATGGAAAGTGTAACCCTAACACGCTCCAGAACTGTCATTTTCATCCTAGCTTTACTACCCACAGAGTCCTAAACCTGAAACAAGCACAGATTTAGTACAGTCTTAGTGCAGCAATGAGTCAGAACAGCTGAATCTGACTTAACCACTTTACTGCTGCTCACTAGAGCTCTACTGCGGCAAAGTGGCTCGATAACGTCTGGCGACGTAGACCTACGTCGCTAGACATTCCCCTCTCTTGGCGGCGCGCGCGCGCCGCAGGAGGCTCGCTCCCACTGTATTCAGTCACAGCGGGAGTCGGGCCAGGGGAGGAGTGGCGGCAATCGTCGGGAAATCAAGTCTGGAGATCCGCCCGCTTGTGTAAACATAGCGGGCGGATCTCCTAAGTGCCAGGCAGGGTCAGATTGCAGGGTTCAGCATAGCTGAACCTGCGATCTGTCCTTGTGTCACATAGTCCCCTCCCCCCACACATGTCAGTAAGCACCAGGCATACATTAACCCCTTGATCACCAATAAAAATTAACCCCTTCACTGCCAGTGTCATTTTTACAGTAACAGTGCATATTTATAGCACTGATTACTGTAGTAATGTCACTGGTACCCCCAAAAGTGTCAAAAATGTCAGTCAAGGGTCCGATCTGTCCGCCGCAATGTCGCAGTCCTGCAAAAAAAATCGCAGATCGCCGCCATTACTCGTTAAAAAAAAAAAACACCAAAAATGACAGAAATCTTTCCCTTAGTTAGTAAACGCAATAACTTTTGCGCAAACCAATCAAAATACGCTTATTGCAATTTTTTTTACCAAAAATATGTAGCAGAAAACAAATTGGCCTAAAATGATAAAAAATTTAGATTTTTACATTTTTTTGGGGGGGAATTTAATATAAAAAATGTGAAAAATATTGTTATTTTTTCAAAATTGTCGCTCTTTTTTTGTTTATAGCGCAAAAAGTAAAAATCGCACAGGTGATCAAATACCACCAAAAGAAAGCTCTGTTTGTGGGAAAAAAAGACGTAAATTTCATTTGGGTACGGCGTTGCATGACCGCGCAATTGTCAATTAAAGTCGCACAGTGCCGAATCGCAAAAAGTGGCCCCGACGTAAGACAGCAAAATCCTCCGGTGGTAAAGTGGTTAAGAAAAGGGTTTTTCCCCAAAATGTTGTCAGTCCCCTCCACCTCCACCCTGGTTCCTAGGTGTCTGCTTGCTAGTGACAAGATAAGGCGATACCCACGCGGCGTGGAAGGTAAAAAAGAAAAACTTTATTCAAAAATTAAAGATCAATAACACATAGTGACAAGTATCTGCAAACAAATTGTGTTATTAATCTTTTATTTCTGAATAAAGTTTTTATTTTTTACCTTCCACACCGCGTGGGTATCGCCTTATCTTGTGAATGGTTACTCCCATTCCATTTGGTTTCTGATGGTTCTACCTCCATAGGTTCCACACTCCCCCTCTGGGGTGAGTCGGTGAAGGATTAGCCCCACCAACCAGTTTTGTGACTGGGACCTTTTGACATACCTCGGCTTGCTAGTGAGCTACTTTATTTCTGCTACTATCATTATGAACACATGTGTATATTCTTTATGTATACTTGTGAAATCTCACTATTCTGATGCTGGTTATTAAATTACTGTACTATGCGTTAGGACTTGCTTATATCTAGTATCATGGTCTTGGTGGTGAATTCTGATTTGTGTATGTTGGTAATTGTATTATACATGTATAAATAATACAAGCAATAGGTTAAACACTAAGATGTTAGCGTGCTGCCTTACATGTAAACATGATAACTGTTGCAATCGCCCATGTGCTTATGTCAGCTCTTATCAGAACTTCCAAGCCCTCAAATTGCTGATTTCATCGCTTATCACATGTACTGAACCATGGCAACCGCAGATCTAAATAAAGGCTAAGATGGCGCAATCTTCAGCTATAAAGTATGGGGGAGTTTAGTTCTGCTTTAAGTGACCGCTCTGGAGCCAGCTCCTTCAAAAACAACTAAGCATTGACAACTTCCCTATTTATTTCCTTATGGTTGCACTTTTGATCACTTTTATAAACCAGCACGAATTCTGATCATATAAATGAGTGATAAGTCTGTAAAATATTCCCAGTTTTTTTACATACATCACTTTATTATTTGTAAAAAAAATTAAAAAGCTTGTTATACCCCAAATATGCCAACAATAAAAAAAACTCTAGCAGGGCGGCTACCAGTCGGGCCGATCTGTAAGACAAAATCCAATACCAAGAGAATGATGCTTTAAAGTATAACTAATGGCAATTTTTTATTTCTTTCTTTTTTTTGGATAGAGAAGAGAAGGATTAGAATGCTTATCGGTTTTTATTGTTGTCTGTGTCCCCGTTAGGGTGATTCACCCTCTTTAACCACTTGACCTCCAGAAGATTTACTTACCTTCCTGACCAGGCCATTTTTTGGGATAAGGCACTGCATTATTTTAACTGACAAGTGCGCAGTCGTGCGACACTGTACTCAAATAGAACTTTCTTTTGGTGGTATTTGATCACCTCAGCGGTTTTTATTTTTTGCGCTATAAACAGAAACAGACCAACGATTTTGAAAAAAAAAAACCCAAAATATTAAAAATACTTTTTACTTTCTGATATAAAACATATCCAATAAAAAAATGTAAAAAGTTCAAATTTCTTCATCAATTTAGACCAAAATGTATTCTGCTACATGTTTTTGGTTGAAAAATCCCAATAAGCGTATATTGCTTGGTTTGTGCAAAAGTTAGAGCGTCTACAAACTATGGGATATTTTTATGGAATGTTTTTTTTTTTTGCTGGTAATGGCAGCGATCAACGACTTACAGTGGGACTGCGATATTGCGTCAGACAGACGGGACACTAACTGACACTTTATGGGGACCAGTGACATCAATACAGTGATCTGTGGTAAAAAAAATATGCACTGTCACTGTACTAATGACACTGGTTGGAAAGAGGTTAACATCAAGGACAATCAAAGGATTAACTGTGTGCCTGACCAGTGCTTTACTAAACTGTGGGAGGTGCTTGTACTAGGGGAAGGCAGAGATCTGTGTTCTTGTTTATTAGAAACACAGGGTCAATGTCTTCCCCCGCTGACAGAAGGGCAATCTGCCTTGTTTACATGGGTACACTGCCGTTCTGCCTGTGTGACGTATAATAGGCGGGTGCCAGCAGACCTCGATTCCGTGGAAGCCGCTGATTGGCTCCCACTTTGATTAATCATAGCGGGAACAGGCATATATATATACAGTATTTGGTCAGCAAGCGATTAATTGTCCTATTTACCATTATCAATGAAAGTAAAAGAAAATCCCTGAAATTTGGGTTGTCCCCTGAAAGGAAATAGAGGGGAATCTTCCAAAGGGGACAATAGTTCTTGTGACCTGGGGGTCCCCAAGGAATTCCCCTAATTTGCAGGGTCTCACTTCCTGTTTAGATATGGGACAGGAAGTGAAGGGAAATCTTTGCAATGGGTTATAACCCTTTTTTGCTCTAACCAAAATGGAAAAAAAACTTGCAACTGGAGCCATATAGAAACAGAAAAATCTGGAGGCCGAACAATCTTGCTGACGTGCATCAGAAAATAAAACATTTGTTTTGGGTTACAGTTTGAAACCATGCTGCTGAGTCAGTACTGAGAGCTGGCCCCATACAATGAGCAGACGGAGAAGGATTTGCTGTGTCAGTGTACAAGTCCCAGCTGCTCCCTGCACTCACAGGCGTGTGTACTGGGGTTGCTATGGAGACCGGGGAAGCGCTGCCACTCACACCTACATTGTCCATACACTGATCTGATACACAGAGCGATCTCCGATCACTGATCTTATTCTAACCGTCACACATCCATCTCAGGTTTGAAAGAATCTGGCAGATCTACCGCAGGTAATATATGACACTAGATTGCAGTGGCGGCCGGCGGCAGAGGAGACACACATGAGGCAGCGGCTTCACTTTCACTTACCTGCTCCTGGCTGAGACGTCTCGCGACCGCCGACCACGCTGCTCCTCCTCGCTCTGAGTCTGACGGCAGGCGGGAACCGGGAAGGTGAGTGAGTCAGAGTGACTGACGCACGCACCGCCCCCACGACGACGTCAGATGGGAGTCCTGAATGATTGGTCCAGGCTGGAGTCTGGACCAATCACAGGACTAGGAGTGTAGAAGTGGGGAGTGTCGGGGCGCATTGCCCTGCGCCCCGATGACACCCAGAACGGCCGCCAATCGGCGCCTCTACCTGGCAGCAGGTGGGATGCCAACCCCCCCACCCCCCCCCCCCCCATAGACTGCAATAGGTCCGGCGCCCCTAGTGGGCTCTAAAAGGTAATTTTTTTTCCTTGAAGATGCTGATTGGGGGGGGGGGGCGGCGCCCCTGCGCCCCCTATAGACCGGCCGCCACTGCATCCTGCAGCTTTTCAAGATGTACGTGACCTGGCCATAAAAAATAAGTTGGCCATTACTTAGGGGATGGTGATTATTCACTAAGGTTGGGCTCAGCACATGCCTAGCTTTTCAGAGAATACTGGATATGAATTCTGCTCCATCCTGTGTATGCTGATGTAGTGAGAAGCCCCACTTGTCTGCATCTGAGGTCTGTAGTTATATTTTGGAATTGATTCAAATATTTGTGTGTGTGTGTGTGTGTGTGTGAGCTGGCTGGGGGGGATAACATTTCTTAGCAAAGTAATATTAGACTTCAATGAGGTACTGCCCGACCCCTGTGTGTACATGTGTTATTCAAATATAACCTTTAAAGAAAATTGATTATCATATAATAAATATTCATGAAAAAGTCCCAATAAAGTCTTAAATGTGCAACAATTCTACTCTTCTATAGTGATCAGAAGTGCTCCACCAGATGAAAATATCTACTGCCTCCTAAAGGCCAAATGCTCACCTTCACTCTTGAACCCCACTACAAAGGTCAAGTTTGCATAATTGTCAGGCACCAGGACCCAGAAGGGACTTAGGCTGGCCATACATTATACAATTTTATTGAACAGTTTTCCTTTAGATTAACCAAAACCATATAATATGAGGTCAAACCTAAACACTTTCAATTTGTATGCAGTCAGGCAGGCCCTTGCACTACATAGTTGAAGGTAAATTTAAAGGAAATAGAATAAGAAAATTGTATAATGTATGGCCAGCTTTAGACTAGAAGTAAGCAGCCATCATTTTCCAACAGATCCAGCCTGTGCACAAAGCCCAGATTGCTGCTCTACGGGACCTCAAAGTCAAGCAGCGCTGTCTGGGAGGAGAAAAGCCCAATGCTAGATGGATGACATGGATGACAGATTTTTTATTATATGATAATCATATTTCTTTAATGATTATATTTGGCAACAAACACACACTTGGTTGCAGTTAATTATTTTATTAGGCAAATTGTAACTTTGAGTTTATTGCAAACTTCTGATATATAAATATATATTTGGAGGCAGCACACAGCATATTTCAAATATATTAATTCCTTCTTTTTTTTTTTTGGTGCCTGCCACTTTGTTTTATTACCGGGTGTTGCACAATTTTATTTGTACAGTAGACATTTCTCAGAGGAAATCGGAAGCCATGAGTATTTAAGAATGTAGCCCCCCTCCTCCCTAACAAATTGCATGTTATATATCTATATATTTTAGATATACTGCTAAACACAGATGTCTACAGTTGTTTTCATAGATATCTACATTTCCCTTAAAGGACTATTCCAGCTGAATTGGACTTTTTTTTAACCAATATCTTCTTTATACCTCTCAGAGACACAAGGGTTGAGTGCCAGGATCTTCCTCCATTGCTGGTTTTACTCTCTGTTGCAAGAGTCTTTCTCTTCTGTGTCTTTCTTCATAATAAAGCCTTGGGTTTGATTCAGCCAAGGACACAATCTACATGAAGATTATTTGTTCTCCCATTTGTTGCATAATTTGCTTAAGTTACTTCTGTTTCCACCCATTATGCAAAAAATAAAAACCTATGGGTTAAAGCAGCATTTTCGAAATAGAGTTCCATGAGAGGTTGCCAGGTTGCCCCTTGTGTCCATTCTGATTTTTATTGTGACACAAAGGGTGGGGTGGTGATGAAGATAATCATGTCAGTCCCTTTTCCCCAAGTTACTGATTTAGCATTACTGTATATGTACAACTTACTAAACAACCTAATGTTCCCTGAGCTGTAGAGACAATCATTTTTATGCTGGGGTTCTTTGAGACCTGAAAATTACTTCAAGGGTTCCTCCAGGGTAAAATGGTAAGAAAGGCTATAAATATGTATATCCATTTATTGATATGAGTATGTTGGGCACATTAGATTGTTAACTACTTTGGGAGGCATGGAGTGATCAGAACTATAATATGCAGTTTGTTAAAGCTTAAGTCCATCTTTTGGGGTCCATCCGAAAACCCAATCCCGAAGACCCCACTTAAAATTGAAATTCCAGGCACCACCTAACTAATCCAAAAAATGCTGCTTCCCCTCATCCTAACACCTATTTTGACTTACCTATGTAAGAAAGATCTGTGTACTTATCTATTTTTAGGCTGCTGTAGTCCAGTCACCGGATCTCTCCGGTGCCAGCCAGCTCGGCTACAGTGAATAGGAGAGAGCGCTTTCAACAATGGCTAGTAAAGCCTGGAGTGGCCATATTCTTCAATGGTCAATTTATTGTTAGCGCTCCCCGCCGTTGCAGCTGCTCTGGCAGACACAGGGGAATCGGATCACATGACTGGAGAAGAGCAGCCCAAAAATAGGTGGGTATATAGAACTTTCTTACACAGATTAGTCAGAATAGGTGTTGGGGGGGGGAGCATTTTTAGGATTATTTAGGTGAAAATGAGAAGACAACCACCACTCCCAGTGCTGTGGGTGCTCGCCACCGCTGCAACAGTAGAAATTAAGGAGAAATCGGCTGCACACCACCAGCTGCTAGGAAGATGAATCCTTTATTAACATATGTAAAAGGTACACAGGATACAGTATGTTAATAAAGGATTCATCTTCCTAGCAGCTGGTAGTGTGCGGCCGATTTCTCCTTCATGTCTAAGATTATTTAGGTGGTGCTTGGAATTCCATTTCAATCTATGTAAAAAAAAAAAAAAAATGTTAATATACAAAACTTTTTGGCAGGGATCTTTGGCTATTCACGGGATTTCCTCTTTCTCCAGTGGTGCTTAAGTGCTAAACACTGCAGAAAACAGTGACATGTAACAACGTGGCACTGTTCAGTGTAGTATTGCCCTTGAACTTTGGTAGGCCTTTAAAAATAATTTAGGGTGCAACCCCCTGCTCCTCAAATAGTAATAGTTTACTGCTTTAGTCTGTGGTCTGTTTGCTTCTAAAGACTTTTTCCCTACTAGTTCCAGGATGGATCACTTGTTCTTTGAAGCCATTCCTCTTTTCCAGTCATTCTGCCACTTTTTTACTAACATCATCATGTAAAATGTCACATTCAGTGGCTGGAGCGGACTAAAGGAAAACATTGGCTTTTAACAGAGCGTGGAATAAGGTAAGGAATATTCCTCTATTTTATTCCCCTTAAAACTAAGCAGTAGGCTATTACTATACAGGGGCGCACCCAAAATGTATTTTTAAAAGCTGACCAAAGCTCAGCTTTACTGTAGAGGAAGTGGGTTGAAATAGAAGTGGATCAGCACTAAAAAAAAGTACAGCAGCAAGCCACTTGGGGGCAGCTCTGAGATGGGATCAGTATTGGAGCAAGGGCTACTTTTTTATTTGAATAACTGCAAGGCATTATATTTTTCATGAAAATAAAAGTAATGCTGTAGATGGGCCTTAACCGCTGTTCATTTGATTGCCACTATATACCATAAATATGGTAAATAAATACTGTATCATAATGCAAAATCAAAAAGAGGATTGAGAGTTACTCATAATGACTGCAACAGGTGGGGAAAGCTGCTCACCTATAGAGTCCCTGAGCGAACTAAACTATTATTTTTAGGTTGAATTACCCTTTAAAATAAAAAGTAGGAAACCTTGCATTCTTCAGACGAAAAGTTTATAAATGATATATACATTTTGTTTTATCGATACATGCCTCTTTTCTGTTAATGATGAAGTACTGATAATTACTTGTAATATGTCCCACTCAGTCCAGCTTGGTCATTAGCCAACTCATTCACAAGTAGATTGCTGTATGATTGTCACTCCAACAATACAGTCATGTAGTAGTTTATTTTATTTTGTGATATTGTAATATCAGAGCCTGTGACAAACATGCTTCCAAGGTTTGAAGAATTCGGTGGTTTGATGGCCTTCCCACACAAGGCCTAGAAAAGGTCACATCTGACTGCCTTGGTAGCGATGCCTACGCTTAGCGCCAGAATCCGTAAAACCAAACCCACTGCATGCCAGAAAGCCTCAGAGCAGGTAGGAGCTGAGCTGCGTGGGCTCAGAATTCATTCTCACGCATTCCTAAAGCCAACCACTTGCTGGATGAATCACTTCACAGAACGTAATGCTGAAGATCCTGACAGTGGAATTTTAGTTTTAGTTTATCACGCTGTGTCATTATATACGCTGCCATACATGATAAATGAAGTTCTGTCTGGAACAGTAACCATGGTGTCATTTGCAATGGATGCTTGTAACTGAAGTCTCAAAAAATCCAGTATAAATTAACCAGTAACTGGTCTGAGTTTTACAGCTGCGATTGTCTTGACAAATGATTGGTCCAGAGCTGCTCTTTTGGCCCAGAATATACACGGTAAAAGGTGGTTTAGTTTATAAGTATTTAGATTGCAGCTTGCCAGACTCAATTTCCCCAGCCAGGGTCTTCATCCATTGGAAGCAGAGCATGAGAGGAAAAGCTGGATTGGCTGGCATCACTGTTTATTAAGTCCAGTACCTCGTCTAGCTGACTCCTAATTAAAAAGAAAGAAGATATGGTAAATCTGAACCAATGGTGTTTAACAAATATTCTGCTGATTTTAGATTTCGACTTAAAAGTTGGTATGTTTCTGCCTATTCATTAATATACATCCATTTATCCACCCATCTGATTCTGTGCCTTTAAACATAACATCATTAACCCCTATAAATTCAAATTTAACCCTGCAGGGGATTTTTGCTAGTGAAATCATACTACTAGAATATGTCCTAAAACAAGAGGAACAAGAGGAGATTGTTGGTTCAGTCGTTTAACAGTTGCAGAGGAGACATGGCTACAGAATGGAGAAGGGGCTATGGGAGGTTGCAGGTTCAGCCCTTTATTTGTATAAGGGTCCTTTCACACGGCCGCTCCGTGTGTCCGCAAATCATCCTATTTTTTTGCGGATGATTTGCGGACATCAATGTTAGTGAAAGGCACTGCGGATGTCAGCGGAATACCATCCTTTCCTCCTTTCAGTTCTGTTCCGTTTTTTCGAATGGAACAGAACCCTATTTTTTCTTCCTTTCACACGGAGCGGCCGTGTGAAAGAAGCCTAAATGGAGCAGAGGAAGCACAGGAATGTATAACAAAGAGTGCTGCAGCATTGAGGAGAGGCTGTAGCTTCAGCTTCAATTTTGCCTGTAACTCCCCCACATGAACGCCCATAATTTGTGCTTCTGCCTGGGATGGAGCTACAGTCAGCACTGACATTGATAAAAATTGTATTCTGTTTCTAAACCACGGCGTTGATTTTAACAGGGACAGGTGCTAAGTGCACAGCGTTCCCTGGGGGATTTAACAAGCATTTCTAACTTTCTTTGAGAGTTTTTGAGTTTTTCTTTCAGAACCACCACCTTATCTTAAATACTATATTCATAAAGAATAGCAGCTGTCAAGGTGTTCTCATCAGCTTACATTGCTACACTGGGATAGATCTCTGTGGGATAATGCGATGGGTACGCATTTGGGCTCCATATTGGGTTACTATTTGCCATTATTGGATATTCAGGACTTGGCATATACCTAAAAACAGAAAGAGAACAATTAAAGAAATGTATTCATACAATTATATTTGTACTATACCAGCTATGTTATCAAAGCACATCAATCAAGATAAGAAATCCATACTAGTGTAATATAAGGGCTGATATTACCTGACTCTTTCTTTTAAAAATGCTGATCAAAAGGCTTCAGTACCTTTTGAGTCACTGACCTAGACCATGTATGCAGTTTAAGAGTGTGACCTAACTTTTATTTCCATGATCTGCAGGCTTGTTTAGGGTCAGTGGTAATAATGAAGTCAGAGACAGACAGATAATTAGTATTTTCAGATTGCGGTGAGCAATGACAACCTCCACATTTCTCTCAGAACAGGCTTTCTTTAATTAGTCACACTGAACATTATTGTCTAAGGGGCCCATATATACCCTTGTGTTGTGTTAAAACATGCAAGTTTGTCAACATGCTTTGTGTTAAGGCAACCTGTTCAAAGGGAATGGGCAGCTGATGCACTAAAAATGTTTAATGCACCATTTCTGAAAGCGCATCACAGAAAATGTCAGTGCGTTGCCACATGCTGCCCTGCATGTCCATGGCCAAGGTGTGTCGTGCTGCTATTCAAAACAAATGGATGAATAGCACTGTGTTGCACCAATGCATGTAGTGTAGGAAAGCCTAGATAGCTGGTGGTAATTGGGGATTATATATTCAGAGGGACTGATAATTTGTTGCCAGGATCACCTCAACTGAATGGTTTGCTGACTCCTTTGTGCCAGGCCTCAGCATGTGGTGGACCAGGTAGATAAACTGCAGGGAGGGGCTGGGCTTAACCCATTTTTGGACCATGATGGGACAAATGATAATACAGGGAAGATGGAACATAATCAATTTATAGAATGTTATATTCTTTAGAATTTCGCCTGTGCCGTGCACAACACAGGAAGGGCATGGGGAGCTTAGAGAACTGAATGCATAGCTATAGACCTGTTGTAAAAGGGGAGGATTTTGGTTTCTAGAGAACTAGGCTGCCTTTTTATTGGGGTACAACCTATATGGTAAAGATGGTTTGCACTAGAGGATGGCCTATTGTGCTAGGGGAGAGGTTTATGAGAAGTATTTACACTAGGATTGAGAGGGGACAGAGAATTAGAATAATGAGGGGGGACAAATCTGACAGGGGTCCGACCCAGGGGTCAGGGGAAGTTGGGGTCGGGCTTTGGCAGGTGTGAAGGAGTTTTCCATATTACAAACAATCCAAGGCAACTATAGTACAACTTGTTCAACAAAAATGATATGCAAAACACAATAGCAAAATGTGACAATGAATTGAAATGTGTGTTTACCAATGCCAATAGTCTGCCAAGCAAAATATGTGAGTTGAAAGCTTTGCTGCAAGAAGAAAACTATAATTTAATTGGTATTGCTGAATCTTGGCTTCATTCTTCACACAACTGGGCTATTAATATTACTGGCTATGCTCTCTTTCGGAGGGACAAGGTTAAACGAAAAGGTGGCAGCATCTGTCTCTATGTGAGAAGTGATCCCAAAGTGAGTGTGAAAGAGGACCTTGTTGATGGAGAGTGTGATGGTGCCGAAGCATTATGGATGGCGCTGCATATAGGTGTGCAAACTTAAAGTTAATCAGAAATTGTTATAGGCCACTCAGTGTTAATGAGAAGGTGGAGACTCAGCTACTTGCACATATAGAAAAGGCTGCAAGGGCTTGGGCAGTAATAATAAATAGGGATTTTATCTACCCTGAAAGTGACTGGAGTAATTACACTGCTGGAATAGTAAAAGGGCAGGCAGTTACCTGAGCGTAAAAAGAATCAATGAACTACCAGAAAGCTCACCAGCACTCTGGTAGTTCATTGAGAACTACAAGCCTTGTACAAGTACTTGTAGTCTATCCATTCACAAGAAAATGTGAATGAATGATGTGGCTGTGTGGGTGGAGCCCCGCATGGCTGCACTGTTTTCAAAATTGTGACAGCAGGTGTGGGAAGAACATCCCCCGCCCGCTGTCACAGGGCAGAAGAATCGGGCGTGCAGGGTTCAGGTACTGGAACATGTTATATGCTCCACTGTAAAAACAGGTAGAATATGCAACATGTTCCAAAGGTGAACTTATCCATTAAAAGTGTTTTTAGTTGATATCAAGCTATGCAGTGGAATTACAGCCTTACAAAATGTCCCCAACTTACAAGCTGACGTCAATGCACTATTTAATTGGGTAGCTATGTAGCAAATGCGGTTTCATGTTAATAAATGTAAAGTTATGCACTTGGGGGCTAAAAACTTGCATGGATTGTACAAACCCGATTCCAAAAAAGTTGGGAAACTGTACAAAGGAGGAGCGCCTACCCCAAACTCTCTCTTTTTCACACCTCCAAGAAGACTACCGCGTTGCTAAAGAAGCTGAAGGTAAAGGTGATGGACTGGTCAAGCATGTCTCCAGACCTAAACCCTATTTAGCATCTGTAGGGCATCCTCAAACGGAAGGTGGAGGAGCGCAAGGTCTCTAACATCCACCAGCTCTGTGATGTCGTCATGGAGGAGTGGAAGAGGACTCCAGTGGCAACCCCTATGAAGCTATGGTGAACTCCATGCCCAAGAGGGTTAAGGCTGTGCTGGAAAATAATGGTGGCCACACATAATATTGACACTTTGGGCCCAATTAGAATTTTTGTTTTGTTAGGGGTGTACTCACTTTTGTTGCCAGTGGTTTAGACATTAATGGCTGTGTGTTGAGTTATTTTGAGAGGACAGCAAATTTACACTGTTATACAAGCTGTACACTCACTACTTTACATTGTAGCAAAGTGTAATTTCTTCATTGTTGTCACATGAAAAGATATAATAAAATATTTACAAAAATGTGAGGGATGTACTCACTTTTGTGAGATACTGTATATACACAAATATTTATGTTTTTAGATTGTTTTTCTAAAATGAATGGATTTGAAAATCACAGCATTTACACTTACCTTGGAGTAAAAGGGGCTTGATCTGGCACTGCAGGTGGAAATGGCATAACCAACTGAACTGGAGAACTAGAACATAAACACATTTTGAATAATGTAACCATTATCTAATAGATTTCCGTTAGTATCTGTCTTGTTTTCCAGAATACAGTTTTCTATATGTAAGTGCTCAGTAGAGAAATCATTAGCTAGCTGTATTCACATCCCTGCCTGCATTGTTAGCAGAGGTTAAATGGGCTGCATCTCATTTGTATGCATTTACTCCTGTAAATCATAGTTATGTCTGCTCTAGCAGAGAATATTTTATCAGCCACCACCTGTGCCTTGCATACAGAGGAAGGCCAGGTGCTCACAGATGACCTATGCATAAGCAATCATTACCCATGATGGATCCCTTGATAAATCCCTAGCAAATAGCGTATAAACTACACATAGGGGACTGTGGAGTGTAGCTTGTATTAATTGCTAGTATTAGAAAAATGCTCCACATTTGTGTAGCAACAGCTAGCGATTGCCTGCATGGGCCCAGCTTAAGATTTAGAACTCACTCAACCAATCAAACTTTCATATGGGAAAACATAAAAATTCCAAAAATATGCATAGGTGTCATGGAACACACCTATACAAAAACTGACAAAGTTCTGACTGTAATCATTTCATTGACAGTTTATATTGTTGGGAACAGGGATGAAGGCAAAGAATTGTCAATATAATTACAAATAAATGGCTATGACACCTTTTAATGCCTGTTGTGTTGCAGTGCATTACCACACGCACATGAAGGTGCGCTATGTAGTTAACATGCGTTTATACTTATTTACATCTTGCACTTTATTTATATTTACATATTACATTTTTTTTGTATGGTCACACCTGAGCACATTTGACACTTTATTCACGTCATGTTACCAGATATTTTTGCACATAAGATTGTTGCTTTCATCCTACCTACCTTCATGTCTGTGAATGTGTCTTCACTCTCCAGGGGTCCTTCTCTGCTCTGCTTTGGCGGCCGGCGCTGGCAAGGCGCTGCTGAGAACGAGTGCCTTTGATTTTAAAATGGCGCTAGGCGGCACCAATGCGTAACTGCACATGCGCCCGCCCAATCGAGCTTGTACAAGCTTTCCTGAGCCCTGCAGGCACGATTACGATGTCGGCCCGCAACCATTTTTTTTTTTAAGGGCAGCGGCTGCCTGTAATGGGCATTTATGGACAGCCCGATTAACAGGCGCTTGCCAGCACAATGTTAATTACCCGGGACAGGCTCCTATTTGCCAGGACTGTCCCGGCAAAAACGGGACAGTTGGCAAGTATGGAGATAGTCTGCTCAGATTTTGTTTATGCTATATATGGTTTGCGCTGCACTATTTATTTTTGTTGTATATTTTGGTTCAGTTAACAAATTGTGTGCACCTGTATAGGCTGCTCATGTTACAAACAGGGGCCACCATATTACTGGAGCCACTGCACTCACGTCCTGCATTACTTCCTGTATTGTCACAGGAAGTGTAGTTGCCACCATTTTGGAACAGGGAAAAATACAACAAAATGCCAGGAACTATCTGTGCAAGCAAGAGCTAGCCAGAGGAAAACAATACACAAAACCTGAGCCACAGCTAAAGGCCCAGAAAAAATAAATGTCACTGATTAGTTTCTCCCCAAAGGATTTTTTTCAAAGAGTTTGCAAAGTAAAATCATCAAACATGATGCATCATTGATAAGAGTGTTGCTAGGCGTCCCAGAGGAAAAGACTATTGAAACATGTTTATTTGCCACAGTGTTACCTCATAAGGGTCTGGCCTTTATTAAACATCTCAGGCTGTGGTCCACAGAGTATTCACATAAAACATCTAGTTGCAATACACTGTTACAATGTCAGCCTCTTGGATTTATCTTAATGTGTTTTTGTCACTCATAATTTTGTATAATCAAATTTGCACTATATTATTTTACTGTACCTTTATGAGTGTGTGTGTTGCTTCATTATTGTTTGTGCCTATAAAGGCCTACTCAGATGTGTTTTTATTGTTGTATTGAGCATTTTGTAGATGTGACACATTCCAACAATAAATATTTCCTTATATATATGAATTTCTTTAGGCATATCTGCCATACAACAGAAACCTGAATCTATGCTTAAGACCTCCCTGGGGAACTTCATGTTACACTGGACGTGGACGGAATAATTCACTGAAGCTCCAGTGGTTGTTAGGGACCTCCTCCCAAATAGAGCCTTAGGCATAGCTGATACAACAGAATGGTGCTCTTTCAGAGCATTGCCCTGTGCCTGATCCACTAACAACCTTTCTGGTTTAGTGACAATTAGCTGCTTTAGATCCTTACCTGGGTCAATATTAGTTTGGTATACCACATCATTGTTAATGCTTCTGGTGATTGAGATAATACCTCTGCTGTGTGCTTGCCCTTACTTGGCCCTTCCATCTTTTGAGGGTTATCTTCTTTACTACTATACGCTGTTCTGCAGACCCTCCATCTGGTGCAGCAGAGATAGTGCTTGCGTCTCTGGTAGACACAGTGGCCCCTTATAATATTGGGAATAAACTATTGGCCAAACTATCCCAATCTATTTTTATCGGTGCTCGGATCAAAGGTACTTCACAGCACCAATCCATCTGCCCAAAGTGACACCGAAGTACATATTGGTTTAGCAGCAGATACATAACACATTGCATTTGCAACCATACCAGATTGTAATAACACATTTATTTTTGTTACCTCTATAACAAGCAGAGATTCTCATATAACCAGGTCACTGACAAAAGGGAATAGGGTAGAATGGTACAGTGCCTAGAAGAAATGCTGAGCAAGTAGACTGTGCTTCCTGTATGTATTTTATCTATTTTTTTTTTGACTGGAGGGTTTCTAAAATGTATTTTATCAAACATATTAAAGTAGCTGTAGGAAAATACAATTAGCACACTATCTATATATAAAAAAACATGCATTGAACTCTTTCTGACTGCAGACTATATATAAATATCTCTCAACATGACATCCATGCTGTAATTTTAAGGATAGGTTTATAAACTTCCCCAAGCAGAACCAGTATCCAGTACATTGGAGTGATAGCTTTATAGTCAAGTTAAATGTCGGATACGGAGACTGCTAAACTTAGGCTGGGCATCAGGGAATGGATGATCCCCAGACATGAATAGGGTCAAAGGGCCAAATGCACTCAATATGTCCTGGGAAATAAAACACAAGCCAGAATATCCTAGAGAGCTGTCATACCATGTACGCAACAAGTACTCTGCTCCTGGCTTTTGGGTAATAATTTTTGCTTGCTTTTTAATACTTAATACAAAGTTTTACCTAGCCATTTAAAACTTTAACAATCCCAGCAAGGTAAAGAACTACTATCATTTGCTTTCTATGGAGCATATTTTACATTTGATTAACATACTGTATAAACAGTGAGTATACTATAATTATCTTACCCGTATATGTGAGGTGGATTACTAATTTGTGATATGGGACTTCCAGGTGAATCATATACCGGTGACCTAAATTAAAAGAATCATGTTACATAAACAATAAACTATATATATATATATATATATATATATATATATATATATATATATATACACACACTGTGTATTTTAAGGGACGTTTGTGTTCAAAATAACAAGTTGACCAAAGCTAGCAAAAAAATGAAAGCAATAGATTTTGGCACTGAGACACTACCACGGGTATCTATCAACACAGAAGGGTTAATCTTTGGTAGAGATGAGGTTCAGGTGTACTGCTACCATTGATTTGTAGCTAAATCTGCATATTCACTGTTTGCAGTTCAAAGACCTGGTGAATTAATGCAGGAATTCGCCAAAGTAACCACAATCCCCAGCCTGGCCTTTGAACATAGGCTTGGAGGGTCTAAAAGGGGGGCTTTTGAATAAGCCAGGGCTGGTTCATATTGACAATATGGCTTTAATAGATAAATTATAGGCAGTGCTGCTTATAAAATGCATAGGCAGAGATTAGTGTAGGCAATAGCTACTCTGCTAAATTAGATGTCAGCACTTACTGAATTGCATGTAAGTACCAAACAGATGTGTATGTTGGAGAATTTGGGGGTGGGGGGAGGGAAGGATTTTTCCTTTTTGTCACTTTAAAATGGTTCTGAAGCCTAAACATTTTTTTCCTAATGCACTCCCTGCATTAAGGTAAATAAAGTTTAGGTATTAATATTGTCAATGATCCAGCGCTGTTCCTGTCTGTAGCGGCACCCTCAGCTCTCACAGAGGCAGCGGGAGCCAATGCTGCTGCTGTTAGTCAAAATCTGTGCTGTCAGTCAAACTCTGTGACATCTGCTTTAACAAAAATGCTGGGATACATTTTCCTACATGCCCTGCCTGAGGGCACAGATCTGTTCACCCAAAAATTGCTTTAAGGACCGATATCTGTCCACGACTGGTTGATAGCTAGCTCTTCCATTGTCAACACCTTAGCTACTTTTTTATACTGTTGCTTTTCAGTTTTAAGGTTTCACTATGCTGCTCCCTGCCCTTCACCTCTTGTTCCTGGAGAAAGACTCATAGGAAAAGTCTTAGGACCAAGGGAGATTGAAATGAGTCTATCACTAAATAAGCAGCCTCAAAAATTCCAATTGAATCCTCCTTCATAGCTATCATTACTCAGTTTGCATTGCCATCCTTGTGCATACTGTCCTGTACAGGATAAAATAAATAAAAGTGATCAAAAAGAAAAATTAGTTGTAGCAAGATTCCCAGCCATTTTGCTGGATGTGGGTCCGCCTGGGTTACCGTTAACAACAACAGCACATTTAAGCATGTTCTCCAAGTGTGAGCACTGAGACAATGACCAGTCCAGTATCTTTGGGTTTTTATATTTATTTTGTAACTTGGATGGGAGAAGGGATGAGTGGGATACTTCTTTGGCTCAACTATTCACAAATTGCTGGAGAAACTTGAAAAATGCCGATTGGCGGTGACTTGACGCTGGCTGGATGCCGGTTAACGCTGGTTAATGCTGGCCTGCTGCCTGTTAACACTAAACTGACTTTTGACTGCTTTCCTGGATAAAGAAGTCCTCTTTAAGCTCCCTTAAGCACTCCTTCTGAGGTAGCTATTTGTATACACTGCTGCACTGCTGACCACTTCAGGGCTGGCACTTATCTTCAGGGTTTAGCCACAGGCACCCCCTTTCTAAACCACTCTACTGGTTAGCTGGCTCCTAAATCCCTTTGACCTTCTGGAGTGGCCCCCTAGCCTAGGCAGACCCCTGGGCAGTTTTGAGTACTCACAACACTGTTTTTCCTGCCTGGAAACATCTGCCCAGCAGCTTCATTCGGTCCACAGAACTCTGGATCCCTTTCTGCAACCCAGCTCAACCCTCCGTCCTCTAGGCCGACTGCCCAGGACACACTTGCTTCCTCTGACAGGAGGAGTGACAGCCATCAGCCTCCTCCTGGGACTCTGCTTCCCACCAAAGACGCTCTGTCATGCGCTCCCCTCAGACTTATACCCCATCCCATGGTGCACTGCGGCAGGTTCTGCCCACTAAAATAGATATAAGCCCTGGTGCGCTATTGGCCAGATTTCCTCCACTGTCCAACAGGAGCCCTCATTGATGCAGTGGGGAGACTCCCCAAGCTCAACAGACACACCTGGAAACACATTAAAGCCTAACTGAATGATTAGGCACCCCTGATAAGCAGACAGGGCCACAATAATCTTTTTCCTAGCACCTACCTAGGAGGGTGCTACATCGTAAATAATGAAAATATTTTTAAAAAAGTGGGTAGGAATATGTTATTGTAGGACCGCCCACACCACCACAGAATGGAGGAAGGGTGCTTTTTTCATTATTTCTTCACTATGTATTATGCACAAAGCATATTTTTCACACATAACCTCAGCATCCCAGAGCCTCTTATCATGCCATAAACAGGAGGAGGAGGTGGAGGAGAAATAAGTGAAGACTGAAAGTGAGGATGAGTAGAGGGAGGAGGGAGTGGAGGTGGGAAAAGAAGGACCAGGATGAGGAAAAGTCCTGCCCGACAAAAACATCAATATCAAAGAATAAAAAAAAATATATTCAGCCCCGGTTCACACTTGTGCGATGCGGGAAGGCTGCGAATTCGCAGCTTGTTCCCGCATCGCAAACGCACCCCCGGCAGTTCACACTGCCATATGCGATACGCTGGGGTGTCAATGTAATCTTAACGACACCCCCAGTTTGATCGCATATCGCAGTGCGATCTTGCAGTTCACACAGGATCGGATCGCACAAGTGTGAACCGTTGTGCGATCCGTTTCTGATGCGGCTGCAAAAAAGGGTCCTGTGCGTCTTTGCTGCGGGTGCGGTGCAAATTTAGCCATACAAAGTGTATGGCTAAACTCGCACCGCACAGCCGATCGCATGTAATGAAGCAGCAGTGCGCTCCGACATTACATGCGATCGCCGCAGCCGCATCAGTGTGAATCGGCACTTAAATATAGAAATAAAAAGTAGAAAAATAATATCTTTAAAAAAATAAATAAATGGCAGTTGGAAAGCTCTTACTCACTAACATAACAGGAAAACAAAAATGAGTGTTAGGGTTATAGTCCACTCTGTGTAACATTAACAAGAGAGAGGAGTCTCTGGAGACCGTTCGGTCCAGCGTCTACCGTGGAACACCAATCAGGTTACCAGCACCCCTCATCCTTATCTATGGATTATATGTACAATGTATGTGATATTTATGTAAAAGTGAGTGTGATATTTTACGTTCTATGAATAAATCTTGAGTTTAAACGGTATCAAGCTATGGAGGTTTCTCTGTTTTGTCACCCATACACATTGTCTGAGAGGAGCTGTCTGCAGTGCAATCAATGATCTGGAGGAATCTTAATTTTGGTATATGCTGTGGTTGCCTAGTCCATGAGAGTGGGCAGGCATGGACTTCTGGTGAGTCTGAATTTCAGCTATTTCTCCGGCACTTTGGTGGTGGCAAGCAAGGGTGTTTCCCATAATTTGCACCAGTGATCCTTCACGAATGAATACCCTTTATTTTGCTCCATGCACTTTATGCCAATGGACTTTTATGGACTCCTATTGATTTAATTGTATTTTAATTCATGCATTTTTATATTTCTTTTTATGCAGTTTGATTCATGCATTTTATCTTATTTATGCATTTGGTATATTCATATTGGGATATAACTATACTTGCATCAGTTTATTGGTATGGTAAGAGGTTATCACCATCCCTGCGCTACTGAAATTTTAGTTGAAGAGATAGTTCTTTTGGATGAATTTCATATCATATAGGGTTATAGAGAGGCTTAGTGTGGGGGTTGGAGTTACACAGAGGGTTTGTGTTAGAGTTACAAAGAGGGTTCATTTTAGGGAGCATTACTCTTAGGGTGAGTTACAGGGAAGGTTAGCATGAGGGTTAGAGTTACAGGGAGGGTTAGTGTAAAGTTTGAAGTTACTAGTAGGCTTAGTGTTAGGTGATTGATAAGCTTAAGATTAGGCTAGAGGTAGGGTTAGTGTTAAGGTTAGACTACTAATAAGATTTGTGTGAGGGAGCTAAGGTCAGTACATATCACTCTCTGCAGATATCAGTACATCTCACAGCTCTAGGCTGAAGATTGAGACTGATGGCCTAAAGCCCCCAACACTGAAACCTAATATAGCAATAATACAATTTACTAGGACAGTGTTTCCTTACTGAACACGCCTATGAAAAATGTATTGGTGACTGTCTATTACTTTGCATGTCTGTTGGTTTGGCTTTTGTGTGTGGATATTTATTTTGCTATACTCACGCATATCGAAGACTGACACTTGTTGATGGCAGGAAAGTGTCAGTTTCATCCATTGGAACACTGTCACGCATTGGAGAAGGATTGTGCTTTGACTCATTATCATCCCTAATAAAAAACATACATTTTGCAGGTCAGATACAATGTAGTATTAACATATAAATGAACTTTTCTGGAAATATAATAGCCAGGACTGTTAAAAAATGTAAAATTTGTGAATTAGCCCCCGTTCACATTGGGGCGACCTGTCAGGCGACCTGGTCACCTGACAGGTCGCCTGTCATACAGAAGCTATGGACCCGTTCTAATAGGAGCGACACAAGTCGCTCCGACTTAGAAAAAGGGTCCGAGGCTTCTGTTGGGGCGACCCGGAGAGACCTGCATAGACTTCAATGTTATGAAGTCCGTGCCGGCCGCTCTGAGGTCGCGTTGCGAGCAGCGCACCGCGACCTGTGTGGTCGCCTGGGGAAGTCGGATCGCCCCAGTGTGAACGGGGCCTAATACTTTTAGTATATCTTATCTCAATATAAATACATAAATATAAATAAGGTGTATAGGTGCAATCCAATAAGGTGCCTCTGTGGTATAAGTGCAAGTGATATGGTGACTGTGAAAGGTCAAGTTAATAATTAGACAAATCTGATAATAAAAATATATAAAAATATAACAACATTATAATGAATACAGTGACAATAAGTGAATAATGATTTTATTGATAAAGTGCCACAGTGTTTGCCTCGATCAATATGTACACTGGAGAAAGTGCAAAGTGAATGGTGTAAAAAATGTATATTAATGATTTCCAGTGAATCAAGGAAAAAATGAAAAAAACTAAAACAAAATAGAAGAGGGGGGAAAAATGGTGCAAATACAGGTATGCACGATGGGGCTCTCCAACATTTTAGTGCAAAAATGAGATCATAGATAAATAAATATTGCCGCGCCAAGTGAAATATAATCAATCAGGGTGATTAACATATAAACAAAATCATTTGTGTATGTAAAATAAATCAATAAATATTTAAATGACAATAATCTGTGCCAGATGCTAATATAGTACAAAAAATCCAAGTGCTAGTGACACAGTGATTATGAAAGTCCCAAAATCAATAACAAATAGATCAAAATGATCCAAATAATTCCATCTGTGATCCAAATTATACTGCAAACGTGCTCCACACTCCAAACCAGTGCTCCCAGTGATTGGTGCAAAAATGGCAGCTCACCTCAAGGATAGACCCCAAGGAGTCATACACGTTTTTAAGGATAATAGATACTGGACAAGCAGCCTTTTTACTCCTCTCCTTCTCCTCTTTCTTATAGGAAGGAGAGGAGTAAACAGGCTGTTTGTCCAGTATCTATTATCCTTAAAAACGTGTATGACTCCTTGGTCATTTCACCGCCTGTCCCTGGTGTAACTGCAGAGATCATACGATCCTGCTATGTAGGATCGTATGTCTCTGTGGTTACATCACAAGCCACGCCCCCCCCCCACAGTTAGAATCATGCCCCTAGGGATACATTTAACCCAATGATCACCAATAAAGTTAACCCCTTACCTGCCAGTGTCATTTTTACAGTAACAGTGCATATTTATAGCACTGATTACTGTAGTAATGTCACTGGTACCCCCAAAAGTGTCAAAAATGTCAGTCAAGGGTCCGATCTGTCCGCCGCAATGTCGCAGCTCCGCAAAAAAAATCACAGATCACCGCCATGACTAGTAAAAAAAACAATAAAAATGACATAAATCTTTCCCGTAGTTAGTAGACGCAATAACTTTTGCGCAAACCAATCAAAATACGCTTATTGCGATTTTTTTTACCAAATATATGTAGCAGAAAACAAATTGGCCTAAAATGTTTAAACATTTTGATTTTTACATTTTTTTGGGGGGAAATTTGAAAAATATTGTTATTTTTTCAAAATTGTCGCTCTTTTTTTGTTTATAGCGCAAAAAGTAAAAATCGCACAGGTGATCAAAGACCACCAAAAGAAAGCTCTGTTTGTGGGGAAAAAAAAGGACGTCAATTTAATTTGGACATGACCGCGCAATTGTCCGTTAAAGTCACGCAGTGCCGAATCGCAAAATAGGCCCTGGTCTTTGAGCAGCCAAATCCTCCGGGGCTTAAGTGGTTAAGGTGTGGTTTGTCATGGTGAATGTTTCCTGTGCATACTCAATTAGCAGGGAAGGCAGCAGCATGGATTCCTTTACCAAGGTTTATCTCATGTTTGGCCTCCTGCAGGTGATGCTGATATATGAGCAATTGGCTGAGCAGAGGAGGAGGAGAAGGGCCTCCAGGCACCATTGGGTACATCCAATTGTCTCTCAGAGATATTCTAAAAGGCACTTTCATGCTCTGTATATCATGATTTATACACCTACCCTCAGAAGTTGATGCTAGCCATCTTCAAGCAGCACAAACAGGAAGTGCATAGAAGGAAGTGACTGCAGGACACTCTATGCTCTCCTATATCATTATAGGGCATTGTGGGATATTAAATTCCTCTTACATGATTTTTTTGAAAAACAAATTTTCACGTGCCAAAACCGCACTGCAACCGCATTGCAATTGCGCTGCATTCGCCCACCAGTGCATTTGCGAAGCATTACCTTTGACTTAAATGGGAGGCGTCAAAAGGCTTCAAACTGCTCCAGACTTGACATAAGGCTTCAATTTTGAAGCGACGCTAACACTTTATGTTTTGATAATGTGAACAGAACTATGTGCTGTCCATAGTATCAATTGCATTAAAAACGCCCCACAAACGCCTGCTTTCAATGCAAGTGTAAACTTAGCTTTACACTGCTAATGCAGAAATCCACGTGAGAGGCACATTTCTGCATTACTTGTGTCTCTTGTGGTTTACAAGCTTGTCTGTGTATTGTTAAGAACCATTAACTTTAATGCTGAAGCAAGCAGCTTGTCAGTTTAACCACTTCCATACAGAGCAGTTAGACACCCATCCTGCCCAGACCAATTTTCAGCTTTCAGCACTCTCACACTTTGAATGACAATTGCTCAGTCATGCTACACTGTAACCAAACAAAATTTTTATCATTTTTTTCACACAAATAGAGCTTTCTTTTGGTGGTATTTGATCACAACTGGGGTTTTTTTTTTTCGTGATATATGCAAAAAAAGAGCAAAAATTTTGAAAAAAAAACACTTTTTTTTAGTTTCAATTATAAAATTTTGCAAAAAATTAATTATTCTTCATACATTTGGGCCAAAATGTATACTGCTACATTTCTCTGGTAAAATTAACCCAAATTAGTGTATATTATTTAGTCTGTGTGAAAGTTATTGAGTCTAGAAGCTATGGTACCAATTACTGAAAATTGATCACACCAGATGTACTGACTGCCTATCTCCTTTCTTGAGGCCCTGAAATGTCAGGACAGTACAAATACCGCCCAAATTACCCCTTTTTGTAAAGTAGACAGTACAAGGTATTTAGTAAGAGGCATGGTGGGTTTTTTGAAGTTGTAATTTTTTCCCACAATTCTTGGGAATATGAAGAAAAATTTGTTTTTCTTTTTTTTCCCACAAAGTTGTCAATTTATAAGCTATTTCTAACACATAGCATGTACACAGCAAAAATTACACCCAAAAATACATTCTGCTACTCCTTCCGAGTATGGTGATACCACATGTGTGAGACTTTTACACAGCCTGGCCACAAAAAGAGACTCCACGTCCAAGAAGCACCTTCAGGCGTTCTAGGAGCATAAATACACATAAAACTTTCTTACTACCTATCACACTTTTCAAGGCCCTAGAGCACCAATACAATGGAAAAGTCCACAAAATGACCCCATTTTGGAAAGCAAACACTCCAACGTATATTCTATGAGGCATTATGGGTCGTTTGAACGCGTCATTTTTTTCCACAAGTTTTTGGAAAATGTGGGAATCAAATGAAAACCTTTTTTTTTTTTTTACACAAAGTTGTCAATTTATAGGATATTTCTAACACATAGCATGTAAATAGCAAAAATTACACCCCAAAATACATTCTGCCACTCCTCCTGAGTATGGCAATACCACATGTGTGAGACTTTTTCACAGCCTAGCCATATAGAGGGGCCTAACATCCAAGGAGCATCATCATGCATCCTAGCCACTTGCCTAGGCCTATTTTTGACATTTCGTGTTTACAAGCTAAAATCAGTTGTTTTGCTAGAAAACTGCTTAGAACCCCCAAACATTATATATTTTTTTTAGCAGAGACCCTAGAGAATAAAATGGAGATTATTGCAATATTTTTTATCACACCGTATTTGCGCAGCGGTCTTCCAAACGCAATTTTTTTGGAAAAAATTCACTTTTTTTAATTAAAAAATAAGAAACCAGTAAAGTTAGCCCAATTTTTTTCCATAATGTGAAAGATAATGTTACGCCGAGTAAATAGATACCCAACATGTCATGTTTCAAAATTGCGCACGCTCACGGAATGGCGACAAACTTTGGTACTTAAAAATCCCCATAGGAGACAATTTAAAAATTCCTACAGGTTGCCATCTTTGAGTTACAGAGGAGGTCTAGGGCTCAAATTATTCCCCTTGCTCTAACGATCGCGGCGATACCTCACATGTGTGGTTTGAACACCGTTTACATATGTGGGCGGGGTTTCGGTATGCGTTCGCTTCTGCGCGCGAGCTCACGGGGACAGGGCGCTTTAATTTTTTTTTTTTTTTCTACTATTTATTTTATTTATTATTTTTTATTTTTACACCGTTAAAAAAAATAAAAAATTTATCATTTTTATTTCTATTAAAAGGAATGTAAACATTCCTCGTAATAGAAATAGGCACGACAGGACCTCTTTTTTGTGAGATCTGGGGTCAAAAAGTCCTCAGATCTCACAAGTACACTAAAAGATAGAAAAAAAAAAATTATTATATAAAATGAAAAAAAAAAAAAGGACCTTTAAACCGGTTGCTAGGCAACAACATTTTCCGTAGCTCCGGTCCTCCAAGACCATAGAGTCATAGAGCTTGCCCTCACTGGACATCCTGTCTGTGAGGATCTGGGACCGGATCGTTTTCCCCGCTGCCGGCGGGTCCGGTAAGCGGGGAAAAGGACCGAAGGACCGGAACGCGGCGGGAGGGGCGCCTCTTCCGCCATCCCGGAAGGGTGATCCCACGGTGAATCCGCCGCTGGGACCACCCTTATCGGAAAGCCAACCGTCCACCGTTTAAAAAAATACCAGGGTTATGGCAGCTATCTGCTGCCATAACACCGGTATTTAGGTTTAAACGGAGGACGTATATAAACCTTTTTGGACTTAGACATGGTGGCTGTATGAAGGGCGACAGGTACTCGGGTACTTTGTTGGGCAGGTGACAGGTACTCTGGTACTGATGAGCAGGTGGCAGGTACTCGGGTACTCCGATAGGCAGGTGACAGGTACTCGGGTACTCTGATGGGCAGGTGACAGGCAGGTGATAGGTACTGAT
Organism: Pelophylax lessonae; assembly: GCF_965119305.1. Taxonomy (NCBI): domain Eukaryota; kingdom Metazoa; phylum Chordata; class Amphibia; order Anura; family Ranidae; genus Pelophylax; species Pelophylax lessonae. The sequence goes on from NC_138769.1 coordinate 569,709,317, forward strand.
GAGTAGTACTGATACTGATAGGTGATACTGTACTGATGGGTACTGATGATCAGTACTGATACGTGATAGGTACTGATGAGTACTGATGAGTAGTGATGGGTACTGATGAGCAGGCGGTAAGTACTCGGGTACTTCAGGCGTCAGGTACTCTGATGAGCAGGTGGAAGGTACTCGGGTACTCTGATGGGTAGGTGACAGGTACTCAGGTACTCTGATGACGGGTACTCCGTTGACAGGTACTCAAAGTACCCGAGTACCTGTCATCAGAGTACCCGAGTACCTGTCATCAGAGTACCCGAGTACCCGTCATCGGAGTACCCGAGTACCTGTCATCAGAGTACCCGAGTACCCGTCATCAGAGTACCCGAGTTCCCGTCATCAGAGTACCCGAGTACCCGTCATCAGAGTACCCGAGTACCCGTCATCAGAGTACCTGAGTACCCGTCATCAGAGTACCCGAGTACCTGTCATCAGAGTACCCGAGTACCCGAGTACCCGTCATCAGAGTACCCGTCATCCGAGTACCTGTACTCAGAGTACCCAAGTACCTGTCATCAGAGTACCCGAGTACCTGTCACCAGCCCATCAGAGTACCCGAGTACCTGTCATCTGAGTACCTGATGGGCTGGTGACAGGTACTCGGGTACTTTGATGGGCTAGTGACAGGTGCTCTTTATTGGGGGGGGGGGCAATCAGTGTGTTTGGGGTGCACTGTAATTGGTAACTAGTTGTTACCACACTCTCTTCCTCACACAGGATCAGTGTGTGAGGAGGAGAACACGGTGACAGCTAGTTACCGTGTTCTCTGTTGACATTTGTGACCGGCTGTGATTGGACACAGCCGGTCACGTGGTAAAGAGCCAATTTCATTTCATTGGCCAATTTCATTTCATTGGCTCTTTACCTAGATCGGGGATCGACTCTGTCCGAGGGACGAGCCTCGTCCCCGATCGCTGCTCTGCGCGCCCCCGGGGGCGCGCATTGCAGAGAGAACGAGCGGCTCGTGCTGGAGCCGCTCATGTGATCGGCTGTGATTGACACAGCCGATCACGTGGTAAACAGCCAATTTCTATTGGCTGTTTACCTTGATCAGGGATGGGCTATGTCCGAGGGACAAGCCTCACCCCCGATCGCCGCGCTGCGCGCCCCCGGGGGCGCGCAGTAGAGGGGAGATCCGGGCGGCGTCATATGACGGCGGCCTGGATCCTTACAACCACTTTGCCGACGTCATTTTACATGACTCGGTATGGAAGTGGTTAAGAAAAAAAAAAATCTAAATGAAGCTATCCTGCCAGAGAATATTTTTAATATGGACTTCTTCAGTGCCCATGATCTCTTACCTTCCCTCCATTACAGCACTGCAGCCTTCATCAATCTCTTTGGCATTCAACTCCTATGAGTCCTGTGGTGATGTATAGGGTAGAAGGGTGGAGCTACAGCACATGGCGGGGAGGACACAGGCATCTGACACTTCCAGAAGTGTCAAATGTGGTATAGATTGACAGAAGCAGCAGTGCTGGAACCGAGGCAAATTAGGAGACATGGCCACTATTAAGGAGAGTCTAAGAGCTGTTCTTTGGCAGGGCACCTTTATTTCATGTAAAATGTCACTAGTTCTATCTGCTTACTTTAGGCTTCATCAATTACTCGTTTTAATAGAGATGAAACAATAGCCTAATTGAGCTACCACACTATTAAACCATTTATAGTCAGATAATTCCACATGTTATCATTTGTGGCCAATTTTTGCTAGGCAATGTCTCAACCTTTTTTCTCCGTATCAATACCTCAATACCTTTTTCTCAGTATACAGTAAATGCCATCTCCTACTTCACTGCAGTGTGCTGATAAAGCAGTGTAATAGCCATCAGAAGCTTCCTCATACAAACGTGAGTTATAGAGAAGGAAACGGGCAAGCTTAACCAGGTCAACTAGCACTTTACAAGATGTTGAAAAATTGCAGACTGACTAGCTTGATCACTAGGTGAAAATAAAGGAAAAAAGCCAAAAAAAATGTAATGCAGTCACCTCATATAAGAATTTGTAAGCTGCAATATATTACATTTTTGTTTTTGGGTTTAATACCACTTTCATTTGTTTGTATTTTTCTTTAACCACTTAAGCCCCGGAAGTTTTTACCCCCTTCCTGACTAGGGCCTATTTTGCGATTCGGCACTGCGTGATTTTAACGGACAATTGCACGGTCGTGCGACTCTGTACCTAAACGAATTTGGCGTCCTTTTTTTCCCAAAAACAGAGCTTTCTTTTGGTGGTATTTGATCACCTGTGCGATTTTTTGATCATGCGCTATAAACAAAAAAAGCGACAATTTTGCAAAAATAACAATATTTTTCACATTTTTTTATATGAAATTCCCAAAACAAAAAATGTAAAAATCAAAATTTTTTAACATTTTAGGCCAATTTTTTTTTTACCATATGTTTGGTAAAAAAAATCGCAAAAAGCGCATTTTGATTAGTTTGCGCAAAAGTTATTGCGTTTACTAACAAAGGGAAAGATTTTTGTCATTTTTGTTGTTTTTTTTTTAACGCGTAATGGCGGCGATCTGCGATTTTTTTGTGGGACTGCGACATTAGGGCGGACAGATCAGTCCCTTGACTGACATTTTTGACACTTTTGGGGTTACCAGTGACATTACTACAGTAATCAGTGCTATACATATGCACTGTTACTGTAAAAATGACACTGGCAGTGAAGGAGTTAACTATATTGGAGAGGGAGGGGTTAAGAGTGTCCTAGGGGCGTGATTCTAACTGTGATTGGCTGTGGCTTGCTGTGTAAGAACAGTGATCAACGGTCCTACATAGTAGAACCGTTTGATCACCATTCATACACAGGGAGAACTTACAGGCGGCTTTGTTTACACTAGCCGCCTGCCTTTCTCCCACTGTCACGGACGATCGCGAGTCCGCCGGGCACACACGCGGGAGGGTCCGTGACCGAGTGGGAGCGCACATCCGGGCGCGCGCGCTTGCTCCCAAAACCCTTACAGGCTAGCGACGTATCCCTATGTCGCTCTGCCTGTGAGGGGCTGACTGCCAACGTAAATAGTCGTGCGGCAGTCGGCAAGTGGTTACAACTTCATGCCCATCTAAGACTACCTTGTCCATAAGATACCAATACTGCTATATGATTTCACTGCACAACAAACTGCATTGTCTCCCTAATATAGGATGTGTACAAAAACAGAAAAAGATCATTATAAAGGGGAGTGGAAAATAAGCCCTTTTTGGTTAGAGTTGATGGGGGACCCTGAGGAAGTATTGTTATCTATGACAGAGTTTGTGGGTATAAATACTGGTAGGGCACCTCTGGGGGTGGTCTGGGACTCCCTTAAAGACTTTCTTAGGGGTGTATTGATACAACGGGGGGTAAAAATAAAGAGGCAAACCAGGGAGCAGGGGATATATATTATGAAAAGGGTCATGAAGGCAGAAAGACAGTACGTTAAGGAGCTGTCTCCTGAGGCATTGTCTGATTGGGTGAATGAACAACAGAAATATAAACAAATGCTCTTGACAAAAGCAGAGAATAAGCAGTTGTTCCAGAGGCAGTGCTTTTATGAGGAAGGGGAGAGTGTGGGGCATTTACTGTAATGGCCCTCTTAATAAGGGCAAATACAGTACATCTAATATGGTTGTATCTGCAATTAAGATGGATGATGGAAGGGTTACTGCAAATACATCTGAAATTGAAGATACATTTAAAAAAATATTATGAAGGATTGTATAATTCCCAATATTGGGATGCAGAGGGGGAGATGTGGAGCTTCTTAAAAGATTTGGAGGTTCCACGTCTCTACACAGAGGATAAAGAAATATTAGATGCCCCTATAGTTTTGGAAGAGCTCCAGCAGGCAGTATCAGCACTTGCGAACCAGAAGTCTCCTGGACCAGATGGTTTACCAGGGGAGGTATTTAAGCAATACGGGGAGGTACTGCTGGCCGAGCTGCTTAAAGTGTTTAATTGGGCAGTGGAGGAGGGTAGGTTACCTACAATAATGATGGAGTCTACCATCATAGTTTTACCAAAAGAGGGCAAGGACTAGGGTTGAGCGAACCCGGACTGTATTGTTCGTGTTCGTACCGGACTTTTGGGTATTCCGTACCCGGAACCGAACATTTCACTGTATGTTCGGGTACTGTCCGTTGTTCGGTAACGTTATTTGATGTTTTGGCGCGGTTTTAATGGCGCGCTTTCAACAGGTGCAAGGCAGCCAATCAGCAAGCGTTTAACTAGTGTGCCCTAGAAGCCATCACAGCCATGTCTACTAATGGCATGGCTGTGATTGGCCAGTCAGTGCTGTATCTTGGCCTAGACCAACAAGGCCCAGGCCTAGGGCGGCACTTCGCAGGGGGGCAGAAAAAAAGCTGCACCCGCAAGAAAAAAAAAAACAGCCTTCTCCCAACTCCTGCACGAAAAGGGTCCCCAATGGCTTGCACTACTCTTTTAGTATAGTACCAGTCTTATGGAGCAAATTGTGCCGGAGGGCAGGGTCCAGGAGGCAAATCAGTCTGGCAGCCCCATAAAGCGGTGACACTGCTACCTGTGGGTATGATAATACTGGCCGGTGAGGACATTCAGACAGACCGCAGGCCACCGACCACACTTACGATAATTGGCCCGACAGCTGCCAATGCTAATAAGTGTGACACTGCAGCCTAATGCCTCGCCTACCCTCCTCCGCCCCCAGGTGTGGCAGGCATCATGTCAATATAATTTAGTTTCTTTAAACATCCTTGTCCTTGAGCGAGCATATTGAATTGCATCATATATAATGAAGACTTTTAATTGTATATGATGGCAATAATATTTTGGACCTATTCACCTCATATGTGCTATCGCAATATGTCACTGGGTTAGTAAGATTACTCCAATCTTATAAGATATTTGGACTTGTGTTTGCTGCATCTGATTGTGGTTTACAGATGACAGGGCGAGTCACAGACAGGAAGGGGTGTGGCCTTTACAGGAAGGGGTGGGCCATATTTAAATTAGGGGTGCCCAAGTTTAGTCAGGCCTAGGGCAGCACAAAACCTAAATACACCACTATGGCCAGTGCAGCATGTGACCCAGACTCTATATAAGCTGGAGTCACACAGCGCCGTGCGTCACTCTGCTATAACTACTCTAGGGAGAGGTTTCTGACTGCTGCTGAGGGAGAGATAGGAGTTTACTGTAGGGCCAGGCTGGAGAGATTGCTTGTAGGGAAAGCATAGGATAGGAACAATCTGCTTTAATCAGACAGCGATCTACATTGATTGTATTGTGTGGGGGTGCAGTGAACGATCTTTATGCCCTGACCTGAGCCAAGTGAGGAGGAGAAAGAAGAAACAAAAAAATGTTATCAGTCTGTTAGGCGTGCGGTGCTGCACATTTCATGCAACCTCAGTGCATATGTGTGTGCTTAATCTGCATTTAAAAAAGAAAAAACTTTTTTTCCTTCATATTTAACTTTAAAGACTGTATGTCAGACAGACATTGCTTTTCTAACCTGCTCTTCAAAAAGCACCAATGTGAGGGGAAAAAAATTATTTTACAGTATTTAGGGTAAAAAATTAATTTTTCAGTTTTTCATTCAAATGTTTTTTTTTTTTTTTTTTTTTATTCAATAGCGGAATAGAACAACAGTATCCAACCTGTTAGGCGTGCGGTGCTGCACATTTTAATGCAACCTCAGTGCATATGTGTCTCCTTAATCTGCATTTTAATAAGAAAAAAACTTTTTTCCTTCATATTTTACTGTGACTTACAGCGTTTAGACAGACACTGCATTTCAAATCTGCTATTCAACAAGCACCAATTAAGGGGACAATTATTTTTCAGTTTTTCATTCATACATTACAGTGCGATACACCCATTGCATACTGTTGTATTGCGCCTTGCAATAAAAAAAACTATTTAGGGGACAAAAAAATTGATTGCTGCCCTGTCCGCATTTGTTACAGTGAGATACACCCATTGCATACTGTTGTATTGCGCCTTGCAATAAAAAAACTATTTAGGGGATAAAAAAAGTTGATTGCGGCCCTGTCTGCGTATGTTAAAGTGAGATACACCCATTGCATACTGTTGCCTTGCAATAAAAAAAAACATTTAGGGGACAAAAAAAGTTGATTGCGGCCCTGTCCGCATATGTTACAGTGAGATACACCAATTGCGTACAGTTTATTGCGCCTTGCAATAAAAAAAAACATTTAGTGGCAAAAAAAGTTGATTGCGGCCCTGTCCGCATATGTTACAGTAAAATACACCCATTGCATACTGTTGTATTGCGCCTTGCAATAAAAAAAATAAAAAAAAAAACATTTAGGGGCAAAAAAAGTTGATTGCGGCCCTGTCCGTGTATGTTACAGTGAGATACACCCATTGCATACTGTTGTATTGCGCCTTGCAATAAAAAAAAACATTTAGGGGCAAAAAAGTTGATTGCGGCCCTGTCCGCGTATGTTACAGTGAGATACTATCTCACCCATTGCATACTGTTCTATTGCGGCTTGCAATAAAAAAAAAAACTATTTAGAAGACAAAAGAGTTTATTGCTGCCCTGTCCGCATATGTTACAGTGAGATACACCCATTGCATACTGTTGTATTGCACCTTGCAATAAAAAGACTGTGACGGTACTAACCATCACTATGGGTGACGGATCACCCTGTCCCTGGATTGTAAACCCCTTTGTGTCATTTTCTTATGAGTTTGGGACATTGCATTTTATTTTCCCTTTATCCATCCTCTGAACAACTGACTCATGGCATTGAGTTAATGTAATGTAATGTTACAACCCATCCCCCCCTCCTGTTTCTGTGTCTAAGTGTGTGGATTCATGGCAGACAATGGTCTGAGTTGGAGACATCTCTCCGCAGGGGGTGTGTATTAAGACTGCTGTTTCAAATGTACAAATGTTCAGTTCTCATTGGTTGGTCTATGTTCCCTTCCCCCCTTCTGTGGAAAGGCTAAGGGGAGTTTCCCTAACTGTATGTAAAACTGTGTCTTGGAATGTAATAAACAGTTTAAGCTCTGCATGGTTAACCCTCAACACCTGTGTGGATTGTCTCGTGATTGAGGGGTTAAGGGCTGGGTATGGCTTCTCCGCAGGCTGTGGGTGCGTTTGGAGGACAGGAGACACAGTTTCGGCGGATGTGCCCAGCTGGGGTACAAAGATCCGTTACATTGGTTGGCAGCGGTGGGATGTCTCCTGCAGTCCAGGACATCCAAACCACCACCAGGATTCAAGATCTGGGCAGCTGCCGAGGAGTGATACGGGGACCAGCCAGCATGAGAGCGGAGTTCGGGAGGAGGCTGCAAGGCATGCGGAAGCACCATCGGGGACCAGCGACAGAGCACACCAGGCTCGGCTGGGAGGATGTGATCCGCCGGCAACTCTGGCATGAGGCGCTAAGCCACGAGCGGCACCATCAGGGGAAGATCCTTCCCTCCTCCACAGAGATGTACCGGACGCAGTACTGTGCGCGAGAGGTGTTCCTGAGGGAACGACCGCGAGATGAAGGGAAGACGGAGCTCGGAAGATTGGTCCAGGAGGAAATGAGGCTGGACGCCAGCTACAGAGCCCTCCGGTGGTTCGCGGCTCAACTGTGGCCAGGTACAGCAGATGGCAGCCCAACAGAAGGCGTTGCCTATGGCGGCGTGGGGCTGCTCCATCAAAAAATGTACGGAGACCCAGACTTTGGGAGCGATGAGGAGTGGCGGCTGGAACACATTCTGGATTTCCGAGATGAGGTGCTGGACCTCCCCGACGAGGCGTGTGACCTGGAGGAATTGGAGTTCCTGGTTGAGCAGGAATGGGAGCTCGAGATTGCCTACAAGTGGCTGTTTGACGGTGATCAGCAGCCTGGCATGGCTCCCGTTGCCTGGGACTGTCCGAGAGGAATAGCAGACAGTCACGAAGATGAGAAGCAAATGGGGCCAGGGGTGACCCTGCGTTTTCCCATACTAACTGCAATGGAAGAAGCAGCGATGATACAGAGGGCACTGCGAGCGCTAGAATGCCGGAACGCCCCGGAGGTCCCCCAGGCAGCGAGACAAGCTGATAGCATGAAGGTCTCAGAAGGGGGAGTTGAGACAGGCGCTGGAAGGCTGGGAAATGGTGATCAGCAGCAAGTCCAGAGTATCTCATCTGGTGCCCCAGCAGAAGCACTGGCTACAGGGCAGAGTGCCCCTGGCATCTGCCCAGCATCAGAAAAAGAGTTGGATCGGGAGAGTCTGAGAGAGGATCTGCGTGAGCTGTTTTCCCAACAGCAGATACCCCCACCGGGAGTAGAGGAAGCAATTCTCCCTCCCCAACAATTGGACACTACCCCAATGTTCATCCCCCCAGCAGAAGAACTGGCTACGGGGCAGAGTGCCGCTGGCCTCTGCCCACCCTCAGAGTTAGATCCAGGGAGTCCGAGGGATGACCTCAGTGAGCCGTTTCCCCAGCACTTGGACACTACCCCAGTGGTTATTCCCCCAGCAGAAGCGCTGGCTACGGGGCAGAGTGCCGCTGGCCTCTGCCCACCCTCAGAGGTAGATCCAGCGAGTCCGAGGGGTGACCTCAGTGAGCCGTTTCCCCAGCACTTGGACACTACCCCAGTGTTTATCGCCCCAGCAGAAGCGCTGGCTACAGGGCAGAGTGCCCCTGGAATCTGCCCAGCATCAGAAAAAGAGTTGGATCCAGAGAGTTTGAGAGAGGATCTGCGTGAGCTGTTTTCCCAACAGCAGATATCCCCACCGGGAGTAGAGGAAGCAATTCTCCCTCCCCAGCAATTGGACACTACCCCAATGTTCATCCCCCCAGCAGAAGCGCTGGCTACAGGACAGAGCGCTGATGGTCTCTGCCCAGCATCAGAACCACAGATGAAGAATCCGGGAGACAGTCCCTGCAAGATACCTTCTCAGCGGCTGGTAACTACACCGGGAGAAAAGCAAGTACCTTTTTCTCCCCAAATGCATAGCCCTACCAGCCTACATTCCCTACCAGCAGAAGCGCTGGCATCAGGGCAGAGGATTATTCAGCTCCCCCCAATATCTGCAACCCTGCCCTGGATCAGAGGAGTGCAGACAGCTGTTCCAACTCTGCAGCAGCTGTTTTTATTCATGGGAGACCCAATGTGCGGTTTTGCTCCCCAGCGTCAGAGTCGTACTTTTACTTTTCCTGGTTGCCTGGGGTGGAAGTTTGGGACTAACACAGGTCCAGACCATTTGAGGGTCATGAACCTCGTTAATCTGTTTTTAAAAGGCTAGAAATGTGACAGAACCCACCGTCACTGTGTGTTTTGGAGGGGACTGTGCGCAAGCCTCCTACCGACAGACTATGGGTGAGAAGCTACTGGAGTTGGGCGCTGCAGCCTTTTGACTTTACCATCCACTACTGCCCTGGGAAGCAAAACAGCAACGCCGACGAATTATCCAGGCAAACAGACATTGACTCTTTGGGACTTGTTACCCGACTAACTCAGGCACAGACCAGTTGGAGGTCTGGTATCTGGATTAGTCTACCTTTGGGGGGAAGAGATGTGACGGTACTAACCGTCACTATGGGTGACGGATCACCCTGTCCCTGGATTGTAAACCCCTTTGTGTCATTTTCTTATGAGTTTGGGACATTGCATTTTATTTTCCCTTTATTCATCCTCTGAACAACTGACTCATGGCATTGAGTTAATGTAATGTAATTTTACAACCCATCCCCCCTCCTGTTTCTGTGTCTAAGTGTGTGGATTCATGGCAGACAATGGTCTGAGTTGGAGACATCTCTCCGCAGGGGGTGTGTATTAAGACTGCTGTTTCAAATGTACAAATGTTCAGTTCTCATTGGTTGGTCTATGTTCCCTTCCCCCCTTCTGTGGAAAGGCTAAGGGGAGTTTCCCTAACTGTATGTAAAACTGTGTCTTGGAATGTAATAAACAGTTTAAGCTCTGCATGGTTAACCCTCAACACCTGTGTGGATTGTCTCGTAATTGAGGGGTTAAGGGCTGGGTATGGCTTCTCCGCAGGCTGTGGGTGCGTTTGGAGGACAGGAGACACAGTTTCGGCGGATGTGCCCAGCTGGGGTACAAAGATCCGTTACAAAGACTATTTAGGGAACAAAAGAGTTTATTGATGCCCTGTCCGCATATGTTACAGTGAGATACACCCATTGCATATTGTTGTATTGCGCCTTGCAATAAAAAAAACAATTTAGGGGACAAAAGAGTTTATTGCTGCCCTGTCCGCATAGGTTACAGTGAGATACACCCATTGCATACTGTTGTATTGCGCCTTGCAATAAAAAACCCATTTTGGGGACAGAAAGATATTAAATTGCGGCTTAGTCTGTATCTGTAGGTTTGAGATACACTCGTTGGATACTGTTGTTCTAGTCCGCTATTCAATAAACACCCATTTAGGGAAAAAATATTAAATTGCGGCCTAGTCTGTATCTGTACGTGTGAGATACACCCGTTGTATACTGTTGTTCTAGTCCGCTATTCAATAAATACCCATTTAGGGAAAAAATATTACATTGCGGCTTAGTCTGCATATTTTACTGTGAGATACACTCGTTGGATACTGTTGTTCTATTCCGCTATTCAATAAACACCCATTTAGGGAAAAAAGATTACATTGCAGCCTAGTCTGCATATGTTACAGAGCAACAAGGCACACAGGTCTCGCATAGAGGCCCAGTTACTGGTGGTGAAGTGGTGCTGTTTCACAGAGCGACTCATGCGTGCGTGCTGCAGCTGAAACTCCACTATGGCCTGCTGCTGCTCGCACAGTCTGGCCAGCATGTGCAAGGTGGAGTTCCACCTTGTGGGCACGTCACATATGAGGCAGTGAGCGGGAAAGCCGAAGTCACGCTGCAGCGCTGACAGGCGAGCAGCAGCAGGGTGAGAACGCCGAAAGTGCACACAGACAGCCCGCACTTTCTGCAGCAGCTCTGACATATCGGGGTAATTTCTAAGGAACCTCTGCTCCACCAAATTCAGCACATGCGCCAGGCAAGGGATGTGTGTCAAAATGGCTAGGCCCAGAGCTACTACGAGATTTCGCCCATTATCGCACACCACCAGGCCAGGCTTGAGGCTCACTGGCACCAACCACTCATCGGTCTGCTGTTCAATGCCCCTCCACAACTCCTGTGCGGTGTGTGGTTTTTCCCCCAAAACAGGCAAGTTTTAAAACTGCCTACTGTCGTTTACCCGTGGCTGTGCTGAAGTTGGTGGTGAAGGTGTTATGCTGACCGGATGAGGAGGCGGTAGAGGATGAGGAAGTGGAATAGGAGGAGTTAGGAACAGGAGGCAAACTGAAGCGCACTGAAATCCTCGGTGGTGGAAGGACATGCGCCAAACTGCCATCCGCCTCAGGCCCAGCCGCCACTGCATTTACCCAGTGTGCTGTTAGGGAGATATAACGTCCCTGATCGTGCTTACTGGTCCACGTATCCGTAGTTAGGTGGACCTTGCCACAGATGGCGTTGCGCAGTGCACACCTGATTTTGTCACCCACTTGGTTGTGCAGGGAAGGGATGGCTTGCCTGGAAAAGTAGTGGCGGCTGGGCACGACGTATTGTGGGACAGCCACCGCCATAAGGCTTTTAAAACTCTGCGTCTCCACCAGACTGAATGACAGCATTTCAAAGGCCAGGAATTTTGAAATGCTGGCATTCAGGGCCAGGGATCGCGGGTGGGTAGGGGGGTACTTCCTCTTCCACTCCAGTGCTTGGGAGATAGAAAGATGAACGCTTCCATGGGACATTGTGGAGATGGTTGTTGGTGACCCAGGTGGTGGTGTTGCTGGCAGATCCTCTGTTTGCGGGGTGGTAGGTGCCACTGTCACTACAGAGGTGGATGAAGAGGCCGAGACTGCAGCAGAAGAGGAAGCAGGAGGAGCCAGAGACCTTTCTTGGTTTTTGAGGAGTCTACTACACTGCAGCTCGTGCTTTGCACTTAGATGCCTGGTCATGCAGGTTATGCTCAGGTTGAGAAGGTTTATGCCTCGCTTCAGGCTCTGATTACACAGCGTGCAAACCACTTGTGTCCTGTCATCAGCACATTGTCTGAAGGACTGCCACGCTAGGGAACTCCTGTGAGCTGGCTTTGGTGTGCTCGGTCCCTTGCTGCATTGGGCAGTAGCAGGCGTAGTGTCTAGGGCACGGCCGCTCCGCTTTTGCACTCTGCTCCCTCTTCTGCTGTGCTGGTGGCTCTGTGCGACCACCGCCTCTTCCTCCAAACTACTCAGGTCACCTGCATGACGTTCATTCCATGTGGGGTCGAGGACCTCATTGTCCTCCACATCATCTTCCATGCAGTCTTCACCCCTGCAATCCTTGTCGGTCTCCACAATTCGGAATTCCGCAGCAGTTGGCACCTGTGTTTCGTCATCATCTGAGACGTGCTGCGATGGTCCTCCCATGTACTCATCTTGAAACATAAGTGGTTGGGCATCGGTGCACTCAATCTCTTCCCCTTCTGGGGCAGGGCTAGGTGGATGGCCCTGGGAAACCATGCTAACAGAGTCATCAAAAAGAAGAAGAGACTGCTGCATGACTTGGGGCTCAGACTGCTTGGCTGATTTGCAAGGGGGTGAGATGAAAGATTGATGGCCATCGGCTGCAGGTGGCAACTCTGATCTTTCAGCAGAAGACTGGGTGGGAGACAATGTGAAGGAACTGGAGGCACTGTCAGCAACCCAATCTACTATCGCCTGTACTTGTTCTGGCCTCAACATTTGTAGAGGCGCATTAGGCCCTGACAAATACTGCTGTAAGGTTCTGTCACCTACTTGCAGCTGAGAAAGGTGTTTCACTTGTGCGTGTAGCTGCCACAGATCGACCACGTCCTCTCCTTGCAATAGGAGCTCCACCAGCAGCACCACCACCCAGCACTAACATGGTGGAGCAGTATGTGTGCACATGCCTAGGGTCTGCCCCCTTCAACTTCTGGGTCTACAAATTGGTCACATGGCCTGAGCTTGCCCTTTACGCCTTGGATGTGCTGGCCTGCCCTACAGCCAGTGTATTATCTGAATGTGTATTTAGCACGGCTGGGGGGGGGGTTGTCACAGACAAGCGCAGCTGCCTGTCCAGAGCCAATGTGGACAAGCTCACGTTCATTAAAATGAACCAGGCATGGATCCCACAGGACTTGTCTGTACCTTGTGCAGAATAGACATGTATACCGACCTTACCCAGCCATTGTTGCATTTGATCTTTCTAACTCTTTTGGGGTGTACCCTAATTTAAAAAGAAATAAAATTAAAAACAAAAACCAGTGTTGGCTACCTCGTCCTCCTCCACCGCCGCTTCCACCTACACCGCCACATCCACCACCACCTCAACCTCCTACTCCATATGGGCCTCGTCCTCCTCCTCCACCGCTGCTGCCGCTTCCACCTACACCGCCATATCCTCCGCCACCCCAACCTCCTACTCCATATGGGCCTCGTCCTCCTCCTACATCATTCAAGATGATTATTTTTTATTTTTCTTATTGTTATGCTCTTTTAAGTTATTTCCCTATCCACATTTGTTTGCAGAGCACTTGTCATGCTCTTAAGATGATTTTGCTGCCATTTGCAGCCCTCTAGCCCTTTCCATGTTTGTTTTAGAGGCATTTTAGTGCTCAAAAGTTCGGGTCTCCATTGACTTCAATGGGGTTCGGGATCGGGACAAAGTTCGGGTTAAGTCCGGGTCACGACAAACCCGGACTTTTTTTTCAAGTTCGGTCGAACCCGCCGAACCCGAACATCCAGGTGTTCGCTCAACTCTAGCAAGGACCCATTTAACCCTTCCTCTTATAGGCCAATATCCCATAGGCACTGATGTTAGGCAGGGATATTGGCTGCTAAGTTGAAAAAAATAATTAAAAAAATTTATACACCCTGATCAGTCAGGGATTATAGGTCAACCAGCACAAACATAAGACGGGTATATTTAAACTTACAAGTCCTGTTGGTTAATATAGGATCAAGAGCCATACTGTTTCTGGATGCAGTGAAGGCTTTTGCTATCCGGGAGTGGCATTATTTGTGGCAGGTCCTGGCTGCCTTTCAGTTTGGTCCTGGTTTTGTCAGCTGGAGGATGCTGTTAAATGGGAAACCCAGGGGAAAAGTGAAGTTAAATATGAATGCTTGGAAATGTTCTCACTGACTTTGTCACTCCTGCTCTTCAACCTGGTGGTGGAACCATTGGCTATTGCTATTAGATCAATTATTTAAGGGAGAGCGCCAGGAGAGTAGCATTGTTCACTGATGATATAATATTATTTTTGGGTGATACTCAATCTTCCCTGATGGCAGCAATGGATATAATCATAGACTTTGGGTGCTTCTCTAGTTTGACAATAAAATGGGACAAGCCAGTGCTTCTACTTGTGGATCCCCTGGAGATCTCTTTACCTGCAGTGGGTTCTACAGGTGGAGATAGCAGATAAAAATAAGTACTTGGGGGTAAATAAAACTCCAAATCCCCAAACAGTATCTTGTTGATAATCTGGCTCTGTTATCCATTATTTTAAAACGTAGGGGAGGGATATGGCGCCGGTTACCCTTATTAGTAGCAGTTAGATGTAATTTAATAAAAATTATCTGGATGCCACAACTTTTGTATATATTACACAATTCGCCACTTTGGATACCAAAACAATGATTTCAAAAGATAGATAAATCCCCCTGTGTTCCGTGGGAGCGGGAACAGTAAGTGGACTATTTTATCAGTTTCGGGTTTAGGAGGATTAATCCGCCGCAGCGCGCTACACAACTCAAGCCCGGTCACCAGCCTCTTCAATGTGAATAGACAGTGACAGGCTGGGAACGCTGCGGCGGATTGATCCGCCTACCCGGAACTGCTAAAATAGTCCACTTACTGTTCTCGCTCCCACCGAACACACCGAACACAGGGGGTCCGGAGACATTTTTTTTCTAAGTAGCTGCACAGGTGGGGGATTATCTAAGTGGTGGACATGATTTGGGAGTCCCCGTCTGCTCTACCTGCTCGCCCCCCCCCCCCCAGTTCCCCAGCTCAATGGTGCCCAGAAGGAAGGGAGAGGATCAGAAGTACCAGCAGTGCTCAGCTGGTTTCTGGGCTCCCAGCTCCAGGAGGAATCACCTGCAGGAGAAGCACTGCAGGTAGAAGACGGCGTCCAGACAAGGTACTGGGGGGGGCGACTAACAGTGCTGCATTTGAATTGTTGTCTTAGCGCCGGTTCACATATATGAGATGACAGACATTGCATGTGATGCGCAGCGCACTGCTGTGCAAATCACATGCGATGTCTGTGCGATGTGAATTCAGCCATACAGATTGTATGGCTGAATTTGCATCGCATTTGGACACAGCTCGCACAGGACCCTTTTTTTTGGGGTCCGCACCAGGATCGGATCGCATGGGTGTTCACACCCATGCGATCCGGTTCATGTTGGAACTGACAGTTCCCACTGTGATATGCAAACTGATCTGGGGGTGTCGTTGACTTTGTATTGACACCCCCAGCAATTCGCATATGGCAGTGTGAACTGCCTGCGAGTTAAATGTGATGCGGAAACCCGCCATGAATTTGCAGGGTTCCGGCATCACATATATGTGAACTGGGACTAACACCAAGCACGTTTGAAATGAGACACATCTGAGGGGCATTGCTGTAAATTAGGGTACACAAATTTTGCCCTCTGAAGAGTGAACCACAATGGATCACTTTTCACAGGGTGTTTGCCAGGTGGCAAGGAAGCATTATGATGCAACCTCACCATATAATTTAATCCTTAAAAACCTGCACCACCTACAAAGGTTCCTCCTTATATCAGGACCCCCCTTCCTTAGTGCATTCACTCTGCAAGAGGTGGTCTCTGGTCCCAAGAGTCCCCCCTTCATCAGAGTCCCTGGTATTCCCCTTTACATCAGTCTGCAGGATTCCCCCTTACAGTGCAGGGGAGCTCTGATGTAAAGGGAAATGCTGCAGACCCTGATGTAAGTAGGAACTCTGATGTAAAGGGGAATGCAGTAGACTCTGATATAAGGTGGTCTCTGGTCACCAGAGCCCCCCCTCCCCCCTTATATCAGAGTTCCCCTTTAGAGCATGATCTGCAGAATTCCTCTTTATGTCAGAGTTCTCTTGCACTGTAAGGGGGGATTCTGCAGACTCTGATGTAAGGAGGAACTCTTTGCTGGCTGGCTTATATTAACCTGACCTTCGTGTAAATGGAGAAATATGGCTTTTGACTTTTGTTTAACTTAAACACATTGCTAAAATCACTATCTACATGTTTATAGTTTAAAATATTGATATTTGCACTGTTTACGACAGAATACGGGCATTTTAGGTACTTTTTTTCAATGTGGGGGGGGGGGATCTTGGGTGAGGTCCCACACTTTTTTCCCAGGACTTGACCCCTGGGTATCTCTATCCCCATTGCAAAGAATTTCACATTTGTTGCTATTCCACAGTGTGTATCATACCCCCCAGAATTTATTTGTATTCGGGCAGGGGCTTGATGCCAAAAGCCCACGATGTGGGGGCCCAAATTGAGATCTTATCTATATGATTTGCAGGTGTCCAAAGTTGTATAGATACTGGGGGGGGGGGGGAATCATTAACACAATAAATCTGATTTTCTGAGTTGCTCTTAGCCTAGACCCGGTAATATGTATATTGGTATGTATGAAGGAAGATAGTAATATACAGTGGGGATCGAAAGTTTGGGCACCCCAGGTAAAAATTTGTATTAATGTGCATAAAGAAGCCAAGGAAAGATGGAAAAATCTCCAAAAGGCATCAAATTACAGATTAGACTTATGCCAACAAAAGTTAGATTTTATTTCCATCGTTGACACTTTCAAAATTACAGAAAACAAAAAATGGCATCTGCAAAAGTTTGGGCACCCTGCAGAATTTATAGCATGCACTGCCCCCTTTGCAAGGCTGAGACCTGCCAGTGTCATGGATTGTTCTCAATCATCGTCTGGGAAGACCAGGTGATGTCAATCTCAAAGGTTTTAAATGCCCAGACTCATCTGACCTTGCCCCAACAATCAGCACCATGGGATCTTCTAAGCAGTAGAAAACTGAAACTGAAAATAGTTGACGCTCACAAAGCTGGAGAAGGCTATCAAGAAGATAGCAAAGCGTTTTCAGATGTCAATATCCTCTGTTCGGAATGTAATTAAGAAATGGCAGTCATCAGCAACAGTGGAAGTTAAAGCAAGATCTGGAAGACCAATAAAAACATCAGACAGAACAGCTCGCAGGATTGTGAGAAAAACAATTCAAAACCAACGTTTGACTGCACGATCCCTCCAGAAAGATCTGGCAGACACTGGAGTTGTGGTACACTATTCCACTATAAAGAGATACTTGTATAAATATGGTCTTCATGGAAGAGTCATCAGAAGAAAACCTCTTCTATGTCCTCACCGTAAAAATCAGCGTTTGAACTTCCCAAATGAACATATAGACAAGCCTGATGCATTTTGGAAACAAGTTCTGTGGACCGATGAGGTTAAAATTGAACTTTTTGGCCAGAATGAGCAAAGGTACATTTGGAGAAGAAGGGGCACAAAATTTAATGGAAAGAACCTCTGTCCAACTGTTAAGCATGGGGGTGGATCAATCATGCTTTGGGGTTGTATTGCAGCCAGTGGCACAGGGAACATCTCACGAGTAGAAGGAAAAGTGGATTCAGTAAAATTTCAGCAAATTTTGGATGGTAACTTGATGCCATCTGTGAAAAAGCTGAAGTTAAAGAGAGGATGGCTTCTACAAATGGATAATGATCCTAAACATACCTTGAAATCCATTCAAGGGGATTACATCAAGAGGCGTAAACTAAAGGTTTTGTCATGGCCTTCACAATCTCCTGACCTCAACATAATTGAAAATCTATGGATAGACCTTAAAAGAGTAGTGTGTGACAGACCGCCCAGAAATCTCAAAGAACTGGAAGACTTTTGTAAGGAAGAATGGGCAAAGATACCTCAAACAAGAATTGAAAGACTCTTGGCTGGCTACAAAAAGCGTTTACAAGCTGTGATACTTGCCAAAGGGGGCAGTACAAGATATTAACACTTGCAGACGCCATTTTTTTGTTTTCTGTTATTTTGAAAGTGTAAATGATGGAAATAAAATGTAACTTTTGTTGACATATTATAAGAATGTCTAATCTGTAATTTGATGCCTTTTGGAGATTTTTCCATCTTTCCTTTGCTTCTTTATGGACATTAATACAAAATTTTACCTGGGGTGCCCAAACTTTCGATCCCCACTGTAAGGGGTGGGGCAGAAGGCGATAATCAGGTGCCTGTTCTTAGTGCAGAAACTGATTGTGAGAAAATGGTTAGCAATAAACCCACCAACCCACGCACAGTGGGAAAAAGAGGTAAACAATACAATAAGGAAAGAAAGGTTTGTATATACCAAAAGGGGGAATGTCAAAATATTTAAGACAATACGGAAATCTTGGATAAACAGAGGAGAGTAATTACTGGAATGACAAGTGAGATTTGATAGTAAGTGCCAGTTCACACTTATGCGATGCGGGAAGGCTGCGAAATTTTCGCAGCCTGTTCCCGCATCGCACACGCACCCCAGGCAGTTCACACTGCCATATGCGATACGCTGGGGGTGTCAATGTAATCTTAACGACACCCCCAGTTTGATCGCATATCGCAGTGCGATCGTGCAGTTCGCACAGGATCGGATCGCACAAGTGTGAACCGCTGTGCGATCCGATCCTGATGCGGCTGCAAAAATGCCTCCTGTGCGTGTTTGCTGCGGGTGCGATGCGAATTTAGCCATACAAACTGTATGGCTAAACTCGCACCGCACAGCCGATCGCATGTAATGTCGGAGCAGTGCGCTCCGACATTACATGCGAACCCCGCACACGCAGAAGTGTGAACCGGGGCTTATGGAATAATAATATAAGATGAAGTGAGTAAAGTAAAGAAGTACAGTATCATGATAAATTAATTACTGAAAATAAGTAGGTTCTGTCTATTTCTTTTATGGAAATTGTAGTGGGAGGGCAAATGATAATGTCAGTAAAAGTGATCTATATGATAAAGTTTTTATATATGGAGATTATGCAATATATACTCTAGGTATATAATGGTATAGGAAGTATTGCAGTATGAAGTATGAATAGAATGTCTATGTGATAAATGTTGTGAATGTATGTGTTTGTAAGGGTCCTTTCACATGGCCGCTCCGTGTGTCCGCAAATCATCCTATTTTTTTGCAGATGATTTGCGGACATAATGTAAGTGAATGGCACTGCGGATGTCAGCGGAATACCATCCGCTGACATCCGATTTTCCTCCTTTCAGTTCTGTTCCGTTTTTTCGAATGGAACAGAACCCTATTTTTTCATCCGTGTAAAAAACGTAAAGGAAGGAAAATCGGATGTCAGCGGTGTCATCCGCTGACATCCGCAGTGCCCATAGACTTACATTATGTCCGCATATCATCCGCAAACGGATGGGATGATATGCGGGCACACGGAGCGGATGACACAAAAAAAAAAAAAAAAGTCCCGCAGCGGACTAAAGCAGCGGAGCGGCCGTCTGAAAGGACCCTAAAAGTACAAAAAAACTTTCTAAATAAATGTTATGATTAAAAAAAAAAATAATAATAAGTAACACAGTTATGTTGCAGAGTGTACTCTGAGGGAACAAAAAGCTTTTGTGTTAACACTATTGACAGATTGCAAAAGATATGTGAATTTTTTATTTTGTCCATAGTTACACTTTAAGAAAACCTGTTCTCTCTTGGCAGCTTCTCTGCTTTATAAAACCCAGCTCTCCCTCCTGAAATATTGTTAAAGGCTGGGGAGGCTGAGTGTCAGCTCCTGCCAAAACTTCCTTCTGCAAGATGAAACAATACTCATAAAATGTACTGTGTACTACACACTGCCAACCTTTGAGTAACAACAAGCAATGGGGAATCAAAACAATTATTATTTATGGGCTCTTAGTGCAGAAGAATGTGGCTTGTCTATTGTACAATACTAAGAACAAAGTCCCTGCATTTTGGTTCATACATCATAACACCGACTGTGTATCAAGAAAAACATTTTAAAATATTGGCTTTGTGATGGGCTGAATATATCTTAGCAGAAATTATATATTACACTACTTATTCAGGAAAATGAACTAGGTGTTTTGCTGTGCGCTCTGCAACATGGACTATTTTTCCATTGGGTATAATAGAAGAATATGTAATAAGGATATGGGAGGTCATGGAAATGGTCAGTGTGCTAAACTGCTTTTTTCACTGTTAAGAGTTGTATTTCCTGGAAAGTAAAACAAAATTGGGTTTTTTGTTTCATTTTTTTCCCATATCGTCAGCAATGTATCAATTTTACTGTATATGTGTTTCTTTATAATAAAATATAATAATAAATATTAGATGAGCAAAACTTACCCAGGTACCGTTAATGTAATAATAGCTCTTTTGTACCCGTTACCGCTGCTAGGGACCTCTGGGGGTGGAAAATTAAAAATAGAAAGACTAGTGTGAGATTTGCAAAGTATAGTTCAAGGTTAAAAGGTAACTGTATATCATAATCGTACAGTACAGGTTTGATATTCATAGACCCAGAGTTATAGGCTAGTACCTTCAGGTAATTGGACACTGGCAAAGCTTTGAGGCTATTTCCCATTGACACCCTATAACCCTACTAAACTTCATGTGTTTTTTGCTAGTGTCCTAAGATAATGGACTTCTTATGGAGATATCACTCTTAAGCCCCCTACACTAGTAGCAATTGTCACCCGTAAATATTCGGCCACCGACCGATTGTCGGCTTGTTAGTATGATGCTTCTGACAACCGACTGCGACTTTTCGGCCGAACAGAATCTGATGTGCAGGCTTTAAAATTTTTGTTGGCCAACACCAGAACAGCCGATTGTTCCTCAGTCAGTACAGAATTCGACCGACAAACAGCAGATGAGCAAGACTGGGCATGCTCTGAGAAGAAAAAACACACGGAAAGTTAACCATCACATGACATCACTTCTGCAGTCGGCTGTTGTTGGCCGACAAAATTCGTGTGCAGTCTTTTGCAGTTTTCAACAGACAGGACAGCACCGGACAAAAGACGGCCGATCGTTCGGCCGACATTCGGTACGTGTGTATGGGGCTTTAGCCTAGCTAGTTTAATTATTTTAACTTCAGATTCTTCAATCAACTCTTCAATTAACTCTTCACTGTCTTCTAATACAACAATAGAAGCAATACATCCAGATTGGAATTAAAATGTGTGATTGCGCTGCTTCTAAATCAACCTAAAAATAATAACTAGAAAGTGACAAAAAAAATTACTATATAGGTAAGTGTTTCATATATATAAAGTGCCAGTGCAAATTAAATCCATAAACATATAATGCAAAAAAGGCCAATGCAATAAATATTAAAGCTTCTTATAGCTTGTGCAACCAAAAGAGTCTCTGTTTGATAAGGTTGCTTCATAGGGATAACACCACAATGTGACGACAATTTTCCACTCGGGCGCCTTTCACCAGGTGAAGTGCAAGCTCACCTCCATTATAGACCCCTAAAGGTCAACAAAGCATAAATGCAGATCAATCTTTTTCATGGATAGTGTAGGACCCACTGATAATGGGGTACTTTGACGTAGTGGTGGGCTTGAGCACTATATGGCCATATGGTGGGACCAAATCCCCATTTTTATTTATGGATTGTCTTCAAATTTGGTAGTAATTTCTTTTGCATGTGTGCGCTATTCTTTTTTAATATACATGTCTTTTGGTTCATAGCTGCACCAGCTTTAGAAATACATGGGTATGCTCCCCCAAAATATTTTGCTTGTTTATTATGTATTCGGTCTGACCAGACTACCGAGGTTGAGCAATCCACCCCCCCCCCCACACACACCTGTACTCTATCAGTGTCCACTATCAAGTGGATATAGGAGGAGTCCCCTGTAGTGCATTTGCACATCTTTCCCAGCAAGGAGTATTATCTCCAAGGGTTAGAGAGGCTGGATTCATCTCTTTTTCATGGATAGTGTAGGACCCACTGATAATGGGGTACTTTGACGTAGTGGTGGGCTTGAGCACTATATGGCCATATGGTGGGACCAAATCCCCATTTTTATTTATGGATTGTCTTCAAATTTGGTAGTAATTTCTTTTGCATGTGTGCACTATTCTTTTTTAATATACATGTCTTTTGGTTCATAGCTGCACCAGCTTTAGAAATACATGGGTATGCTCCTCCAAAATATTTTGCTTGTTTATTATGTATTCGGTCTGACCAGACTACCGAGGTTGAGCAATCCACCCCACAGCCCACACACACCTGTACTCTACCAGTGTCCACTATCAAGTGGATATAGGAGGAGTCCCCTGTAGTGCATTTGCACATCTTTCCCAGCAAGGAGTATTATCTCCAAGGGTTAGAGAGGCTGGATTCATCTCTTTTTCATGGATAGTGTAGGACCCACTGATAATGGGGTACTTTGACGTAGTGGTGGGCTTGAGCATTATATGGCCATATGGTGGGACCAAATCCCCATTTTTATTTATGGATTGTCTTCAAATTTGGTAGTAATTTCTTTTGCATGTGTGCGCTATTCTTTTTTAATATACAAGTGTTTCATATATATAAAGTGCCAGTGCAAATTAAATCCATAAACATATAATGCAAAAAAGGCCAATGCAATAAATATTAAAGCTTCTTATAGCTTTTGCAACCAAAAGAGTCTCTGTTTGATAAGGGGCTTCATAGGGATAACACCACAATGTGACGACAATTTTCCACTCGGGCGCCTTTCACCAGGTGAAGTGCAAGCTCACCTCCATTATAGACCCCTAAAGGTCAACAAAGCATAAATGCAGATCAATCTGATGGGCCAAACTCTGGTGTTCAGGTTCCTTTACGAACGATGGAATTCTCTCTCCAAGATGGCTCCACACAGCTCACACATAGGTCATTGGCAACAGACAGAAAAAAACAGCCTCCAATAGTGCAGTACCTGGGTTATTAAGCTCAACACACCGCATAGAACCCACTTCACAAAATGCACTCACATTTATTAGGTAAAAAACCGAGGTTGAGCCTGGCGGCAGGAGTTTTCACTGGACCACGTGAGAAGCTGGATTTTATTATATGCTTGTTTTTTACCTAATGAATGTGAGTGCATTTTATGAAGTGGGTTCTGTGTGGTGTGTTGAGCTTAATAACCCAGGTACATCACTATTGAAGGCTGTTTTTTGCCTATGATCTATGTGTGAGCTGTGTGGAACCATCTTGGAGAGGGAATTCCATCATTCTTAAAGGAACCTGAACACCAGAGTTTGGCCCAGCAGATTGATCTGCGTTTATGCTTTGTTGACCTTTAGGGATCTATAATGGAGGTGAGCTTGCTCTTTACCTGGTGAAAAGAGCACGAGTGGAAAATTGTGGTGTCATCCCTATGAAGCACCTTATCAAATAGAGATTCTTTTGATTACACAAGCTATAAGAAGCTTTATTACTTATTGCATTGGCCTTTTTTTGCATTATATTTTTGTTTATTTATTTAATTTGCACTGGCACTTTATATATATATATATATGAAACACTTACTTATATAGTAATTTTTTGTCACTTTCTAGTTATTATTTTAACGTTGATTTAGTGGCAACGCGGTCACACATTTTAATATTGATGTACTGCAGATGTGGGAACACGTTTGGTGATTGCAGCAGCTGCACCCTGTAATTTCTTAATTTCTTTAAATAGGTGACAGTGCGCTACAACCACATTTATATACATCCAGATTGGTGCAACCTCGGTAAAACCTTGGGAACTAATTTATTTTTTATATTACCCATTGATGCCAAGCAACTTTAGCAATATAACCTATTATCTCTGTATGCTCTTTTCTGTGCTTTCAAAGCTATTATCCTAGGACCAGGTCAGTGTAAAAACTGCTTTCTCTGTGTACATGCAGCTTGTCTGCTGTCCTTTCTGCAGATAAGGACTAAAGGCTGGTATACACGGGATGAGCATCGACTGTTTTTGCCCGTATGTACAGCAGCCTGACAGACGCCAGTCTAATGACCGGGTTTTGTCGAACGTGCATGCTGGAAAACCAGCATCCAACGGGCACCTGCAGCCAATGCCTCCCTGTCAGAACACAATAGCACAGCGGGAAGATCGCTGTACTAACATTGATTGTGTTAGTACAGCGATCTGTCCGTTTTTATTTCCTTCAGCCCGCTGGGTTGAATGAAAAAAAAACACTCTCCATGTGTACCAGGCATAAGAACAGGGAATGCATCAGTTCTGCATTGATTTACTGACAGGAGCCATATATGATTCTAAATTGCACTGTAAACAGAGATTGCAAACTACTGTAAGCAGACAGCAAAAAAGTATTAGAGTCCATTCAGACTAGCGCGACTTGTCAGGCGACTTGGTCGCCTGACAAGTCGCGGTCGGTCGCTCGCCATTGAATAGTACAGGACCAGTTCTAATAGGAGCGACACAAGTCGCTCCGACTTAGAAAAAGGGTCCTGTACTACTTTGGGGCGACCTGGAGGCGACTTGCATGACTTCAACATGGTCATGTTTAACACTTTATAAACACGATTTTTTTACATCATTTACTTGATCTCCTTGTTTATTAGGATCCTGCCAATAACCTTTCTTTTTTTCTCTCCATCCTTGGAGAGTAATACTGTTTTGCTGTTGTGGTTCATGTTACGCTGATCCCCACATATTTGTGGAGCATCTTTTGATATTATATTTAAGTAGATGTCAAAAAATGTTGATGGACCTATATTTTCCTAGGTTTATCAATCCATAAAACCCCTACCTCTGCTGTTTTTTGGAAATACTGTAAGCAGACACCCTGTGCATACTTTTAATTATGTCCTGCCTAAAAAACCTTCAATATGCTCGTAGGAAGCCACATGTGAATAGCAAGATGCAAATCTAGAGAGATCCTTATGAATTGGTTCCAGTCCAGATGTGTGGAATGGTATGGAAGTCAGACGTATGCAGGCAGTGCCTTCTTTAAACAGTTAGTTATTCCCACTGATTAAATGTATGAAAGCACAGAAAACAATAATTTTTGGTTCCTTGCACTGAATCAGACTGATACGTGGAACAGATGCCTTCCTGACAGGGTACACTAACAGCACTAAAGGCAGACTCTTTTTTGAATAAACTTCCCTTTCCAAATCCTGCTGTCCCATCTGCAGCCTGAGGGTCTTCTGTACTTGTTATGTGGTCCCTGGACCCCTGCAGTCTGTAGTGGGTGCATTGAGTTGTAAAGGGGTAACAGAAGTAATGTGCCCTTTCCCTATGTAACTTTCCCCAGTCTCTGACTGTCTTCTGCAGTTTGTCTCCAGTCTCCAACTTCACCTGCATTAGGTCAAAAGTCTCTGCCCATCATTTCTTCACATTTTTCTCTCTGACAATCCTCTCTAGAATTACGTATACTAAATATGGATGAGCACATAGACCTGCATTCGATTCATGAACAGTTTTGCAAATATTGCTCAAAATTTGCAGTTTGCAAACTCTGTGGTGAAGCCCACTAAAGTCTATGGGTGCCAATCTTGCTTTTCATTTCTACCACTGGCACATGTACCAATGTCACAATAAAAAAAAAAAAACCCTCTCACTACACAGAACTGTCAGCTCTTGCTAACCACTCCAACACACCCTGACAATGTGGTTCCTGTGAGCCCACCCATTTATAGTGAGGGGGCTGGGTTATATATAACTTCAAATTATTGTCTTTTGTGACTCAGCTGACCAGAGAAAAGGCAATACGCTGCATCAAAGGTCATTCCTTATTTTTGTTGCAACTTCGAGTATCTCATTGATTTGACGCAAAGTTGAACTTCATCCCTAATACTAAACATTATGTGTGCCCCCCTGGTGATGTACGAGGTAGCAATGGAGTTCACCTGTACTTCATAAGTTGGCAACTACTGCTTTAGGAGAACAGCACCATTAACCACTACTATACATATACAGTATATGCCTATTATTACCAACTACATACAATTAGTAAAATAACTGTAAATAGTAACATAGTAATTTTTTTATACAGGAATGTAGAAGTTTAGCAGTTTTTCTAGGATGACCAACTAGAAGCTGATCACTTTAACTACAGGCTTATGCCTCGTACACACGACCAGATAATCGTACGAAAAAAAATCGCTTTCGAATTGATCGCACGATAATCTGATTGTTAGTACACAGCTTTCGACAGCCGATCACGACATTTTGTCTAACAAAATCCGAAGGGACAAACACGAAAACTTTTGTCGTACGATAGCCTAGCGAACGACAGTACATTGTGCATCCGCTAAAAATCGATAGACAAAGACCACGCATGATCAGAAAAACTAAAATAACCCTGAAAAAGCCTGGCTGCCATTGTTTTTGTTTTGCATTATCCGATATGTAACTATGCAACCAGGAAGCCTTTCCAGAATCGTACAACAAAAAAAAAAATCATACGTTTAGTACGCATTGTTGAATTCGATACTAGTACCATGCAACAAAATGCGAATGATAAGTCGTCCGATTATCTGATCGTGTGTATGAGGCATTACGTTTATAGCAGATGCTGTACAAATGACTGAATACAAAAGGAAGTAAAGGGTAGGAAGTGATTCATTAGTGAATTGGTTACATACTTTTGTAGTATTTCTCAAAGGCTGTATCTTTTTCTCCTTTATCAAAAAGAAATCTTAGCTGTTTCAAATCCCTGACACGGTCACCCAAGGACAGAATCTGAAGGTCCTTTGCTGTGAAAGGTTGAATGTTTTGGATCTGTCCTGAACCTGAAATCATATAAAAAAACACATTTAATTGCATTTGGGTTGAAAGTTGTGAAAAATTATGCACAGGGCCCAATTCATCAAGCTGTCATAGCAAATTTAAACTGGCGTTTCAAGTGACATTTATCATAAATTATAATATATGATTCACCTAAGAGAAAGATATTCCAGGAGTTATAAAACACTAGGGTTTTTTTTTTTTTTTGGCTTGCAAGATGATACCTAAATTCACAAATCGTGTTTACTAAATGGAAAAGCTGGTACTATATCAAAAGACTTGTACCTGCACACCTCAGCAGCCCTTCTCTGATATCACAGGAGTATTGCAGGTTGGTAATTTTTAATCTAGGCATTTAATACTACAAATTAAAATGTGCATTTAAAAAAGGTAAAAAGTTTAATATGTTTAGTAACAATGTAATCCTGGTTAAACTCATGGCATGTAGAGGTGCCTCTAATAAAAAATAATATTTGATAATATAAAGCTGGATTGAGCTTTCAGTTTAAATCAGCTAAATACAGTGCCTTGCAAAAGTATTCGGCCCCCTTGAACTTTTTGACCTTTTGCCACATTTCAGGCTTCAAACATAAAAATATAAAACTGTAATTTTTTGTGAAGAATCAACAACAAGTGGGACACAATCATGACATGGAATGAAATTTATTGGATATTTCAAACTTTTTTAACAAATAAAAAACTGAAAAGTTGGGCGTGCAAAATTATCCAGCCCCCTTAAGTTAATACTTTGTAGCGCCACCTTTTGCTGCGATTACAGCTGTAAGTCGCTTGGGGTATGTCTCTATCAGTTTTGCACATCGAGAGACTGAAATTTTTGCCCATTCCTCCTTGCAAAACAGCTTGAGCTCAGTGAGAGCGTTTGTGAACAGCAGTTTTCAGTTCTTTCCACAGATTCTCGATTGGATTCAGGTCTGGACTTTGACTTGGCCATTCTAACACCTGGATATGTTTATTTGTGAACCATTCCATTGTAGATTTTGCTTTATGTTTTGGATCATTGTCTTGTTGGAAGACAAATCTCCATCCCAGTCTCAGGTCTTTTGCAGACTCCATCAGGTTTTCTTCCAGAATGGTCCTGTATTTGGCTCCATCCATCTTCCCATTAATTTTAACCATCTTCCCTGTCCCTGCTGAAGAAAAGCAGGCCCAAACCATGATGCTGCCACCACCGTGTTTGACAGTGGGGATGGTTTGTTCAGGGTGATGAGCTGTGTTGCTTTTACGCCAAACATAACATTTTGCATTGTTGCCAAAAAGTTTGATTTTGGTTTCATCTGACCAGAGCACCTTCTTCCACATGTTTGGTGTGTCTCCCAGGTGGCTTGTGGCAAACTTTAAACAACACTTTTTATGGATATCTTTAAAAAATGGCTTTCTTCTTGCCACTCTTCCATAAAGGCCAGATTTGTGCAGTATACGACTGATTGTTGTCCTATGGACAGAGTCTCCCACCTCAGCTGTAGATCTCTGCAGTTCATCCAGAGTGATCATGGGCCTCTTGGCTGCATCTCTGATCAGTCTCCTCCTTGTATGAGCTGAAAGTTTAGAGGGACGGCCAGGTCTTCGTAGATTTGCAGTGGTCTGATACTCTTTCCATTTCAATATTATCGCTTGCACAGTGCTCCTTGGGATGTTTAAAGCTTGAGAAATCTTTTTGTATCCAAATCCAGCTTTAAACTTCTCCACAACTGTATCTCGGACCTGCCTGGTGTGTTCCTTGTTCTTCATGATGCTTTCTGTGCTTTAAACAGACCTCTGAGACTATTACAGTGCAGGTGCATTTATACGGAGACTTGATTACACACAGGTGGATTATATTTATCATCATTAGTCATTTAGGTCAACATGGGATCATTCAGCGATTCTCACTGAACTTCTGGAGAGAGTTTGCTGCACTGAAAGTAAAGGGGCTGAATAATTTTGCACGCCCAATTTTTCAGTTTTTTATTTGTTAACAAAGTTTGAAATATCCAATAAATTTTGTTCCACTTTGTGATTGTGTCCCACTTGTTGTTGATTCTTCACAAAAAATTACAGTTTTATATCTTTATGTTTGAAGCCTGAAATGTGGCAAAAGGTCGAAAAGTTCAAGGGGGCCGATACTTTCGCAAGGCACTGTATATTCCAGGTGCATCAAGATAAAATGTGTGCAAAGTCTTTGGCCCTCTTAAACGTGCTGTTCTCTGCTTAAGGGTCCTTTCACATGCTGTGCTTCCGACGAGGGCCGTTCTCTGCTCAGATCTGCCAATCCCCGCTGAGCAGGCGGGTGACAGCTCCGTCTCCGCTCTGTGTGCAGAGACGGAGGTGTCAGATCCCTGCTGCTCTCTATGGGGAAATCGGATGAGAACGGACCGCCTGTCCATTCTCATGCGATCCCATCCGATCTGATCCGCTGGACGGATGGAAAATAGGGTTTCCATCCGTCCGGATTTCACAGACAGGATCAGATCTGATAGCAGCGGGTGTCAGCGGAGATGTCTCAAAAAAAATTGAGGTTGAAGGATTATAAGAGGTGCATGAAAGTCAGCCAGCCCCCAGTCTGATGTACTCACCCACCAGTCTGTCACCAACCAAGTAGACCTGTCTCTTGGTACAAAGAACAGGGGTTTAGTTGACACACATTTGCAAACGCATGTGAAAGCTGCAGAGCCACTTCACGGCACCCTGTTAAATCTGCAGTCCTAACACTCCTAATTTAGTGTCTCCACAATGGAAGCACATGGCTGCTAATGGATGGATGAGGGAACAGGTGAGAGGGAGACAGCCCAACCTCCCCCAACCCACCCTCATCCATGACTGGCATTGTGCTTTACAGGCCATGACCCATATATAAAATCCCTATCTGTCTTTATACTGCATCTACTAAGGGGATGGAGGTGTAATGCTTCTCAGCTGGTCCTTTCCAGTTTTTACCATCGTTACAACTTAGTTATTTGAGTTTTGAGACACCAGACCAGTCATGGATGAGGGTGGAATTTTATTGTATTTTGATGACTTAAAATATGAGATTGCATGGGGACAACATAGATGTGATTGAGGGCTTTTGATCTTATCTTCCAACCATTCATCAAAAGCCACATGTGTGGCATATTTATGGGGAGATGCAGCGTGGTCCAAGTGGACTCAGATTCCAGTTGCAGGAAACAGAACTTGTATTAAAATTTAGGTTCGGCAATTCACAACAAGCCTGGTGGGAAGGCAATCGACCAGAAACATTCACAGAATGTAAAATCAGTGTGTATCAGAGCAGGTCTTGGATGTGCTAACATCGTCTGCTTTGAGGGACAGAATGCAGCCTATCCGGTTCGTACCCAAACAGGGAGACTTCCAGGAAGGATGGTGTGTCCCTATTCCTTCCCTAGTCACCTAAAAGCTCTCTCTACTGCTAATTACTGTCCCTGACAGATGGGTGACCTGTCCCCACACTACCTACATGCGGAATGCACACCAAACCCGGGAGCCAGATGGTTTAAACTGAAGAGCTGGGCTTTAAAATGTCATAGAGGCATCTCTACATACATGTTAGGGTCTAGCTAAGATTACTGGAGTTGAGATTCTGGAATAAGATTTTAGCAATGACTTCCATGTTTCTTTCAGGAAAGGTTTCCTTTAGTAAAGCACAAAGAGTGATGATAGTTTTCTAAGAGCAGTTAATCCTAGCAATCAATCAGACTTCAATATATTACAGTTAAATCGGAAAAAAAAAAAAGGTAAAAAACAAATATTTTTTTTTTTAGGCAGCGCAAGAAATTAAAACAATAAGGGGTAATTAATAAGACTGGAGCAGACAGTATCTTCAACAGCTGTCAATAACAAACAAGCATCTTCTAGTTTTAATTTTCAAAACTTAACTGAAAAAGCTGAAGCTAGAAAGTGATTGGTTACCTGATCTGGGATCCGCACCAGGACATGCTTATTACACCATCTAGTAGATACATATGTCTAGCTATACTCATTTAAAGTCCCACATTCCTCCTTTTCCTTTAACTATATGTTACTAGGGATGGAGTTAGCTAGACAATTATACTTCCGTGGCAGATCACTTTCCCTTGTTTGCCTTACTATTGCACTGCTGCTCCAGATTCTGCTCCGGTTTTAGTAAGTTTCCCCCAATGTGCAGTAATCCACAGCAACCAAGCAAGTATTAGGTTTATTGTCGCCAGGTCAGTTAAGAGGTGATAACTGACCTGCTAAAGGCCCATATCACACGGTGGTTGGTGGAAACTCGTCAGCTTAAGGATCGCTTAAAAAGTGCAGTGACAAAGCTGCAGAAAAAGTTTCCTCCTTCATCCAGCCGGCGGCAGAGTGATAAATACAAGCAGGTAAGTATTTCACTGCCCTGGTGATCTGGTCTATGTCAGTGCAGGATCACTAATGTAATATGGGCCCAATGACTATTCTGCATCTCGCATATAATTCCTGCTTTCAACAACTCCATGGTAAAAAAAAATACAGTTCACACACACACACACACATATATATATATATATATATATATATATATATATATATATATACACACACTTTATTACCAAAAGTATTGGGACGCCTGCCTTTACACCCACATGAACTTTAATGGCATCCCAGTTTTAGTCTGTAGGGTTTAACCACTTAAGCCCCGGAAGATTTTACCCCCTTCCTGACCAGGGCCTATTTTGTAATTCGGCACTGCGTGACTTTAACGGACAATTGCGCGGTGGTGCGATGCAAAAACGAATTTGAGGTCCTTTTTTTCCCACAAACGGAGCTTTCTTTTGGTGGTATTTGATCACCTGTGCGATTTTTTGATCATGCACTATAAACGAAAAAATAGCGTCAATTTTGCAAAAATAACAATATTTTTTTACATTTTTTTAGATGAAATTCCCCCAAAAAAAATGTAAAAATCTATTTTTTTTAACATTTTAGGCCAATTTGTTTTATGCTACATATGTTTGGTAAAAAAAATCGCAAAAAGCGTATTTTGATTGGTTTGCGCAAAAGTTATTTTTAAGGGAAAGATTTTTGTAATTTTTTTTTTTTTTTTAACGCGTAATGGCGGCGATCTGCGATTTTCTTTGCGGTACTGCGACATTGCGGCAGACAGATCGGACCCTTGACTGACATTTCTGACACTTTTGGGGTTACCAGTGACATTACTACAGTAATCAGTGCTATACATATGCACTGTTACTGTAAAATGACACTGGCAGTGGAGGGGTTTACTTTTTTTGAGAGGGAGGGGTTATGTGTGTCCCTAGGGGCGTGATTCTAACTGTGATTGGCTGTGGCTTGAGGTGTAGGAACAGTGATCAACGGTCCTACATAGTAGAACCGTATGATCACTATTCTTACACAGGGGAGAATGACAGGCGGCTTGTTTACATTAGCCTCCTGCCTTTCTCCTGCTCTAACAGACGATCGCGAGTGACCGGCGGCGCGCGCTCGCTCCCTAGACCCTCGCAGGCTAGCGACGTAGCCCTACGTCGCTTTGCCTGTGAGGGGCTGACTGCCGACGTAAATAGTCGTGCGGTGGTCGGCAAGCGGTAATATTGAGTTGGCCCATCCTTTGCAGCTTTAACAGCTTCAGCTCCAAGAAGGCTGTCCACAAGGTTTGGGAGTGTCTATGGGAATGTTTGACTATTCTTCCAGAAGCGGATTTGTGAGAATAGGTACTGATGTGGACAAGAAGGCCTGGCTTGCAGTCTCCGCTCCAATTCATCCCAAAGGTGTTCTATCAGGTTGAGGTGCAGGCCAGTCAAGTTCCTACACCCCAAACTCTCCCATCCATGTCTTTATGGACCTTGATTTGTGCACTGGTTCAAATCATTTGGGGGAGGGGGGATTATGGTGTGGGGTTGTTTTTCAGGGGTTGGGCTTGGCCCTTTATTTCCAGTGAAGGGAACTCTTAAGGCATCAGCATACTAAGTCATTTTGGAGAATTTCATGCTCCCAACTATGAGGGAACAGTTTGGGGATGGCCCTTTCTGTTCCAACATGACTGCGCACCAGTGCACAAAGCGAGATCCATAAAGACATGGATGAGCGAGTTTGGGGTGGAGTCCTGACCTCAACCCAGGATAATGCAAACATGGTTCAAGAATGGTGTGTGGAACCCAATAAGTTTTTTGCTGTTGACTTGGTCCCCAATTTCTCCAGATCGGAATCCAATGGAGCATCTGTGGGATGTGATGGAAAAACAAGTCTGATCTACGATGGCCATTATGGCCAAAACTCACAACTTGCAAGACTTAAAGGGTCTGCTACTGACAACTTGGTGGCAGATACCATTGCATACTTTCAGAGATCTAGTGGTGCCTAGTGGCATTCATGCCTCGATAGGACAAGGCTGTTTGGTGGTAAAAAGGGCTGTTTTGGCCACAAAAAAAGTGGACCTAGTTAATATTAGGTGGGCTATCATAAAGTTATGGTTGATCAGTGTATATATACTGTATATACATACTATATAATAATAATAATAATGATAATAATAATAATAATAATAATAAATAAAGATGATTAATGCTTTTATTTACCATCATCTCCTCGAACAATGTGTGCAATTGTAATGCCCCCGATCTCGGAGTCACTAAATCGTAACAGGAAGGTGCCATTGTGTGCCTTGCCCAAAATAGTGTGCACATATTGCTTGCTGACAAATCCCAGTATTAATCTAGACAAAAGAAAGGTAGTAAAAGCATAATTAGTTGAACTGTACATTCGAAATGGAAGTAAGGCTCCCTAAAGAGTACCTGTACCAAGTGTATGTCAAGCCAAAAACATTTCTTTCTTTATTTGGATAGAGCGGGGAACGAATAGAAATCCTGCCCAGTTTTTTACTGATATCTGTGGCTCCATTACTGAGAATTACCTTTACTTTCTGCTCTGCTGACAACAATTTCACCAGATGGAAAATGAGGGACAAGCTGTAACAGGGACACATATGGAAATAAAAATCTGGCAGGGGTTCTAGCTTTTCCCTACTCTACTATTTCAGTCTGGATTGCTTTTGGAGAGTTTCCCTCACTTCTTATCTGGTAAATCATTGTCAGTAGGACATGAAGTAAAGGGAAATTTCTCTAAGGCTACGTTTCCACTATTGCGGCTACAAAGTCGCGCTACTTCTAGCGCGACTTTGTAGTGTAACTTGTTTGTGGCTACTTCTGGAGACTTCAGTGCGACCTTCCTTCTATGAGGGACAAGTCGCACTGAAGTCAGCCCAAAAGTAGTGCATAAACTATTTTTCAAGTCGCTGCGACTCAAGTCGCAGCAGTTAGAACGGGCCAAATTGAAATTAATGGCTTTTGACTTGCTGTGTGACTTAACATGTGTAAAGTCGCACAACAAGTCGTAATAGTGGAAACTGAGCCTTAGGAGATGGCCAGAACATGATTATGTGAGGTGGAACTTAGGTAGCGCAGCTGGGAGAAAATGGGGTTGATTTATTAAAGGAAAATAGACTGTGCATGAGGTAAAGCTTCACTTTACAAAGAATACCCCACCACATGCAAGGAAAATTAAAAAAAAAGCATTTTTTTCTTACACATGATTGAATGATGGAAGGCAGCAGAGCTTATGTCCATTTACTAAGCTCTAGAGCAGGGGTGGGGAACCTTTTTTCTGCCAAGGGCCATTTGGGTATTTATATAATTATTCGGGGGCCGTACAAAATTATCAACTTAAAAATGTGCCTCTTATATTTGGTCAACATTTAACTCACCCCTAATGTGATGGGTGCAACTGCTTCTCTTTGGTGAGGTGTGTGATGTTAGCTGGTATTGATGATGTTGCTACTCGCAACTGGTTTTCCAGGTTTGCCTCGGTCAGTCTGGAGCACAGTCGACTCTTTGTGGTGGTAAGTTTTGAAAAGAACTGCTGGCAGGTACAGCTGGTGGGTATAGCTGGGTGGTACTGCTGGTGGGTACAGCTGGCTGGTACTGCTGGTGGGTACAGCTGGCTGGTACTGCTGTGGGTACTGCTGGCTCAGGCTGGTACTCCTGGCTTGTACTGTGCTGTGGGTACTGCTGGCTGATACTGCTGTGGGTACTGCTGGCTCAGGCTGGTACTGCTGTGGGTACTGCTGACTCAGGCTGGTACTGTGCTGTAGGTACTGCTGGCTGGTACTGCTGTGGGTACTGCTGGCTCAGGCTGGTACTGTGCTGTGGGTACTGCTGGCTGGTACTGCTGGCTCAGGCTGGTAGTACTGGCTAGTACTGCTGGCTCTGGCTGGTACTGCTGGCTCTGGCTGGAACTGCTGGCTCTGGCTGGTATTGCTGACTCTGGCTTGTGCTGCTGGCTCTGGCTGGTGCTGCTGGCTCTGGCTGGTACTGCTGTGAGTACTGCTGCCTCTGGCTGGTACTGCTGTGAGTACTGCTGCCTCTGGCTGGTACTGCTGGCTCTGGCTGATACTGCTGCTGGCAGAAAATGCTGGCTAGCAGCGGCTCTGCGCTGGAGGAAGAGGCAATGTTTCCTGTATTGTGTGCATTTGATATCACTCCGCCTTTGACTCACTCAGACTGTCAGAATGGAGCCGGAACTATACAGGAAGCATTGGCTTCGTTCTGACAGATCAGCTGATAGACACAGACTGCACAGGGGGCCGGTCCAAATGACTTTGAGGGCCGCATACGGCCCCCGGGACATAGGTTCCCCACCCCTGCTCTAGAGACACTGCTCTTGCAGACTGCAGCTGCACTCTGCAAAGCACAGTCTATTTGCCTTTAGTAAAACAACCCATATTATTCAATATAGTAGGCAAGTAATAGCATTCTTTTTTCCAAAAACCTTTGCAAGCAATTACCAGTGCCCTTTTTTCAGCAAAATATTTCTCTAACTGTAAGGGCCCTTACGAATGGGCTGCAGTCTCTATCGCCCCTCTAAAAAGCAATCACTTTGCAGAGGATGGTAGAGTGGTAGTTATCTGGCATTCATAAGGAGATCCTTTCAGCTTCTAAATGCATGTTTTTTTTCCCTTAAACCCAAGGGGGATTTTGTATTGGAATACTGCTGAGCAATCATGAGCCAAGCAGCAGGCTTGCAGTTTCAGCGTAGTCCCATTGACCTCAATGGGACAATTTGTAAGGTGGTGTTTTTAGTAGCTCAATGTTGCAACTAAAAGTGCCGGCAAATAATGGGTAATGTAACTTTGCAGATGGAATAAATACCTCTTTACCGTGTAAGCCACATAAGTAGCATGTAGCATTGACTTCAGCTCCAGAAGGTGTTACCTCCTTCATGACCAGGCCATTTTTTGCTATTCAACACTGAGCCACTTTAACTAGCAATTGGGCAAATAAAACTAGCAAATAAAACACTGTGAACAAACAAAATTTATATCAATCTTTTTCACACAAACAAAGCTTTCTTTTGGTGGTACTTGATCACCACTGGGTTTATTTTTTTGCGATTTAAACTAAAAAAGATCGAACATTTTGAAAAAAAAAAAAAAACAGTATTTTTTACTTTCTGCTATAAAAAGTATCCAAAAAAAAAAATCGAATTTCTTCATAAATTTCGGCCAACATGTGTTCTGCTACATGTCTTTGGTAAACATCCTGTATATTGATTGGTTTGTCTGACAGGTATAGTATCTACAAACTATGGGATATATACTGGAATTCTTATTTTTTATTTTTTTTATACTACTAACAGCAGTGATCAGCAACTTATAACAGGATTACGATACTGTGGCAGGCAATCTGACACTGGGGGAAACTGACTAACGGCCACTGACATCACCAGTGACATTAATACAGTGATCAGTCCTAATAATATGCACTGTCACTGTACTAATGACACTGAGTAGGAAGGGGTTAACATCTAGGGCAATCAAAGGGTTAAAGGGATTGTAAAGGCAGAAGGTTTCTTTATCCTAATGCATTCTATGCATTAAGATAAAAAAAAAAACCTTCTGTGTGCAGCATCCCCCGTCAGCCCCCCTAATACTTACCTGAGCCCATCTTTATCCAGCGATGTTGTACGAGTTTCTCAGCTGCCCCGGACTCCTCATTGGCTGAGCCAACAGTGAGGCGTGACTGACTCCCGCTGCTGTCAATCAGTCAGTCAGCCAATCAGGAGAGAGAGGGGCGGGCCCGGGTCACGGCTCGTGTCTGAATGGACACAGGGAGCTGTGGCTCAGCTTGAGTAACCCCACAGCAAGCTGCTTGCTGTGAGGGCACTCAATAGGAGGGAAGGGTCAGGAGCACCGAAGAGGGACCCGAGAAGAAGAGGACCCGGGCCACTCTGTGCAAAACCATTTCACAGAGCAAGTAAGTATAACATGTTTGTTATTTAAACAAAAGAAGAAGAATTTACAACAATCACTTTAAATGTGTGCCTAGCTATGTGTAATGTGTGTGCTGCTTTTATAAAGGATCTTGTTGTTTTTTCCCTGTTTAGCAGGGAAAAAACCCAGCAAGATCCTCTGTCAATTAGTTACAATCACAGAGCTCTGTTCCTTGAATCACTAAGCCGAATCACTAAGCCGATCAGCAAGTGCCAGGGGCCAATCATTGCCAAGATCGGCTTGTGCTGTGACAAATCAAAGTACAGCCAGACCGGCACATGTGTGGATCACGTACCAGGTACGTGATCCAGCGCAGTGAGGCCACTTTGCCGCCATACTAGTACGGTCTGCAAGTGGTTAAAAAGGTACTAAACCCCAAAACAAAAAAATGACTATTTTGCAGCCTACCAATTCTTACATGTGGTGACTAAATTTTTTGTTCCTGGTGGTCAAGTCAGTAAGTCTGGCCAAGCTGTCCAGAAAAAGTGGCAGTTGGAGAATTGAGACAAACCATTTAACACTGATGGGGGATTTACAATGATCAGCTTTTATTCATTTATGTAAAACGTTTAACTCAAAAGGAAAAGAAAAACAAATGCTGTAACTGCTTATAAAGTGTTAGCTAAAGTTTGGCTTTAACCACTTTACCTCTGCCTGCAGTAATATTACTGCGGCAAAGTGGCTCGTTATCGTCTGACGACGTAGTACTACGTCGTCAGACACTCCCGCTGTATTCAGTCACAGCGGGAGTCGGGCCAGGGGAGGAGCAGCGGCGACCGCCGCTGCTCTTCCCCGATCGTCGGGGATCTAGTGTGGAGATCCGCCTGCTTGTGTAAACACAAGCGGGCGGATCTCCTAAGTGACAGGCAGGGTCAGATTGCAGGGTTCAGCATAGCTGAACCCTGGATCTGTCCTTGTGTCACATAGTCACCTCCCCCCACACACGTCAGTAAGCACCAGGCATACATTAACCCCTCCCTCTCCAATAAAATTAACCCCTTCCCTGTCAGTGTCATTTTTACAGTAACGGTGCATATATATAGCACTGAAAAAATGTCTAAAAAAAAAAAAAATGAATGCAGCCACCACATTTAGGGATTTGTAAGTTGCAATACTGTATATGCTATTTTTGGTTTTGGGTCTAACACTGCTTTAATCTCACATGACTGGTGTTCCATCTGTGTGCCATGGATTACTACTACACACTACTATATGCTACTTGTGAAGCTTATACCAAAAGGAGCCATTTGTTCAATTTGTTTAGCAACAGATTTAGTAGTGCTACTATAAATTGTCCATGTACTTCTGCCCTTACACTCACCCATCAGACCAGTAATCTTTTAAATGCTTTTTTGTGAGGTCCACAACGCCATCAAACCACTGCCAAAATGTAAAGTTTCTTTCCCGAAGAGGTTCCTAAAAATTGGATGAATGCAGAAATTAAAACAATATTATTTTTTTGAATCTTATATGTTTTTGCTTCTGGTAGTATTACATTGTATCTGTTTTACATGAACAGAATGTAAAGGCATTTGGGCCTAGGGAATTCAGATAAATCACTACACTATGAAAAAAATCATTGAAGAGTTTCAAACTGGTACACAGCAATGTACAAAATCTAGGAATACACATACAACATGTCGTGTCATGTCCACAACCTAATTTAAACAGCTCTTTGTATTTAACATAAGAGCACTTTTGGGCTAGCATCCAAAGCAGCACCAATCCTGAAAATTTAGCAAACTTCTTTTTTATTTTTTCTTATTTTGTTTCACATTCTGATCACCTTTACATTTATGGATAAATTCAGCAAATTAACTATAAGTTGGAAGGGGTGTATGTTGAATACTGTGAGAAGACTCACTATAGCTCAACAAACATGAACCAAAAACCTGCATTGTGTGCCGCTTAGGCTCTCTGGAAGGCGTCCAAGACCTAATGGCACTTTTCCACTGCAAGTACCGACTCGGCTCCACTCGGCCCTGCTTGGCTCTGTTTGGTTTTCCACTGCATGGTACCGCATGGTACGGTGTTGGAACGGTTCGGTACGGTTTGGTACGGTTTGGTACGGTTTGCTTTTCCACTAAAGTAAAGTGGGTGGGATAACAACGATTCTCTGACCAATCAGTGGCTAGTAGTGACAAACAGTCAAGGCTGCATGCAAAGGATTGTGGGATATGGTACCGGTACGGCCCTCTTGGAACCACAACGAGGTGGTACTGTTTAAGCGAGCCGTACCGTTCGGTTCCATGTAGTGGAAAAGTGCCGCCGTACCATGCGGTACAATGCAGTGGAAAAGCGCAAAAGTTAGCTGAACCGTTCGGTTCCATGTAGTGGAAAAGCGCCATAAATGTCCACCGCTGGGAGTGCTGGCTCAGGAAGGAGCTTGTCCCGCCTCCTGTAATGGCTCTAAGTGAAGAGAAGGCCTCCCTCCCAGATAAAGCAAGGGACATCATACTGGCGCAAATGAACATGAATAGGCTTGGTCCCATGGATGATGTAGTGTAATAGGGAAAAATAGACTACAATGGGGATAGTATATAGTTAAAATTATGTCTTTGATGATGTTCCTGTGCTGGCTCCTTAAAACGGCTGCTCCGTGTTCAAGCAAGATGGGACTTATGGGTTACTGAAGAGGAAATACAAGCGCCATCTAAGTGTAGCACATCAAGCACCGCTAGTCAGCGGTGAGTCCACGCGGCTATCCGTGGCATCTACTTCCGGGTGCAGGGTATTGTCATTTGCAGAGCATGCGCTCCTTGTTCAGGCCTCAAAGGAGTTGCCTTAGCCACCCCCCTGCACCCTGCAGTAAATGCCACGGATAGCCACGTGGACTCATCGCGGACTATTGGAAGTACTGACAGCCATCGGATACATCCATGCCAGTCGCAGCCACCGATGCCATCCTGATCCTAACCTTCCCACAGGGAGACATGCTATATAGTGCCATACAGGCTTCAACTCATATCCAAGTGTGAGTACCTGTATTCCTTTTTTAATAATTTGCTTGATGTGCTACAATTAGATCTCCTTCCCAGATAGCAAGCAATTGTGCTGCAAGTTTGAACATGACTTGCTAAGCTATTGCTAGACTTCCCAGGCTTCACAAGTTTGTTGCACATTCACAGCAAGTCCACATTGCATGACTCCAGGTCAACATTCTTTGCAAACATTCTGCAAGTCTGCTGCAAGTTCTGATTCAGTTATGTTGTGCAATAGTCATCCCACCACAGGGGTCACTGTGGCTGAATTTCTATGCTGTAGACTTGCAGAGCTCTTGCTGTAGACTCACAACTGCAACTTTACTCTTGCTAGAGACTTGCCACGCAAATTGCTACAAATTTGGAAAGTGTCAACTGGAACTGGTTCTTCAAGTGCTCTGCAAGTGTACAACTTGCCAGTGAAAATGTGCAGCAAGTTAACAAACTTAATATTCAACATTGCCACAAATTTGTGGCAAGTCATCCTTGCTAACTGGGCTGATGACTGTACATCCATACCATCTCTGAAATGAGTGTGAATGACAACCTCAGCCTGGACTCCGACCAGGCCACGCCCAATGTGCCCCATGACTAAGTTCGGAGCAGGAGAGTGAAACGCGTTGGGCATGGCCTGGTCAGGGTCCAGGCTGAAGTTATCATTCACACTCATCTCAGGGATGGTATGTACGTGCGGTCATCAGGGAGACCTTCTCTTCACTTCAACAAACATGAAACCATATCTCTTTCCACTTGTATGCTGGTGTGTACAAGCCGAAATCAAATGTAAACTGAAAGCAGACAACATTCTTTTTTCAATACCACATTTTAGCAATAGTTCTTACTAAAGAGGTTGTATGCTACAAAAAGTTTGTACAAAAGGACATATTTTAGGTGTGCCTAGAACATCATATTATTATTATTATAAAGGATTTATATAGCGCCAACAGTTTGCGCAGCGCTTAACAAATTTAAGGCAGACATTACAGATACAATACAATTTGGAACAAGAGGAATCAGAGGGCCCTGCTCGTTAGAGCTTACAATCTAAAATATAGTTTAAAGAGGAAGTAAACCCTCCCCAAAAAAATGGAAAAAAAAAAACCCCTGTAAGACAAAGGCATACTAGCTCATTATGAAATACCTTAGAACGAAGCCCAGAAGTGCCGCCCGCTCAGCAACAGGACGGCCGACGCGTTCGGCCATCCTGCTTCCTGGATTGCGTCCTCCGGCCATCTGATTGGCCGGAGGCGCAATTACGTCACTCCAGCGCATGTGCTCGGGAGCCGCGGTTCACGGCACAGGGCTCTGAAGGAACGGCACGGGTGGCCGTTCCTTCGGGGCGCATGCGCCAATGACATCATCGGCTGCATTAAAAGTAAATATCTCCTAAACGGTGTACGTTTAGGAGATATTTACAGTACCTAAGGTAACCCTTATTAAAGGCTTACAAGTTATAAGAGTGGGTTTGCAACCTCTTTAAATACAACCCTGTTCTCGTAGGATAATCAAATCCTTGAAAACCAGCTGTAACTGGACTAAATTCCAGTTAGACTTAGGGCTCTTTCACATGGTCCGCCTCCGTAGGCGGATTCGTGCTGCTCAGCGGGGATCGATCCGCGATCCCCGCTGAGCCGGCGGATGACAGCTCCGTCTCCGCTTGCAGTGCAGAGAGGGAGGTGTCACAGCCCCCACTGCTCTCTATGGGGAATCGGATGAGAGCGGACTGCCTGTCCGCTCTCATGTGATCCCCAGGACGGATGGAAAATAGAGTTTCCATCCGTCCGGATTTCACGGACAGAATCGGATGCGGATGGCAGCGGGTGTCAGCGGACATGTCTCCGCTGACATCCGCTGCTCCATAGGGCTGAATGGGGCATTCGATCAGATCCGCCTAAAAAACTGACAGGCGGATCTGATCGGACCGCCCGTGTGAAAGAGCCCTAACACATGAGGCAAACTGCAACTAGAGCTTGCATGTTCCTGCTGTGGTCACCCCTCTTCCCACATCCATATTGGCCGCCAGGTAAGATAGCCTTACCTAGACCAAAGCTTAAAGCAATGTTTACATTATAGATTGTCTGGATTTGGGAGCTCCCGACACGAGCTCCAATGTCCAACGTCCAGTTTTCAGGGTTTGACCATTCCATAAGATTGCTTGAATCATATAACTGAAAGCTAATAGGAGCAATCCTTTGTACAGTATTTGCAAACTCTAACGCCTAGTGTTCACAATATCACACAGGGTGTAGGTTATCTATACTGTGCCGCAGAATAAGTAAATTATCTTTGGTGTAAAAACGACAACCAAAAAAATGACTGCAGTAAAAAAGTAATATGACATATACATTTCAGCTATTACCTTGTTAAACTGAGTCCAGGACACCATACGGTCTTTAACATCATCATAGGTACCATTGTCACCAAAGATCTTCTGAGCAAGAAAGCGGTAATGCATAGGGGTCAGTTCCTTCGTTGTCCCCACCTCAGCCATAAATTTCATATTCAGAGTCTGGCACATCTTCTTCCATGGCACTTTCTCTTCCACATAGAAGGGGCGTCTTACCTAGTTTAGCATTGACATGAGTTATCTCTGCACAATACCAATGGAAATTCTATATATACTTTTTTTTTTTTTTGAAGATGTTGGTATTAAAGTATATAAAGTATCAGAATATTGTTTAAGGGCCCCTCCACACTTTTCAGCGGTGCATTAGCACATTCCTCCTAACGTGTGATATCTTTTGAATTAATGTGCATTGCGTTGGTCACTCCAAAGACATGCTGGAAGGTTAAATCACTCTAGTATGTGTGTGTATGTATAAAAGTGAGCTAGGGACCTTAGATTGTAGGCTCCTTGAGGGCAGGGACTCTACAATATACACTACATTGTCGAAAGTATTTGGACGCCTGCCTTTAAACGCACATGAACTTTAATGGCATCCCAGTCTTAGTCCGTAGGGTTCAATGTTGAATTTACCCACCCTTTGCAGCTAGAATAGCTTCAAGTCTTCTTAGAAGGCTGTCCACAAGGTTTAGGAGTGTGTCTATGGAAATGTTTGACCATTCTTCCAGAAGCGCATTTGTGAAGTTAGGCACTGATGTTGGATGAGAAGGCCTGGCTCGCAGTCTCCGCTCTAATTCATCCCAAAGGTGCACTATCTGGTTAAGGTCAGGACTCTGTGCAGGCCTGTTAAGTTCCTCCACCCCAAACCCACTCATCCATGTCTTTATGAATCTCGCTTTGTGCACTGGTGTGCAGTCATGTTAGAATAGGAAGGGGCCTTCCTCAAACTGTTCCCACAAAGTTGGGAGCAAGAAATTGGCCAAAATGTCTTGGTATGCTGGCACCCTAAGAGTTCCCTTCAATGGAACTAAGGGGCCCAGGCCCAACCCCTGAAAAACAACCCCACACCATAATCCCTCATCCACCAAATGATTTAGACCAGTGCATAAAGCAAGATCCATAAAGACATGGATGAGCAAGTTTGGGGTGGAGGAACTTGACTGGCCTGCAACGAGTCCTGACCTCAACCCGCCAGAAAACCTTTGGAATGAATTAGAGCAGAGACTGTGAGCCAGGCCTTCTCATCCAACATCAGTACCGATCTCAAAAATGTGCATCTAGAAGAATGGTCAAACATTCCCCTAGACACACTCCTAAACCTTGTGGATAGCTGTAATAGTTGCAAAGGGTGGGCCAACTCAATATTGAACCCTACGTACTTAAAGCGG
Source organism: Pelophylax lessonae (assembly GCF_965119305.1). Lineage (NCBI taxonomy): Eukaryota > Metazoa > Chordata > Amphibia > Anura > Ranidae > Pelophylax > Pelophylax lessonae. Next base: position 569,753,117 of record NC_138769.1, read on the forward strand.
AGTTCCGACCTCGGACATGATTTTTTAATAAAAATACCCCCGGGACAGTCAGGGCTAGTACATTCCACAATGGATAGCCTCTGAACTGTCCCGGGTCGCACTTACCTTTTAGAAGAAATACTTACCTTGAAAATGTATTCTCCAGCGCTGCCATCTCAGGTGTGGGCAGCTGAAGCCAGCGCGACCTCTTCTGCGTCCTCTTCCGTGTCCTCTTCGTCCCACAATGCACTGCACCGGCCCCGCCGTCATTTCCAGTACGGGCGCGTCATCCCTGCATGCCCAGAAGCTGTTTAGCAGGGAATGACGGGCATGCACCGGAAGTGACGAGTGGGGCTGGTGCAGGCGCATTGACTCCTGGGAGCGATGACGTTCAGCTCCCAGGAGTCAATGCAAGCAGGAAGAGACGGCGCGGGCCGCGGCCGCAGAGGGAGGAAGTGGAAGAAAGGTGAGTATATTTTCTGCAATAACAAGGTAAGTAAACAAAAATATAGTGACTATCCATTTGTTTTTCAGGTGACACTCAGCAAGCGGATGGGCCAAGATCAATTTTGTCGATTTTGAGGCCGGAACTCCGCTTGAACCACTTGCCGACCGCCGCACGACTATTTACTGAGGCAGTCTGGCGCTCCTGGGCAAACCGACGTAGGGCTACGCTCCCGCCCCCACTTGTTCACAGGGATCCCCGCGCGTGTGACTGGCGGCTCCGATCTCCCGCTGGAGAGGGAGAAAGGCAGACGGCTGATGTAAACAAAGCCGTCTGTCATTCTCCCTGATGTAAGTGCAGAGATCATACGATCCTGCTATGTAGGATCGTATGTCTCTGTGGTTACATCACAAGCCACGCCCCCCCACAGTTAGAATCACGCCCCTAGGGATACATTTAACCCACTAATCACCAATAAAGTTAACCCCTTCCCTGCCAGTGTCATTTTTACAGTAACAGTGCATATGTATAGCACTGATTACTGTAGTAATGTCACTGGTACCCCCAAAAGTGTCAAAAATGTCAGTCAAGGGTCCGATCTGTCCGCCGCAATGTCGCAGTCCTGCAAAAAAAAAAAAAAAACGCAGATCGCCGCCATTACTAGTTAAAAAAAAAAACAATAAAAATGAGATAAATCTTTCCCGTAGTTAGTAAACGCAATAACTTTTGCGCAAACCAATCAAAATACGCTTATTGTGATTTTTTTTTTACCAAAAATATGTAGCAGAAAACAAATTGGCCTAAAATGTTAAAAAATTTTGAATTTTACATTTTTTTTTCTTGAGAATTTCAACTAAAAAATGTGACAAATATTGTTATTTTTTCAAAATTGTCGCTCTTTTTTTGTTTATAGCGCAAAAAATAAAAATCGCACAGGTGATCAAATACCACCAAAAGAAAGCTCTGTTTGTGGGAAAAAAAGGCCGTCAATTTCATTTGGTTACAGCTTTGCACGACCGCGCAATTGTCCGTTAAAATCACACAGTGCCGAATCGCAAAATAGGCCCTGGTCTTTGAACAGCCAAATCCTCCGGGGCTTAAGTGGTTAAGACTGGGATGCCAGTAAAGTTCATGTGCATGTAAAGGCAAGTGTCCCAATACTTTTGACGCTGCCTAAATTGACGGCACTATATAACTACCTGTAATCAATATATAAATAAATAAATAAAATACAATACTTCGTTGCTTTCTGAGTCCCTGACCTTTAACAAGCATAGAGATAGGGAATTCTGACATTTTTCTGACACTTGCTGTGGGTTTTGACTCAAAAGTATTAAAGGCAGACATAGACAAAAACCGAGCATCTTCAAAAGAGGAATATCAATGGCAGCCCCATACTCACCACATGACAAAGTCACTTAAAAGTAGCCCATGTATTTTGACTGGACAAAACAATGTAGTTGCATCTTTTTTCTAACACACGGTACAGTGTTCAGTTCAATTTCCTACATTCATATACAGAGACACCACCAAAGGTCTGTTTTCATACTAATACGTGGTATATTTATAAATCCTAATTGCAGTGAATGTGACATTCACCAAACATTCAGTACAGGAGAATTATCCTGGTGTATGTGTTTTAACTTACAATCATAAATTATAATATAATAAATAACTATAAATAAGTTAAAGTATGTATGTGTGTGTGTATATATATATATATATATATATATATATATATGTATATATGTATATATATATATATATATATATATATATATATATATATATATATATACACACACACACATACATACATACTTTAACTTATTTATAGTTATTTATTATATTATAATTTATGATATATATATATATATATATATATATATATATATATATATATATGTACATTAAAACTGCAGGAAAGGGCACTGGGGGGCAAACTAATGTCAATTTATTTTATTTTGTATTGTAATAAGTGTGTTTGTGTGTAGAACTTTCTGAATTTGCCGCCGGTTCCACCCCCCTGCGAGCGTCACGTCGCAGGAGACGGAAGCCGGGGCACAGAGCATCGGGCGGAAGATCCGGCCGCCGCACACTGCATCGCTGGATCCAGGGGACAAGGTAAGTAACCCCTCTTTCAGGATCCAGCGATGCTTCTGGCTGTACCCCGAATGTGGCTCGGGGTTACCGCTAATTGCACTGCAATTTAACCCCGAGCCATATTCGGGAATACCGCTAAGGAGGTTAAGGTAGCAGCTCTCCGGGATCTCTTAAGACAGATATTGTAAATGCCTGTAAGATTGGCCTGTCTAAGGGCAGTCAAGGGCCACTGATAAGGCAGTACAGCCAGCCCTCCTGTACTGGGCCCAGGCTCCATAAGTTCAAAAAGAGGGGCCGGGCATCTGCTGAGCATGAGGCTCAGCTGTACTGTCCTACTGCAGACACCAATCATCTTCTGCCTTCCCCTGCAACATTCGCCCCTTCCATCTGCTGTCCGGACCCCTCTGTGTGACCCTTTCCCTCGCAGTGCTGCCGGCTTCTTTCTTCTCCTCTCCCATCGGCAGCTGCTGCGGGCACACAGGGGGGTGTTTCAAGATGGAGAGCGGGAGAAGAGGCTGGTAAATGTCATTTACTGGCACCTTCCTTTCCTGAATGAACACAGTGACTGATTAGTAACAATCACTCCTGTGTCAATTCATCATTGAAGCATAGTAAACTGTGTTTACTTTGTTTCAGTATGTGAATGAGCAAAAAGCCTCAGCGCACTTCTTATTAATTCATCTGTGCAGCTGAGACTACAGAGAAAGGGACTGATAAACTTACTTTATGTCCTCTTTTGGCAGGGGGGCCCTGTCAGGTAGACTGTAAGGGGCCCCGTGATATCTAACAGCAGCCCTGTGTAACCTATTGTATTACTGTAAACATTTAGGGCTCATGCACACTGGACATTTTTAGAGCTGCTGTTTTTGGCCAGACATTTTTTTCTGCAGCCAGTAAACTCCAGTAACCCCAGCATGTTATCCTTTGTGTCCATGCACACGTAGGCTGTTAGCAGTTTTTGGCAGGGGCGTTTTCTGGCTGGAAAAAAACCCCCAGAACTAGTGGGGGGTTTTGAGCTGTAAAAATGCTCTAACTCTGATAAAAGCTGAAAAACACCAAAAAATGCCATAAGCTTTTGTGGGAATATAGTTTTGCTAAAAAAAAAAGCTAAAAAATGCTACTGCAAAAAAGCCGAAAAACTCAGTGGCGGCCGGCCCATAGGGGGCGCAGGGGCGCCGCCCCCCCCCCCCCAAAAAAAAAAAAGAAAAAGAAAAAAAAAGATTAAAAAAAAAAAAAAAAAATTTTTGCCCACAAGGGGCGCCCGATTCATTGGTGCCTATGGGGGGTGGGGTTTTCCACCCGCAGAGGCGCCGAGAGGCGGCCTTCTGGGGCGTAACTGTAGCGCAGAGCACGGCGCTACACCACCCCCCTTTTGTGATGTCTTGGATCATGATTGGTCCAGGCTCCAGCCTGGACCAATCATGATTAAGGACATCCATGCTGACCTCGTTGGGGGTGGTGCCGATGCGTGCATCAGTCACTCACCGTCACCGCCCGGTCAGCTTCCCGCCGCCGAAGAGGAGTCCAGTCCTGAGAAGAAGCCGGTCACCCGCCGCAGAAGAGGCCGAGAGGGAGAAGCGCCGCTCACCTTCCCGCCGCCGAACGAAGAAGAGGTCGGGCACGCACGCATAGCTCTGCATTGGGGTACATTACTGGTGGTCACTGGAGGCACGCACGCACGCATAGCTCTGCATTAGGGTACATTACTGGTGGTCACTGGAGGCACGCACGCACGCATAGCTCTGCATTGGGGTACATTACTGGTGGTCACTGGAGGCACGCACGCACGCACGCATAGCTCTGCATTGGGGTACATTACTGGTGGTCACTGGAGGCACGCACGCATAGCTCTGCATTGGGGTACATTACTGGTGGTCACTGGAGGCACGCACGCACGCATAGCTCTGCATTGGGGTACATTACTGGTGGTCACTGGAGGCACGCACGCATAGCTCTGCATTGGGGTACATTACTGGTGGTGACTGGAGGCACGCACGCATAGCTCTGCATTGGGGTACATTACTGGTGGTCACTGGAGGCACGCACGCATAGCTCTGCATTGGGGTACTTTACTGGTGGTCACTGGAGGCACGCACGCACGCATAGCTCTGCATTGGGGTACATGTATACTGGTGGTCACTGGAGGCACGCACACATAGCTCTGCATTGGGGTACATGTATACTGGTGATCACTGGAGGCACGCACGCATAGCTCTGCATTGGGGTACATGTATACTGGTGGTCACTGGAGGCACGCACGCATAGCTCTGCATTGGGGTACATGTATACTGGTGGTCACTGGAGGCACGCACGCATAGCTCTGCATTGGGGTACATTACTGGTGGTCACTGGAGGCACGCACGCACGCATAGCTCTGCATTGGGGTACATTACTGGTGGTCACTGGAGGCACGCACGCACGCATAGCTCTGCATTGGGGTACATTACTGGTGGTCACTGGAGGCACGCACGCATAGCTCTGCATTGGGGTACATTAATGGTGGTCACTGGAGGCATGCACGCATAGCTCTGCATTGGGGTACATTACTGGTGGTCACTGGAGGCACGCACGCATAGCTCTGCATTGGGGTACATTACTGGTGGTCACTGGAGGCACGCACGCATAGCTCTGCATTGGGGTACATGTATACTGGTGGTCACTGGAGGCACGCACGCATAGCTCTGCATTGGGGTACATGTATACTGGTGGTCACTGGAGGCACGCACGCATAGCTCTGCATTGGGGTACATGTATACTGGTGGTCACTGGAGGCACGCACGCATAGCTCTGCATTGGGGTACATGTATACTGGTGGTCACTGGAGGCACGCACGCATAGCTCTGCATTGGGATACATGTATACTGGTGGTCACTGGAGGCACGCACGCACGCATAGCTCTGCATTGGGGTACATGTATACTGGTGGTCACTGGAGGCATGCACGCATAGCTCTGCATTGGGGTACATTACTGGTGGTCACTGGAGGCACGCACGCACGCATAGCTCTGCATTGGGGTACATTACTGGTGGTCACTGGAGGCAGGCACGCATAGCTCTGCATTGGGGTACATTACTGGTGGTCACTGGAGGCACGCACGCATAGCTCTGCATTGGGGTACATTACTGGTGGTCACTGGAGGCACGCACGCACGCATAGCTCTGCATTGGGTTACATTACTGGTGGTCACTGGAGGCATGCACGCATAGCTCTGCATTGGGGTACATTACTGGTGGTCACTGGAGGCACGCACACATAGCTCTGCATTGGGGTACATGTATACTGGTGGTCACTGGAGGCACGCACGCATAGCTCTGCATTGGGGTACATGTATACTGGTGGTCACTGTAGGCACGCACGCATAGCTCTGCATTGGGGTACATGTTTACTGGTGGTCACTGGAGGCACGCACGCATAGCTCTGCATTGGGGTACATGTATACTGGTGGTCACTGAAGGCACGCACGCATAGCTCTGCATTGGGGTACATCACTGGTGGTCACTGGAGGCACGCACGCACGCATAGCTCTGCATTGGGGTACATTACTGGTGGTCACTGGAGGCACGCACGCACGCATAGCTCTGCATTGGGGTACATTACTGGTGGTCACTGGAGGCACGCACGCATAGCTCTGCATTGGGGTACATTACTGGTGGTCACTGGAGGCACGCACGCATAGCTCTGCATTGGGGTACATTACTGGTGGTCACTGGAGGCACGCACGCACGCACGCATAGCTCTGCATTGGGGTACATTACTGGTGGTCACTGGAGGCACGCACGCACGCACGCATAGCTCTGCATTGGGGTACATTACTGGTGGTCACTGGAGGCACGCACGCACGCATAGCTCTGCATTGGGGTACATTACTGGTGGTCACTGGAGGCACGCACGCACGCATAGCTCTGCATTGGGGTACATTACTGGTGGTCACTGGAGGCACGCACGCATAGCTCTGCATTGGGGTACATTATTGGTGGTCACTGGAGGCACGCACGCATAGCTCTGCATTGGGGTACATTACTGGTGGTCACTGGAGGCACGCACGCATAGCTCTGCATTGGGGTACATGTATACTGGTGGTCACTGGAGGCACGCACGCATAGCTCTGCATTGGGGTACATGTATACTGGTGGTCACTGGAGGCACGCACGCATAGCTCTGCATTGGGGTACATGTATACTGGCGGTCACTGGAGGCACGCACGCATAGCTCTGCATTGGGGTACATTACTGGTGGTCACTGGAGGCACGCACGCATAGCTCTGCATTGGGGTACATTACTGGTGGTCACTGGAGGCACGCACGCATAGCTCTGCATTGGGGTACATTACTGGTGGTCACTGGAGGCACGCACGCATAGCTCTGCATTGGGGTACATTACTGGTGGTCACTGGAGGCACGCACGCACGCATAGCTCTGCATTGGGGTACATTACTGGTGGTCACTGGAGGCACGCACGCACGCATAGCTCTGCATTGGGGTACATGTATACTGGTGGTCACTGGAGGCACGCACGCATAGCTCTGCATTGGGGTACATGTATACTGGTGGTCACTGGAGGCACGCACGCATAGCTCTGCATTGGGGTACATTACTGGTGGTCACTGGAGGCACGCACGCACGCATAGCTCTGCATTGGGGTACATTACTGGTGGTCACTGGAGGCACGCACGCATAGCTCTGCATTGGGGTACATGTATACTGGTGGTCACTGGAGGCATGCACGCATAGCTCTGCATTGGGGTACATGTATACTGGTGGTCACTGGAGGCACGCACGCATAGCTCTGCATTGGGGTACATTACTGGTGGTCACTGGAGGCACGCATGCATAGCTCTGCATTGGGGTACATTACTGGTGGTCACTGGAGGCACGCACGCATAGCTCTGCATTGGGGTACATTACTGGTGGTCACTGGAGGCACGAACGCATAGCTCTGCATTGGGGTACATTACTGGTGGTCACTGGAGGCACGCACGCATAGCTCTGCATTGGGGTACATTACTGGTGGTCACTGGAGGCACGCACGCATAGCTCTGCATTGGGGTACATTACTGGTGGTCACTGGAGGCATGCACGCACGCATAGCTCTGCATTGGGGTACATTACTGGTGGTCACTGGAGGCACGCACGCATAGCTCTGCATTGGGGTACATTACTGGTGGTCACTGGAGGCACGCACGCACACATAGCTCTGCATTGGGGTACATTACTGGTGGTCACTGGAGGCACGCACGCACGCATAGCTCTGCATTGAGGTACATTACTGGTGGTCACTGGAGGCACGCACGCATAGCTCTGCATTGGGGTACATTACTGGTGGTCACTGGAGGCACGCACGCATAGCTCTGCATTGGGGTACATGTATACTGGTGGTCACTGGAGGCACGCACGCATAGCTCTGCATTGGGGTACATGTATACTGGTGGTCACTGGAGGCACGCACGCATAGCTCTGCATTGGGGTACATGTATACTGGTGGTCACTGGAGGCACGCACGCATAGCTCTGCATTGGGGTACATTACTGGTGGTCACTGGAGGCACGCACGCATAGCTCTGCATTGGGGTACATTACTGGTGGTCACTGGAGGCACGCACGCATAGCTCTGCATTGGGGTACATTACTGGTGGTCACTGGAGGCACGCACGCATAGCTCTGCATTGGGGTACATTACTGGTGGTCACTGGAGGCACGCACGCATAGCTCTGCATTGGGGTACATTACTGGTGGTCACTGGAGGCACGCACGCACGCATAGCTCTGCATTGGGGTACATTACTGGTGGTCACTGGAGGCACGCACGCACGCATAGCTCTGCATTGGGGTACATTACTGGTGGTCACTGGAGGCACGCACGCACGCATAGCTCTGCATTGGGGTACATGTATACTGGTGGTCACTGGAGGCACGCACGCATAGCTCTGCATTGGGGTACATGTATACTGGTGGTCACTGGAGGCACGCACGCATAGCTCTGCATTGGGGTACATTACTGGCGGTCACTGGAGGCACGCACGCACGCATAGCTCTGCATTGGGGTACATTACTGGTGGTCACTGGAGGCACGCACGCATAGCTCTGCATTGGGGTACATGTATACTGGTGGTCACTGGAGGCATGCACGCATAGCTCTGCATTGGGGTACATGTATACTGGTGGTCACTGGAGGCACGCACGCATAGCTCTGCATTGGGGTACATTACTGGTGGTCACTGGAGGCACGCATGCATAGCTCTGCATTGGGGTACATTACTGGTGGTCACTGGAGGCACGCACGCATAGCTCTGCATTGGGGTACATTACTGGTGGTCACTGGAGGCACGAACGCATAGCTCTGCATTGGGGTACATTACTGGTGGTCACTGGAGGCACGCACGCATAGCTCTGCATTGGGGTACATTACTGGTGGTCACTGGAGGCACGCACGCATAGCTCTGCATTGGGGTACATTACTGGTGGTCACTGGAGGCATGCACGCACGCATAGCTCTGCATTGGGGTACATTACTGGTGGTCACTGGAGGCACGCACGCATAGCTCTGCATTGGGGTACATTACTGGTGGTCACTGGAGGCACGCACGCACACATAGCTCTGCATTGGGGTACATTACTGGTGGTCACTGGAGGCACGCACGCACGCATAGCTCTGCATTGAGGTACATTACTGGTGGTCACTGGAGGCACGCACGCATAGCTCTGCATTGGGGTACATTACTGGTGGTCACTGGAGGCACGCACGCATAGCTCTGCATTGGGGTACATTACTGGTGGTCACTGGAGGCACGCACGCATAGCTCTGCATTGGGTTACATTACTGGTGGTCACTGGAGGCACGCACCCATAGCTCTGCTTTGGGGTACATTACTGGTGGTCACTGGAGGCACGCACGCATAGCTCTGCATTGGGGTACATTACTGGTGGTCACTGGAGGCACGCACGCATAGCTCTGCATTGGGGTACATTACTGGTGGTCACTGGAGGCACGCATGCATAGCTCTGCATTGGGTTACATTACTGGTGGTCACTGGAGGCACGCACGCATAGCTCTGCTTTGGGGTACATTACTGGTGGTCACTGGAGGCACGCACGCACGCATAGCTCTGCATTGGGGTACATTACTGGTGGGCACTGGAGGCACGCACGCACGCATAGCTCTGCATTGGGGTACATTACTGGTGGTCACTGGAGGCACGCACGCATAGCTCTGCATTGGGGTATATGTATACTGGTGGTCACTGGAGGCACGCACGCATAGCTCTGCATTGGGGTACATGTATACTGGTGGTCACTGGAGGCACGCACACATGCATAGCTCTGCATTGAGGTACATGTATACTGGTGGTCACTGGAGGCACGCACGCAAAGCTCTGCATTGGGGTACATGTATACTGGTGGTCACTGGAGGCACGCACGCATAGCTCTGCATTGGGGGACATGTATACTGGTGGTCACTGGAGGCACGCACGCATAGCTCTGCATTGGGGACATGTATACTGGTCACTGCATTGGGGACAAGTATGCTGGTCACTACATTGAAAGGGGGCATTTATACTGGTCACTATATTGAAGGGGGCATGTACTGTGGGGTTTGTGCTAGGGGCCTGTACTGTGGGGTTTGTGCTAGAGGGCCTGTACTGTGGGGTTTGTGCTAGAGGGCCTGTACTGTGGGGTTTGTGCTAGAGGGCCTGTACTGTGGGGTTTGTGCTTGAGGGGTTTGTACTGTGGGGTTTGTGCCACTCTCAGTCCATGTATCCCATAATAGGGTGTCTCTCATAGTATATCCCATAATAGGGCCCCTGTTCCCTATTATGGGATATACTAGCACTGATGGACCCCTTAATATGTGATATATTGGGAGAATTGGTTCACGCAAGCAAAATACAGGGGACGAATGGGTGGAGTCTATAAGGGGTGGGGCTTCTGAGAAATGGGAGGGGTCAAAATGGAAGGGCAGGGTCTTGCGCCCCCCCATCTTAAAACTTCACCAGCTGCCACTGGAAAAACTCCTTCTACAGCTTTCTTGTGATGTTTTTATAACGTCCAGTGTGCAGGTGGCCTTAGGCCCCGTTCACATAGGGGCGATCCGACTTCGGGGGGCGACCTCCGAGGTCGCGTTGCGAGTAGCGCGCTGCGACCTCGGAGCAGCCGCCACGGACTTCATAACATTGAAGTCTATGGCGGTCGCCTCCGGGTCGCCCCAAAGAAGCTTCGGACCCTTTTTCTAAGTCGGAGCAACTTGTGTCGCTCCTATTAGAACGGGTCCGCAGCTTCCCTATGGAAGGCGACCTACAGCGACCTGTGAGGCGACCAGGTCGCCTCACAGGTCGCCTAAGTGTGAACGGGGGCTTAGAGTTGAATGTTTGCCAATAGAAAAAATGAATTAAAGCAAAAGTAAATAATAGTAGAGAAAACAGGAAAGATCTTTTAGACACTTACGATCTCAGAAAAGGCATTGTCCCATAGAATGGTGGCCTTGGCATTGTTGTCTTGATTGCCATGCACTATTACCACAACTGGCAATGATAAAGCCTGGATATAGAGAAAAGAGAAGTTTAAACAATTCCATACAGGTATTACAGAAATGATCACATTTCACTTTGTTCATGTACAACTTTCACACCAACGGGGCATATTAACTTCGTATTTTGTAATGCATTCGCTGTTCATAAAAATATCACACCGTAGCTGTCAGCTAACTCTTGCATCCATCACCTATAATGTGATATCCTGACAATGAAATATGCAGTACCAATTTTAATTAGCTATTTTGTTATAAAAGATAGCAAGAATCAGTCAGTTAGCCATACATGGGCTTATTCTGTTAAAAGATCTGAATGTTTATTATGCTGCCAATAGTTACATGGGTCAGTTTGCACAATAAAAAAATGGCAATGATCCATGGTCATTTGGAACTGAATCTTACCAATCACATAGTTACATAGTTAGTCAGGTTGAAAAAACACAAGTCCATCTGGCTCAACCAAAAAAAGAAAAACCAACCATACAATCCCAAAATAATAATCCCATTTCAGATGACTGAAAATATAAATTCTGAATGGTTGCTATAGGTTACTGCACAATGCGCTATACTACTGTTTTTTGCATATTTTTTAATTGACAAGTTTGGCCGTTGTTAGGAACATGACAGTGGCAAGACATTTGCTTTCCTCTAAAGCAGCAGGACTCATTGATGCTTCTCCTGTGATTTTCATATCGTATATCTGAAACGCTAAAGTGGCATGTTTATGCTTTGAGCCTTCCTTCTCTTCCATCTCCCTATTATAGGGCCTTTATCGCATTGGGCGCTTGCCCAGCTCTTAGTGGCACGAAAAGAGCGGAGTAAAAAACGCACCTAAAGCTGCACTTTGCAAATGTGTTTAGATACATTTAGTTGGATCAAGTGTTTGGGAGTTTATGCATTCCATTGGCCAGAATATACATTTATTCTGGCCAATGAAATCAATAAAGACTCAAGTGCTAAATGCGTCTAGCATTTATATGCATTTAGGTGCGTTAAGCGTTGTCTCTGCTATGACGTTCCTCTCTTGAATGCTCAAGTGATGGTTTTTCGTTATCTGCCTCTAAAGGCTTCTGCCTCTAAACATCTGTAAACGCCTATGTGTGAATGGACACATGGCTAACAGGGAGGGGCTTTTACAGGCCGAAAAAGAAAAAAAATTAAACGTGCTTGAAAAGCAGTGTTATTGACGCCTAGTGTGCATGAGGCCTAAAGATCAGCCATATTTTACAGATCATTTCCAACAGTTGTCTATGTGGGATTTTGCATGGGATTCAAAATAAATACATTTTTATTCCAGATTGGAACACTACAAAAGCATAATAAACCAAGGGGACTAATGTTCTGGCTTCAATACTTTCATGGACCTGGAATGAGTAAAAGGATTTCTAATTTTTCTCCAGCATTCTGTTTTTGGGTGTATGATTCACAAGCACTGAAGCCAAACACAAACAAGCTTCTAGAATTCTCAGAATGAGGTCAACAGTTTCTGCTCCCATATTTTTCTCATAACAAAAACACCCAAGAATGTAAAGTTATTGGTTGGAACATTTTCCTGATGCATACTGAATGCTAGATCAAAAGATTGAAGTGATGCTAAAGGAATTCTTTTTTTTTTTTTTAAATAAACAATGGTCTTGCACAGAGCAACCCTGATCCTCTTCTAGGGTCCCTCACCGGAGCTGCCGGCTCCTCCATCCTTCAGAGTGTCCCCATAGCAAGCCGCTTCCTGGGCTCATTCCTGAGCTGTGCTGTGTATCCACACAATGTGGCTTGGTACCAATCCCCACCCACAGAACCGGTTACTAAACATTTGGAAGTTCGCCGAACTGTCTTACTGTGACCATCTGTATCATCCGCTCTGGCTCTCTCTGCCTCTGTCCCTGCCTGTGGCCGCGGTGGCGGCGCTCTCTCTCTGTGGGGAGGCGACCGGAAGCCCACACACTGCACTGGTTGCTAGGCTAGAGCCGCTAAGCGTCACCCCCTCTCTCCTCCAGGCCACCTCGCCGCCTCCCAGTCCCCGCCTATTACAATTTGGCTCCAGCAAGGGGTGGACCCGGGGCGCAGAGCAGTGCGCCCTGAGCCCACCCATTGTGTGACAATAGCGAATGAGAATTCGCTATTGTCAAACGGATCCTCCTCCTGGCCAATCTGGAAGCGGGTCCGAGACCCGCTTCCTGATTGGCCGAAAGGCAAACCCCATGCCATTGGCCGAGGAGGAGGCGGGAGGACTGAGGACTAGAGGAGACGCCGGAGGACTGAGGAGAAGCCGCCGCTACAGGTAAGTGCACTGGTCTCAGGGGGGAGGCTTGGCATGCTGTTCACTCTGCATTGAAAGGGGGCACGCTGGTCTCTCTGCATTGAAAGGGGGCACGATGATCTCTGCATTGAAGGGGGCACGCTGGTCACTGCATTGAAGGGGGCCCGCTGGTCACTGCATTGAAGGGGGCACGCTGGTCACTGCATTGAAGGGGCCACGCTGGTCACTGCATTGAAGGGGGCACGCTGGTCACTGCATTGAAGGGGGCACGCTGGTCACTGTTTTGAAGGGGGCACGCTGGTCACTGTGCATTGAAAGGGGGCACGCTGGTCATTGTGCATTGAAAGGGGGCACGCTGGTCTCTCTGCATTGAAGGGGGGCACGCTGGTCTCTGCATTGAAGGGGGGCACGCTGGTCACTGTGCATTGAAAGGGGGCACGCTGGTCACTGTGCATTGAAAGGGGGCACGCTGGTCATTCTGCATTGAAAGGGGGCACGCTGGTCACTGTGCATTGAAAGTCGGAACTGGTTACTAAAATTTTTGAATCCCACCACTGTGTATAACCATGAACTTGTGGGAAGTGTATAGAAGCCGGTCAATAGCATGGTACCCGGCATAGGTAACAGGTGCCCTGGTATCGAGGGAGTCAGTGATCTGGCTCCCTCCCTAGTGGCTGATTCCCCCAACTAGGACCGAACCCATGGTTTAGAATTTTTTTCTTTATTTTTACCTGATGATCCAACCAGCAAGTCTGTTATTTTTCAACTTACTTTACCAGCCAAAGCTGTCCAGGTATGGAGACCAAGCTGTCCAGGTAACGAGAGTTAAGGAGTTAAGTAAGAGCATGTATGGGGTCTGCACTAGTGCTTCACAAGACTGCATTCTGTCACTGGGAGCGAGGTGGCAGAGGTATGCTGCACTGGTAGAGAGGGCACAGACTCAGCAATGTCCCTCCTAAATGCATCATACATCAAGCAAGGGTGTGTAGTAACACAGGACAGCACATTTTACAGAGGAACTCTGTATGATTAATTACTGCACAGTCATTTCTAAGCCGAGGTAACACCATATTGTTTGGCTTTCACATGAATGTGGCCCCCCTGGTCCTGGACATTGATGAATGCATACATGAGAAAGAAAGGTAGCCCCATGTGACGGGGGGGGGGGGGGGGGAGTAGTTCCCACCCACAAGCAGCTACAGCAAACTTTTTCCTTTAGGGGTGAAGTTTTTACATAAAGGAATAAAAGATGGCCATTATAAGCACCCTTGTCAGTGGGAAATGGTTTGTCTCCACCCTTTAATTGCTGCTTTGTCTGGACAGCTTTGGCTGGTAAAGTAAGTTGAAAAATAACAGACTTGCTGGTTGGATCATCAGGTAAAAATAAAGAAAAAACTCTAAAGCAAGAAAACATCTATAGATTGGCAAGCTTCAATTTAATACGTTTGTTTTGGGGTTAAATATTACTTTAAGCAACATTCAGGGTTTTTTTATTTAAATCTATTATAAATCACACTGGACACGCTGCAGTGAATGTCACAAAATTACACTTTATAAACATAAAATTAGGGGGAACATAAAGTCACTGTATACACAGATGAAGTGGATAGGTCATGGAGGGGAAAAAAAAAAAAATGTGTTGAGGGGATCGGATGCTATTTACATCAAGACACAACGCGTCCTGTACACAAAGTCCTCATAAGAGAAAATTGTAAACTCCCAGATAAATGTCCTGTAGACAGATTATTTACGGTATTTAGAATACTATCAGAGAGAACTTATTTTTGGCTCCTTGTGAAAAAAAAAACACTTTTTTTGGGGGGGTTTCTCAAAACCTAAGGTAATATAAAACACAATAACCCATAAAACCAACTAGATTTTATCGTCATACAGATTTGCAAACTAGATTTGGTTGCCACAAGTTAATGGAACACTGTTTTTTTATCTTGTTATAAAAAGCATCACCAATCAACCACCATCACCAGTCCTCCACAAGAAAGCAATCAAGTTGACTGACTACTTTAAGACAAGGTGAGGGATTTGTATGTGTGTATTTATATATATATATATATATATATATATACTGAACACAATGATAAACGCAACACTTGCCCCCATTTTTCATGAGCTAAACTCAACACCTCTCCTAAGTGCCAGACGCCATCGAATGTGACCATTCGTCCACTCAAGTCGGTTACGACGACGAACTGCAGTCAGGTCGAGACCCCGATGAGTACGACGAGCATGCAGATGAGCTTCCTTGAGATGGTTTCTGACAGTTTGTGCAGAAATTCTTTGGTTATGCAAACCGATTGTTGCAGCAGATGTCCGGGTGACTGGTCTCAAACGATCTTGGAGGTGAAGATGCTATATGTGGAGGTCCTGGGCTGGTGTGGTTACATGTAGTCTGCGGTTGTGAGGCCGGTTGGATGTACTGCCAAATTCTCTGAAACTCCTTTGGAGATGGCTTATGGTAGAGAAATGAACATTCAATTCACGCTCAGCTCTGGTGGACATTCCTGCAGTCAGCATGCCAACTGCACGCTCCCTCAAAACTTGTGACATCTGTGGCATTGTGCTGTGTGATAAAACTGCACATTTTAGAGTGGCCTTTATTGTGGCCAGCCTAAGGCACACCTGTGCAATAATCATGCTGTCTAATCAGCATCTTGATATGTCACACCTGTGAGGTGGATGGATTATCTCGCAAAGGAGAAGTGCTCACTAACACAGATTTAGACAGATTTGTGAACAATATTTGAGAGAAATAGGCCTTTTGTGTACATAGAAAAAGTCTTAGATCTTTGAGTTCAGCTCATGAAAACTTGGGGTAAAAACAAAAGTTTTACTTTTATAATGTTGTTGTTTTGTTGTTTGTTTGCAGAACACCTTGTTACCTGAATGACGTGAGTGGAGCCACTGAAGGTAATGTCAGCTGTGAAGAGTATTGCGCATTTCTCTTCTGTGACTGATTCAGATCCCTTCCTCTCACATCGCTTTATCTTCTTTAGCAACTGTCAGTAAGAAAAGCAGGAGTTAAATAGCTAAAAATTAGGCATCTGACTCTAGCTGTATAGTATTTGTGCCAGTATGGCATCTCTTCCAGGAAACACAATGCCACCGTACTAGCAGGTATGTAATCAATTATACATGTTTACTACTCCACTGATCACCACTGCATCCACACACTTCACTGACTGCCACATAAACAATGCATTCCTCCACTGACTGTCACTGCACCTCCAAAGTTCCTCATTGGACGCCACTGTTCCTGTGCACATCTCCGCTGACTGTCAATGCACACATGTGCTACCTCCCTGATCACACCTCTCCAATGGGAGTGTTTTGGTATTGCTGGAAAAGTTCTGATCACTGTTGAGTTGCTTGGTGAAAAACCTCATTGTGGGTACAAGGGTGGTGAAGTATTGGTTCTCTGCTATGGATCTAGGTTGCTCAACTCTTGAAAAAACTGATAAGGGTGCTAGTTCTTTAGATGACTAGAATCTGTAAGTGTGTATTGAGGAGCCCCTAGTACGGACAGTCACACAATTCAGCGGTTGGTTATATTTATTTTTTTTTTGGGCTAAACAATCAGGTATAGTACAGCCAGTGCTTTTGGAGGGGAATTATACCTTGCCCAGTTCCTCTTACAAAAGCAGCTGTAACTAGAGCTTGACAATGCAAATTGTGAAACCCCCTACAACCAAACTTTAGACTCTATACAGTATAACAACAAACTTTTGTAAAGCAACAGTTCATTCCCCAAAGCACAATGCCCCAACACAAATTGGCTTTATACCAATATAACTAATAAAGCTGTTAAACAAACCAAAAAGTTTTACACTAGTGTGTATTAGATACTTCTTATCACACTCACTACTTTGCATTTCTTCAACAACCTTCACTGCATTGATGTGCAATTCTCAGCTCTTCACTAATGCAATGGTACACCATGTAGAACAAACTGCTATGCTGTGTACCCTATATACTGTATTACATTATGTTCACCAGAATGTATACCACTAGGACTAGCAAAATACTATATTCCATCCCATTTAATGAACTGGCCAATTATTTATTTTTTAATCATGCATTTTTAAAGTACAAAGAAAGGCATATGTTTGGCAAGTTAATTTGTTTAATTCATACCATATTTTTAAAAACAGCTCCACATGTCCGTGTGGCTTGGGTGAACTCAAAAACAGATCTTCCGTTTTCTATTTCTCCAGCACCATCACTAAAATCAAAAACAGAGAATGAATTCTGCGGTGTTTTATGTTAGTGTCCCACATGTTGCACAAAAATGGATTTTTGTCTTACCATAAAATCCTTTTTCTGATGTTCATTGACAGACACAGCTTCATATCTTCTTTGACGGATGGGTTATGCTGCTCTAATTAGGAGTAGGAAACTGGGCGGAAAAGGGTTAACAAAGCTTGACTATGCCTATAGGGCAGTCCCAGGTGGTATATTCCCACTTCCTGCTATAGGATCTCAGTTTTGTAACAAGCAGTGTCAGACGAATACATAACCCAACTCCACAGAGGGGTGGGTGCTGTATCCGTCAATGAACATCAGAGAAAAGGATTTTACGGTAAGACAAAAATCCAGTTTTCTCTTTCGTTCATTGACGGACACAGTTTCATATCTTCTTTGACTGATGGGACGTCCCAAAGCAGTGTCAGCATGACGGGTGGGGAAAAAACGCAGCAATAAACATATTTCCCAAAAAGGAAAAAAGTCCAGTTTAAAAAAAGGAAAAAATGCCAGGACCAGAGATCCCAGCAAGGTGCTAGATCCTTACTCCTGACTAGGCAGAAAAAACTGAGATCCTATAGCAGGAAGTGGGAGTATACCCCCTGGGACTGCCCTATAGGCATAGTCAATCTTTGTTAACCCTTTTCCCCCTAGTGTCCTAAGGAGAGCAGCATAACCCATCGGTCAAAGAGGATATGAAGCTGTGTCCGTCAATGAACAAAAGAGAAATGAGGTTTCCAATAGAATAGCACCACATAATTACAGAGCAGATGCTGGTAGATTTATTAATTCACCAACATCTTATATCTCAAAGGAATGTTGCATCTGAGCTCCTCTGGGGAATCTTAGTGTTTCTTTTAGATTTTTCTGGGTTTCCCATATGGAGAATGCAGCTGTGGAGCTGGAGGGGGGGGGGGGGGGGCTAGAGAGAGAGTGACACTTTGGTGCAGCTGTGCATAGTAGGCAATCAGCTTTTAACTTTAGCTTGTTCATTTAAACTTTTACAAAAATCATGGACACTGATGGGTTTGTGTGCAGATCTCCACCAGATTTTTCACTCTCCAGTTTTAGTAAATCAACCTCTATGTGTCATTCATATGTGTCATTCAGAAAGAGAACTTAGAATTTGAGAGACATGGAGCACTTGCTGCTGAAGTTCTGGAAAGATATAAAATGCCACCAGCAGCCACACACATCTAAAACAAGACTATGGGGTTGATTTACTAAAACTGTAGAGTGCAAAATCCTTTGCAGCTCTGCACAGAAACCAATCAGCTTCCAGGTTTTTTGTCAAGGCTTAATTGAACAAGCTGGAATTAGAAGCCGATTGGCTTCTATGCACACCTGCATCAGATTGTGCACTCTCCAGTTTTAGTAAATCAACACCTATGTCTTCATAAACTAGGTTTAATTACAAGCTTTTACCTCCAATGAAGAATTCTATGGCCAAAACAAGACATCTGAAATAAATGTCCCTGTTTTTAAAAAAGCTTTTTGCTAGTTAGTTCTTATCATATTTAATCCCATACATGCAGATCAGGGTTCTGTTTTGGTTGTAGTGTTTGCAATTTTACTCACTTTAATGGCTCAATGGACGTTACCACATTCAAGTCCTGTGCCTTTTTCTCAGTAATGATATTGGCTCTTATGACAGGCAACTTGCTAGCGCCAGAAAGAATTTTGGACCCCAGCATGAAGTTGACACTGGCTTGGAACTTGGTCTGTGTCTTCAAAACTTGAGGCGGTTGCTTGTCAACCAGAAATGAGCTACAAAAATAATGAAAAAAAAAATAGCACACATGGATAACACACACTGCTGTTATTTATTTGTTTTAAAATGTTTTTTTAAGCAGCTAATATATGTATATGGTTCTATCCTTCCATGATTTTGCAATTAAATTCTTACTATAGTTTAAAGTAGAAATAAAGGCAAAAATGACCTCTAAACCTACTCCCACCCACTTCCTAAGCCCAATCTATCTAACCCTGTAAAATAAAGATCGTTATACTTAAATATTCTGCAGCCGCTCCAGTCCGGTCCCAGGCTTAGCTGTCAGTGGTGGCTCCAGTGTGTAGGAGAGGCAGCCGGCAGCAGAAGCCCCATAATACCTGTATAGGTGACATAATTTCCCAGCTGTTGTCAGCTTTCTCCTGCACACAGAGGGTGCCGCTGGAGACCAGACCGGAGCAGCCTCAGAATAGGTAAATATAGTGATCTTTTCTTTACAGGGTTAGATAGAGTAGGCTTAGAATGTGGGTGGGAGTAGGTTAGCTTTTGCCTTTACCTCCACTTTCATAAAAGACGATGCATAGAGATTAATATTTATCTTTATACAGAATGTTATTTACATTTAATTGCAAATCAAAAAGGTCTTGCACAGAAACAGCTGGATTAATAGCTGGATTCATTTACTCTAAATCTCACCTAGATCTCATTGCGATTGGACCTGATGTTAGTGTTTTATGGAATCTCCAGACAGAGTGGACCTTTCTACAAGCACAAGTACAGTTTACCATATGTGTATTGGTTGCCATCTAGTGTATTGAAATCAAAATGTGCTGGTTACATAATGTGTACAATGTGTATTTTCAAACAAGATACATGATTATTGATTCCAGGGAGGGTTACCTATGACTTGAGCATTGGGTAGTTCCTGGATACTTAGTCTGATGCTAGATACCTTCTGTCTGGGATATCTCATGCTTTTGCATGTTTTATAACTGACTCTGCATGTGTATAATACCTCTTGGCTTTACTTAATACCACAATGCAAAGGCCAATGGCACACAGTTACTGAAAAATAAATAAAACAAAAGGAAGTCTTATAGTTTAATAGTTTACAAATGCTTGTGCAGTCACATTAATAGTTATTATGTCACATTGAAGGTAAGTAACATGCATAAAATATCTTTTAGACCCGGTGCCTAACCTATAGCCCTTTGGCACTTCTTGTGCAGCCCTTGAGGCCCCTGTGGACACTTTCATCATTGTCCTGTTATAGCAGTGATTTCTTGCAATCTTATGTAATAAGTCTCTAGTCTTTGACTGTTTCCTGAAGCATGTCCCAAGTTTCCAACTCAGATGGCATGTTCACAGTCTCTGACCATTTCTTGTATCATGGCTGCAGACTCTGACCATTTTTTTTTACATTTCTTTAGTGTGGTTTAGTGTGGTTTAGCTTCTCAAATACAATAGGTCACAAAAAGACATACATCACATGAAAAACAACAAACCCATCTGCATGGTACAAAATTGGTGGAGAAGGCTAATAGCAAGCTTGTGAGGGTAGCCTGAAATACAATACTATCTATCAACAACACTTCAAAAAGACGAGGCGTGTAAAACTAGGCATTTAGGAGTTAAGTCCACTAAAGGTTGATAGCAGAGTACTTGAGATGGGCCTAACATGTGAGTATAGTATAAAAAAAGCAAACAAAGAAAGACAAGTACATTTATAGCTGTATCAGCATAGTGTGGAGCTACATATGGGTGAACAGGGGAAGATCAAAACAAGAGAAAGGGGTGAAGGGGGTGGAAAGACAATAGGATAAAACATTAAACCATTCTTCAGAGATCACCAATACCAGAAAGCCTGCAGGAAAATGTAAGGCCAACATGCAAGTTAATCTGTAGTCGGCTCTGAACTAGGCAGGTCTTGAAGGTAACCTTTTATACATGTACATGTTCGTTCTCCATGACCTCCACCTCTTCATAAACTGCTATTTCGTGTTATTGGGAGTGGCAGTCTATTCTTCCATACAATGGATATAGTTAATTATGGGACACCACAGTAATCTAATCAGAGGTTGAGTCTGCCTCTACAGAGATGGAATACAGGCCTTTGCCGTGTCGGATAGATGAATTGTGAGAGATGTCTTATATTTACGGAGGGGTCTCTTCGTTAAATGAAGGAAGTAGGCAGTCGGTTTCTTGCTGAGGTAAACTGAGGTCAAAGGTTTAATAGTAGACGTCACATCCTTCTAAAACAGCCCTAAGCTGAGGCAGTACTAGAAAATATGTGGCATCGTACCCACCTTTTTATTGCAATGCCAATAGATCAGGGATGTTTCTGTCCCTTTTGTGTAAAACATGAGGTATTTTTCAGATGCCAGAAATGTTTATCGTATAGAGTGAACATGAAACAACAAAGGAAGATTACCAGGTTTAAGTCCTTTGTGACCAATAAAACATTTCAGTTTAAAGAATTGATTACATGCAATAGTACACGAATAACATGTGGTGGAATGCCCTTGCCGGCTCTAATGTGAAGGGAGAACGACGAGACCCCTGAGCATAGCCTATCCAGACATTTTTTAGAAGAAGACAATAGGGATACTAAGGGACTGACCTTTTATGGGATAGACGTAATAAAGGGTCACTGGAGCGGTGATAATAAAAAGATTAAAGTGTCCCAAAATGAAACAAAATGGATATACCAGCTGGGATCCCTACAGCCTGGGGGGGGGCTATGTATATAGATATGGACCTGAATTGCTTTATTTCTAACTTCTAACCTGCTCATTGTTCATTTACACCTCGGACACCTATTCATGTGTGTCCTGTATTATGACATCTATAATAGCTGAGTTTACTATGCCCTTCGCCCTTATACTGTTATACCTGGACCCTATGTTATATAAAATATTAGAAATAACAGACTAATTTACTACCTCACATTCTGTGTCCGTACCCATATCTTAGGCTTTATTTCCAACCCGCTTACTGTTTATTTATATCTTTGACATTTATTTATATTTTATACCATAGCACATATAATACTGAAAGCATGACAGATTTGTTTGTCTCCTCTCCCTTTGTGTTTGTACCTATACCCTGGGCTGATTTCTATATGGTATTAGTATGGGAGGGCCGATAGGGTTTCTGGGAGAGGTTGGTCCAATCTACCTGCCTTATGTACATGAGTAAGTTCCCCTATGACTAATATAGGTTAATTTTAATTAATATATAAACATCTTTCCTCTATTGTCTTCTCCTCATGAATACACTCTTTTTTTACACATATTTATATATATTTTCAATATTTTTATTTTTAATTTTTATTTTTTACGCATTTAATTTTCTGTATATACATATATATATTTATATATTATACCTGTAATTTTTCCTGTATTTATAACCAAATTGTATTATATACTGAATTTTAAGCTATTATATCTGATTTATTTGTCTTTATTTTTGTATCTATTGGTTTGCAAATATGGCTTTGTGGCCTGTATTTATTGCTATGCAGATTGCTTAACAGAGGCGTTGAGATTTATATTATACTTAAATTGGTAACTGGCCGCTCTGACTATTTTCACCTTTAGGTGCAGTATTGCCGTTGTTTACCATTTAAAAACAGGATATAGTCCGCAAAATATTTAGTATTCTGAGTGGGAATGTCAAGCATTTATATATATCTCAGCACTCATACAGTACTGGTACAATTTAGGCCATTAAAAAATATTATTACCTTTTAATAAGTGATGTCAAGCCAGTAGATATTTTTTCCAAATACTCGGTGGGTAATGCTCTCTGCCCTGCCTCTCCGAGTTCTCTAATCATGCGAATAAGCTCTTCATATATGCCAAAACTGAATTCCAACCTAAAAAAAAGAAAAAACATAAAAAATGAATTGACCCTAAGGGTAAATCATGTTCACTTTCAAAGTGAATTTCACAATAAGGTGAAACAAAAAGAAAATTAATTTTCTCATTCGCACATCTTTGGTGGCTTTGTCCAGTCATAACCGTCTTCTGTTCTTAAATACAAAACTTATAGAGTGCATTTGTGGTATATTAATCCCTCTCAAACCTTTGAAATATATCCTTCATGAGACACAGGAAACACATAAAGACTTTTGAATACACACTGGTACCTTCCCATATTAATGCTGATGAAAAGATTGTCCCAAAACATCAAATAATTATTTTAAAAAACTGATAAAATTCATCTCATGGAGAAAAAAACCCCCACAACGACAGAGAAAGATAGTTACATAGTTGGTAAGGTTGAATAAAGACACCCTCCAGTTCAGGGATCCTCAAACTACGGCCCTCCAGCTGTTGCGGAACTACACATCCCATGAGGCATTGTAAAACTCTGACATTCACAGACATGACTAGGCATGATGGGAATTGTAGTTTCTGAACAACTGGAGGGCCATAGTTTGAAGATCCCTGCTCCAGTTCAACCTGTGTGGGTGTGTGTGTGTGTGTGGGGGGGGGGGGGGGTGTATGTATTATGTTTCTACCATCCCTATATACCTGTATATTGTGTTCGATAAGATGTCTTTCTAAGAGTTTTTTTTAAATTAACAGCATTACCCGCTGAAACCACTGATTGTGGAAGGGAGTTCCTTACCACTCTAACAGTACAAAACCCAGTTTAGGGGTGGAACTGCTTCTCATCCAACTTCATTGAGTGGCCACGTGTCTTGTTAAATGACCTGAGACTGAATAGTTTTCTCCCTATGCTTAAATCACCATTAAGATATTTGTAAATCGCTATCATATCCCCTCTTAGGTATCTCTTCTCTGGGGAGACTACATTTAATGCTTGTAATTGTTCCTGTAATTGTTCCTCATAACTGAGATCCTCCAGCCCACTTATTCGTTTTGTTGCTCTTCTCTGGACTCTACAGTTTCAGCACCTCCCTTCTGAGGACTGGAGACCAAAACTGGACAGCATACTCAAGATGTAAAATTTTATCTCTTGAGTAAATGCCCTTTTTAATGCATGCTAATATTCTACTGGCATGCATATGCAGCTTGGCATTGCATGCTATTTCTAAGCCTGTGATCTACTAGGACCCCTAGATATTTTTACATCCTGAATTTCCCCCCCAGAGGTTCTCCCATAGCGTGTAACCTACATTCATATTTTTAGCACCGAAGTGCCATACTTTACGTTTCCCTACATTGTACCTCATTTGCCATGTGTCTGCCCACCCCTCTATTTTATCAAGGTCTTAAATGTATAAAAATATCGGCGCATATCGGCCGATACCGATATGCATTGGCCAAAATATTGGTATCGGCAACGAAAAACTGATATCGGTCGATCACTACTATACATTCAGATATTAACAGCTATAAAAATCTGTGTTGTTTATGTAAGTTTCTACCGTAGCTGGCCTATTTTCTACGGTACCACACGTTTATATTTGTTTTGCTATATCATACAAAATAAATAAAAAAATCACATGCAAGGAAAACAGACTTTTACTTGCACGTGATTGGGTGAATGAAGTCAGCACAACGTCACCTCATTAATTAAGCTAAGTGAATTTCCTCTTTGCAAAGTAAACTTTCATTGAGTTTAGTGAATGAGGTGAAGTTGACTTCAATTACTCAATCCTGTTCATGCTCAGCGTATGCTGAGTACATTTGGCTATTATGGCAAGAAGTCCTAGTGGCCCCACACGTTCCAATCCTAACCCCTTAATATAACCTAACCCTTGAACATATCTTTCAAATAAACCTTGTACCAACTTTCCTCAAACCTTTTGATAAGTGCAAAATGTTTCTCCCCAAAAAAAAACTATTATGCCAAAAATCATCTGCTTCCAAAACAATGTCTCCCAAACTATCATGGTGAAAACCACTAAATCATTGCTTGACAACTTCCATACATAAATAATGTTCATCCACAGTTCACCCAAGATATACACAAAAGTTATTTAAATATTGTGTTTATCTTGGGTGAAATTTGGGTACATTTTAGGTGAAACATTGATAAATAGTTCCCTAAGAGCTGGTTCACACTAATCCGACTCAAAGTCACCCAGACTTCGGGCAACTTTAAAGTCGCCTGTGCAGAGCAACTTCATCGCGGCTTGCAAACTACTTCTCATAATAGAAGTCAATGCAAGTCGCTCTGACTTCGCCAAAAAATAGTGCAGGAATCTTTTTCTAAGTCGGAGCGACTTGAGTCGCTCCGATTAGAACGGTTCCATTGCACAGCATTGGGAGCTACTTGTCAGGCGACCAAGTCGCCTGACAAGTCGGAATAGTTTGAACCGGCTCTAAGTGTCAGACTGATTTGACCTGTTTTATTGCTAAAGAAAATAATGTAAAAAAAAAAAAAACTGAAAGAAAAACTTTTTTGGTTTTGGCCTGAAAGTCCTCAAAAAAAAAAAAAAAAAATGAAATATTTTATGGTACTTCACAGAAAGGACTGGTTCATTTTTAAATTCTACTTCATGACTTAGTCTTTCCTCACCTGTCCTGCAGGGGCAGCAGATTCTCCTCAAATGAAGCCCCATTCCCAGACAGCTGCTGACGTCTCTTCCAGATGTTGATTATTTTGAGTGCTTGATCCTGAACGTTGATCAGGAATTTGAATGATTCTTCAAATAGCATTACCCACTGCTGCAATTAAAAGCAGATTTTTGTTTCGTGTCATCTTTTCAAACGTTTTTTTTATTAGCAAGTGTAAAAAAAAAAATCATTTCCTGTGGTTTACCTGTTCAGGGGGCAACACATTGATGTACAGAGATGGGAAATGAAATGGAAATGTGATATAAATGAGGAACAATATACCAGAGAATGGCCAGTATTCACTTTCATGTTAATCTTCTGTTATATATCCAAAAAAGGAGAAATGTGGTGAGGACTTGGAGCCATTATAAAGTAATCATAGAACACCTTGACATGCCTCTAATGGTAGAAAGTTAGTATCTGATGCCAAAGGCTTAGATCCTAAGCCCTGTGATAATCTAGTATTATTCCCAATTATAATAATTACTCATGCCAGCCAGTATTTTAGAAAAATCTCTCTAGGGTTAACTTGCATTACTAGAATTCTTTCAGGAATTATGATTGAATTACTCCCAGCCTCTACAGATGAAATGGTGTCTGGTTTACATTTGGTGATAATATAAAAGTGTGTTACAACTGTTTATTTAGTGTTTTTTCTTTAGGAGCTGACAAGGTTGTCATGCAATACTAGCTCATACTAGCACATATGAACCAGAAAACAAAAACCAAAAACATTTCAACGCCAAGTCCATGCATGAAAAAGTGCAGTAAAGTTTTTTGTAAACTACCCCCATATGCTTGTGTAATATCTATTGCCATCAACTGACAAAGGGATTATTTTGCCCTATGAAACCTAAATCTAAACTGTTCACACCCAGTGAAATAACAGTTAAAATAAATGAAAATGGAGGAGCTAAAATATGTGCTCACTACAATGTTTATATCAATTAACACCAAATACCTAGGGTTAATCGCCTTATATAATACCACTGCTCCCCAACGAGTGCATTCATCCAAAATGTTAAAGTTTTACAACATAATACGTTTGAAATGGTTCCAGAGCTTAGTAAATGATGGAGAGGTCTGCGGACTTCCATCATTTAATCACGTGCATGCAAAAATGCTGTTTTTTTTACATTTTCCTTGCACGTGATTGGGTATTCTTTGTAAAGTGAAGCTTTACCTCATTTACTAAGCTCTGGAGCAACTGCACAGTCTATTTGCTTTTAGTAAATCAACCCCAAGGTATTTATACTGCCTCAGCAAGTCAGTCAGCAGTAATCAGGAAGTTATGGCTTAGGATTCCACTGTAAAAGCAAGGTATAAGACCCTGGTGCAGGTATGTGCAGACACTGCTAGGTGCCTGCACTTTATACCTTCATATCAATTCAGGTCCTGGACCTGTACAGACCTTCATAACCTAGAGCCTTGATGGCGAACCTTGGCACCCCAGATGTTTTGGAACTACATTTCCCATGATGCTCAACTACACTGCAGCGTGCATGAGCATCATGGGAAATGTAGTTCCAAAACATCTGGGGTGCCAAGGTTCGCCATCACTGACCTAGAGCAACTTTTACATTTCTGCTTTGGGCCTACTGATACAGCATTACACTTCTCATTACCAAAAAGCGGAATTAAACCCATAAAATTGCTTTGAGGTAGACATTTTTGGTAGAAGAGACATGCAAAGGTTAATTTGTCAAAAAACTTTCTGTAACCTAGCAATTTTTTAAGTCCTCTATACCAGCAGATGCCAACCAGTGGTCCCCAGGGGTTCTGTCGCAAATCAGCATTTTGACGGATGTATACTGCCCAATGTTGTTTTCAGTATTGTATTCAATGCACGCTGACAATCATTATTGTCAGAGCACATTGATACCCAATGACTCTTCTGCAGTTCCGTCTCCAGGGAACTCAGAGGGAGGTGCCAGGAGTAGTGCAGAGAGTGGGAGGTGAAGGAGGGGACTTCCAATGGCAGCACTGATCACAGATTGTGGTAGGGGAGAACTGAGCTCGAGTACATGGCTGGATAAGGTGTGTGTGTGTGTATGAGGGGGGGGGGGGAGAGGGGGCAGAGAGCAGGAGCATTGTGCATATTAGGCATGAAAAATTCTTATTAGTGGTCTGCGGGAGTCACAATTGTGAGTTTAGTGGTCCGTGAGGTCCGAAAGGTTGGCGACCACTGCTCTATACACTGTATAGCACATGCGACATGCAGTATGCACACTTATGTCATTCCCATCGTAAAACAGACCAGGTGCTGGGAACAATGTAACTTCTATGTATGTGAAGATTCTTGGGAACCTGGAAAAAGTGGCAGGTAGATGTAGGTGGCAAGGGACATAGTAAGGAACAGAGCCTGCATTGCACAGTGCTGGAGAAGAGCACCTTTTAAGGCAAGTGTGATAATGTTCAAAAATGCTGTGCATGCTTGCACGGTATAGCAAAAGCCCACCAGGCACACATTAATTTAATACTGCTTTAACTATAACATTACCACTTGCCGACCAGCCGCCATAGTTTTAATGCGGCAGGTCAGCTCTATCCCACAAAACGATGTACATGGACGTCGCTTCGTGGGACTGCTAGTGGGGGCGCACACACGCCGATTGGCCACAAGGGGAGCCAATCAGCGGGGCTGGGGGCCGTAATTGCCACCTGGCACCCGCGATCACTCCCCGTGGGGACAGAACGGCGGTCTGCCGTTGTAAACATGGCAGACTGCTGTTCTGTCAGTTATGAACACAGGGATCCTGTGTTCCTCTTATTTAGGAACTCAGGTCTCTGTGTTCATGCAGCAAGCCCACCCCCCCCCCCACAGATAGAAAGCGCCCCCTAGGGACACACTTAACCCTTTCATCGCCCCTGTTAACCCCTTCACTGCCAGTGTCATTATTACAGTAAAAGTGCATATTTTTAGCACTGATTACTGTAGTAATGTCACTGGTTCCCCCAAAAGTGTCAAAAATGTCAGTTAGGTGTCTGATCTGTCCGCCGCAATGTTGTAGTCCCGCTATAAATTGCTGATCGCCGCCATTACTAGTAAAAAATAAAAAAATAAACATAAAATGACATAAATCTTTCTCCTAGTTTGTAGACGCGATAACATTTGCGCAAACAATCAATATACACTTATTGGGATTTTTCTGACCAAAAATATGTAGCATCTATGTGTCCTCTTGTGCTGCTCCGTGGTTTACCTATAGGGTGCCATGGTTCTCTCCTACAACTCCCAGGTCAGTCACTCTGCGGCAGTTGCCACTTGGAGGTGTTATTTTCAAGCTGCTTTGTAAGTCATGTTCGATTAAGAACACTAGTATGTATAGTATTGTACTCCCCTTTTTTAGGTATTTCTTTAATATATTTTGTAAATATGTTGTTTAGTTTATAGATCTTATGTTGATGGCATCCACTTCTGAAGAAGTGAAGCAACATTTACAAAATGTGTCGAGTTATAGGATTTCTTTTTTTGTTATAGTTTTTCATATACAGTACATGTTTCACACAACCACATTACTAAAACATATCAGTTTGATGTACGCTTTATACTAATGCATGCTAGTTACAACGAGCCAGCTTGGTATCTTAAATAACTTTTATCTGTATAAGATTCTTATTTATGATTTAATACATTTTAATTCCCATGTGCTAATGATTTGTTTTGTGTATGAAAGATCCAATGTGGAAGGACAGACACAATGCTGGGAAAGCATGCCTAAATATTTTCCAGCATGAGATGAGGCTATACATGCAAGTATAGACTTTCCAAGCTTCTTTCTTTGGATAGGCCACAAACCCATCATCATTTTGACCCCCTTTACTTCCTACAAAAGAGAATGATGGTACCTGCTACAAAGGTCTAAACTATACCTGCCAGCACAGCCTAAATCACATTGAGAACTTCTGTAATAGATCTGCTAGCACAGGTATAAAATGCAAGTCAGGTCATGCTGAATTACTATAAAGACCTGGTGCCCAACTTGGAGGTTGAGGTACCCACTGTGTGGTCCTTGGGCTCCAGCATCCAACATTGTGTTTTCCCTACCTAGGTGTTTACTTAGATCTGATTAATGTGTGACCTGGAACGATTGCACACTCTGCATGTGGACTTGGGTAGCCTCTATAACTTGAACCTACACTCTGAAGGGATTCAGGTGGCCTGGAGTGTCCTTGCATCTATAGATCTACAGTATGAGATGCAAGAGTTCCTACTGGAGGTACTCTTTAATGTGTTGACAAAAAATTAGTTCTGAGCATTTTTTTTTTTTTAGCTTCAGGGGACAGCCATGTCATCCAAGCTATGCAATTCTTTTTATGTCTGACATTGAAAGTACCTTAGTGCACACACATCGATTGTATCTCAGCAATGTATTGATATTGCTATTATACAAAGACTATGCATTTATTATTTTGTACGGCTTTCAGGAGGAACTAGCATCATTTCACTCTTATTTGAATTCCTCTACAGTTTCTTTCTTCCCGGATAGCAGTATTTCCTTGATGTTGAAATTAGCCAGCACAATGGGTGCCTGTTAACTGATGTATTTCGTAAGGCAACAGAAATAGCTATCTAATGGCTGACAGTTTTCATCCAAAAAAAAGGGACTCCTGTGCAGGCAGTTTATTTGTGCAAGATGTATAAAGCAAGTTCAGGGGAACACGTTAAAAATAGAATTTACGAAAAGGCAACTACTTTTTTTTTTTATCAAAGAACTGACCTAGGAATACATTGGAAGAGGCAGCAAAAAAAAAGGAGGTCTTGTAAAAATGTGTTGAAATTTAAACCTAAGAGGCACACTGATAATATTCCTGTTGCTTTAATTTACCTGTCCAGTAATTGCTCTAAAAATCCACACAATTAATTTGTTTATGTTGAGTTTACTGACTGGTCTAACAGATCTCCACTAGGTAACTGGCTCATAATATTTCCACCTCCGAAAGACATGTTCTCATGCGGTCACTGTGAACTGTGTCATTTTGTAATGAAGGGTGATCATTTTATTCACCAATGCACAGGCAAATAAATCCCTACTAAAAGATCTTACAGTTTGTGATATTTGGGGTTTGTGATCACTAGCCAGTCTTAATTTTCTCCAAAAGACAAACATAGCATCTTATATTCAGAATAAACAGAAACAGTCCATAAATGCTGGTACAAAGTAAAGCCTCGGCTCACCGCCAGCATAGATTTTTCCCACGGCAGAATTTTTAAGTTCCTGCCTATTTTCAAGGTCCAGAAAAGGTTCAAGCAGCCAACAGCACAGTGGGGTAGATTTAATAGAATTGGAGAGTGCAAAATCTGTTGCAGCTAAGCAAAGAAATCAATCAGCTGCCAATTTTTTTTTGTCAAGCCTTAAAGGCTAAGTTCACCTTTGTTCACTTTTTATTTTTCTAAATGCCAGCTCCCCTGTGCACCAATATAGCATTAATGTACTTATTTTGCAAAATAAAACATCTCATACTTGCCAACTGTCCTGTTTTTGCCGGGACAGTCCCTGTAAATAGGAGCCTGTCCCAGGTAATTTACATTGTCCCGGCAAGCGTCCGTTAAAGAGGCTGCCCGTAAATGCCCGTTACGGGCAGCCGGTGTCCTTAAAAAAAAATGGTTGCAGGCTGACATCGTAACTGTGCATGCGCTGTTCCGATGCCTGCCGGGCTAGGGAAAGCTCGCACAAGCTCAGCCGGGTGGGCACATGCGCAGTTACGTAATGGTGCCACCTGGCGCCACTTTTAAATCTAAGGCACTCGTTCTTGGCAGCGCCTCGCCGGCACCGGCCGCCACAGCAGAGCAGAGAAGGACCCTTGGAGAGTGAAGACACATTCACAGACATGAAGGTAGGTAGGATGAAAGCAACAATCTTATGTGCAAAAATATCTGGTAACATGACATGTTAATAAAGTGTCAAATGTGCTCAGGTGTGAGCATACAAAAAATGTAATATGTAAATATAAATAAAGTGCAAAGTGTAAATAAGTACGATAAAACCTAATTATACCAGATAGTATAATCATACTTTTTTACACCTTTACATTTTTTGTATGGTCACACTTGACACTTTAGAATTTCAGGGAATTGTGATGAGAATTTTAAACTTTAGGCAGAAGTAGTGCAGCTGAATGGGAAAATTATTCCAACTCTGCTACTTTGGCCTTAAGCTTGAAATTCCTTTTTCAATTTCCGGTAATTCTCTCTTTATTGAGTAGCCCCTATAATTTGATGATAAGTAGGCAGAGATTAATAATGCATAGTGGGCGGAGCTTCAGGGAAGTGGGTGTGGTAAGTAATTGATAGCTGTGCTGCAAAGTGTCCCTGGAATTTTTTTTCAAATGTTGGCAACTATGACATCTTTATATTAATTCTATACCGGCTTACCTCACTCTCTTCATAGCTGTTTAAACACACTGCTTGATTACTTCTGCCTTACTTCCTGGTCAGACTTAGGTCATGAGTTGACCAGCTGAGGGTAGATTATGCAGGGTGTATGCTAATGAAATCAGCTGGTCAATTACTTCCTGTGTCATGACCTAAAGTCTTATCAGAAAATAAGACAGAAGTAATTGAGCAGTGTGTTTATGAAGTGAGTGAGGTAAGCTGGTATAGAATTAATGGAAAACTGTTTTATTTTTCCAAAATAATTACATTAATGCTATATTGGTACATAGGGGAGCTGGAATTTAGGGGAAAAAAAGGTGAATTCAGCCTTTAATTGAACAAGCTGACGTTAGAAGCTAATTGGCTACCATGCACAGCTACACCAAATTTTGCACTCCCCAGTTTTAGTAAATCAACTCCACTGTCGAGTTCCACAAAATCTCTCTTCAACGCTTGTCAACTATATCCTGCCTTTTTAACCACTTAAGCCCTGGAAGATTTTACCCCCTTCCTGACCAGGGCCTATTTTGCGATTCGGCACTGCGTGACTTTAACGGACAATTGCGCGGTCGTGCAACGCTGTACCCAAATGAAATTGACGTCCTTTTTTTCCCACAAACAGAGCTTTCTTTTGGTGGTATTTGATCACCTGTGCGATTTTTTGATCATGCGCTATAAACAAAAAAAGAGCGACAATTTTGCAAAAATAACAATATTTTTCACATTTTTTTATACGAAATTCCCAAAACAAAATATAAAAATCTAAATTTTTTTAAATTTTAGGCCAATTTGTTTTGTGCTACATATGTTTGGTAAAAAAAATCGCAATAAGCGTATTTTGATTGGTTTGCACAAAAGTTATTGCGTTTACTAACTAAGGGGAAGATTTTTTGTCATTTGTATTGTTTTTTTTTTTTAACTAGTAATGGCGGCGATCTGCGATTTTTTTTGCGGGACTGCGACATTGCGGTGGACAGATCGGACCCTTGACTGACATACTTTGCCCACACCCTCGTCTCAGAAGTCTGCATCAGAGAAGAGAGCAGAACTCCTCCTACAGATCCTGCATCTCTCTGTGCAGCCACAACACCACCTTGTCTCTGCCTCCCCTGGTCTCAGCATTCAGCAGACTCTGGAAGCTGACTCCATCCCTCTTCTGGTCTTCCTCCAGACCTTACAGTTCTTCACAGATCCACCCGCATCTTCTTCCTGGCAGTAGCACAAGATAAGGGGGGTGCATTGTGATGCAAGGAAGGGTGGGTGACTCTTGACTTGATGGTGTGGGGCTCTTGACATCTCATGTAAGGTTGTAAGGATGGCGTAGGGTGCTCTGGACATCCAATCTTACAAATATAATTTAGAATGGGATTGGTGCAGCGCTAACACAATTGAATCCACAGTCCATACAAATGTTCAAATGGATCAAATACAAAAGTGCAGTAAACAAAAGTTCATCAGAGAGTGCTCCAATAAAGAAGGGAAACTGTCCACCACTTCAAACTTGGAAAAAGCCCCGAGTGCAGGAACCGCCACCAAGATAATAAATGGCCTCTTACCAAATTGCAATGACCCCCATTACAAGGATCAAAGACAGCCTGTGTGATCAAATCAGTGCCCAGATCGACATGTATCGATTCCCAGTGTTCCCTCAGCAGCTCCGACCGGAACAAGTGAACATAAGGAAAAGAGGGACAACTCCAATAGTGAAGTACGTTCACAGGTTTATTCAGTAAAAGCAGAGTGGCAACTCACGTTTGCATGAAGAAATCACAGCATGTCTCGGAGCTATACTCTCAGAACCTTTGTTTCCAACCAATAAAATGGCCGCCGTGTCTCCTTGCTGGCCTCAGCACGATGAACCGCAGGCTCCTCCTCCGACCGGTTTCATCAACACATCAACACGGTCGGAGGAGGAGCCTGCGGTTCATCGTGCTGAGGCCAGCAAGGAGACACGGCGGCCATTTTATTGGTTGGAAACAAAGGTTCTGAGAGTATAGCTCCGAGACATGCTGTGATTTCTTCATGCAAACGTGAGTTGCCACTCTGCTTTTACTGAATAAACCTGTGAACGTACTTCACTATTGGAGTTGTCCCTCTTTTCCTTATGTTCACTTGTTCCGGTCGGAGCTGCTGAGGGAACACTGGGAATCGATACATGTCGATCTGGGCACTGATTTGATCACACAGGCTGTCTTTGATCCTTGTAATGGGGGTCATTGCAATTTGGTAAGAGGCCATTTATTATCTTGGTGGCGGTTCCTGCACTCGGGGCTTTTTCCAAGTTTGAAGTGGTGGACAGTTTCCCTTCTTTATTGGAGCACTCTCTGATGAACTTTTGTTTACTGCACTTTTGTATTTGATCCATTTGAACATTTGTATGGACTGTGGATTCAATTGTGTTAGCGCTGCACCAATCCCATTCTATATTGCTATTTAGATCTGGTATTTCTGATTCTAGATCAGGTGCTGGCTGCTTTCATTTGGTCTGTTGACTTTTTATTCATGTATGTTTTTATCTTTACCTTTTAGCGCAGCAATATCCCCATTTTTATTTACAAATATAATTGGCTCTTTGAGGGCGAGCATAATGCTGATGCGGCCCGCGATGAAATTGAGTTTCACACCCCTGCTTTAAAGGATAGGTTCACCTTTCTGTTATGCCCATGTTCAGGGTGTAACATGTAACATGTTACAAACGGACCTGCCCCCGCTCCCCGATCTGACAGCTAGCGAGGATCTTCTCCCTCCTCGCTAGCTGTCACAATTTAGAAAAAAAAAGTGGCTTGAAGATTCAAAGAACTACCATGGCGCTGTTCTGTGGTAGTTCATTCATTCTTCCTGTCAGCATGTATCGTTTTCCTCGTACGAGGTACGAGCAAGCTGATACACTGACAAATCTGCTGGAGACCTGCATGGCATCAGCGAGCAGTTAATCAATGGTGCAATGCTTTACAGGCTCCTGCAACAAAAATTAAAGTGATTGTAAAGTCTTGTTTTTTTTTTTAAGTTAAAAATAACAAACATGTTATACTTACCTGCCCTGTGAAGTGGTTTTGCACAGAGCATCCCGGATCCTCCTCTTCTAGGATCCCTCTTCCGTGCTTCTGGCCCCTCCATCCTATTGATTGCCCCCACAGCAAGCAGCTTGCTATGGGGGCACCCGACTCGAGCCACAGCTCCCTGTGTCAATTCAATGACTGGCTTTGATTGACAGCAGCGGGAGCCAATGGTGCCATGCTGCTGTCTCAGACAATGAGGAGGGGAGTACCAGGCATCCGAGACATTTGTTGGGGCTCAGGTAAGTATTAGAGGGGCTCAGGTAAGTATTAGAGGGGCTGAGGGGGGCTGCTGCACACAGAAGGCTTTTTATCCTAATGCATTAGGATAAAAAACATTCTGACTTTACAACCACTTTAATAAATGCACATTTTTTTTTACCTGAAAAAAATGTGCATTTATTAATAAATACGTTTGTTCGTAAATATGCTGTTTACAGTGAAAGGGAAGTTGCACTTTTGTTAATTTTCCCCAAAGAATAGTGAATGTGGTGACATTTCCCAATCATGTTCAAGGATATTAACAAAAAAACACAATTTTCCTTGCACATAACTGGATGCTATAAATCAGCAAAGCTTTACTACATTCACTAAGCTCTCAGGGAAATTCCCTTGCAAACAGCCTGCTTGCCTTTAGTAAATCACCCCCTCTGTCCCCTAAAAGCATGTACATTGAGTGTGAATAAACTGTGTTTTGCTGTAAATTGGGTGTGCTATATTTAGACTGATTCCAAAAATAAAAAATTTGCACTATGGCCACTGTCTTTAAAAGGTCTGTTTTAGCACTTTACATTTACTTACCTGTTGTACAGTACCTATTCTATACCCTATATATACATTCTTTGTGGCAATACAGTAAACCCCCCTCCATTGCGGGGGTTACGTTCCGGACCCAGCCGCGAAAAGTGAAATTCCGCGAAATAGAAAAACCCTATTAAAATGCATTGTAGGCATGTTTTTTTTACTGTCACTGTACGTGCAGAAGCATTTTAAGGTCTTTAAACACACTTTAAAACAATAGAAACTCATTTAAACACATAAAAGATACTGAGAGACATAGCAAGAGCTATGGAAAACACAAAAATATTTCATTTTTAATGATTTATATAGTAAAATAACATTACAAAAAAAACCGCGAATTACCGGGACCGCAAAAACTGAACCGCGATGGAGCGGGGGATTACTGTATTTTATTTTTACTTATTATTTATAGTTTTGGCATTGCCCAGACCCCCTACTGTCTCTACTGCCTTCCACCCACTGAACTCCACTATTTTATCAATTCTGTTCGATAAACTGTCAACTGGTGTGGCACGAGCCTTGTGTGCCTGCGTTAGACTACTATTTTGGAGTTGGCAACCCCAGTGCATAGGCCATGGTTGCAATCGGTCAGGACTTGACTGGAAGTGATTCGTCTTCAAGTTATTTACAGTCATACAGCATGTAAGACAGACCGGTCTGGGGGAAAAATCAGAACGTTGACCCAATTCTTTCTTTATTTAATTGTTATGCCATTGCATAATACCTGATACTTACAAGTATTTGTGTGTTTGATTGCTCGTGTATTTCATGTGTATCCACTTGGCGACTGTGCTATAGCTGAATGACGGCTACAGTGCGGCCGACTTGTTCTGGGGCGCCATCATACGATGGCATGCCGTGATCGTGCAGGCGGCATGATCTGTGATTGCAGTGTCCAGAGGATATTGCTGATTACAGATTGATGTAAGGAACGAATCAGCGGCTTTTTACCACATGATCAGCTGTGTCCAATCACAGCTGATCACGGATGTAAACCGAAGCTGGTCATTGGCTCTCAGGCTGTCAGCGTGAGGAAGAGAGGAGAAGAGAGCTGATGACCGGCTTCTGCAAAAGGGACATGTACACTGATAACAGCAGATTTAGTGCTACAGGGAGGCCACACTGCGCAGGATCATATATAAATATGTGATCCTGCATTTCCGGGTATCAGGTGCAAGTGTGCACCACCAGTGGCTCCCTCCCGCTGTGATTTTACACAGCAGGGGCTAATCAGTGGGTCCCTCGGACCCAATGTCCGCCGACATCCGCTGATCGTTCGGTACACAGACAGAACGGCAGTCTGACTAAACAACTGTAAACTAACTGTAAACAAGGCAGATTGCCGCTCTGTCAGTGGAGAAGGCATGAATCCTGTGTTTCTGTAAAGCAGGGGACATGGATCCATGCCTTCCACTAGTAAAAGCATCTCCCACACTACACTAAAAAACTAGCTGGGCACACAGTTAACCCTTTGATCGCCCTTGATGTTAACCCCTTCCCAGCCAGTGTCATAAGTACAGTGGCAGTACATATTTTTAGCACTGATCACTGTATTAGTGTCACTGGTTTCCAAAAAAGTATCAAAAGTGGCAGTTCCGTGTCCAATTTGTCTGCTGCAATATCGCAGTCTCGCTATATGTCGTTGATTGCCGCCATTACTAGTCAAAAAAATAAAAATTCCAATATATATATATATATACTATAGTTTAGACTGTATAACTTTTAAGTATACGCTTATTGGATTTTTTTTTACCAATAATATGTAGAAGAATACATATTGGCCTAAATTTTTTCTTATTGGATATGTTTTATAGCAGAAAGTAAAAAATATTATTATTTTTTTTTCCCAATTGTCGGTCGTTCTTTGATTATAGCGCAAAAAAAAAAAAAAAAAAATAGAAACGCAGAGGTGTTCAAATACCACCAAAAGAAAGCTCTATTTGTGGGAAAAAAAGACATACATTTTATTGGGGTACAAAGTTCCATTACTGCGCAATTGTCAGTTAAAGTAATGCAGTGACGTATCGCAAACAATAGCCTGGTCATAAAGGGGGGTACATTTTCCAAAGGTCAAGTGGTTATGTTGGCTTAACTCTAAATAGGCTATCCCCTCTTCAGTTCATCATAAATGCTTCTGCCAGACTCATCCACCTTACATACCGCTCAGCGTCTGCTCCCCCTCTCTGCCAATCCCTGCATTGGCTCCCATTCACCCAACAAATTAAATTCAAAATACTAACAATAACTAAAATTAACTTACAAAGCCATCCACAACTCGGCCCCCAGCTACATCACTAGCCTAGTCTCAAAATACCAACCAAATCGTCCTCTCCATTCCTCACAAGACCTCCTGCTCTCTAGCTCCCTTGTCACCTCCTCCCATACTCGCCTACAGGACTTCTCCTGAACTTCTCCCATCCTTTGGAATTCCCTACCCCAATCTTTTTGACTATCTCCAACTCTATTTACTTTTAGGCGGTCCCTGAAAACTTTTCCCTTCAGAGAAGCCTATCCTGCCCCCACCTAACAACTGTTCTTGTATTCTCTTCATCAGCTTATCCCCCCACAGTTAATACCTTTTGTATCACTTGACCCTCCTTCTTAGATTGTAAGCTCTAACAAGCAGGGCCCTCTGATTCCTCTTGTATTGAATTGTATTGTAACTGTAATGTCTGCCCAAACATTGTAAAGCGCTGCGCAACCTGTTGGCGCTATATAAATCCTGTACAATAATAATAATTTCATTACCAAATCTGCCCACATCCCAGTATCTCCAGTGTGCATACTCGACTTAATTATTTAATTATTATTTCCTTTTTTTATACGCACTGTGTCATTTAAACAAAATTACTGTTAAAGAATCACTCACTTGCCCAGGCATAGCCTACTGGAGTTGTGGCCGGGCATGCATCTTTGCATGAGGGTACTTGCGTGGTGCATGATACGTGCTGTGCTTGGCATCCACAGTGATGTCAAATGGCTATTTAAAGATCATTCAGCACTTCCCAGATACTTTGCTATGTGTTGTTTATCTGTTCCTATGTCTTACCTGTGACCAGTAGATGTGGTGATACAGACCCAACTTAAGTTTTTGACCTGCTTTCTGATAACACTTCTGATTGTTGCCAGAACCTCTAATCTTTTATTAGTGACCTTAACTTGCAATCACAACCTACCTCCCTCTGCTCTATTGTACTGCACTGCCTGCAGTATAGTACACCTTACCAGCCTTGGCTACTGACTAGATCCTGTCTCTGCCTGCTGTTCCTGACAAAAGTGTATTTCTCTAGTAAGCTGGGATAACATTTCAGAGCTCAAAGTAAACTGTAACTAAAGCCAAAACAAACTTTTTTTTAATTTTATGTAGAGTAGGTGAGGATTAAAACTTCTCCCAAGTTTTTTTTTTTTTGCTGTTGGTATCCCTTAACCGCTTCCATACAGAGCAGTTAGACCCCCTTCCTGCCCAGACCAATTTTCAGCTTTCAGCTCTCTCACACTTTGAATGACAATTGCTCAGTCATGCTACACTGTAACCAAAC
The DNA here is from genome assembly GCF_965119305.1 of Pelophylax lessonae. Lineage (NCBI taxonomy): Eukaryota > Metazoa > Chordata > Amphibia > Anura > Ranidae > Pelophylax > Pelophylax lessonae. The sequence goes on from NC_138769.1 coordinate 569,792,713, forward strand.
AAAATTTTTATCATTTTTTTCACACAAATAGAGCTTTCTTTTGGTGGTATTTGATCACAACTGGGGGTTTTTTTTTTCGTGATATAAGCAAAAAAAGAGCAAAAATTTTGCAAAAAAAACACTTTTTTTTAGTTTCTATTATAAAATTTTGCAAAAAATTAATTTTTCTTCATACATTTGGGCCAAAATTTATACTGCTACATGTCTCTGGTAAAATTAACCCAAATTAGTGTATATTATTTAGTCTGTGTGAAAGTTATTGAGTCTAGAAGCTATGGTACCAATTACTGAAAATTGATCACACCAGATGTACTGATGGCCTATCTCCTTTCTTGAGGCCCTGAAATGTCAGGACAGTACAAATACCCCCCAAATGACCCCTTTTTGTAAAGTAGACAGTCCAAGGTATTTAGTAAGAGGCATGGTGAGTTTTTTGAAGTTATAATTTTTTCCCACAATTCTTGGGAAAATGAAGAAAACATTTTTTTTCCTTTTTTTTTCCCAAAACGTTGTCAATTTATAAGCTATTTCTAACACATAGCATGTACACAGCAAAAATGACACCCCAAAATTCATTCTGCTACTCCTTCTGAGTATGGTGATACCACATGTGTGAGACTTTTACACAGCCTGGCCACAAAAAGAGACTCCACGTCCAAGTAGCACCATAAGGCGTTTTAGGAGCATAAATACACATAAAACTTTCTTACTACCTATCACACTTTTCAAGGCCCTAGAGCAACAATACAATGGAAAAGTCCACAAAATTACCCCATTTTGGAAAGCAAACACTCCAACGTATATTCTATGAGGCATTATGGGTCCTTTGAACATGTCATTTTTTTCCACAAGTTTTTGGAAAATGTGGGAAAAAAATAAAAACTTTTTTTTTTACACAAAGTTGTCAATTTATAGGATATTCCTAACACATAGCATGTACATCGCAAAAATGACACCCCAAAATACATTCTGCCACTCCTCCTGAGTATGGCAATACCACATGTGTGAGACTTTTTCACAGCCTAGCCATATAGAGGGGCCTAAACATCCAAGGAGCATCATCATGCATCCTAGCCACTTGCCTAGGTCTATTTTTGACATTTGGTGTTTACAAGCTAAAATCAGTTGTTTTTGCTAGAAAACTACTTAGAACCCCAAAACATTATATATTTTTTTTTAGCAGAGACCCTAGAGAATAAAATGGAGATTATTGCAATATTTTTTATCACACCGTATTTGCGCAGCGGTCTTCCAAACGCAATTTTTTGGGAAAAAAATCACTTTTTTTAATTAAAAAATAAGAAACCAGTAAAGTTAGCCCAATTGTTTTCCATAATGTGAAAGATAATGTTACGCCGAGTAAATAGATACCCAACATGTCATGCTTCAAAATTGCGCACGCTCACAGAATGGTGACAAATTTTGGTACTTAAAAATCCCCATAGGCGACATTTTAAAAATTTCTACAGGTTGCTATCTTAGAGTTACAGAGGAGGTCTAGGGCTCAAATTATTGCTCTTGCTCTAACGATCGCGACGATACCTCACATGTGTAGTTTGAACACTGTTTACATATGTGGGCGGGGTTTCCGTATGCGTTCGCTTCTGCGTGCGAGCTCGCGGGGACACGGCGCTTTAATTTTTTTTTTTTTTTTTTTTACTATTTATTTTATTTATTATTTTTTATTTTTACACAGTTTTTTTTTAAAAAAAAAAATTGATCATTTTTATTTCTATTGCAAGAAATGTAAACATTACTTGTAATAGAAAAAGGCACGACAGGACCTCTTTTTTGTGAGATCTGGGGTCAAAAAGTCCTCAGATCTCACAAGTACACTAAAAGATAGAAAAAAAAAAAAAAAAATTAAAAAAAAATTAAATAAAATGAAAAAAAAAAAAGGGACCTTTAAACTGGTTGCTAGGCAACGACGTTTGCCGTAGCTCCGGTCCTCCAAGACCATAGAGTCGAGTGAGGGCAAGCTTGCCCTCACTCGACATCCTGTCTGTGAGGATCTGGGACCGGATCGTTTTCCCCGCTGCCGGCGGGTCCGGTAAGCGGGGAAAAGGACCAGAATGCAGCGGGAGGGGGGGGGGGCACCTCTTCCGCCACCCCGGAAGGGTGATCCCGCGGCGAATCTGCCGCTGGGACCACCCTTATCGGAAAGCCAACCGTCCACCGTTTAAAAAAATACCAGGGTTATGGCAGCTATCTGCTGCCATAACACCGGTATTTAGGTTTAAACGGACGACGTATGTTAACCTTTTTGGACTTAGACATGGTGGCTGTATGAAGGGTGACAGGTACTCGGGTACTTTGCTGGGCAGGTGACAGGTACTCTGGTACTGATGAGCAAGTGGCAGGTACTCGAGTACTCCGATAGGCAGGTGACAGGTACTCGGGTACTCTTATGGGCAGGTGACAGGCAGGTGATAGGTACTGATGAGTAGTACTGATACTGATAGGTGATACTGATACTGTACTGATGGGTACGGATGATCAGTACTGATACTAATAGGTGATAGGTACTGATGGGTACTGATGAGTACTGATGAGTAGTGATGGGTAATGATGAGCAGGTGGCAAGTACTCGGGTACTTCAGGTGTCAGGTACTCTGATGAGCAGGTGGAAGGTACTCGGGTACTCTGTTGGGTAGGTGACAGGTACTCGGGTACTCCGATGACGGGTACTCAAAGTACCAGAGTACCTGTCAGCAGAGTACCTGAGTACCTGTCATCAGAGTACCCGAGTACCTGTCATCAGAGTACCCGAGTACCTGTCATCAGAGTACCCGAGTACCTGTCATCAGAGTACCCGAGTACCTGTCATCAGAGTACCCGAGTACTTGTCATCAGAGTACCCGAGTACCTGTCATCAGAGTACCCGAGTACCTGTCACCAGCCCATCAGAGTACCTGTCACCAGAGTACCCGAGTACCTGTCATCAGAGTACCCGAGTACCCATCATCAGAGTACCCGAGTACCTGTCATCAGAGTACCCGAGTACCTGTCACCAGCCCATCAGAGTACCTGTCATCAGAGTACCCGAGTACCTGTCATCAGAGTACCCGAGTACCCATCATCAGAGTACCCGAGTACCTGTCACCAGCCCATCAGAGTACCTGTCATCAGCCCATCAGAGTACCCGAGTACCTGTCATCTGAGTACCTGATGGGCTGGTGACAGGTACTCGGGTACTTTGATGGGCTAGTGACAGGTGCTCTTTATTGGGGGGGGGCAATCAGTGTGTTTAGGGTGCACTATGATTGGTAACTAGCTGTTACCACAATCTCCTCCTCACACAGGATCAGTGTGTGAGGAGGAGAACACGGTGACAGCTAGTTACCGTGTTCTCTGATGACATTTGTGACCGGCTGTGATTGGACACAGCCGGTCACGTGGTAAAGAGCCAATTTCATTGGCTCTTTACCTAGATCGGGGATGGGCTCTGTCCGAGGGACGAGCCTCGTCCCCGATCGCCGCGCTGCGCGCCCCCGGGGGCGCGCATTAAGGAAGGAACGAGCGGCTCGCGCTGGAGCCGCTCATGTGATCGGCTGTGATTGACACAGCCGATCACGTGGTAAACAGCCAATTTCATTGGCTATTTACCTTGATCGGGGTTGGGCTCAGTCCGAGGGACGAGCCTCACCCCCGATCGCCGCGCTGCGCGCCCCCGGGGGCGCGCGGTAGCGGGGAGATCCGGGCGCCGTCATATGACGTCGGCCCGGATCGAGAAAGGATTTGTGCCGACGTCATTTTACATGACGCGGTACGGAAGGGGTTAAGGGAGTTTTCCATCTTTTCCTGTCCCATAGCTACTGCAAAAAGTGAGAGCACATTTCTACAAAGTAATTTAAATCTCCTCGTAGACAGTTGTCACCAGAACTGCCATCACGATTATAAGTCCCCTTTCACACATACGGTCCATTTGTCAGTTTTTCATCCATCCATTGATGGATGAAAAACAGACATCAGTGCATCTCTATGTAAAAACGAATGATCATCCGTTAACATCCGTTTTCATCTGCTTCCGTCAATGTCCGTTTTGTGGAACAGATGAATGCCCTATTTTTCATCCGTCAAAAAAAACAATCGGACGAAAAATGGATGTAAACGGACAAACGGTCGGTTTTTCATTCGTTTTTGCATTGGTAGTGGATAAAAAAAACGGATGAAAAATGGATGAAAAACAGATGAAAAATGGATGAAAAAGGACAAAAAACGGATGGAAAAGGATGAAAACGGATGAAAAAGGGATGAAAAATGGATGAAAAACGGATAAAAAACTGATACATTTTGACTGAACTGATGAACTGAACGGACCGTATATGTGAAAGGGGCCTAAGATTTATCATCTTTTCCTGTTGATGTACAACTCAAAATTTGTAATTTTCTCTTTAAAGAGCTTGTAAACCCACATATTTTTTTTTTTCTTCACCCTGAAAGAGAAACAAATAATGAGCTAGTATGCATCGCATACTAGCTCATTATGAAATACTTACCTTAGAACGAGCCCCCGCTGTGCCGCCCGCTTACCTCTATGACGGGCGACATGTCCAGTCGCCCGTCTTCCGGGATCGCGGCATCCGGCCATCTGATTGGCCCGGAGCCGCGGTGACATCACTCGCACACACGCGTGGGAGCCGACGGTCACGGCACAGGACTCTGAAGGAACGGCACGAGCGGCCGTTCCTTCAGAGCGCATGCACCAGTGATGTCACTGGCTGCATGTAAGGTAAATATCTCTTAAACGGTACAAGTTTAGGAGATATTTACAATACCTACAGGTAAGCCTTATCATAGGCTTACCTATAGGTACAACTTGCAGAGGAGGGTTTACTTCCTCTTTAAGTGACGATGATCACCAGGACAAATTGAGAGGGCTATTTAATCTAAAAAGGACACAGACAGCAATAAAAAAGTAACAGGTGTTCTAATCCCATACCATTCCATCGAATTTTGAAAAAAGCTTTGGCTTTAGATTTTTATTATTGTTAAAAATATGTACTGTAGTAAAGAATCTGAAAAATACAACAAAAGGAAAACAGGGTTTCTGGGATCTTTACTGACCCCTAAGTAAACACATTTGGCTATAACACAAATGCAGGACTCTGATGTTGGGAAGAACTGGTGGCACATGGCAAAGGGAGACAAAGACTGAGCATAAGTGAAAAAATTAATGGAATATTTTACAGATCAGAGAAACAATTGGAATGCCAAAATCCATGAGGTCACATATATACTGACAGGACAAATTGACTGATCTTAACATATAACATACAAATAATATTTTAAGGGTTAGCCTAAGCATTTAAAAAAAAACACATTTTTATAATTGTCGCACAGAATGTACCTGCTTTTTATGCTAGATACAACTTTTCAAATGAGTATGTACATAGAAATGACATGTAAAATGCAACAATGAGCTCCATTCACAAAGCAGTATTCTCCTCTTTAAAATTTGCTCTAAAATAGCTCATAGCGTTTTTCCAAAATGTTTTTGCAATTCACAAAAAAATGCTACTAAAATACCTCATGCTGTATTTCATCGAAACATGCAGTATTTATCTCATGAAAACATACAATATTTTATCTCATGCAATATCCAGTGGGATGGATACAGTGGAGAAGAATTAAAACCCCTGTCAGTTTGTATTGCTAATAAATTGGTGGAATGATTTAAACCGTAGAAATGGGCCAAGTCACTTAGTCAGTTTGCTGCCTGCAGCATATGTATTAATAAAAAAGAAAAAAGGTGACTGGAATACCAATCAAAAGGAAGCTGCTTTCTCGACACATGTGGCCTATCAAAAACAAGTTCAATAAGGTAAATACAAAATATCTTTTAAAAAGTCAAATATTGAATGAAAATTATATAAAAAATTACACACATATTTAAAATACCCTTCTTCCACCAATAAAAAATAGAACTTTGTCCTTTTTATTGGTGGAAGAAGGGTATTTATATGTGTGTCATTTTTTTATACCATTTTTTCCCAGGTAACCTCTGGAGGAACCCTAGGGTTCCATGGAACCCTGATTGAGAAAGCCTGCATTAAAGTCATTTTTGCTGTGATATATGCTATATCTTTGTGACAGGTCTGTGTTTTCTTGTTAGAGAATAGCCATTATCATTCTCTGATGTTCTTGAATGTGTGACACTGGTATCCATCTGTCAAACCTTCAAATTGATGACCTGCCTTTCCTAACAGCTCAAGTTCCACAGCTTTGTAAGAATACTCCTCTATTCAGAACCCCATTCTGTCTTGCAAATATGTAGGCCAAAGATATCTCTAAAAATAATTGTGAATAAGTAAAGTATTTCCACTACACATGACATATGTTTTAACAAGGGATTAGACCTTAAACGCTTAAGTCAATCAACCCCAATGATTTATATTTTTCCATATTTAGTTCTCTACGTGTTACTGTTGAGAGAACTGAAAAAGGCAGACACTACTCAAAATTGGATACTATATCTTTACAATCCTTAAATACTGCATGCCTGGACCACTACTTAGTTACCACATGAATTTATTTATTTATTTCCTTTGTGAATTGACTTTAACCCCTTTCTTTAATGTGGTACAGGCATACCCCGTTTTAAGTACACTCACTTTACGTACACTCGCGAGTACGGACACCGCCTGGTCAGCTTGGCATGGCACTACTCCCGGTTTTTAACATTGGCCTCTATGGGAAATCTTGGTCAGCTTGACATGGCACTGCTCCCAAACCATAAGTGACAGGGATACCAAACTTAGGGAGCACTGAGAGGGGACCCAGGACTACAACATATACTTATATATTTGTGGCTGGCCAGCTTGCCTAGGTAATCTACCATGTTATAGTCCTGGATCCCCTTAACATGCTCCCCAAGCTTGGTGTCCTTGTCACTTATGGTTTGGGAGCAGTGCCATGTCAAGCTGACCAAGATTTCCTATGGAACTAGTGTATTTACATGCATTGAGAAGTGAAAAAAGGTATTGCTTCACTTTAAGTACCTTTTCGTTTTACATACACGCTCTGGTCCCGTTGTGTACTTAAAAGTGGGGTATGCCTGTATTTACTGTCAGTTTTGAGCATTTTGTGGCAAATACAGCAAAACAGTATAGTGAATTGAGAGTTGCAGGATCACATGCAATATTTAGGGAAAATGTGTCTGGACACCTACATAATGTATGGGAGATGCTTTTGTGAATATAGCCCATGGTTTCTAGTAAATAAACAAGTAATGTTGTACATGTCCAGCTGACCTGGAAATCTTGTAACATTTTGGCAGCTTTACAGACATTTTTGGATATGCTCAACTGCTGTATGATTCAGGTTATATTACCTTTTGTAGAGCTGACAGATCTTGACCTTGTCCATGGAATTTTAGGTTTTCTAGTGCAACCTTAAAGCTTTGTTGTGCCACTAAAGTCTGCTTCATTTTGTGCTGCAACTTGTTACAACGATATTGAAACATCATTTCTTCCTGCTTAGCCTGAAAATTTGCAGACAAACGTGGATACTGGAAAACAAAAAACAAAAGGATCACAGAGCCTGCTTGAATCGTATGGATAATCAATTATTTTACCATACAGTCTGAGCTAAAAAGTAGACACTGATATTTTAATGTCAGAAGTCATGGTGAGATGGTGGTATATTGAGTGGTAATAGGAATGCCTTTTAATTGAGAACATGTTCATCTGGGCTTCTTCCAATACTGGCTACATGTATGAAGACCTAGGAACTTAATCATGTGATGTAATGTAAGTATTTAGGAATTCTGTTACTTAATACATCAATCCATTCATCCTTGAAAGTCTGTTAAAGGATAAATCCATGAAATCTATTTCAGAAGATTACTGAGAGGTTGTAAATTACAGATACTACCATTACTTCTTTCATGACTTTGGTAGAGTGGTAGGAATATGTGAAAGGTGTAGGTAAGTAAAGGAAGACAGAGGAAATGTGAGCGAAGGTTAGGGATAAGGGTGGGGGAAAGGAGGGGAGGAGAGGAGTTCAGCCAGGGGGATGTAGCCATGATGAGGAATGTTGATTTCAAAGATGTAATAGAGTGTGATCAAACCCTGTTAGTAGAAGGTATTCTATCCAAGGGACCACTGCACCTTGCATGAGTATCGGTGAGTATAGCTGTGAGCTTTTCATTGATCATTGTGCCTATGAATCACTCTTTGACGTCCCCATATTTTTGAGTGGGCTGGTATCAGGAATAGCCAATTGTCTGCCTTGTAGCCAAAAAGATATAGGTGATTCTCTTATTCAACAATGTTTCCCAAGGTTTCTGTCATGGCAACATTGGAGTATGGATCAGGCAAGATTATATACTGAGATTCATACCTATCTTGGCTTGTCCCCACCAGATGTGGAGCATAGAGCCTTGGGAAGGACAGCCTCAAAAGCAGCGAGGGGAAAGTGTAGAAGTATATTTAGAGCTTCTATCAGTGGTCAAACACCAGAGTTCTCTAAGGCTACATGAATTAGAGTGCAGACTGCGAGTCAATCCTTTTCGCCAACATCAGTACCTGACCTCACAAATGCGCTCCTGGAAGCATGGTCAAGCATTCCCATAGACACACTCCTAAACCTTGTGGACAGCCTTCCCAGAAGAGTTGAAGCTGGTATAGCTGCAAAGGGTGGGCCAACTCAATATTGAACCCTAGACTAAGACTGGAATGCTATTAAAGTTTATGCATGTTTAAAGGCACCCATTCTCCTCTACTCCCCTCCTGAAGACTCCTGGGGTGTATGATATTATTTGGCTAGGCAAGAAACCAGGAAGTAGCTGAAGAAATGTAATAGTAAAAGTTTAACCACTTGCCGACCGCTCACATTGAGTGTACTGCGGCAAAGTGGCTCGATTCCGTCCAGCGACGTAGACCTACGTCGCTGGACTCCTCCCCTTGTGGGTGGCACACGGAGGCTTGCTCCCACTGTATTCAGACACAGGGGGAGTCGGGCCAGGGGAGGAGAGGTGGTGATCACCGCCGCTCTTCCCCGATCGCCGGGGATCGAGTGAGGAAATCTGCCCGCTTGTGTAAACAAAGCGGGCGGATCTCCTATGTGACAGGCAGGGACAGATTACAGGATTCAGCATATCTGAACCTGCGATCTGTACCTGTGTCCCACAATCCCCTCCCCCCACACACGTCAGTAAGCACCAGGCATACATTTAACGCCTTGATCACCAATAAAGTTAACCCCTTCCCTGCCAGTGTCATTATTACAGTAACAGTGCATATTTATAGCACTGATTACTGTAGTAATGTCACTGGTCCCCCCAAAAGTGTCAAAAATGTTAGTCAAGGGTCCGTTCTGTCTGCCGCAATGTCGCAGTCCTGCAAAAAAAATCGCAGATCACCACCATTACTTGTTAAAAAAAAAACAATAAAAATGACATAAATTACATAAATCTTTCCCGTAGTTAGTAGCTGCGATAACTTTTGCGCAAACCAATCAAAATACGCTTATTGCGATTTTTTTTTTACCAAACATATGTAGCAGAAAAAAAATTGGCCTAAAATGTTAAAAAATTTAGATTTTTACATTTTTTGGGGGGGGAATTTCATATAAAAAATTGTGAAAAATATTGTTATTTTTTCAAGATTGTCGCTCTTTTTTTGTTTATAGCGCAAAAAGTAAAAATCGCACAGGTGATCAAATACCACCAAAAGAAAGCTCTATTTGTGGGGAAAAAAAATAAATAAATCGAATTTGGGTACAGTGTTGCACAACCGCGCAATTGTCTGTTAAAGTAACACACAGCCGAATCGCAAAATATGGCCTGGTCAGGAATGGGGTAAAATCTTCCAGTCTTAAAGCGGTTAAAAATACGCTCATTTAGAATTTTTTTGTCAAAGACATGTAGCTAAATACATTTTGGCTTAAATATTTGAAAAAAATGAATATATTGGATATTTTTTAACTGTCAAAGTAAAAAAATACTGTTATTTTTTCAAAATTGTCGCTATTTTTTATTAATATCGCAAAAAATGAAAAGCGCAGAGGTGATCAAATACCACCAAAAGAAAGCTCTGTTTGTGGGGAAAAAAAGGACGTAAATTTTGTTTGCATACGGCGTTGCATGACCACGCAATTGTCAGTTAAAGTGGCACAATGCCAAGTTGCAAAAAGTGGCCTGGACGTAAAGCAGGAAAATCCTCCGGTCCTAAAGTGGTTAAAACAAGTAACTATGATCTACTTTCCTATCTATTACCTAATGCTAGCAGCATGAGAATTAAAAATTGCCAATGTTGATTGGGAGAAACCAGAAAGTGGCTAATCACACAAAGATTAGTCATTTAAAATTGCTTTTTTTAATGAAAGTCCAGCCATTCAAACTTGTATGTTTGTAAATACTGTAATAGGGAGGGAAGGTCAACACTGCAGTTAATCATCTTCCCCCAATCAAGCATACTGGGCCAGGAAATGACAGCAGGGTCACTGAGGTGCTGAAAAACCAACAAATGTTCCCTTGTGACACTTTAATTCTCTCTAACATCTGTAGGAAATAGCATTCTTCACGGCTTCCTATAATTGAGTCACAATCACACCAGACCACACCACAACTCAGTTCATTATTGTCCTGTGGGGCCCTGCCAATTGGAAAATAGTTGCAGAAAGCACATAGGCAGAGTGTGTGACACTTGAGTACCTAATTTGGGCAGAGAAAACGTTTTTTAAAGCTTTCTTTGGATTTTGGCATTCCCAGATTGGGCTCCATAGTTTGGATATTTCAAAGTGCTTTGGGAAGGAAGAGATCTCCAACCCGGTGTCCCGGTCTAGCTGAAGACCAGTGAGTGTGTGCTCAGGTGTGCACAGCCCTTAGGCCTCATGCACAATGGTTTCTTGTAAATGTTGTTTACCCTGACAGGGGAGAAACAGCATTATAAGCTCACCTAAGCTGCATTTTTTCTAAAGAGTTTATCAGAGTTTTACAGATTTTGGAGTTTGTGAGTTTATTTATTTCATTGGCCAGAATTTTAAATTATTCTGGCCATTGAAATAGATAAACACTGAAGTGCTACGCGTGCCTAGAATTTGTGCTAATTTATGAGCTTTTAAGGGCATTTATGAGCGTTTTTCAGCGCTCAGAGTTTTTAGTGGTCAGAAGAACTGCTCTGGAACACTATTATATGCAGCCTATAAACTCCCATGCTTATAAACTGCTAAAAACGTCAATTGACACATAGGATAACATAGAGGGGAGTTTAAGGGCAGTTAAAAACAACGCCCAAACTCACAAAAACGTGAGTTTAACAGCAGCAGTGTGCATGAGGCCTTATAATGATAGCTCAGGGCTACCACCAGGAGACAGGGGTGGGCTCCAGCCTAGGGCCTGGAAAGTCTCAAAATTGGAGTCAAGAGGACCCTGTCCAGGGGACAAACAGCTGCGGGGCCACATGTGTGCATGTCCAGGTCTGTCCAGTGTGGCAGGCAGGTGCTTTGTCCTGACACATAGGATAACATAGAGGGGAGTTTAAGGGCAGTTAAAAACAACGCCCAAACTCACAAAAACGTGAGTTTAACAGCAGCAGTGTGCATGAGGCCTTATAATGATAGCTCAGGGCTACCACCAGGAGACAGGGGTGGGCTCCAGCCTAGGGCCTGGAAAGTCTCAAAATTGGAGTCAAGAGGACCCTGTCCAGGGGACAAACAGCTGCGGGGCCACATGTGTGCATGTCCAGGTCTGTCCAGTGTGGCAGGCAGGTGCTTTGTCCTGACACATAGGATAACATAGAGGGGAGTTTAAGGGCAGTTAAAAACAACGCCCAAACTCACAAAAACGTGAGTTTAACAGCAGCAGTATGCATGAGGCCTTATAATGATAGCTCAGGGCTACCGCCAGGAGACAGGGGTGGGCTCCAGCCTAGGGCCTGGAGGTCTCAAAATTGGAGTCAAGAGGGCCCTGTCCAGGGGACAAACAGCTGTGGGGCCAGCATGTGTGCATGTCCAGGTCTGTCCAGTGTGGCAGGCAGGTGCTTTGTCCTGCTGCATATCTGAGAAAGACATTGTGGGTCATTGTGGTGTGCTGTGGAACAGCGGTACTGCACGGGAGCAGCATGTGTGACCAAGATTTCAGCCAAGTGTCTGTTCTAGAATATGTGTCAAATCCCTGCGTAGAAAAACCTGATGTAATAAATATTAGGCTCGGTTCACACTGGCGCGACCTGAAAGCCGTGCAGCTTACAGTGCAACTTTGCCAGACAACTTTGGTGCGACTTCGGCACGACTTTGACGCAGCTCCAGGGAATTCCTGTGTAATCTTCCTGTAATGTCGGATCCAAATCACATCAATTAAGATGAGGATCCACTTGGAGGCAACCTTCAATAAAGTCTATGGGCACAAGTCAGAAAGAAGTTGCCTTGAAATAGTACAGGATTATTTTCTAAAGTCAGAGCGAATTAAATAGTGCTATTTAGGACAGCTCTCATTGACTAAAACGGGATTTTGCATGTCACGCAACTTGGGATCTCAGAAGTCCGATCCTAAGTCGTGGCAGTGTGAACAGAGCCTTACTTTTCCTCATTTAATAAAAGTGGCCTGGCAAACCCTTAAACCACAGTTCAGACTGTCTTGAGTCCTTGAAATTGCTGCTACCTCTGAGCTGAATTTCCAACTAAATCATAATACATATACCCCCTGTGCAGGGTATATGTACAGTATGACAAGCTTAAATATCTTCTAGAATGTATGAGAACACATTATACATCTTCTTGAAATTTGTGTGCTCTAGTTGTATTTTCCTTTAGCAATAATTATGTAAACTATGATGAAAGGCAAGAAAACCTCACACTTGTGTAGACACTAAACCTGAATAGGAAGATTTAAAAAACATATGCAAAGATCTTTTTCTTTTTCTCGGCAGATTTATTTCTGGCTCTTGAAACATTTTTTTTTGTTTCAGAATTGATCATTTTATTTATGTCTGACATCATTGCTAATTCCATTCACCATTATTACAAATCGTTTTTTATAAGCATCATTCCAGTGATGTTAACTGGAAGTACAGCCCTGCCTAATATTTCTCTAAGCCTGCTTATGGACTTAAATGTCTATCTAGGTGATCCCAATGTTTTCCCACATCATCTGGAAGATATCAGACCTCCAGAATGTTTTGGATGTGTACCAGCATTTTCTCCCAGTTCCCATTTGTCTATTTTCCTGCAGCACGTCTTACTTCATGGAAAGAAATTTCCCTTCATTCTTCTATGACTTGCTGACATTTATGAGCTTTAGCTTTGTGAGGATAGTTTTATCACTGTATTTGTATGTACTAAACAATGTGTGCATTTACAGCATATACAATGGATAACTCGGTAAAACAAAGGGTATGATAATGCACATCCAAATCACAACATCTGTGCACAAGGGGCTATTTACATAAATAAGGGTGCTGAAACCATAGATTGGGTTTCCTCAAGAAAAAATCCAGGAATAATAAAGTCAAAATAAATAAGAGGCAAAATTCCCAAGTTTCATAATTTTATAAAATGAAGCATCATATAAAGACATAACAGTAAATTGTAGTAGGTGGAATTCACTTGAGAAATGGATTTTTACTCCAAAACGTCAGGGTTTCCACCTCCACCTGATCCTGAGTGTCTGCATATTAATGTGTGTTGATGTTTGTTAATTACTATACTTTACCTTGGCTCTCCTCCTTGTTCTAATAAAAATGTATATGACGCGTGTAGTTGAAAGTTTGCCATTGTCTAGATCGGTGGTGTCCAACCTGCTGTCCACAGGCCGCATGTGGCCCAAGACAGCTATGAATGCGGCCCAACACAAATTCATAAATGTACTTTAAAAATGTTAATGTGAAGGTGATATCCCCGTTATTCTTTCTGATATCCTTATCTTTTATTACCTTCAAATGGCTCACACAGGTATCTACTTTCACTTAATTGGGGTATCTTCACTTTTCATTCTCACTTTTTTCTTACCATTTTGTATATTTTTTCAGCACATGGTTTCCAGCCCTGGCACGTTTGGTTCTTTTTCCCCTTTACTTTTAACTTTTTTTTTTATTGCTCCTTACATATCGCCTTCACTATGTCCACTATGTCCTTCCCTTATCTCACTATCTGCTTCTAAGAGCTTGGTTCTTCATGTGCACACATTTTGGGTCTTTTCTTTTGGAATTGTGGCATATATTCCTCAGCCTATACTATTTCTATTTCACTGCTCATTCATCCTTCACTTACACGCTTATCGCACATTTATTATTAATTTTATTTTTTAGATTTATATGGGTTGGAATTTACCCAAAGTTATTATACTATAGATTACACTCTGCACTAGACCTGCCCCCCGGATGTCCCCTTGACTTGGATGTGTCTTTTTGCCACAGCCCCGGGTGAAGCTTGTGTCTGCCGCCCCTTCACCCTTCTTTTTAGGTGCTGGTAATTCATTTAATAATAGTTATATTTTCCAATTTTTTTTTTTTTGATCCATTCATTATTTTTATACATGTTTACATTTATTTCGATTTTTAGATCTCTTTGCATTATACTCTTTAAGAAGCAGACAGGGTTCCGTGAAACGCGTCAGTAGCCAAGTGGCTTTATTCATCATGTCTATATAATATAATGTATTTATTTCTTATATATATTATTTTGCAATTATATTATGTATTTACTGTATCTATCATGAATTTTTATGTCAGTTCTCAAATACATATATGTTTTTACTTCATCCAGGAATTTTTTTTTTTTTTTTGCATTTATCTTCGCTGTATTGTTCTATTTCTCTAACCAACTTGTTAACGTATGTACTCTATATATCTACTTTGGTAAAGTGGTTGGCCTCACTCAAAGTCCCATGACCTCCTTTTATATATTTTTTTGTATACTTTATATGATGCTTCCTTTCATAAATATATGAATATTAAAAGGTTAGCTGTTTGGAGTGATGACCGTTATTTATTTAGAGTATATATAATGGATACCAGCATGTATACATAAGTCCCTAACATATTTAAACGTTTGCAATAATATAAGAGTTTGGAGCTAAAGGAAACTGAAGATAAATGGCATACCTGCTTTAAAACGACATCCATTTCTGCTTTACAAAGGGCCTTGAAAAACAGTATTGTGCTGTTTGGGTCATGCTGTGACATTCTCTGTATGCACAAGAAAAATGTGTTAAAAAAAAAAAAAAAACCCTGTAGCCAATCATATTTTCTTCAGAAAGAAGGATAGTTTTAAACACCAATGAAAATAATGGTGTTGTAAATAATGGTCAACAGTTGCAAATAATAGTCAATAGTAACTGAAAAGATATCAATCTTTTTATTGCACAGAAAGTAGAGAATAAAATAATCTTCAGAATAAAAACTAGAAACCTCATGCAAAAGAAGTAGAACCAAGACAATAGCATTAAGACCCTGTTCACACTGGGGCGACCTGTCAGGCAACCTGGTCGTCTGACAAGTCACCGTGGGTCGCCTGCCATAGAGCAGCACAGGACCTGTTCTAATAGGAGCGACACAAGTGGCTCTGACTTAGAAAAAGGGTCCTGAGCTTCTTTGGGGCGACCTGAAGCGACCTGCATTGACTTCAATGATATGAAGTCTGTGCTGGCCGCTCCGAGGTCGCGGTGCGAGCTGTGCACCGCGACTTCACAGGTCGCCGCGGCAAGTCGGGTTGCCCCCAGTGTGAATTAATGTGCTTATAGTGAAGAAAACATAGTAACAGCAGACACCAAAGTACAAGCAGTACTATGCTCTCTTACCTTCCAATTGGTCCTACTGCTCGCAGGCAGTAGGCCAATTGGAAGGTAAGAAAGCATTAAAAAGCAAGCTATTATGTTCAGGAGACAACGGGTTTGATTTACTAAAGGAAACTATACTGTGCACTTTGCAAGTGCAGTTGTACCCTGCAAGGGAATTTGCTCCAGAGCTTAGTAATGAGGAGAAGCTTCATTTTGCAAGAAATACCCAACCACATGCAAATTATTTTTTTTTCTTGCACATGATTGGATGATAGATGTCATCAGAGCTTTGCCTCATTTACTAAGCTCTGGGGCTAATTCCCTTGCAGAGTGCAAATGCATTTGCAAAGTGTACAGTCTATTTGCCTTTATTAAATCAACCCCAATGTGTGGCACATTTATAAGAATCAAAAGCTTCAAATTGATAGGTGTACACAAGTCTTGACTAGGTCTATCAAAATAAATGCCAACAGAAATGCTTTTAGAAGTAGAAAATAGGCTAAATTGACAAAGTTAACACACCAGGATAAGAATGTATTTCCCAAACAAAAGTGACAGCGGTTTCTAGAAATTACAGCCACATGCCAAAAACAAAGGTCCTTATTTTTATCTTAAAGCGGTTGTAACCCACCACAAAAAATAAATGAAAGTCTATTAAATC
This sequence comes from Pelophylax lessonae, assembly GCF_965119305.1. Taxonomy (NCBI): domain Eukaryota; kingdom Metazoa; phylum Chordata; class Amphibia; order Anura; family Ranidae; genus Pelophylax; species Pelophylax lessonae. Next base: position 569,809,092 of record NC_138769.1, read on the forward strand.
TTCAAAACTTTCCATGTCTTTGATTTTTTTTAGTCTAATTAGATTTTTGCTGAACATACCTGCTGCTCCCCTAGTAAGTGTTCCTCCTGGTTAAAGGCGGCAACAATCTGCAGGCTCATCTAGCGTTTGTAGTTTTGCCACCGCAATGGAATCGGTGTTCACACCCATGCGATCCGATTCCTGCCTGAATTCACAGATCACACTGGGATCTGCGAACCAATCTGGGGGGTGTCATTAACTTTATTTTAAAACCCACAGCGGTTGGCAGAGGGCAGTGAGAACTGCCTGTGGGGGAGATGCGATGGGGAACCCACACTAGAATCTGGCTGGTTTCCGCATCGTAGTAGTGTGAACCCAGAATGTTTTTTTTTTCCAATTCTTTGATTCAGCTGTCCTTTTAATTACTCAAAAACAAAAATACTAGAGCGCTAAAAAACCACCAGCATATGGGGAGTAGATGGTTAATAAGAACAACAGGGAGGGGGAGGGAAGAAGGCAGGACAAAGAATAATAATCAACATGGGAAAAAAATACCATAAAATAAAGTGATGAGTAGTCCTGAATGGAGATCTCCACAGGCACTGAGCAGCTCTCCACAGATGAAGAGGAGATTCTGGATAGACAAAAAAAGAAAAAGAAGAGCGCTCTAAGCGCAGACAGTCATTTATTAATAACAAGGCAAAAGTCGTAACAACTCACTGGACGTTAATGACAGTAGGGCTGTAACACTTCAACGATCATAGGACAATCCTCTGGGGGGTGTCATCCATTCACATGTAGCAGTCTATGGCTGGAGCACCTGAAGAAAGAGCGCGCAGGGCCATTGATGACCCGGCGCATGCTCAGAAACGCGTCGTGCATGCCGTGCATAGCTCACATACCTCACATTCCCTGGTGACGGGACCGTTTCCAGCTACCATCCACACACCGCAGCTGTTGTTCCAGACGCTTGATGGCCGATCGCTGACCGCCGTAGGAGACAGCCGGCTTCCTTCTCTCCTACCACCAGTGATCCAGCCATAGACTGCTACATGTGAATGGATGACACCCCCCAGAGGATTGTCCTATGATCGTTGAAGTGTTACAGCCCTACTGTCATTAACGTCCAGTGAGTTGTTACGACTTTTGCCTTGTTATTAATAAATGACTGTCTGCACTAAGAGCGCTCTTCTTTTTCTTTTTTTTTCTTCTTTTTTTAATTACTCAAGGCTCTTGTTTCTTTGTTTTGTTGTTTTTGATATATGTGTGGGGTGCTAATATCAATAAAAATAAATCATATGAAAAAATAAAAGTCTACAAATATTTAAAAGAATGATTTTATCTCTGCAGATGACTAAAGATTAGAAGCATTTTTATCACATAAAAGAAAATACTTTCTCAAAGGAAAATAAGAAATATGAACGGTTATATTGATGTAACTTACTATAGTGAATTTAGATGCATGAGTTGCATCAAGGAGTGAGCAGTCATTGGGGAGACATAGACAGAATCTTAGGTACAGCAGTGCCCGGTAAGAGATGGAGGGGAATTAGCAAATATTTTGCTGGAGAGTCCAAAGGAAAGTAGTGCTTGCAATGGTGAACAATACGTTTTCTGTGATTGGTTACTTAGGGAAAGTATGCCTATTAGGGAAATAGCCAAGGCCTGTGTTAAGTCATACATGCAGAACCACCAGGACCCAAGTTAACCAGCAAGGGGTAGAAAGTATAAATAAGTGACCAGTAAAAAAGAACTTTGGTCTCCCCCAGACTGGCAAATTGAGGGTGGAGTCTCCAGTCTGCATTAATGATTCTATTTAAAATAGGGAACGCATGATACTATTCACAGGACACCACAGTATCTACTCCCACACTGTAGCTGCATTTTACAAGTATTTTATAAAAATACAGAATGTGGCCGGCCCTGTCTTTTTTAGTGTTCTCTGTATAATGCTGCAGTGAACATTTCATGATAGCAGGAGATTATTGAAGTACCAAAAGCAAGCATGTGGAGGGCAAATTTGTAAAGGAAACCACTGTGCGCCAAGTGTTGTTTTTTTTTTTTTTAGCAGCAGTATAGCTGTGGTTATTTTGTTTTGCTTTTATATATGAGCATTTAAGTCTCCCTTCATCCTTTTTCCTCATTTACTGTCCTCCCTTCAGTGAGCACCCAATGCTGTCTACGTCTATTGTGCTGAAAGCCTTGACTGCTGAGGTGCATATGCTCAGGAAAGACCACTGTCAACATACTCAACCACCCCTTGCCCCCCCAATATAAGAAAAAACACTTACAACCATTAGGTTGGAGAATGGCAAGGCCACGTTTTTTTTTTAACTTCCAACACATAACACGTTAACACGTTTAACCAGTGCCATTTACGTTAACAGTTTTAACCAGTGCCAGTCACAGTTGTACTGTGAGCATGCTTTAACATTAACTGGTCAAATTCCAGGGGGTGGGGGGGGGGGCTGTCCTTACCATAAGTGCTGAACAGACAGACCAATTCCACTTTCAAATCAAGGGCATATCCCATTATAGCAAATTTAAAGTGCTGGCAAGGTAAAAAAATGCAGATAAAGCTGTGACAGACCATCCATAAAGGAGCAGGAGGGTGGGCAGCATCCACGTGTGATCAAAAAGGCCCAGAATTCCCTTGTGCAGAACTTTTGAGCTCAGGCCCCGGCCCAAATCCCTTTTAACCAATCCTCTGCGACCACTTAATCCCTCCTTCCTCCACCCATGTCCTGGCCATGCCCCATCAGTCAAGGCTCTCTTTCCCAAAGGGATCAAGAGGCCTTCATTTTGTATAGTTATCCTCTAAGATGCTGCTGTATATTTGGTAGCCCTGGCAAGCATCATAGACAACCCTCATTTGCTTTTGCTCTGGGAATGCCACATGTACTGCACTGGCTGTACATTACCATTTCTCCAGTATCTCTCAAAGCAATTTCTGTAACTGCTACTGGTTGGCACATTGACTTTCTTGATATTAAAAATATCACTTACCTTAAAATCTTCTACCCATTGAAGAATCAATCTTGCATCACTGCCACAACTGCTTGCAACCTTCTCCAGCTCTTCTACTAATTTATTTAATACAGAACTTGCCATTTCAACACAAAAGGGATCTGTTCCAGTGATATATTCCCTGTAATAACATTGTGTATAAGTTAGACAAATAGTCTGGTGTTCACACTTCATACCATATGCAATACATCTAGAAGACAAATGCTAAGATGATACATAAACAAAATATACAATAATTCAATAGCTACAGAAATACGTAATGCTTATAGTGATATGCTGTACATCTTACAGTAGGCTAGAAAAGTAACATAGCTTAAGCGGAACCTATCAAAGAAACACTTCAGATACATATAGTATAACATGACAGAGTTATGAACACAGAACAGTAGGTTCTGGAATCACAACTATGGCTCTGACACCTTTTGGTAAAGAGAGGTTGCTCTTCAGCAAAGAGACAAAGAATGAGTTAAGGTTACAAATACTGTGGCTGCTGACTTTTAATATTAGGATTTACCTGTCCAGGGTTCCCGCGATGACGGCACCTGAAACCAATTTTTTGATCGGCTCTCAGGTGCTGCTGCCGCCATTCCATGTAAGAGAAACCGGCAGTGAAGCCTTTCCACTTCACAGCCGGCACCCTACTGCACATGCGCGAAGCGCGCTGCATTTTCTAATTGGCCCGGCGGGAGAGGAAGGAGGAGGGGGGGGCGAATTTATGAGGCGGCACTGTCTCCTGCAAGTGGGGAAGGGTACCTGTCAAAAACAGGTACCCGATCCCCCTTCTCTCTGAAAGGTGCCAAATATGGCACCGGACGGGGGGAGGAAGCATATAAGCGGAAGTTCCACTTTTGGGTGGAAGTCCGCTTTAATGTTAGGGTTACAGTGAAGGTTAGTGTTAGAGTTAAAGTGTTACTAAACCCAGGACCCTGCATTCACTATATCTGGTCTCCCACAGAACATGGAAATGCAATTATTTTAGTAAATATAAACTGCTAAATACCTTTTCTCGTCAGCAGTATATAGCAGTCTTGTGACTTCTATCAGTTCCTGGTAAAGCTTGTAGGAGGAGTTTTCATACTGCACTGAGCTGTCCTATGAGGATGCAGGACCCCTGACCCTCTGTCTGGACAGTGCTGATTGGGCCTGTGCTGATCACATGCACTCTCCCAAGAAAAAAAGAAACTCTCTAGCTATATACAGCAAACTGAGCATGTGCAGCCTGACTCCAAAGGCTCTGTCTTATCCAGACATGTTCTGGAGTCAGTGGAAGAAGAGGAGGATCAGAGAAGACAGGATCAAGCAGCCTTTTTACACAATGCAAAGGTTTAATCACTTAGGTTCCACAGTGAGTATGACAAGCATGCTTTACTGCATAAACACACTGATTTTTACAGTTGTGGGTTTAGTAACACTTTAAAGGGTGGGTTATTGTGAGCAATAGATTAGAGATTAGAGAGTTAGTGCCATAAATAAAGAGTGGTTAGTATTAGAGAAACAGTGAGGGTCACTGGTAAGGTTACAATAGAGGTAGTGTTAGGGTTAAAGTGAGGGTTACAGGGAGGGTTCATTTTAGGGTAATAGTAGTGGCAGTGAGAATTAGTGATACGGTTACAAGTAGAACTAAGCTGGCCATAAACTATACAATTATATGTTTTAATTTCCTTTAGATTTACCTTCAATTATGTAGTGCAAGGACCTGCCTGACTGCATTCAAATTGAAATAGTCTGGGTTTGACCTCAAATTATATGGTTTTGGTAAATCTAAAGGAACATTGTACAGGTAAATTGTATAATGTATGGCCAGCCTTTTACAGGAAGGGTTAGTGTTAGGTTACAATAAGGGTTAGTGTCAGAACTACAGGGAGGGATGGCATTGGGGTTACATTGAGGAATAGTGTTAGGTTATGGGGAAAATTGTATAATGTATGGCCAGCTTTTGTGTTAGGGTTAAAGGAAGGGTTAGTGTTAGGTTACAGTAAGGGTTAGTGTCAGAACTACAGGGAGGGTTGGCATTGGGGTTACATGGAGGAATAGTGTTAGTTTATGGGAAAATTGTATAATATATGGCCAGCTTTCGTGTTAGGGTTACAGGAAGGGTTAGTGTTAGGTTAAAGTAAGGGTTAGTGTCAGAACTACAAGAAGGGTTTGCATTGGGGTTACATGGAAGAATAGTGTTAAGTTATAGGAAAATTATATAATGTATGGTTAGTCTTCATGTTAGGGTTACAGGAAGAATTAGTGTTAGGTTACAGTAAGGGTTAGTGTCAGAACTACAGGGAGGGTTGGCGTTGGGGCTACATGGAGGAATAGTGCTAGGTTACGGGAAAATTGTATAATGTATGGCCAGCTTTTGTGTTAGGGTTACAGTAAGGGTTAGTGTCACAACTACAGGGAGGGTTGGCGTTACATGAAGGAATAGCGTTAGGTTACGGGAAAGAGTAAGTGTTAGAGTTACAGGGAGAGCTTGGGTATGGAAGTCTAGAGAGATGCATTGTTCTATGTGATGGAAGCTCTGAATTGAAAATTACCAGCACAGATTTCCAAGCACTTAACACTAAAATATTAATATAAACAGTAAATTTGCATTAAGTGGAAAAATGACACAGTTGTAATTTGATGATAAGATTATTTAGAACTTTTTGGAGTAATCTTGTTCACTACACAAATGCAGCAAGGAATTGTTCATGTACATATATGGTACAATTCTCCTCTTTCATATTTTTGAAAAAAAAAAAAAAAAAAAAAAAGAGCTATAAACAGGAGATTGACAACATGCAGAATAGCATCTGAAAAGAGAAGAATGAATAACTGGTGGACAGCTAAGAAAGTTATAGCTGCAGGCCTTCACTACCAGAAAAATGTTTAATGAAATTCTTTAATCTAGCTAAACGAATTATTCAAAACAGGAAAAAGCTACTCCCCTTAACAAAACATCTTGGGAACACAACAAACTATTGTAAATAGGGATATTCCACAAAACTACTTATCTCCAGACAAGGCAAAATGTTTGCTATTTTCGGCTTGGGAGCAGATCTCAAACATCTTAAAAAATGAAAAATTCTGCCAGCAGATGCTCAAATCCAACAAAAGAAATCCCCCATGGGACTTGATCCAACCATGACTTAACATACTTTGACTCAGTACAGTGGGAATCATTTCTTTGCCTACATCTTCAGCACCATTAGAACGAGCTGAAGTTCTGCTTTACCTAATTACTAAGACAGGACATTCTCCCTACTTCCTACCATTCGTGAAATGAAAAGATAACTTTTTTTGAGCAGGCTCACTGGAGAGAGTCACATACGTGTTTACTTTCCTATATTCTGCCACATTATTATTGCTCTCACCCAAAGGTGTATTGAACATATGCTGGCCAATTTTTCTGATATTCTGAGATTTTCTTCAGGTTAATTTGAACTGTTTATTATTATTTTTATACAGCCTCATTCACATTGGGCATTTAGTCCCAGGGCATGGGGCAGCCTGCCAAACTTTATGAGAGGCTGACAGCTGCTGCAGCTGGTTGGGGCTGGACAGCCTATCTAGTACCATTTACGTTCAGTGCAGTATGCAAACAGAGACGAATGCCTTGAATCCAAGAAGTTTGCATTTTGCCAGCAGCAGAAATGGACGGGGGAATTGTGCCCGCTGGCCATGGCTAAACACCTCATGCACCAGGGCTAAAAGTGTGCATAGGGCCTTAGCTAGTCTAAAGCCCAGTACACACTATCAGAAAATCAGGCGAATGATCGTCCAGTTTTCCTCAATGTTTCACAGGAGGTCAAAATCGAGGATAGTACAGATTGTACGAAAATTCTCAAAGGCTTTTCTTGTTTGACTTATTGTTGTTTGTTGTTTCTGATCATGCGCGGTCTTTCCTGCCCAATTTTTCTCATACGAAAACCGTGTTTGTCCCTTTGGAAATTTTCATTTGGAAAGTCTGAATCAGATGTCGAAAATTGTGTACACACTATACAAAAATGGAAGGATCATTCCTCAAAGGGAATTTTCCTTCCAATTTTGTTCAGTGTGTACCCCACTTAACCTCTACAACAGAAAGATCTGTGATTGGATTGGAACACATGCTAGCTGAAAACCATCACACAATCTGCACCCCTCCCATGTCAATATCTAATTCCTACTCTGAAAATATTTTTTAATCATATACTTATGCAACTACACTGCAGTCCTACCCCCTATACATGACAATTACATGTATCTCTATAAACATCAACAGCCCTATTTGCCCTTATAAGAGACCAGTTTAAAGGCTTGTACACCCTACTAGTTTTTTTGGGTTGAACGAAAAAAACCTGACAGTTCAGGTTGGAGGAGTTGCACTAACAATCTAATGTTAATACAGTGATCTCCCCTGCTGTTCTATTATGTTCTGACAGGGGGACGGCCCCCCTGCCAGAACGCTCCATCAGCACTCTCAGCCATTGGCTGAGAGTGCTGACTGAAAGCCAGTCGGAAGTCTTTTTCGGTCATGACCCTTCCACAGAAGCTAGCTTCTGTCTGACCTGCTGCCATACACGTGGACCGAATGTTGATGCCGCCCGGCATTTGGCCCATGTGTACTAAGCTTAACTGAGGGAGGCCACCAGAGTGAAAAACTTCCTCAACACTTTTCTGCATAAACAAGATCTGTATGCTATTTGGAATTGGAATTGGAATTTTTGTTGAGTTGGGGGGCACAATGAAACTCTAAAGAGTGTCACAGACTCCTTATGGTACTTATAAATCTTTGAATTCCCCTGACTGTGTTCAATATACAAGATATTATTTATGCTTCTTCCTAAGTTTACATAATAAATTCTGTATGTTGAAGTTTTAAAATCATTATTATAACTATCTTTTTGCCAAAGTGTATTTGGCGTAATTGATTGATGTTATTGACCCAAAGTTCTGAACCTCTGACAAAATGGAACTTATATGTAACAAAATGTGCTTTGCGAATGTCTCATCATTCACTCAAAAGTAATGAAAAAACCTATATTACCTGTACAGTCAGGTCCATAAATATTGGGACATTGACAAAACAAACCCATCAGAGAGATAGCAAACACATTAGGGGTGGCCAAATCAACTGTTTGGAACATCCTTAAAAAGAAAGAATGCATCCGTGAGTTTAGCAACACCAAAAGACCCGGTAGACCATGGAAAACAACTGTAGTGGATGACCGAAGAATTCTTTCCCTGGTGAAGAAAACACCCTTCACAACAGTTGGCCAGATCAAGAACACTCTCCAGGAGGTAGGTGTATGTGTGTCAAAGTCAACAACAAGAGAAGACTTCACCAGAGTGAATACAGGGGGTTCACCACAAGATGTAAACCATTGGTGAGCCTCAAAAACAGGAAGGCCAGATTAGATTTTGCCAAACAACATCTAAAAAAGCCTTCACAGTTCTGGAACAACATCCTATGGACAGATGAGACCAAGACCAACTTGTACCAGAGTGATGGGAAGAGAAGAGTATGGAGAAGGAAAAGAACTGCTCATGATCCAAATCATACCACCTCATCAGTGAAGCATGGTGGTGGTAGTGTCATGGCGTGGGCATGTGTGGCTGCCAATGGAACTAGTTCTCTTGTATTTATTGATGATGTGACTGCTGACAAAAGCAGCAGGATGAATTCTGAAGTGTTTTGGGCAATATTATCTGCTCATATTCAGCAAAATGCTTCAGAACTCATTGGAAGGCGCTCAACAGTGCAGATGGACAATGACCTGAAGCATACTGCGAAAGTAACCAAAGAGTTTTTTAAGGGAAAGAAGTGGAATGTTATGCAATGGCCAAGTCAATCACCTGACCTGAATCCGATTGAGCAAGCATTTCACTTGCTGAAGACAAAACTGAAGGCAAAATGCCCCAAGAACAAGCAGAAACTGAAGACAGTTGCAGGAGAGGCCTGGCAGTGCATCACCAGGGATGAAACCCAGCATCTGGTGATGTCTATGCATTCCAGACTTCAGGCTGTACATGACTGCAAAGGATTTGCAACCAAGTATTAAAAAGTGAAAGTTTGATTTATGATTGTTATTCTGTCCCATTACTTTTGGTCCCTTAAAAAGTGGGAGGCACATATACAAACTGTTGTAATTCCTACACCGTTCACCTGATTTGGATGTAAATACCCTCAAATTAAAGCTGAAAGTCTGCAGTTAAAGCACAACATGTGTGTTTCATTTCAAATCCATTGTGGTGGTGTATAGAGCCAAAAAGATTAGAAATGTGTCAATGTCCCAATATTTATGGACCTGACTGTATATATTACCTGAATAATATCTATATATTAACTATACCTGTTTGTAAAATGTGTGTAATGTTAGTTTCTATTTGTTGCCTTCTGACAGGTGAATGAATCATTCTCTTATCCTTTGATCCTAAGAAAAAACAGCCATTAACCCTTTACGTACTGATGTATGTTTTTCAAATCGAAGGGGCCTTTATTTACCCAGATAAATGCCAAACAATTGTGGCAAAAAATTAGATGACCTTGAGCTGTCTACTTTCCCCAAAAAAAAGAAAAAAACTGATTGCATTTTGTTTTTTTTATACTATTCTGGCATTTTTTATTTTAACAGAAAGTAAGGGAAACAGGAGTTTTTTTTCAAATTTTTTGGTCTTTTTCCCTTTTTACAGAACAAAAAACAAAATCATCATTAATGGTTACTAATTTCTGCCAAAAGAAATATCTATCTGTCTGAAATAAATTTATATAATTTTTTTTTTAGGTGCATGACAGCGTAATCGTCAAACTATCGCAGTGCTGAAAACTGAAAAACGGTCTGATAATGAAGGGTATTACAGGCTGGTATTCAAGTGGTTAAGAACATAGCAACAGCATTGAGTAAAATAAAGTACTATATGCAGAACATGTGTAAAGTAATGAATATATAGCTACAGTATTACTAAAATGGAAAAACAACACTGAAGTGCTTTACAGATTTTTCATAAATAGGTAAAATACTCATTATGAAACCTGTGGTGTGCCACAATTGAGCATGAAGTAACACATATAATAAGAACCAATCTTGATTAATATATATATATATATATATATATATATATATATATATATATATATATATATATCTGTATAAATATAAATGTTTTATCAGCTACCTGCCTAAGTCACAATCATTTTCTTATGTTTTTTTTTTTTAAACTTGTTTACTTCATAGCATGCATACATATGAGCATTTGAGGCCTCGTGGAAGTGGGCCTTCTTCCGTGGGGCTTATATGCATACCTGTGTTTCTGCTGAAAGAATGGATAAGTATTGAGAAGAAGGGATGGGCTTTATGTTCGAGTCGAACACACAAACGGGGTGCTTGGCGTGCAGTTCGCCCGCCGATGAGCGCCCCATAATGCGCTGCGATGGTGCAGTGAATACATTACTGATGATTGGCCAAAGCATGCACATGACCTTTAAGCTTTGGCCAATCACAGCACAGTGTCCTGTCAGAGCCATGATTGGCCAAAGGCAGGATGCCTTTATCCAATCATGGCTCAGGGGCTAAGTCCACGCCCCACACTATATAAGGCTGCTGCTTACACGGCAGCTGTGTTTAGTGTATGATTAGGCAGGTAGTTAGTGGATAGTGAGTTGAGTTAGTTTAGTGCAGTCAGTGTAGTTAACAGGCATACCCCACTTTTATAATGTACAGTACATGTTGTAGTACTGTTTCCCCTCTCAGAGCTCCCCAAGTTTTGTGTTCCTGTCACTTATAGTTCGTGAGCAGTGCCATGCCAAACAGACCGGGATTTCCCATATATGCCAATGTTAAAGCTGGGTTCCACTCATTTTTGTGTTTATTAAAAGTCAGTAGCTACAAAAAGTGTAGCTGCTGACTTTTAATAAACACACACTAACCTGTCCCACGATCCAGCAATGCGGCCTCCCAAAGCCTCGATCCTTCCCCTCTCCTCTCGGAGGCGCTGGCATCTCTAGTGTGAGCACTCGGCTGTGACAGCTTGCGGCTTCACAGCCGGGTGCACACTGCACATGCGCGAGTAGCGATGCGCATTGTGAATTGCTGGGAAATCTTCTGGGATCTGTGACGTGTCCCAGAAAATTGCAGGGGGGGGGGGGAGGAGAACTCTAGGGGGCCCGAGCGGAAGAGGGAGAAGGTACCTGTCAAATCTAGGTACCCTCTCCACCCCCCAAAAAAATGACATGCCATATGTGGCATGTCAGAAGATCAGCAGTATTTAAAGCGGAAGTTCTACTTTTGGGTGGAACTCCGCTTTAAAGACAGGGAGCAGTGCCATGTCAAGCAGACCGAAATTTCCCTTACACGCCAATGTTAAAGACAGGGTGCAGTGCCCTGTCAAGCTGAAGGTGATTTCCCATAGACGCCAATGAGCACTGAAAGCTGAAAATTGTTCTAGGCAGGAAGGGGATGAAAGTGCCCTGTATTTAAGTGGTTAAGGGGAACCCTATGACAGATTATAAAAAAAATGCATGGGGTCCCCCCAAAATCCATACCAGGCAGTTTGGGTCTGGTATAGATTTTAAGGGGAATTCCTAGTCAAAAGTGAAAAAAAAGGCATGGGGTCCCCCCAAAATCCATACAAGACCCTTATCTGAGCAAGCAGCTTGGCTGGCCAGGATGGGGGGAGACCAGCGAGCACCCCCCCTCTCCTTAACCATACCAGGCCACTTGCCCTCAACAAGGGGAGGGTACTTTGAGGTGTCCCCCAAAGCACCTTGTCCCCATGTTGATGGGGACAAGGCCCTCTTCCGGACAACCCTGGGCTGTGGTTATCGAGGTCTGTGGGTGTGGGTGCTTATTGGAATCTACAAGCCCCCTTTAACAAGGGAGCCCCCAGATCCTGCTCCCCCATGTGAATGGATATCGAGTACATCAGGTACAGACCTGTTGAGGTGGATCCCGAATTCCATAGACCCCTGCTATGACTCACGACCAGAGGCCCTGTGCCCAATGCTGCAATCGGTGTACAAACATTTTGTTCACGAATGGTAGGCCCCCCAGACAAGGTGATACAAAAACAAAAAAAAACGTGATCACTGTGACTAGCTATCAAGGTGATCACATGATTGGGAGCCATTTGTTAGCACAGGTCCAGGAGCTGTTACAGTCTCCATTCATCCAATGAGTCTCAATACTTCTCAATAGTGATGGGCCGAACACCCCCCTGTTCAGTTCGAACCAGAACATGTCGAACAGGGAAAAAGTTCTAGTGACGTCAGACGGGGTGGTGCCACTGGGTGATGTAACCGGGTGTCGCCGCCCCTTTCCTATATAAGAGCTGTCATGGCTCAAGTGGCTTATTAGCCAGGAGGCGTGTGAAGAGGAGGGAGCGTCTTTTTTTTTCTTCTATTTTTCGGGTGCGGCGGGCGACGTGATTGACGAAGGATTTACATCAGGGGGCACTATTTTTTAGTAAAGGACTTGTCAAAAACTGGCTTTTGTGTTTATTTTTTTGTACACTTTTTTGGTGAATGGGTAGGGGTACGAAGTACCCTGATATTTATTCACATGGGGGAAGCCAGGATCTGGGGGCCCCTTTGTTAAAGGGGGCTTCCAGATTCCGATAAGCCCCCCACCCACAGACCCTAACAACCACAGCCCAGGGTTGTCCAGAAGAGGCCCTTGTTCCCATCAACATGGGGACAAGGTGCTTTAGGGGGCACCCCAAAGCACCCTTCCCGTGTTGAGGGCAAGCGGCCTTATATGGTTCAGGAGGGGGGTGCTCGCTCATGCCCCTCCCCCATCCTGGCCAGCCAGGCTGCTTGCTTGGATAAGGGTCTGGTATGGATTTTGGGGGGGACCCCACGCCGTTTGTTTTTCCCAATTTTGGCGTGGGGTACCCCTTAAAATCCGTACCCATTCCGAAGGGCCTGGTATGGACTGGGGGAGGGGGGCCCACGCCGTTTTTTTCCTTTTTTTTAATCTGTATTGCAGAGAGCCAATAAAAAAACTGTGGTGTCTGGAGAAGAGATAGAGACTAGAGGAGTAACCTGCTTTTGGACTTCAGGAGGATTTAGCTGAAACATCCCACTTCTTCCTAGAAGCATCCCCAGGAAAAGACAGAGCCTCTGGAATAGTGTTGATGTCGGAACTGGTCTCAACACAAGCACTCCAGAGGGCTCAAGGATTGTACCTTGGATGCAAGTGGAGTTACGAGTATAATAATACAAAAGTTTACAGGCTCCAGCTGTATCTGGCATTGTAGCAGACTGACAACTCTCAGGGCTCGGACTAAATGGAACAATGCTGTGTTGCAATGATCTCCAAACAGCGGCCCTTTGCTTGCCTATATCTGGCACTTTGGGCGCTATTCCATACACTGACTCCAGCAATGGGACATCATTTCTCCCAGCAACACCAACGATGGGGCAATATTTTTCCCACTGACTTTAATGATGGGGTACTATTCCTCCCAATGACACCAAAGATGGGGCACAATTCCTCCCAATGACACCAACAATGGGGCACTATTTCTCCCATAATACCAAAGATGAGGCCTTGTTTTTTTCCACTGATGCCAAAACATTTTCTACTCCCACTTGCCTGAGTCAAGCCCCCTGAAAGTCGGAAAGGACAGTAATCTAACCCTTTGTTTAGAAAAGTTGGAGATCCCTGCTGGGTAGTAGTTATATCCTTAATGGCTTTTAATTAAGGATGTTAACCACTCTACTACCGCTCACAGTAATACTACTGCGGCAGAGTGGCTCGTTCCCGTCCAGCCACGTAGTATTAACGTGACTGGACTCCTCCCCTTCCGGAGGCTCGCTCCCGCTGTTTTCATTCACAGCGGGAGTCGGGCCAGGGGAGGAGCAGCGGCTGCTCTTACCCGATCGTCGGGGATCGAGTCTGGAGATCCGCCCGCTGTGTGTAAACACAGCGGGCGGATCTCCATAGTGACAGGGAGTGACAGATCGGACTGTTCAGCATAGCTGGACATCCGATCTGTCCATGAATCACATAGTCACCTCCCCCCCTACACGTCAGTAAGCACCAGGCATACATTAACCCCTCCCTCTCCAATAAAATTAACCCCTTCCCTGCCAGTGTCATTTTTACAGTAACAGTGCATATATATAGCACTGATTACTGCAGTAATGTCACTGGTACCCCCAAAAGTGTCAAAAATGTCAGTCAGGGTCCGGTCTGTCCGCCGCAATGTCGCAGTCCCGCAAAAAAAATCGCAGATCGCCGCCATTACGCGTTAAAAAAAAAACACCAAAAATGACAGAAATCTTTCCCTTTGTTAGTAAACGCAATAACTTTTGCGCAAACCAATCAAAATACGCTTATTGCGATTTTTTTTACCAAACATATGTAGCATAAAACAAATTGGCCAAAAACTTTTAAAAAAATTGGTTTTTACATCTTTTTTGGGGGGAATTTCATATAAAAAAATGTGAAAAATATTGTTATTTTTTCAAAATAAACGCTCTTTTTTTGTTTATAGCGCAAAAAGTAAAAATCGCACAGGTGATCAAATACCACCAAAAGAAAGCTCTGTTTGTGGGAAAAAAAGGACGTAAATTTCGTTTGGGTACGGCGTCGCACGACCGCGCAATTGTCAGTTGAAGTCGCACAGCGCCGAATCGCAAAAAGTGGCCTGGACGGAAGACAGCAAAATCCTCCGGTTGTAAAGTGGTTAAGCATGGTCTTTTCTGTGTATAGATTATCTACATCCTTAGGCCGGCCATAGACAGTTCAAAGCTCGATTCGAACTGAGTGTGGGCAGGCTGAATGAACCAAGTTGATCAATCGATTAACTTGGGTACAAACAGCCTGCCGGATTGACTTGCAATTATCTCTAGCAGCTGTTATAGCCACTAGCAATAAACACTGTCATCTCCTGGGCGCTGGCAGGGATGGCTTCCCTGCTCATACTGCCTCCTACCAGGAGCAGACAATAGCTCAGCAGGTGGGATTCCCCTGTCAGCACTGTCTGTGTTAAGGGAATCATGCAAATTTCTTTCCTGCAACCCGTGGTTACAGGAAAGAAATTTGCACGGTCTATGGCCTGGCCTAATGGCTTTCCATTTCAACAGCTAATTCCAATTCACTAAGAGCACCTATGTATGATAAAGACAGTACTACATTTTTCTGCTGAAAAATTATGTTTTGGGGTAATTTTTGCTAATATTTGCAACTGGGGATTGCAGTAATCCATACATATCAATGAATATTACCGTTCTGTGAAGCCACGCTTGAAAATACCATTGCATTCATGTTGGAACTTTGTATGTTATGAATCCCTGCACCAGCGCCAGAAGCATATATGACAACTGTAGCCCTCTTTAAGAGGGGTTAAGAGAAATGACCCTCCCTAGACAGTGCACTAAACTGGAAGGTAAATAGACTAATAGGGACTAATGGCCTTACATGAAAGTAGAGACAGAAAGTTACTGCCACTTATGTCTGCAGTATATACAGCAGAAGAACTTGCTCACTAGAGCTGCCCCAATGGGCCACCTAAAAAACCAAGGCCAAATTAATTTGGTGTGCATGGATGTGTGTTTGGAGCCTGATTTGAGTAGACAAGGGAACATCTTGTTGTTGACCAACAACTTTATTCAATATGCGCAAGCTTTCTGGACGATGGATCAAAACTCTTCCACTGCAGCCAAAGGCCTAGTAGAAAAAAATGATTTGTCAATTATGGGCTAACAAAGAAAGTTCACTGAGACCAAGGCAGACACTTTGAGTGAAAACGAATTAAAGATTGTTTTACATTTTTGTTGGGGTAAGTCACCTAATTAAAGAATGTATTAAAATTTTGTAGGGGGGAGTCATGTACTACGCAAACCACGTCCAACACTCAAGGACAGCAGAACAAGCGAGGATATTAATGGAGAGTTTAGATTCACAACCTACAACCACAGAATATTGCTCAGAACCCTGAGTCCTCAAAGGAAACAAAAATTGGATGGCCAGAGGTTCTCTCAGCCATACATCATTTGTAGTCAGTTACCAGGAATTCCAGTGCATCTGATTTATCCAGAGGGGAAAACAGGGTCCTTAAATATTTGGCAGGGGAAATACTTGGGGTTGATTTACTAAAGGCAAATAGACTTTGTACTAAAACTGCTCCAGAGTTTAGTAAATAAGCAGAAGCTCTGCTGACTTCCATCATCCAATCATGTGCAAGCAAAAATGCATTTTTTTTTATTTTCCTTGCATGTGATTGGGTATTCTATGTCAAGTGAAAGTTTACCTTCTTTACTAAGCTCTGGAGCAACTGCACTTACAGAGTGCAACTGCACTTTGCAAAGTGCATAATCTATTTGTAAATCAACTCTTCTGCCCACAGAATCACCCTCTCCATGGTGAACTCTGCTGACTTGGTCAAAACTGCCCCAACTAAAAAAAAACGATGGATATAACTGAGAGGATGATCTGAAGACAGAATAGCTTCTGCTGGAAGATTTTGCCTATATTCTTTTTCTAGTAACAACTGAAAAATTTAGACCACCTCCCACTTTCAGTTCAATTGACAATGGTCACCAGGACAAACAGGCTGAATCTCCTCACCAGAGACAGAGACAACAGTGAAAACTTGATAGTGGTTCTAATTCTTTACTTCTCCATCAAAATCTACAATAGCATTTTGCCTTCACATACCATAATATGACTATGACTGAATAGTATAATATGGTTAATGTACAGCATATGTTGGTTAAAATTATAATTTTGGTTTATTCACTGAAGAGTTTAGAAATGGCATGTTTTGGGTTTACTGTTGGTACTTTTTCTGTGTATTTTTTACCAGCCAATATCAAGACATTTTAAAGTACATGAGTGAAACAATGGCATTGACCAAGGAAAGAAAAAAATATGCTATTTTTAATATAAAGTGTACACATTATTCAAATGACTGTTTCAATACATTTTAAATTTTACATTTCACATTTACATTTTACATTTTAAACCTGTTAAATCTGTTAGAATGCAGTATAATCTGCATCTGCATCTGCATCTGCATCTGTGTTTGTAGTATCTTCATAAGTTATGGTGGGATACTCACCAAGGCTGCCTCTCCAACCAGTCACCGAGGTGCTGCCTCACCTTCTGGGGAAAATCTCCATAGATGTTGTTTAAATGCTCTGGAGGCATTTTGGACACATAACTCCAAACAGAAGAGCTTTTGAACATATTTGCAAATATACGTGCTGAAAAAAAAAAAAAAATCTTAATGTTAGTCAAGTACAAAGTCATAATTTAAGATATATGGCTATAATAGGCAGGGCATTATACAAAGGAAAATTTCATAACACAATTATACATACTGTATTTATCACCAGATTGTCTTTACATACACCTTAACTAACCTTTAATTTTCTCAAATAGAGTAAGAAGGGGTTCAATCTTTTGACAGTTACAGTGCTCAAAAAAAAATTGTGAATCTCCCCAGCACGGACACAGACAGCAAAATAACTTGACAAAGCTTCTAACCTTTCCCTAGTCTATCCAAAATTAAAATGAGTTTGTATCTTTACATACACTTTTTCACTAGACAGATAGTTAGTGTATACTACTGCAGCTTACATTATTTTTCAGTGTAAAGTATAACAACTCTTAAAGTGGTTGTAAAGTCTTGGTATTTTATACCCTAACACATTACCTGCGATAAGGTAAAAAAAAAAAAAACCCACTAATTATTCCCACACGGACCTGAGTTCTCTATCAGTCCAGTGCTGTGCCCGGCTACAGGTCTTCTCCCCCCTCTTCCTACTCTCACAGGCTACACTATGAGCAGCAGGAGCCATTGGTCAGTCAAATCCTGTGGGGAATCCTGTAGCCTGCCCACACGGGTGCCCCCATAGCACATGTTTTGCTATGGGGGCATTCATAAGAAGGAGAAGAAGAAGAAGAAGAAGAAGAAGAAGAAGAGGAGAGCACTGCTGGGGACCTGCAAAGAAAAGGTAAGGTAGAGTAGGTAAATAAAACTTTTTTCAAATAGAAAAATGCCTTTAGAGTCACTTTAAAGCGGAGTTCCACCTGTTTTTTTTTTTTGTTTGTTTATTAAAAGTCAGCAGCTATAAAAAGTGTCAACAGAAAAAAATGGCGAAGGTGCCTGGCCCTTTAAAAAAAGATATTATAACCTGCTGCCCCTTTAATTGTTTAAAACAATAAATAGGTATATATCATAGGTAAAAAGGCGCTGGTAATCTTTTGCTGAATGTAGATATTAAGATGTCACGTATTTTATAAATATATAAATATTAGAATTATTAAATAATATGACAATATAAAATTATACGTGTTTATATAAAGTGCAAGATGTGATTCATATATATCAAGGTGCTTACTAGTGCTACAATTATAAGTGTTGACTTATATTAGTGCATATTTTGTTATCCAATTAGTGCAACAAGCAAAAGAAGGTGCTTACAGGTGCATAATCTATTTAAAGTGCAAGTGCTAACCTTGATTTTTATAAAAAAACTTATATATAATAAATGAATCCACAAACGTGCCTGCTAGTGTATCCACCAATAAATTAAATCACATATAATAACAGAAAGTGCTCAAAAATGGTGTCTCTAGAGAAATCCGGGCAATTCGTGCAACCAGATTGTGCTTTTTAAATCTTTGATTTTTTTCTCATTCACAGTGCTCCAGGTGCTGGGGTGTATCACACGTGGCCTCTTACCAGCTTCCAACAGGTCAAAAGGACCCCCAACGCCTATGATCCCTTTAACTGGGTGGATCAGACCTCTCCTCGACTCCTTGAATATCCTGCTCCTATATTACTCGAGATGGACCATATAGTCCCCACATACAAAGATATAGAAGAGAACAGCCTCCAATAGTGAAATATTGTTTTATTCCATTAAAAACATACACTAAAGGGTGACAATTAGCCTCTTACTATTTGTTGTGCCCTCCTGGCACTGGGCAATTCGGCAGTACAAATCGTTTTGGGTATTAGGAAGATATTCTCCGGGGATCTGCAGCACCCTCCTGTATCTCCTTTCCCTCCTTTGTATTGCGGCGGTCGGCAAGCGTCCCAGCCTCTGCTACGAATGCCTATTATTCCTGTTTCCGGGTTAGCAATGACCACAATGCATTTCGCTCTTGTGCGTCATCAGGCGGTCTCACGTATAATTTTATATTGTCATATTATTTAATAATTTTAATATTTATATATTTATAAAATACGTGACATCTTAATATCTACATTCAGCAAAAGATTACCAGCGCCTTTTTATAAAAAGTGTATGAGAGGGGCGTAGCTTCACCAGAGATGGCCGCTTAAGCCTTCACTCCGAGAGACAGGGGAGAGAATCCAGCGACTACACACCCGCTCGCACCCGCATCAGCCCGCTTCCTTCCTCAGCATCTCCCCGCTAATCTCCTGCTCACAATGTCCCGCAAGCAGAAGGACGATCACCGCCGCGCGACTCTGTCAGGCAAGATGGCGCCGCCACGGCCTTCCTTCCCTCACAACCAGCGGACGCTGCAGGGATCTCCACCGAGGTAATGCCGCCCTTATCCTCACCATCTTCCCCGCCCAGACCAGGAGACTATTCCCCTACCTCATCCAGCCCTGCCAAGGCTTGCATGAGACTAAAGATGCAGTCCTCATGTCTCCCCTTCAGCAGCCAGGACTCTAGCCCTCTGTCTGCCCCCCGCTCTGCAGGCATCCATAGCTGACTTCCCCACCACAGGCCAGCCTGTCCTGGACACCACCCTAAAAGATATGCTGATGTCCTTTCAAACTTCTCTATTTCAGAACCTGACCACTTTATTTGGGAAAGTTGCATCTGATGTACAGGGGATGGATCGCAGGCTTCATTCTGTGGAGACACAGATGGCTGACTGTACTGACACCATTAATGACATTATTGATACGTGCGATGAAACCAGGGATGAACAGCACTGGATTAAAGCTAAGCTAGCTGACTTAGAAGACCGATCCAGACGTAACAGCGTCAAACTGCATGGAAGTCCTGAGTCTGTACCCCAAAGTGAACTCCACGCCTATGCCAGCTCCCTCATAGCGGCCATGCTCCCTGATTGCACTGCTATGGACCTTACTACAGACCGCATACACCGATTGCCTAAAGCATACCATCTGGCTGACTCGGTGCCACGGGACACTCTTATGAGAGTACATTTTTACCAGACAAAAGACCACCTACTGGCTGCTTCTCGTCTTCAACGTACACTCCCGGCCCCTTATGAGAGTATACAATTGTTCGCGGATCTCTCTAAGTATACCCTCCAAGTGCGGAGACAGCTTAACTCCATCACCAAAGCCTTGATGAAAAATAACATACCCTATAAATGGAGACATCCGGCGACTATTCTAGTCACCAAAAACGGAATCCCACATACCATCTCCTCTATGCAAAATGGCATGCAACTGCTCCATTCCTGGGGTATCATACCCACTCCGCCGTGGGAGGAACCCATGCAAACCATGACTTCCTAATGGAAGTTCTCGTCAGCGCCCATAATTATCTCGTGTAGCGGTTTCCAGCGCTCACCAGCTCTCTTCCTTGTCACCAACTCAGAGCTCTTTTGAAAACTTTTCCCCCCGTTTCACTGGTAGTTCACCGAGGTTGTGCTTCCTACCAGTGCCTTACACCACCCGCCTTCCAGGCGCTATCACAAGCGCACCTTTTCTAACGCATAGTCTCTGTTAATTTTTTGTTGCTACTGTTTTTTTTTTTTTTTTCTTGTGTTGTATTCACAGTTACTGGTCCACGCTCATATTGTTTCCAGCTCTTCGGTCGACGACCAGGCTCTACTTGATCCACAGGACTCGGTCACCCACTTAACTCATCAGTGTCAACCCGTCCAAGTGTGAGTACTTCCAATTCTCTCCCTACCTATACACCTCCACACCATGCCACTCACGATCCTGTCTATTAACGCATGGAGACTAAACCACCCAGCTAAGCGGAAATCATTGTTGTCAACTGCCACCGCTCACCACAGTGACATTCTATGTGTACAAGAGACTCACTTCTCTCAAACGCCATTGCAGTACTGGCGTCATAAAAATTTTCCCCACGTTTTTCACTCTTGCTTCAATGCCAAAAAAAGGGGTGTGATGATTGCTGTCAGAGACTCTGTATCTTTCCAACAACACCACTTGACCACAGATGTGAATGGCTGCTATCTTATCCTTGTATGTTCTATAAACAATGTACAATATACAATCCTCAATGTATATGCACCCAACCAACGACAGATTCCTTTTCTCTCCACGGCTCTCAAAGCCACTGCCAAGGTCCAAAAGGGAAACTTAATTGTCTGCGGAGATTTTAACACGGTTCCTGATGTGATGCTATTGCCCCTCTCAAGCGCCACAACTCTCAGCTGAAAAAAAACGACTCCATTCCCATGACCTCCACGATGCGTGGCGATGTCAGCATGCCGAAGAGCGTGATTACACGTACTTTTCCCCATCCCACAATACTTATTCCAGGATTGACCTCTTCCTACTGGATAAGTGGTTGTTGCAAAATGTTTTAGCTTCTGAGATCCACACGATAGCCTGGTCGGACCATGCCCCACTGACACTCACCCTGTCAGACAAATCGACCCAACAATCCCATTTCATTTGGCGTACCAATAACTTTCTACTCCAACAACCCCATGTTGTCAATCATATCTCTAACCAACTTAACCAATTCTTTGCCCACAATCAACACTCTGTATGCGACCCGGCTGTGGTGTGGAATGCTCACAAGGCGTTTGTTAGAGGACTGCTTATCCAGGTGGGCTCTAGGGAAAAGAAAAAGAGATCCGCCCGTGTGGACTCTCTTCTTACTTCTATAGCTGAACTGGACGAGCTGAATAAGCGGCACCCTGATCACACCCACAAACTGCGCCTTACCGCTATGAGACAAGAATTGAGGTCTTTGTTACTGGTGGACTTTGAACGCTTTCACCGCAGGTGCAAGGTGGCTTCCTACTCCACCTCCAATAAAGCGGGGAAGAGAATGGCACAAAAAATTAGAGGGCAACGGGTAAAGACCAGAATCGAATATATTCACAACCCCACATCCTCCAAAAAGGAATATAACCCACAAGACATAGTTAACGCGTTTAGTCTCTACTACGAGGCCCTGTATAATATTAACCGAGATCCGGAAACGCACCAACCCTCTAAGGAGGAGGTTGATGAGTTTTTGGCCGCAGTCTCACTCCCTACCCTCTCCACGGAACACTTGGCACTCCTGAATGCCCCGTTCACGACACAAGACATCACAGCAGTCATCTCAGCCCTTCCATCCAACAAATCACCTGGTCCTAAAGGTCTGTCGGGCGAATACTTCAAACACTTCCATTCCATCCTTTCACCCCATTTTGCTACCAGTCTTTATCCAAGCTGCCTCCTCTTCTAGGTTCCCACCTGAAATGCTCCAAGCCTTGGTCATCACCCTTCCAAAACCAGGGAAGGCCCCTACTTCCCCTCAAAATTTTAGGCCAATATCCCTACTAAAAATGGATGCCAAAATCCACGCTAAATTGCTTGCTAACAGGATCCAGGCAGTCCTCCCCTCCATTGTCCACCTAGACCAGACGGGATTTACACCTTTCCACCAAGCATCGGATGCTACCAGACGACTGCTTAATATTATCTACCAAGCTGCAACCTCTCAAACGCCTTCTTTGCTTCTCTCTTTGGATGCAGAGAAGGCGTTCGACAGGATCCATTGGGACTACCTCAGAGCTGTACTGATTAAATTCGAATTCTAAGGTACTATTCTGTCAGCGGTTCTTGCACTGTATTCCACCCCCTCGGCGAGAGTTTACACTTCCAACATGTTATCCAGACCCTTCGACATCACGAATGGCACCCGTCAGGGCTGCCCCTTGTCCCCCCTGATTTCTAATCTTCTAATGGAACCATTAGCGGCCCATATCCGCTCTAATCCCCTTATTTCGGGGTTCCAGTTTGGCTCGGTTACTCACAAGATAAGCCTATTTGTGGACGACGTAATAGTGATGCTTACTAACCCTACAACGGCCCTACCTGAAACATATCGAATCCTACAATGGTTTAGCGAAGTATCGTACTACAAAGTCAACGTGACCAAATCCACCATCCTTGATCTACATCTTGACCTAACGACTAAATGCATCCTCCAACAAAAATTCCCATTCTCATGGGCAGACCACTCCATTCCATACCTCGGTATCTATTTGACCAAGTCGGTAAAATCACTTTTCAAGACAAACTATGCCCCCCTTCCTCTCTAAAATGCAATCCGAACTCCAACTACTCCAACACCACGAATTCTCCTGGTCAGGTAGACTCGCAGCATCTAAAATGATGATTCTTCCCCAGCTTTTGTATTTATTCCACACACTACCTATCCCCATCCCCAACTCGTATTTCACCTCCCTACAATCCATTCTGAGAGCATATATGTGGCAACAAAAGAAACCACATTGCGCACACTCGATTCTGATCAAGCACCGACTAGCGGGAGGAACGGGTTATGTTGATTTTCGAGACTACTACCTTGCTACACTGACGACTCAACTTAAGGACTGGTTCCGATCCACACCCGCCACTAGCTGGGGTCAGATTGAATCTACCCAGGTACCCAAATTATCCTTGCGAACTTGGTTACTTAGCGCCCCTTATAGTCCCAAAATTTCGTCATTCTTCTCTCCCCCTATGGTAGCTTCACTTGCGGCATGGTGTAAACTCCTGCCCCTAACCAATACCTCCTCTAATGTAACCCCAACGCCTATTTTGTTAGAAACAATCACCCTGTTGATCCCTGACATTTCTCTCACAGACTGGACGTCGCATGGCATTCTGACGCTACAGCATCTCTTTCAGGACAAGGTCCTGAGACCCTTTCCATCCCTACAGCAAGACTACGGTCTCTCTCCCTCAGCGCTCTTTACCTATCTCAGAATCAAACATCTCCTTTCTACTTTTCCCTCTCCGGTGTATGGCCTTCCATCCCGCATATGGAACTTCTTAAATACTCCTACCACCTCCTCAAAAGGCATTTCGCTGATATACTCGTCCCTGCAAGACAAGTCCACACTCACCAAATCTCGCCCTCTCCTCCAATGGGAGGCGGACATACAACACTCTTACACACCAGGCCAATGGCAGACGGCACTCCGCCATGCCTACAAACACACCAAGTGCTCAGCGCTTTGGGAGCAAACAATCAAGATTACCCTCCGTTGGCACTTAACACCCTGCAAACTGGCTACGTTTTACAAATCCTCCTCTCCACTTTGCTGGAGACACTGCAGACACATAGGTGACATATTCCATATCCTTTGGGACTGCCCACTTCTACGCCGATACTGGCACGATGTATTTGACAAACTAGTGGAAATCACAAAATTTACTGTATCGCCCTCCCCAGCCCTTGCCCTGTTAAACCTCACAATAGAGAAGTACCCTCCCGCCTCCAAACATGTCATCATACACGTGCTCTTGGCGGCCAGGTTGACTATCACCAGAAATTGGAAAGTTGTGCATTCCCCTTCTGTACAAGATGTCTTGGACCTGGTTCACACTCACAGTTCGTATGAATTGATGTTTGCCTCCAGTAGAGGGAACTACCAAGAGTCCCTCTCCTTGTGGCAACCATGACTAGGATGGTACCGTTCACATACTAAGCCTGCTCTTCCTTGAAATACGTATAGCCCTAGTGGATTGGCTATTGACACGTCCTATTCTCCATATGATGAACCCATGTTTTTGTTGCAATATCGCTTGTTACAGTTTAATGCTACTTGTACCTGTAGTTGGAACAATGTGTATGCTATGTTCGATTTATCCTTTTCCTTTGTTGTATTGTAAAATTTCAATAAAAACCATTGAAAGTAAAAAGTGTATGAGTCCTTTCACATGGGCATTCCGTAAGTCCATTTTTCCTCCCTCCATTTGCGGATGAAAAATGGACATAATGTATGTCTATGGGCTAGCGGACGTTAGCGGATGACCATCCGCTGACATACGTTTTTCGTCCGTTCCGTTCAGTTCCGTTTTTTGAGACGGAAGAGAACCCTATTTTTCTTCCGTTTAAAAAACGTAATGGACGAAAAGCGGATGGTCATCCGCTAACGTCCGCTGGTCCATAGACATACATTATGTCCGTTTTTCATCCGCAAACGGATGGAGGAGAAATGGACATACGGAACGGACCCTAAAAAGTGACATCCGTGTCCGTTTAAAAAAAAAAAGTGACTGAACGGACGAAAAAAACCGAACGCCCGTGTGAAAGGACCCTAACTGCTGACTTTTAATAACACATACTCACCTGTCCCACGGTTCAGAGATGCGACCGGCAGGAGCTTCAGTTCTCTCCCTCTTCTCCCCACAGCGCTGGCATCTCTAGGCACCCAGCTGTGACAGCTTGCGACTTCACAGCTTGGTGTGTACTGTGCATGCACGGGTCGCGCAGCATGTCCTGAATGGACGGGCAATCTTTTGCGAGCTGTGACGTGTCTCAGAATATTGCAGGGAGGGAGGGGGAGAGGAGAACTTCAACTCGAGCCGTCTACAGGGTCCAAGCAGAAGTGGGACCCTGTAGACGTCTCGACATAGTAACCAATCAGCTTCTAGTTTGTATTGTCAAAGCCTAACTGAACAAGCTGAAGTTAGATGTTAGATGCTCATTGATTACTATGAACAGTGGCACCAGATTCTGTGTCCACCACCATTAGTAAATCTCCCTCTGAGTGTTAATTATGTACCTGCCTATATTAGATCCTCAGTCTATGTCCACCTGACTTTTCTAATGCTTCAAATGACTTGCCCTATATTTTATAGTTTCATTAAAGTGGTTTTAAACCCAAAAGCAAATATATGTTACAATGCAGCTTACCAATGCTTAAATGTGATGGCTTCATTAGTTTTTTAGGATCTCTTTCATTTATTTGCATCTGGTCATATGGCCAAGTCTGATGTTTTCCAACAGAACAGGCTGTTCTGCAGAAGCAGCAGTTACAGGATTGAGACAATCCATTTACTACTGACAGGGGTGCTCACAGTGGTCAGCTTTTATTTATTCATGTAAAATCTTTATCACAAAAAGAGAAACAAACACATGTGCATCTAACACTATCCCCCGCTCCCCTCCCCCCCCCCCCCCCCTCAGGGTGATAATACTACTGTCCAAACATGCTCCTGTGTTCCTTTCTCCAGGGCTGTGGCACTCTAACACAGGGGGTGTGTAATTGTTCAAATCAACAGGTGAAAACAGAGGGGAAAAGCCTATAAAAAGAAAACAAATGCAGCCATTATATCTAATGACTGGTAAGCTAAAATATATTACATTCTTGGTTCTGAGTTTATACCACTTTGAGCATCTTCTTTTAATGTGGTTTATCCTTTTTCTGTTCTGTCACTGCTGCTATTTGATGGTTTAGCAGTGGACATTGCAAAATAAAAGGTCTCCTTTGTTGTCTAGGTGTTTCCTTGTTTCTTTTGTGCACTTGCACTGTTCTTGATCGAGGGAATTCCTTCAGAGGAAAACTTCCCTCCCTGTCCCCCAGTCTTTAGCAGCTTCACACTTTAGGTTTCCCATGTTTTGGGAATTTCCCTTAGATAAAATTACTGTCATAAATTCCAAGCTATTAACATTAATTTGAAGCACATGTGCAGGTTTTTATCCTAATGCATTCTATACATTAAGATAAAAAGCCCCCCCCCCCCCACCCTCACCTCTTGCCCCCCTAAACATCACTGTATCTTTTGAAAAACTATTTAAGAGTATAATTGCTGCTAATTGACTGCAAGTGGGTGCAGCAGCATGATAAAAAAAGGGAAAAAATCTGCGCAAAAATAGTATTTACCCTAAAATGATATATAACCCAAATCTGTTTCTGTTGTAAAAAGTGCACAGTGCTAAATGATTAATTAAATCTGCATGGCTATTACAGTATACGGTACATATCATATACCACTACTAAATAAATAACAATTAAATATTCATAACCTCTACAATGTGCAAAAAATGAAGCAACATAGCGTGATTCCATAAAATACATTGGCCTTTATTTAAGTCTGGTGAGTCAGTTTGGGGTGTTTGGTGGAAGCAGCACATAGGGTGCTTTTTTGGCACACACCTTCCGTTTAAGATTTGTCACCATAAGTATTTACTTTTTTGCACATTTTCTTGCACCTTTTTGGCACTTCATTGGACTTTTCTTGGAACTTTTTTATGTTCACTAATAACTTTGCCCCCCTTACATTAGAGACCCCTCACAGAGCCCACCTTACATCAGAGACCCCCCACAGAGCCCCCAAAAAAACCAAGGTGATACCACCCTTCTCCTGCGCTAAGAATCCAAGCTCCCCGACCACACTCCCCACAGGACTCACTGCTGGCGTCTTGGATGGCTAAGGTCTTGCTGCCCAAAAAGGACTGGGGTAGTCCAACGGTACTAAAGGCAAACAGAGGGGGGTCTCTGATGTAAGGGAGGGCTCTGTGGGTGTCTTTGATGTAAGGGGGCTATGTGGGGGGGTCTCTGATGTAAGGGGGGTCTGTGGGGGGTCTCCGATGTAAGAGGGGGCTCTGTGAGGGATCTCTGTGAGGGTCTCTGATGTAAGGGGGGCTCTGTGGGGTGTCTCTGATGTAAGGGGGGCTCTGTGGGGGGTCTCTGATGTAAGGGAGGGCTCTGTGGGGGTCTCTGATGCAAGGGGGAGCTCTGTGAGGGTCTCTGATGTAAGGGGGGCTCTGTGGGGGGTAAACAGAAACAAAGAAAGGGTGCACCGACCTAGCGCATTATCCTCAATAATAGGCTTTATTCACGCAACATATAAAATGGCTACTCACAAACACAGGTGAAAAATGATCATATCAAGCTCAGGTTCTCCAGTGTCAGGAATAGTCCATATGTTATTCCATAATCCGATAAGATGACGGCTGACGCGTTTCAAGGCTCAGCCTCTTCCTCAGAGCCCCCCCTTACATCAGAGACCCCCACAGAGCCCCCCCTTACATCAGAGACCCTCAGAGCCCCCGTTACATCAGAGACCCCCCACAGAGCCCCCTTTACATCAGAGACACCCCTCACAGACCCCCCTTACATCATAGACCCCACACAGAGCCCCCCTTACATTTGTTACATACTGGGGCAGGAGAGAGGGTAAGCTTACTTACCCCAGGATGAAGGCTCAGGCTGTCTGCAGCTTTTCTTCTGTGTTAAACTTCCTGCCCACACATCCCTGGAGAGTGTGGGCAGGGCAGACCCAGGAGGAGAGGGGCGGGAGGAGAAGGAGCTGACAATCTCTCTCTCTCCTCTTGAATCCCTGAGGCTGAGCTGTGTGTGAGATACACAGCTCAGCCCTGCAGTCCGTACTCAGAATGGAGACACTGTCACAGGTACAGCCGCACAGTGGGAGGTAAGCAGTGGCCGTGGCCTGTGTTAATCCTGTCCAGGCCACGGTTGCCACTTACCTCCCGCTGTGCAGCCTGATCATTTGCGAGCTGTGATGGCTGCACGGTGCCCCTGTTGCCCATGGTGCCCTGTGCAGCCGCACAGCTCACATACCCCAAAGGCCGGCCCTGCTTGGGGTCCCTCTCTGTCCAGCGAAGTCCACGAGTGTCTCAGCCAATCAGGAAGGAGAATCTCGGTTCGCTGAGACACAGCAGTGGCGCCATTGGCTCCTGCTGCTGTTAATCAAAGTCAGCTAGCCAATCAGGGGAGAAAGGGGCGGGGCCAGGTGGGTTCTCTGTGTCTGAATGGACACAGGGAGCTGTGACTTGGCTCGGGTGCCCCCATAGCAAGCTGCTTGCTGTGGGGGCACTGAACAGGAGGGAGGGGCCAGGATCACAGAAGAGGAACTCAGGCTGCTCTGTGCAAATCCACTGAAAAAGAGCAGGTAAGTATAACATGTTTATTATTTTTATAAGAAAAAAAAACAGACTTTACAATCACTTTAAGGACTGAGACAAGGGAAATGGCTGGCTGCGTGAGGCAAAATCTCCCACTACTTTCCCCCGCCCGAGAAGGAGCCTCTGATACCTGGGAGAGCCTGCTGGCTGTCAGCCCCAGGGGTCTCCCCACTGACTTTGATGGGAAATATGTGGGAAGATTGAAAAGGTACTGTACCCTGCTGAGAGGAGAGCACCACAGGCAACCCCTGGCAGGCTGCTGGCACCTGCTCTGTCCCAGTTCTACTACAAGAGGACTGTCTATATTCCACTATCAGTGGCCACGTTCCTATGATATGCTATCTTATAAGGAACATCTGAGTTGCTAATTATCTATAAGTGCTAAAAAATCTGGATCTGTGTTTTCTGCACCTCCCCCACTGCATCTTGATCATTACTCCCACCAGTCATTATGGGGGAACTTGAGGAAGCAAAGTCCTTCTCCACCAAGATGGCTGCCTCTATACAGGCAAACAGTACAGAACATGGCGTGGTAAATCAGTAATAGGGAAAAGATCAGCTGAAGGCAATAATGGTGATTTGCCCTTTTTTTGCTTTTTTTCTGATTTTATCAACAGTTGTTATGTATTAAAGCAGAACTACAGTCTTAAGTTTAAAGACTGTGAGCAGCCAGGCTCTTTATTGCAGAAGAGACATGCAATCCCACTCCAATTCCATGAGGAAGAAGCCCTTTATTTTATTTTATGTAGCCTTTGCACTTGATTGGATGTTCTAAGATAATATGAGTTTACCTAAACATAACCCCTTTGTTGTGATATCATTGTTTTAACAAATACCTTAAAGCAGGGCCGGTGCAAGGATTTTTGCCGCCCTAGGCAAAATAAAAATTGCCGCCCCCCCATATGCCCTACCTTCACTATATCAGCCAGGAGCCAGAAGATCTCTGCATTACGCAAGTGTAAGCACAGTGGTTGATGTAGTGGAGGTGGGGAGCAGCTTAAAGGAACGCTGATGGGGGGTCATTTCTGCTGTGACCTGTTTACAGTCCCCACCAACCTCAGCTTCTCCTCCCGGTTGGCGGTCGATAATAATGCAGCTTCACCGCCATTAATGTGAATAAGGTCATGGAGACAGGGAAAATCACAAATCACCATCAGTCAGACGAGGTCAGAGGTCAGCATTTGGGTAGATGGGGGACACTGTCCGCCATACACAGCCCCTCAACATCACAACATACCCCCCATATCACACAATACAGCCCCCCCATATCACACAATACAGCCCGCACAAAACAGCCTCCCAATATTATGCAATACAGCCCCCCCATATCATACAATACAGCCACCCCCATATCATGCAAATACAGCCCTCCCATATCATACAATACAGCCCCCCCCCATATCATACAATACAGCCCCCCCATATCATACAATACAGCCCCCTCCATATCATACAATACAGCCCCCCCATATTACACAATACAGCCTCCCCAGAGAAGACAGTGAGGAGGCCAGTGTCCGGATGGGGGGTGTACTGTGTAAGGGGTGGGAGAGGAGGGGACACACACCCTCATCGTCTCACCTGGCTGGCTTTGTGGAATTATTTCCACCGACATGCTGTCCTAGGCATGTGATGGGGGAGGGGAGCCCACTGTCCAGCTTCTGCCAGAACACGGAGGAGTGGGGGGAATCTGGAGAGGCACAAGCCCCGCCCCCTGGGTGTGATTGGAGATCACATCCTTTTGTCTATTTACAGCAAGCTCGGCTCCTGATCTACAAGCAGTAATCGGCTGGGGGGGAGTGCGCCGAGCGCCGAGCTGGATCCCAAGGAGGAGCTCAAACCCCATAAGTACCGGTTGGCATTAGAGGGACAGACAGAGGATGTGATTTGCATGGAGTGCACCTCTGGCGTCACCGACTAATGTGCGCTCTAGTACTGTGCTGTCTGAGGCTTGCTGTAGCGCTCAGGTGGCACAGCATGAGGAGTGCTGCACTGTTAGATCCATTACTGATTCCGGATGCAGGATGCCGGCGCCCCCTGCTAAGTTGTGCCCTAGGTTGCTGCCTAGGTCTCCTTACAGGTAGCGCCGGCCCTGCCTTAAAGTGAATCTCAAGCCAAAAATACTTTTTTTTTAATGAGTAAAAAAATGTCTAAACTCCTGTTGTATCCTTCTTTTGTTTGGCTGTCTGTGTCTTATTGAAGAGATCAATTTCATTGTCTTGGTAACACTGTCCCATAATTTCTGTCCTGGAAACGGTGGTCAAATACTGTAAATGTTCCCAGTGCACGCACAGACAGCAATACAAAACCTAAAAGGGAGTTCTAAATCTTCCTACTACTAAAAAAAAACAACAACTTTTGGCTAGAGATACACCTACATTCTGTACTACAATTTCTATCTACATAGTTACATCTACAGTACGTAGAGGACATTGAGGGGCTTTGCTTATCCAGTATTTCTCTTTCTGTAATTCCATTTCGATTTTGTTCTCTGTAATGTTGCATTCGGGGAAAGTATTCTCATTCTAGTGAGTAATTTCTCACACATATTCTGGCATACATATATATATATAGTCCTAACTAGTACTGTAAGCAATTAATAATTGTTACCAGAACTGATGTGGTTTGTTTTATCCTAAAATCAGCCCAATTATTGCTAATCGTAATTTAAATAAGGGCCTTTGCATAAACAATAACATTTTCCTAGCATGAACTAATGCCAGACCTTCTCTAAGACTACTTCTGTTTATTTTCCAAAACATTAAAAAAGTGATGTATTCCAGAGCAAATAACCATGGAAAACATGTAAGCTGCCCATATGCAATATCATTAATTGCACATAATGGTTTTTATTTACCTTTACCTAAGCGTGTTGCTTTTGAACATAATGGCATTGATATTATATTTTGATGTTTGGAACACTTGCTTGAAGTTAGTGACTGTGTGTGTGCATTTGGACTTGATAAAAGAATAGTAAGCCAGACAGGAATTAACAAGTAATTTGGGTGAGGGAGAAAGATTTATCACGGGTGTAGCAGTTAATCACAGTACATAAATAATTTAACCTATTTCAAAATGTTGGCAATGTTATTCTATTTACATCTGAAAAAAATAAAAAAAAATACAGGACTTTCAGTGTAGCAAAAATTAAAAATGCTAGGAAGTTTTAGATAAAACCAAAAATGTTATTAATACATAGAACAGAAGGTTCAAATCTTATCTTGGAAAGACACAGAAACACAGGAAAAGGAAAGGCACGTGTGTCTGTGGCTTGACAGATACTGCCAATGGATACTAAAAGGGGAATTTGTAATTCTTGCTAATGGCTAGAAATGGTTCCCCTGCTATTGTGTGATGTGGTAGGGTTGGTCTACCTAATGGTGTTATTCATTCTACATAGGCAGGGCATTTTTTCTCAGAAAATAGGTGCAGGAAATCAACCACGATCCCCTGAAAACCCCCCTCTCCTTTACACACACTTCAAACCGCATCAAATAGTGGACGTGGTCAAATCTCACTAACAGTGTGAGGGTTTTAAAGAGGCATTACATACCAGGAGTGCAGAGTTTGGGGGGGGGGGGGTGTTTACATACAGTGCAGGGGTGTGTTAAGTGCATAGTGCAGAGTCCGGGGGTGTTTACAGAGTGCAGAGTTGAGTTTAGGGGTGCGTTATGTACATAGTGCAGAGTTGGGGGGGGGTATTTACAGAGGGCAGAGTTGAGTTCAGGGGTGCGTTACGTGCATAGTACAGAGTGCGGGGGGAGTGTTGAGAAACAAAGTGCAGAGTTCAGGGGTGCATCTTGCACATAGTGCAGAGTTTGGGGGGGGGGGGTGTTTACAAACAGAGTGCATAGTTCAGGGCTGCCTTACGTACATATTGCAGAGTTTGGGGGTGCGCTGCATACAGAGTGCAGAGTTTAGCCTTCTTCCACGGCTGCTTACCTCTGCATCTCCCATCCACATCCAACTTTCATGCCTCTTCAGCTCTGACCTCTGCATGCAATTCCCACTTCCTTAAAAAGCTCCACCTTCTTCCACATGTCCTACTTTTGTTGCTGTATTAAGCACAAGCATCTGGCTGGCTCTAGTAGCTCCCCGCTCACTGTAGTTGGCTCCGGCTCTCTTACTTGTGGGAAGATCATCCCGTGGGGGGTGTTGACATCTTCCTTGTCCCCATCCTGTACTTAGTGGGAGCCACTCGGGAGATCAGATCTGTGGGAGCTACTGGGAGACAAACTGTCAATTGTAAAGACAGAAGCCAGATTTCTGTGTTTACAAATGATAGTGGTGAGCAGGGAGGAGAGGGCCTGAGCCAGAGGTGGTGGAACAAAGTTCCACCAAGTTCCAGATGAAAAAAAGCCCTGTACATAGGTAAGACTGAACCCTCCTTGGAAAGATAACATCACCTATCAGTAGCCTTGTTAGGCTGTACCATAAATTTAATCTGAATGAGATACAATTTTACGCATTAGAATATGTACCTTTACTGAGTAGAGGGGGGATGTAGATAAACATCTCTTGCAACTAGAGACCAGGAGGATCCAGCTTTTACATGCCACAAAGACCCTTGATCCCAAATAAATAATCAGTTTCAGGCCTTTTTTGAGAAGGATATATTGCTTCACTGGCCTAATGATGATATCTATAGACACCAGTTGGAAATGTGACTGGGTTTGTCATAAGCCTGTTCCTTTAAGATTGGACTCCATTATGCTATACTGGGTAAACACTGCACATCACAAACTGCTCCAAATGTGAAAGAGATGGAAAGCGACCTTAGTCCTGTCTCCTCCCGATATGCCATGCCATCTGACATGTTTTGCCCCACCCCCGGGGCTTTTTTTAAAGGTCATCTGAGACTAAACCTGGGGGCAGGATAAAAACGAATTAGGGGCCATGGCTTATCGAGAGAAACCAGGGTTAAGGCTGCTTTCTATCCATTTTGCACATACAGTGGTTTGTGGAATGTGGCATTTACCTAGAATATTCTAACTATATTGGATTAGCACTCAGGCCAGTACCCTGTTTGGAGTGGGTTACCAGAGCCACACAATCGGCTCTTGGAGCTGCGCTCCATTAAGCATTTACATGGACTCCTTTATAAGGTGTATTTGACTATTGACTTTTGTTTTTTGAAATCATGTTATATTTCATATGGTTATTTACTTTTGGTTTCCTTTGAGAATGGATTTAACATGTCTTATATGGTTATATCATCATCTTTTTGTTGATTATATATGGTGATGATGGCGTCCTTATGTTTCATATCTGACATGGATTTGAACATGTATTATGGGTCTGGGTCTTTTGTCTATACTTGTAGCCACATGTGCTGGTCCATTTGCACAATTTTTATGAGACATGATGGGAGATTTATGGTGTTTTTTGTGTGTGTTTTCTCCCATTTGAACCTCAGCGTGTTGGGGTGGCACTGTGAGTGCCCACCTACTCTTCATTCCTTCTTGTGGTGTTTGCATCTCTGGAGGTTTTCAAGTGGGTAGTGCCATGTTGCTTGCTTTGTCCCTTTAGTTGCACTGACTGATACTATGTTCCCCCCTTTCTGCTGTTTCCGGAAATACGGATCACACTGGCAGAGGGAATGGCCATGATCTGTTGGGTTGCTTTGCTGGGAAGAGAGCTGCCATGTTTGTCAGGACAGGAGTGCATGCCCAGTGCTACATTCACACTGCATTGGACTGTGCAACAATTGCAGGACTGGCATGATAGGTGGAAATATGGGACTCCAGCACCATCTTAAGTTTTTTTCTCCACTATTGTCCAGCTGCACACTGAAGCAAACCTCTCATGCTCTATTTGGAGGTAATTTCATTCTTGTCTTTATGAACTGAGATTATTGTTCACCTTTGGATTAATCATATCAGAGGACTGGTTATTTTATTTATTACTCTAATCTAGACCATTGCTACTGGATGTTTTTACCATCTGGACTGCTTTGAACTATTCTGGCACAGCTGATGTGGTATCCTGACATCTCCTAAATTTAGGGTATGAGTCATATTTTCATCTATGTTTCTGTATTTTGAAAGAGGTTGTATATTAAAGGGAGGCTTATTTGGCTAAATGTATAATATTATAGATATTTTTCTAGTGTGATTCATGGTAGCTTGCTACACCCATTCTTCCAGTGGTTTCCTTGAGGAAGATCTAAGGTCCAGTGCCCTGAGCTGACATGTTTACTTTTGGCATTCATGTATGAACATCAATATAATTCATTTTGTGAGTTTTTTTAGTTTATTTTTGTAATTTTTTATGTTCAAGTCTATAGAATAATGGATGCTGCAATGTTATGACTGCAAAGTTCATATAGTTGTGATATGTGTCATTTTGTTTTCTTTTTTTTTTTTTTTTTTTTTTTTAGCATTCTACTCTTGAAGAAGCTTGACATGA
Organism: Pelophylax lessonae; assembly: GCF_965119305.1. NCBI lineage: Eukaryota > Metazoa > Chordata > Amphibia > Anura > Ranidae > Pelophylax > Pelophylax lessonae. The sequence goes on from NC_138769.1 coordinate 569,844,343, forward strand.
AACATTTCAAGAGGGGCCCTACAACTGAGTGACTCACATTCTGTAGGGGGGGATAGAGGGATGACCTACAATTATGGACCCTCCCTGCTACAGCAAAGCAGGCTGACAAGGGCAGGAAGGGAGGGGTGATAGCTTGTGATGTTGCAGAATGACTATGAGACTCCCGTTAAAAGAAACAATGATTGAACCAAATGAGTCACGCAAGATGATTCAGCACTGCACCTTATTCTCAATTCATAAAAAACAAAAATGTGATGTAAAGCAAGAATACAAAATAAAGTCCAAACAATAATGAATAAAAAAGTCCAAGTATAGTGTCCCTTGCTTATTCATATAAACTTCACAATCCTTGTTTCTTCTGTAAAAAGTAAAACACCTTGTGCTGCATACAATACTACCAGCTCACTTTTTATTTTGACCTATAGATATTAGGTAAAATGTGCCTGTCCCTTTAAGGAGAAAACCTTGATGTACCAAACAGTTGGAATCCTCTCCCGATTCAATCAAACTATGTACTGTATGTGGCCCCAAAAATTCCAGAGATAGTGCTCAAGAATAAAATATATTAAATCATCATAGTGCTTTCTGTGTTAAAACCTCACATTTATTTAGAAGCAGAGATAAAAACACACTCACAACGTAATGTGCCAGAAACTGGTGCACTATGAATGAAAAGCATTTACTATTCCTTAGACCATAACGTGTGGTAATATGTCATTCAACTTATGCATCTCCTCATCACTGTCTCCTTCAAAGTTGGATTCTGCTTTGTATAGTGTACAGTAATCCGAGAAAAAAGAAGTCCTACATCCACGCCTCCACCCCTTACATGTTACACCATTCTGCGTGGCTTCTTCATCCCTCTGACTGTCTTAATGTTATCTAGGTAACTCCTAAGTGTGAGGCTGAGCTTTCATGATTGAAAGAAGTAAAATACAACGAATAAAAGGGGCAGGCTAGAAGCAGCCAGGCTGGGGATGAAATGGCAAGATCATATTGAATGGTCTTCAGTGTGGAATAGAGGTGGGCTCTATCTGAATTGCTATAGCTTTTTATGCATACTGTGAGAAAAACAAAGTGCATTGAAATTAGAGTAAGCAATTTAGGTACAGAAGAGAAGATTGTTTCACTGAAGGGAAGGCTGGAGTCCATTGTTAACATTAGGTACGGATAGTATGAGGTTTGGAGTTACAGAAAGGGTTATTTAGAAGGTTGGTGTTAGGGATACAGGTGGGGTTAATGTAAGGTGGACATTCAGGCAGAGCTTCGTCCAGTGGTGAAAAAACTAGTATATGGCTTTTTTACTGCCAACTTAACAAACAATGTTATATTATATGATAGAAAATCACATCAATATAAATCAAATAGTGCCGATATATAGTGGCCTTTTATAAAGTGTCAAAAATTCTAAATAAATATAATCACTACTGATAAAATCTGCAAAGTTCATTATGTGCAAAAAATAGTTCTTGTTGAATCAGTGCAAAATAAATGAATCTGGATTCTTCAAAGGTGCCAATAGTGCACATAAAGTGCAACATAAAGTGACCAGTGCCTCTAAAATGACGTGATAATGAAGTGTCACAGCAGAACGTGCACCCCCTTGTGAGCTGGCGCTCACCTTATGACCTGGGACTATGCAATCAGATAGCGCTTAATGGGATCTCCTTGGTACTCCCAGATAAGGATCCTTCACAAGCAATGGCTCCTTCCACAAGCCCTCAGATATGCAAGGAAAACAGCCTCTTTTCCTTATTACTTCCAGGTAAGAATCCTCCACAAACAACAGTTCCTCCCAAGTCATCAGGTGTATATCATATGCAAAGGAAGAAACTCACATAGTGCTGACAATCTTTATACATATTTTATTGAAAAAGTTTCACTCACATTTAAAAGGTGCTTCAAGTGCACCACTCTATAAATCTTTAGCAAGCCTCCTTTCTAAAACCAAATCATGGTAGTGTGGTGGGAAACCACTGCCCGATCTGCTGTACAGCAGCCGACAGCCTCACTGAGTAATCCAGTGTAGCGTACCTTCTCTCCTTGCCCCTCCCCTACGCGTGAAGACACAAGGGACCACGTGACTTCATCAGGGAGATTATGTTATAATAACACTCAGAAAATATGTAAATGCAGAACACAGAGGGTTGAGTTAAAAAAATTCTAAAAGTTATTTTCCTTCTTTAATTACCATATGAAAGCATTTCATATGGTAATGCAAACTTTACAAAATTACTCTGCTAAAATAAAATAACTGGGCATGTTTGTGTCTCGTATCGAAGGAAAAGTGAAATATTACAGCACACCAGACTCTTATAAGGAAGGAGACAGGATGACTGCTTATCCTCATGCTAGGATGGAAAGAACACATCCAGTCCTTACAAAGGTGTTTCTTTTTAATGTGTACCAGCACAAGGAAATTAAGTCAAGACTGCTGGAAGCAAGCTCAGTAACTAACCAAGAAAAGTCAAAGGCTTAGTGCAGCCACAAGGCACAGCACATCATGTCCCACTTGAGCCTCATACAGAGAGAGCTGCACCACCACCAAGGGCAGGCTCTATTTGACCGATTTCCCAACAGTTCAGATTTTAAATAAGAATGGATTTATCAAAGGCAAAAAAATACATTTTCTCATTTTCTTTGTGTGGCTGTTAACTGGTACTATGTGAAATCATTAAAAAATTCAAATTCAAAGCCTTCTGTGAACGAACAGAGGAGAAGAAAGGAGGGCAGTGAGAACCAGCTGAAATTTGCTTAGTATATGGCCAGGGCCAGAGTAACACTATAAAAATACATATAGGAGTACAAAGGGTAGGGATTAGCCCATTAATATATTAATTTAATGTCCAGGCCGAGGCTGTGGTAGGTCTTGGACCAGTGGTGCCCGCAGGGAAATCTGGAACCTGCCTGTGTCTGGTGAGATGCCTGAATTACAAGATTGGTTGAACACAATAACAAACCTTTTGGCAAGCAAAACAGCTTCCATACACACTCATCGACCACTTTATTAGGTACACCTGTTCAATAGCTTGGTAACACAAATTACAGAGGTCAGAGGAGAATGAACAGACTAAGGGCTCTTTCACACGGTCCGCCTCCGCAGGCGGATCCGTGTTGCTCAGCGGGGATCGATCCGCGATCCCCGCTGAGCCGGGCGGATGACAGCTCCGTCTCCGCTTGCAGAGCGGAGAGGGAGGTGTCTCAGCACCCGCTGCCCTCTATGGGGGATCGGAGGAGAGCGGACCGCTTGTCCGCTCTCATCAGATCCGCTCCGCTCCGATTACTGAACGGATGGAAAAATAGGGTTTCCATCCGTCCAGATTTCAGCACAGGATCGGATGCGGATGGCAGCGGGTGTCAGCGGAGGTGTCTCCGCTGACACCCGCTGCCCCATAGAGCTGCATGGAGGATCCGATCAGATCCGCCTAAAAAACTGACAGGCAGATCTGATCGGACCGCCCGTGTGAAAGAGCCCTTACTCAAATAACCGCTTGTTACATTCAAGGTATGCAGAATACCATCTTTGATTGCACAACACATCAAACTTTGAAGCAGCAGAAGACCACACCGGGTTCCACTCCTGACGGATAGGAACAGGAAATTGAGGCTACTATTTGAACAGGCTCACCAAAATTTGACACTAGAAGATTGGAAAAATGTTGCCTGGTCTGATGAGTCTTGATTTTAGCTGCAACATTTAGATGGTAGGGTCAGAATTTGGTGTAAACAACATGAAATCATGGATCCATCCTGTTTTGTATTAACGGCTAGAGCTGGTGGTGTAATGCTGCGGGGGGGGGGGGATGTATTTTCTTGGCACACTTTGGGTCCCTTAGTACCAATTGAGCATCGTTTAAATGCCACTGCCTACCTGAGTATTGTTGCTGACCATCTCCATCCCTTTATGACTACAGTGTACCCATCTCTTGTTGGCTACTTCCAGCAGGATAATGCACCATGTCACAAAGCTCAAATCATCTCACCACTGGTTTCTTGAACAGGAGAATGAGGTCACTGTACTCCAATGGCCTCCACAGTCACCAGATCTCAATCCAATAGAGCACCTTTGGGATGCGGGGGAATGGGATATTTGCATCATGTATTGCGCATCCAACAAATCTGCAGCAACTGCGTGATGCTATCATGTCAATATGGACCGAAATCTCTGAGGAATGTTTCCAACATCTTGTTGAATCTATGCCACGAAGAATTAAGGCAGTTCTGAAGGCAAAATGGGTTCCAACCTGGTACTATCAAAGTGTACCTAATAAAGTGGCCAATGAGTATATATACATCAGTGTATTTAGCTGTGTGCACAGCACTTAACTTTAAAAGATGTTAGTATGGGGAAATGAGACTTTTCGATTTTACACACACAGGAAGTGCAGATTTTTCTACTTTCTGCACAAATATGTATAAAGTGTGTTGTATATGATATTTTATTCCTGTATGCTGAGTACTAAAGCATATCTCTTGTTTTTAATAGCACAAGCAAGTGTTGTAAGGCCTATTTATATTGGCAAATGCTTGTTAAGGCTTATCAATGCTAATTTGACTTTAACAAGCCATAAATAAATAAATAAATAACAAGTGTTTTTACGTTTTTCTGAATTCAGAACAAAGCCTAGGCCAGCCAGAGCAAAATCAGAGATAACGCTAAAGAAAGGCCTTGGGTATTTTTTACGGGCACCTATTCAACATTTTGCAATAGTATCAACAAAGTCAGGAGCCCAGAATACAAAACAGAATACAAAATACCTATTCATCCTTGCAGAAACTGTATTAGGAAATTGTGTGTATGCACAGGGATGTTTATATTATATTTATTGAAATATATATATATTTTAGGCTTTGCTGTGAAAAACACTGTGAATTGACAGTTTTGTGTCACGTTCCTTTCTCATGTTAACCTAAGGCCCCTTTCATCTAAAGATGTCATCCCCCATTAACTAACGTAATGCACCTTTGTACTTACCTTAAGCAGCTGTGACATAACACTTCACCTCTCTTCTGTTAGGTTTCTGCTTGGGGTCCTTCTTTGTGTTTCCATGTCACATCCTGCATGGCATGTACGCTTCCTATTGGATGGCTGACATTTGGGTCCTCTCAGGAGAGAGGAGAAGACAGACATTATTACCGGGGGGGACAGTAGGGAACTGGCGGTCTTGGAGTGCTCTTGCAGCACTGCATTAGTGGTCCACACCAGAATCAGAGGTGGCTAGGGACCTGGATGAGGGACTAAGGGGGACATACATGATGGACTAGTGTACAAACAGCCAGCAAAAGTTGGCACAACCAACCGGAAAGGTTTCATCTTCCTTGGAGAAACAAAAGGCCCTGGCTGGGTTCAAGCCAAAAGCGTTACTGACCTATTTTTGTAAGAGGTCCAGTTAATCTGGTAAGCAGGCATTTTTGCTTTTGGTGGAAGTCGCATTACACTCTTGGTGGTAGAAGGTGCTATTACCACGTAGAAGATCCTTCTGTAATATTGAAATAGAAAACAAGGAGGTTGAAAAAGGCGCTACCTATCGATAATGAAGTGCTAAAAACAAATGGTGTACCAGACCAATAGTGAAACCAGAAATTGTGTAGCTTTAAATATAAAGTGCACAAGTGACAAATCAAAATTGTCTAATTATAAATATAAAGTGCACAAGTGACAAATCAAAATTGTCTAATTATAAATATAAAATGCACAAGTGATGCACTTCACTTGTGCACTTTATATTTATAATTAGACAATTTTGATTTGTCACTTGTGAACTTTACATTTAAAGCTACACAATTTCTGGTTTCACTATTGGTCTGGTACACCATTTGTTTTTAGCATTTGTTTTTAGCACTTCATTATCAATAGGTAGCGCCTTTATCAACCTCCTTGTTTTCTATTTCACCTTTAACCCTCAGGGGTTCGGTTGTTGGCAGCTTACACCTTTAATACCCATTTTACATATATTTATTCACAAACTCCATAGCGCTGGTCACCTTTGCTCCAATATTACTAGTTAATATTACTAATTTTAACTAACTTAATATTGTTGGACTTTATTCCATTGGATATTAGTTAATACTAGTTAATATTTCATTTCAGCTTCAACAGAAAATGTAATGTTTTGCTGTGACATTGTGCTGACAATAATAAAGTTGACTGGCAGTCTCTGAGAAATGTATCAGTTGTTTAGCTCTGTGTGTTTGTGAAGCACAGACTGCGCTCTGTCCCATTTATTTGAGAAGATATTATAAGCAGAAATCAGAATGGCATGTGACAATGCAGGCTTAAAGAAATGCGATTCTCTAGGTAGCCTAAATTTAATGGGTTTGCCAACATCCCTTATAACTGTATATAGAAAGTTTCTTGGATCCTCAAACCAAACAAGAGTGGGACTTTATAGGCAAAAAATATCATTTGTGAAGGTTTAAAATAATATAAACCTTCACCAAATAAATATTATAAACCTTCACCAATGAAGTCCACTCTTGTTTGGTTTGAGGACCCAAGAAACTTTCTATATGTGGCAATGCAGGCAGCTATAAAGCACAAATTGACTAGTATAGTAGTCCCATTAAATTGGTAGTAAACCGTCTTTTTTTTTTTTTTTTTTTTAACATGCAAGGTAAAGGCATAATGTGCAAGCTTAGGAGATATTCACTGTACCCACAGGTAAGCCTTATCATAGGTTTACCTGTAGGTGCAAGTTTTAAAAAAGGCTTTACTACCACTATAAGCAATCACTGTAGTATTGGTATTGTAGGTTGTAAGATGTTGTCCTGTGATTAGCTTGCAGGCTTGTACGACAATGGCTTCACTGTCCTGATGTAAATTAGGGTCCAAATCACATCTCACATTATTTTCTAGAGCCATAGAAGTCTTTTTTTGAGTGGAGATAAATTATTAATTTTTGTTTTGCTTCCACAATCTAAGCACTGTAAGTGTGAATCCTCTAACTGATCCAGTTGTGGTGAGATAGCTTACAGTCTCAGTGGCTTGGCAGACAGCCACGTGATCCAAATGACATCTTGCAGATAGTATAAAGCTTTAAACTAAAAAAACTTGTGGAGAGCATAACAGATGAACATTAGAGAGATCAAAAAAATCATGAGAGGCTAATGCATGAAGAAGAAGGGACTAATGGGAAGAACGGGACTAACTATATAGAGCAGGGATCCTCAAACTACAGCCCTCCAGCTGTTGCGGAACTACACATCCCATGAGGCATTGTAAAACTCTGACATTCACAGATATTACTAGGCATGATGGGAATTGTAGTTCCTGAACAACTGGAGGGCAAACGTTTGAAGAACCCTGATTTAGTGCATCCCCTAGCTATGGATTTAGGAGTGGACAAAATAATTAAAGCCCCGTTCACACCTGAGCGATTTTCTGCTTGAAGCTTGTAACTCTAAAACGCTCAACAAGCCAAATCATTTTCAGTTTAATGGCCCTTGTTTACATTTGAGCATTCTGTCGCCTGAAGCAAAATGCCTGTTTCTCAAAAAGGTACATGAGCTTCTTTTTGGCAGATTGGAGGCGGATTGGGCCCCATAGACATCAATGGGAATGCCTGAAAATGTGTGACATGAGCATTTTACAAGCATTTTGTTGCACATTTTCTGCTCAAACAGCAGCTCTCCACCCCTAATCTCCTCCACCTCTCCTTCCCCTTCGTCTTTCTTTTGGCTAAGCAAAAACACCTGAAGCTGTAAAACATTTGTAACACGCTTCTAAAACGCTTGTAATACACTTCTAAAAACGCTCAAAAATTCTCATATAAAAACACCTGAAAGTCGATCTGCTCACGCATGAATGCCACCTAATGGCAAACAGACAATACATGTGTAACATAATAAGTATTTACCAGTGGTTCTCAAAAATAAAACTGAAAAACAGCTAGGAAGAAAAACACACAGCAGTAGCAAGTAAAAACTGACAGATCCAGAGGGAAAAAAAAGAACATTTAATGTGGCTGGATATACACTACTGTATATTACCAAAAGTATGGGTAATATACAGTAGTGTTACTATATACACTATGTTACCAAAAGTATTGGGACGCCTGCCTTTACACGCACATGAACTTTAATGGCATCCCAGTCTTAGTCCACAGGGTTAAAAATTGAGTTGCCCACCCTTTGCAGTTATAACAGCTTCAACTCTTCTGGGAAGGCTGTCCACAAGGTTTAGGAGTGTATCTATGGGAATGTTTGACCATTCCTCCAGAAGCGCATGTTGGCTTGCAGTCTCCGCTCTAATTCATCCCAAAGGTGTTTTATCGGTTTGAAGTCAGGACTCTGTGCAGGCCAGTCAAGTTCCTCCACCCCAAATTCACTGACCCATGTCTTTATGGACTTTGCTTTGTGCACTGGTGCGCAGTCATGTTGGAAAAGGAAAGGGCCATCCCCAAACTGTTCCCGCAAGGTTGGGAGCATGAAATTGTCCAAAATGTCTTGGTATGCTGACACCTTAATAGTTCCCTTCACTGGAACTAAGGGGCCAAACCAAACCCATGAAAAACAACTCCACAGCATAATCCCCCCTCCACCAAATGGCTTGGACCAGTGCACAAAGCAAAGTCCATGAAGACAGGGATGAGCAACTTTGGGGTGGAGGAACTTGACTGGCTTGCAGTTCTGAACTCAACCTCATGAAACACCTTTGTAATGAATTAGAGTGGAGACTTCTAGCCAGTCCTTCTTATCCAATATCAGTGCCTGACCTCACAAATGCGCTTCTGGAAGAATGGTCAAACATTCCCATAAACTTTGTGCACAGCCTTCCCAGAAGAATTAAAGCTGTTATAGCTGCAAAGGGTGGGCCAACTCAATATTGAACCCTACGAACTAAGACTGGGATGCCATTGAAGTTAATGTGCATGTAAAGACAGGTGTCCCATACTTTTGGTAATATAGTGTATAAAGTAATCCATGCATGGGGAATATAACCCATAGCTGCACTACAGCTGTGTAGTGTAAGATGATGCAATAGTTTAATCAGAAACATTTACTTTTAAAACATGATTCATGTGATCAGTCTGAGAAAATAAAAAGGATCCCATTAAAAGTAAACCTAGTCTGTCTGTGGGCTAACTTTACATTTGAACATGTGCATATATATGCACAAGTCTTCTTTAACCAGAGAAATACCGTAAGCAAGCTGTGGTCAACAGTAGGTGTGAACAATGATGATTGATACTGATTTCCTTCCTCTTGAGATTTCTCTCACTTCTTCCTTTTTTAACACACGCACACAATTTCATTACTGCTTTGTAAATATTTTAGAAATAACCAGTAAAAGTAATAGTGGTTTTAGAAAGCTTTGATTCGCAATACATATTTATTTATTTATTTTGACATATAATGAGCCATTAAAATAGACATTGACAAATGAAATCACTATTATCTGATTTGAAAGTGATTCAGTGGAATATAGAGATGCATACCAAAGCTGCCTGTAAGTAATCATGGCTTGGTAATGAGCCACAGCAGATTGCTCAATTTAGTAAAGTCAACATATAGCACATGTTCCTGTTTGCTGGGGTACACAAATAAAGACTATCAGAAGGCTGAAATATTTATCTCTACAGAAGAAAATGCTGCTCTAGGCTCTCTAAAGTTCTGATCAGATGACAATAAGCCTTTGGGTATAGGCCCCCTGTTAAATTGGTGGATCAGCTAAACTGGTCTATTTTTCCTTTTCTTTCGGCAGAGATAACACGATTAGAGTTGAGCGGACACCTGGATGTCCGTGTTCGGCGGGTTCGGCCGAACTTTAAAAAAAAAGTCCGGGTCCGTGTCCCGGACTTTTGCCGAACTTTTCCCGGACACCGAACCCCATTGAAGTCAATGGGGACCCAAACTTTCAGGCACTAAAATGGCTCTAAAACACCAAAGGAAAGGGCTGGAGTGCTGCAAATTGCAGCAAAACGTAATTAAGAGCATGGCAAGTGCTCTGCAAACAAATGTGGATAGGGAAATAACTTAAAACAACAAAAAAAAAACAGAAAAATAAAACAATGTTCTTCATCTCTGAAGGACGAGGCCCATATGGAGTAGGAGGGAGGTTGAGGTGGTGGTGGATGTGGCGGTCTCATAGGCGTGCGCACAGGGTGCGCCAGATGTGCCTGGGCACACCCTAATCACCTAGGGCACATAGCATTATCACTCTGTTTGCCAGTGAGGAGATGGGAAAGATCTCCCTCGGACCTGCTCTGCTCTATTTCTCTTTGCCAGCAGGGAGAGTAATGTATCGGGGCCATGTACATGTAGGCAAACACATGCATGTGTATTTCAACTTTGGGGTGCACACCCTAATGCAATAGGCTGCGCACACCTATGGGCGGTGTAGGTGGAAGCGGCGGTGGAGGAGGACCAGGGCCGGATTAAGAGCATCATGGGCTTGGTGCTGAGGATTTTGAAGGGCCTTAAGGGCCGTGCCTTGGCATGCACCCAGAGGAGGAAGGGTGCAGCCACGCATGCCTAATTCAACATGGGATGCTGTCTCTGAAGCCCATAAACACATCCATGCATCGGCAACTGTCCCTCCTTGTCCGGCCTTCGTGCTGTGTGGGGAGGTTCTGAGGGAGCTGCCTGGGGAAGCGAGCATAGAAGCCAGACTTCTGTGTTTACAAGTGACAGAAGAGCGGTAACAGTGAATATGGCCAACCCGGGGCCTATATAAAAGGTAGGGGCCTGGAGCTGCAGCTCCAATAGCCCCTACGTTAATCTGGCCCTGAGGAGGAGGACGAGGTAGCCAACACTGCTTCTTTTCACAAATTTTAAATGAGGGTACACCCCAAAAGAGGGAGAAAGAGCAAAAATGGAACAATGGGTGGGTAAGGTCGGTATCCATCGCTATTCTGCACAAGGTACGGAAAAGTCCCGTGGGATCCATGCCTGGTTCATTTTAATGAACGTGAGCTTGTCCACATTGTCTCTGGACAGGCGGCTGCGCTTGTCTGTTATAACGCCCCCAGCCGTGCTAAATACCCGTTCAGATAATACACTGGCTGCAGGGCACGCCAGCACCTCCAAGGCGTAAAGGGCAAGCTCAGGCCATGTGCCCAGTTTGGAGACCCAGAAGTTGAAGGGGGCAGACCCGTCATTCACTACATGGAGGCGTGTGCACACATACTGCTCCACCATGTTGGTAAAATGCTGCCTCCTGCTAAGATGTTCCATCTGAGCTGCTGGTGCTGCTGTTTGTTGTGGCGTGCTGACAAAGCTTTTCCACATTTCGGCCATGCTAACCCTGCCTTCTGAGGTGCTGGCGGTGCCCTGGTTGCGTTGGCGACCTCTTCCTCCTCCTCCTCTGCCTTGTGCTTCCACTGTGGCTCCGCTGTCAGGTGGGAATGCCAGCAGCATCGCGTCTACCAGCGTGCGCTTGTACTCGCGCATCTTGCGATCGTGCTCCAGTGAGTGAATTAAGGACGGTACGTTGTCCTTGTAACGGGGATCCAGCAGCGTGGCCACCCAGTAATCAGCACAAGTTAGAATGTGGGCAACTCGGCGGTCGTTGTGGAGACACTGCAGCATGTAATCGCTCATGTGTGCCAGGCTGCCCAGAGGCAACGAAAGGCTGTCCTCTGTGGGAGGTGTATCGTCCGTGTCCTTTGTATCCCCCCAGCCACGCACCAGTGATGGCCATGAGCTGGCCTGGGTGCCACCCTGCTGTGAACATGGTTCCATCTCCTCCTCCAGCTCCTCCTCCTCATCCTCCTCATCCTCCAGAACTGTGCCCCTGCTGGACAATTGTGTCCCTGGCGTTTGTGTGTGCAGGAACCCACCCTCGGAGCCCCTTGTGAATGACTGCCCTGAAAGCCTTGGAAATGTTACCTCTTCATCCTCCTCCTCCTCCTCCTCCTCCTCCTCATCCTGTGCCACATCCTCTTCCATCATCGCCCGAATTGTTTTTTCAAGGAGGCATAAAAGTGGGATAGTTAAGCTGAGAACGGCGTCATCGCCACTGGCCATGTTGGTGGAGTACTCAAAACAGCGCAACAAGGCACACAGGTCTCGCATGGAGGCCCAGTTATTGGTGGTGAAGTGGTGCTGTTCCGCAGAGCGACTCACGCGTGCGTGCTGCAGCTGAAACTCTACTATGGCCTGCTGCTGCTCGCACAGTCTTTGCAGCATGTGCAAGGTGGAGTTCCACCTTGTGGGCACGTCACATATGAGGCGGTGAGCGGGAAGGCCGAAGTTACGCTGCAGCGCTGACAGGCGAGCAGCAGCAGGGTGAGAACGCCGAAAGTGCGCACAGACGGCCCGCACTTTCTGACATATCGGGGTAGTTTTTAAGGAACCTCTGCACCACCAAATTCAGCACATGCGCCAGGCAAGGGATGTGCGTCAAACCGGCTAGGCCCAGAGCTGCTATGAGATTTTGCCCGTTATCGCACACCACCAGGCCGGGCTTGAGGCTCGCTGGCAGCAACCACTCATTTGTCTGCTGTTCCATGCTCCTCCACAACTCCTGCGCGGTGTGTGTTTTTTTTCCCCAAACAGGCAAGTTTTAAAACTGCCTGCTGTCGTTTACCCCTGGCCGTGCTGAAGTTGGTGGTGAAGGTGTTACGCTGTGCGGATGAATAGGCGGTAGATGATGAGGAAGCGGAGTAGGAGGAGTTAGGAACAGGAGGCAAACTGAAGCGCCCTGCAATCCTTGGTGGTGGAAGGACATGCGCAAAATTGCTATCCGCCTCAGGCCTTCCACCACTGCATTTACCCAGTGTGCCGTTAGGGAGATATAATGCCCCTGACCGTGCTTACTGGTCCACGTATCGGTAGTTAGGTGGACCTTGGCACAGATGGCGTTGCGCAGTGCACACCTGATTTTTTCCCCCACTTGGTTGTGCAGGGAGGGATGGCTTGCCTGGAAAAGTAGTGGCGGCTGGGCATGACGTACTGTGGGACAGCCACCGACATAAGGTTTTTAAAACTGTGCGTCTCCACCAGACGGAATGACAGCATTTCAAAGGCCAATAATTTTGAAATGCTGGCATTCAGGGCCAGGGATCGCGGGTGGGTAGGGGGGTACTTCCTCTTCCTCTCAAGTGTTTGGGAGATGGAAAGCTGAACGCTTCCACGGACATTGTGGAGATGGTTGGTGACCCAGGTGGTGGTGTTGCTGACAGATCGTCTGTTTGCGGGGTGGCAGGTGCCGGTATCACTACAGATGTGGCTGGAGCGGCCGAGACTGCAGCAGAAGAGGAAGCAGGATGAGCCAGAGACGTTTCTTGGTTTTGAAGGTGTGTACTCCACTGCAGCTCGTGCTTTGCACTTAGATGCCTGATCATGCAGGTTGTGCTCAGGTTGAGAAGGTTTATGCCTCGCTTCAGGCTCTGATTGCACAGGGTGCAAACCACTCGTGTCCTGTCATCAGCACATTTTCTAAAGAACTTCCACGCTAGAGAACTCCTTTGAGCTGACTTTGGTGCGCTCATTCCCTTGCTGCGTTGGGCAGTAGCAGGCGTAGTGTCTAGGGCACGGCCGCTCCGCTTCTGCACCCTGCTCCCTCTTCTGCTGTGCTGGTGGCTCTGTGCGACCACCGCCTCTTCCTCCAAACTACTCAGGTCACCTGCATGACGTTCATTCCATGTGGGGTCGAGGACCTCATCGTCCTCCACATCATCTTCCATCCATTCTTCACCCCTGCCCTCCTTGTCGGTCTCCACAATGCTGAACGCCGCAGCAGTTGGCACCTGCGTTTCATCATCATCGGAGACGTGCTGCAATGGTCCTTGCATGTACTCATCTTGAGAAATAAGTGGTTGGGCATCGCTGCACTCAATCTCTTCCACTTCTGGGGCAGGGCTAGGTGGATGGCCCTGGGAAATCCTGCTGACAGAGTCCTCAAAAAGAATAAGAGACTGCTGTATGGCTTGGGGCTCAGACTGCTTGCCTGATTTGCAAGGGGGTGAGGTGAAAGACGGTTGGACATCGGCTGCAGGTGCCAACTCTGACCTTTCTGCAGTAGACTGAGTGGGAGACAATGTGAAGGAACTGGAGGCACTGTCAGCAGCAAACCAATCTACTATCGCCTCTCTGTGTTCTGGCCTCATCACTTCTAGAGGCGTATGATGCCCTACCAAATACTGATGCAGGTTCTGTTGCCTACTCACACTTGAAGAAGGTGTTTCACTTGTGCGTGTAGCTGGCACAGATAGACCACGTCCTCTCCTTGCAACAGGAGCTCTACCAGCAGCACCACGACCCAGGCCACGGCCCCTATTTGACGGTCTCCTCATATTTCTGTAATTTAAGATCTTGCCCTAGAAAGGTGTTTATTGAATAGCGGAACAAAAGAACAACAGTATCGCATGGGTGTATCTCACAGTCAAATATGCAAACTATGCCGCAATTTAAAGTTTTTTACACCAAAAGGGTGTATATTGAATAGCGGAATAGGATAAAAAACTGTGTATGTCACACGTACAAACACAGACTAGGCCCGATTAAATTTTTTTGTACCCTAAAGGGAGGATGAGGAAGAGGATTAGGAGGAGTTGGGAACAGGAGGCAAACTGAAGCGCCCTGCAATCCTTGGCGGGGGAAGGAGATGCGCCAAACTAATTTAAAAGGTGTATCTCACACGTACCGATACAGACTATGCCGTAATTTAATTTTTTACACTCCAAAAGGGTGTATATTGAATAGCGGTATAGGAAAAATTTTATAATACGGTGTATCTCACACGTACAAACACAGACTAGGCCCTGATTACAATTTTTTGTACCCTAAAGGCAGGATGAGGAAGAGGAGTAGGAGGAGTTGGGAACAGGAGGCAAACTGAAGCGCCCTGCAATCCTTGGCGGGGGAAGGAGATGCGCCAAACAAATTTAAAAAGGTGTATCTCACATGTACCGATACAGACTATCCCGCAATTTAATTTTTTACACTCAAAGAGGGTGTATATTGAATAGCGGAATAGGACAAATTTTACAAAACGGTGTATCTCACACGTACAAACACACACTAGGCCCCGATTACAATTTTTTCTACCCTAAAGGCAGGATGAGGAGTAGGAGGAGTTCGGAACAGGCAGGAGGCAGACTGAAGCACCCTCAAATCCTCGGCAGTATGAGATGCGCCCCAAAAATTGGAAAGGTGAATCTCACACGTACCGACACAGACTATCCCCCAATTTAACTGATCCCCAAAGGTTTTTGATTAAATAGCGGAATAGAAAATATGATCAAAAAAAGTGTATGTATATCACACGTACACAACCACACTAGGCCCCAATTACTATTGTTTGTACCCCTAAAAGGCTGGATGAGGAGTAGGGGGAGTATGGAACAGGCAGCACCCTCAAATCTTCAGAAGTATGAGATGAACCCCAAAAACTTGGAAAGGTGGATCTCACACGTACCAACACAGACTATCCCGCAATTTAACTGATCCCCAAAGGTTTTTATTGAATAGCGGAATAGGAAATATGATCAAAAAAAGTGTATGTATCTCACACATACAGAAGCACACTAGGCCCCAATTACTATTGTTTGTACCCCTAAAGGCAGGATGAGGAGTAGGAGGAGTATGGAACAGGCAGCACCCTCAAATCTTCAGAAGTATGAGATGAACCCCAAAAACTTGGAAAGGTGGATCTCACACGTACCAACACAGTTTATCCCGCAATTTAATTGATCCCCAAAGGTTTTTATTGAATAGCGGAATAGGAAATATGATCAAAAAAAGTGTATGTATCTCACACGTACAGAAGCACACTAGGCCCCAATTACTATTGTTTGTACCCCTAAAAGGCTGGATGAGGAGTAGGGGGAGTATGGAACAGGCAGCACCCTCAAATCTTCAGAAGTATGAGATGAACCCCAAAAACTTGGAAAGGTGGATCTCACACGTACCAACACAGACTATCCCCCAATTTAACTGATCCCCAAAGGTTTTTGATTAAATAGCGGAATAGAAAATATGATCAAAAAAAGTGTATGTATATCACACGTACACAACCACACTAGGCCCCAATTACTATTGTTTGTACCCCTAAAAGGCTGAATGAGGAGTAGGGGGAGTATGGAACAGGCAGCACCCTCAAATCTTCAGAAGTATGAGATGAACCCCAAAAACTTGGAAAGGTGGATCTCACACGTACCAACACAGACTATCCCCCAATTTAACTAATCCCCAAAGGTTTTTGATTAAATAGCGGAATAGAAAATATGATCAAAAAAAGTGTATGTATCTCACACGTACAGAAGCACACTAGGCCCCAATTACTATTGTTTGTACCCCTAAAAGGCTGGATGAGAAGTAGGGGGAGTATGGAACAGGCAGCACCCTCAAATCTTCAGAAGTATGAGATGAACCCCAAAAACTTGGAAAGGTGGATCTCACACGTACCAACACAGACTATCCCCCAATTTAACTGATCCCCAAAGGTTTTTGATTAAATAGCGGAATAGAAAATATGATCAAAAAAAGTGTATGTATATCACACGTACACAACCACACTAGGCCCCAATTACTATTGTTTGTACCCCTAAAAGGCTGGATGAGGAGTAGGGGGAGTATGGAACAGGCAGCACCCTCAAATCTTCAGAAGTATGAGATGAACCCCAAAAACTTGAAAATGTGGATCTCACACGTACCAACACAGACTATCCCCCAATTTAACTGATCCCCAAAGGTTTTTGATTAAATAGCGGAATAGAAAATATGATCAAAAAAAGTGTATGTATATCACACGTACACAACCACACTAGGCCCCAAGTACTATTGTTTGTACCCCTAAAAGGCTGGATGAGGAGTAGGAGGAGTATGAAACAGGCAGCACCCTCAAATCTTCAGAAGTATGAGATTGTGTTCACTGTACCCCACAAAGATTGTGTTCACTGCACCCCAAAAAGATTGTGTTCACTGCACCCCACAAAGATTGTGTTCACTGTACCTCACAAAGATTGTGTTCACTGCACCCCACAAAGATTGTGTTCACTGCACCCCAAAAAGATTGTGTTCACTGCACCCCACAAAGATTGTGTTCACTGCACCCCAAAAGGATTTTGTTCACTGCACCCCAAAAAGATTGTGTTCACTGCACCCCACAAAGATTGTGTTCACTGCACCCCACAAAGATTGTGTTCACTGCACCCCAAAAGGATTTTGTTCACTGCACCCCAAAAAGAATGTGTTCACTGCACCCCACAAAGATTGTGTTCACTGTACCCCACAAAGATTGTGTTCACTGCACCCCAAAAAGATTGTGTTCACTGTACCCCAAAAAGATTGTGTTCACTGCACCCCAAAAAGATTGTGTTCACTGCACCCCAAAAATATTGTGTTCACTGCAGCCCACACACAGCAAAATGGATGTGGATCACTGACACCTGCCTATCTCCTATCCCACACCACACAGCAATATCGATTGTAGTTTGTAGAACACACTTTCCCTAAAAATCAGCAGACTCTATCCCTAACAGGATTTATAAGATCGTAGATCGGGACTGCAGACCCCACCCCACACAGCAATATCGATTGTAGTTTGTAGAACACACTTTCCCTAAAAATCAGCAGACTCTATCCCTAACAGGATTTATAAGATCGTAGATCGGGGCTGCAGACCCCACCCCACACAGCAATATCGATTGTAGTTTGTAGAACACACTTTCCCTAAAAATCAGCAGACTCTCTCCCTAACAGGATTGATAAGAGATCGTAGATCGGGTGACTGCAAACCCCACCCCACACAGCAATGTCGATTGTAGTTTGTAGAACACACTTTCCCTAAAAATCAGCAGACTCTCTCCCTAAAATGCCTACAACTCGCCCTGCCTAACACACTCCGACCTGTCCCTCAATTCTATCCGGACACAAATGTTTTTTTTTTCCTGTCTGTCCCTAATCAGCAGCCAGCACGTTGATGTGTGCTCTCTCCCTGATCTAAGCAGCAGAATGACGCCGTAGCGGTGCTGCCTCGAACTTATAAAGACTTGGTCACATGCTTCAGATGGCCAATCACAGCTACTGATACATTTGTAGGCATGGCTGGGATGGCTTAGGCACACCAGTTAAACGCTTGTTGATTGGCTGTTGAAAGCCCGCCATGAAAAGCACGCCAAAGCATGC
The DNA here is from genome assembly GCF_965119305.1 of Pelophylax lessonae. Taxonomy (NCBI): domain Eukaryota; kingdom Metazoa; phylum Chordata; class Amphibia; order Anura; family Ranidae; genus Pelophylax; species Pelophylax lessonae. Next base: position 569,862,415 of record NC_138769.1, read on the forward strand.
AAAACCCGGAAATAAAACGACCGAACACGGATTTTTACCCAAATATACAGTAAAGTGTTCGTGTCCGTGTTCGGGTAACAAAAATCCAATTATTCGGTACGAACACGAATAATACAGTCCGTGTTCGCTCAACCCTAAACACGATACCTCGACTTTTTTTTCCTGTAAGCAGTGTTGAAGGGAACCCAGAACTGCACTTCCTCTAAGATGGGTATGTTTTTGAGACTCTTTATAACTCTTTATTTACAACAACTCAATAGTATTCTGAAAGCATAGGAGCTAAAAGAGATTTGGTTTATTTAGACATTTGGTTTATACCTTTTTTATTATTTGTATAAAGTCTTTGTAGTACAGAAGAGGTTTATAGGGTGCAGCCAAAAAACTGATTTTGCTTTCTCAATTTTTGACTATCACAGTCAGTGGCGGCTCTAGACTTTTTGAGGCCTTAGGCGAAATTAAAATATGAGGCCCCCCTTGCGCGATAAAAAAAATAAATAAGCAGGCTATATTATTAACTGTATAATATTATTCTTTCACTGGTTATAGTAAGCAATAAAACAGACCACAGTCCCTAGGGGCGCGGAAGATGCACAATAAGTGCCAAATGGCCACAGGTTGGGAAAAAAGATCTTAAAAGACAAAACTCCACACAGGGACGTATGGCTTACCCAAAGGCATTAACAGGGCCAGTGGCGGCTGGTGCTTAAAATTTTTGGGGTGGCGCAAACAGAAAAATGTAATAGGCATTGCTTTGCGCTGTAAAAATTTGCGTGACTTTGAGGTCACAAAAGTGTGTGAAGGGAGACCAGCGTGCCCCCTTTCAATGCACAGAGACCAGCGTGCCCCCTTTCAATGCACAGAGACCAGCGTGCCCCCTTTCAATGCACAGAGACCAGCGTGCCCCCTTTCAATGCACAGAGACCAGTGTGCCCCCTTTCAATGCACAGGGACCAGCGTGCCTCCTTTCAATGCACAGGGACCAGCGTGCCCCTTTCAGTGCACAGTGACCAGCGTGCCCCCTTTCAATGCACAGAGACCAGCGTGCCCCCTTTCAATGCACAGAGACCAGCGTGCCCCCTTTCAATGCACAGGGACCAGCGTGCCCCCTTTCAATGCACAGAGACCAGCGTGCCCCCTTTCAATGCACAGCGACCAGCGTGCCCCCTTTCAATGCACAGGGACCAGCGTGCCCCCTTTCAATGCACAGGGACCAGCGTGCCACCTTTCAATGCACAGGGACCAGCGTGCCCCCTTTCAATGCACAGGGACCAGCGTGCCCCCTTTCAATGCACAGGGACCAGTGTGCCCCCTTTCAATGCACAGAGATCAGCGTGTCCCCTTTCAATGCACAGGGACCAGTGTGCCCCTTTTCAATGCACAGAGATCAGCGTGTCCCCTTTCAATGCACAGAGATCAGCGTGCCCCCTTTCAATGCACAGAGATCAGCGTGCCCCCTTTCAATGCACAGAGATCAGAGTGCCCCCTCTCAATGCACAGGGACCAGCGTGCCCCCTTTCAATGCACAGGGACCAGCGTGCCCCCTTTCAATGCACAGAGACTGATTACTATTGTAATGTCACTGGTCCCCCCAAAAGTGTCAAAAATGTCAGTTAGGGGTCCGATCTGTCCGCCGCAATGTTGCAGTCCCACTAAAAATCACTGATTGCCGCCATTACTAGTAAAAAATAAATACATAAATAAAAATGACATAAATCTTTCACCTAGCTTGTAGATGCGATAACTTTTGCGCAAACCAATCAATATACGCTTATTGGAATTTTTTTTACCAAAACTATGTAGTAGAATACAAATTTGTCTAAAACAATGAAAAAAAAAAGATTTTTAAACTAGGGGGAGGGGGGGAGGATGTTATATAGTAGAATGTGAAAATATTGAAATATTGTTTTTTTTTTTTTTTTCAGAATTGTTGCTCTTTTTTTGTTTATAGCCCAAAAAATAAAAATCGCACAGGTGATCAAATACCACCAAAAGAAAGCTCTATTTGTGGGGAAAAAAAGTGTATCAATGTTATTTGGGTACAGTGTCGCACGGCCGTGCAATATTCAGTTAAAGTAACGCAGTGCCGAATCGCAAAAAATGGCCTGGTAATTAAGGGGGGGAAAACATTCCGGTCCAGAAGTGGTTATTATTGGTCTTTACTTAGTGCAATCCCAATATCAAACGAGAATACTGCATTTAAACAGTGGCTAAATGCAAGAAGGAGAATTAATTGGTGAACTAATGATCCTCAAGAATGGTGACAGATATATGCAAATCCTCTGTAGGCTCAATTCACTAAAGAATATCTTATGAGAAAATTGAATCACGTGACACATTTTCTCCAATTATCTCATGAGATGCTGAAAATGTCAATTCACTATCACTTCATGAGTTATTTACCTCACAAACCAAAAACATGAGGTATATAACTCAAAAAAGTCAATTCACTAAGGAAATAAGGAATAAGGAACTGCATGAGGTAAACACGTTAGTAGTTCAGGCAAGGTCCAGGCATAAGGTATTTAAGGAATGTAAAAATGTAATAGCCATTAGCCAATTTGGAGTAGTCTACCTTTTTGGATCAGTTTCTCAACAGTAGAAACCTAAATGTGGAAAAACACAGAATCATTGGGGCTGATTTCTTTAAAGTATAACTAAAGGCAACATTTCTTTTTTTTGTTTCGGATAAAGTGGAGATGGATTAGAACCCCTGTCCAGTTTTTATTGCTGTTTGTGCCCCGGTTAGGGAGATTCACCCTCTCTATTTGTCCTGTTTACTGTTATCATTGAAAGTAAAAGAAAATCCCAAATTTTGGGTTGTCCCAAGAAAAGTAATAGAAGGGAAATCTTGCAATGAGGACACTGGTACTGGTGACCTGGGGGTCCCCAAAGGATTCTTTTAATTTGTAGGGATTTCCTCTCACTTTCTGTTTTGGCTATGGGACAGAATTAAAGACAAATCTCCTCAATGACAAAGCTGTCTTTTTTATTGGTGGAAGAAGGGGATTAAGTCCCCGTTCACACTAAGTCCCCGTAGGTCGCCTTCCATAGGGAAGCTGCGGACCTGTTCTAATAGGAGCGACACAAGTCGCTCCGACTTAGAAAAAGGGTCCGGAGCTTCTTTGGGGCGACCCAGAGGCGACCGCCGTAGACTTCAATGTTATGAAGTCCGTGGTGGCCGCTCCGAGGTCGCGGCGCGCTGCTCGCACCGCGACCTCGGAGGTCGCCCCTGAAAGTCGGATCGCGGCAATGTGAATGGGGCCTTATACATAGGTGGGATTTTTAAACTACTTTCATTCAATATTTGAGATTTATAAAGATATTTTGTATTTACTTCATTTAACTTTGTTGCTTTTGATATGCCACATGTGGCATACTACATACTACAGGGACAGTGGCGGCTGGTGCTCGGTAATTCGGGGGGGGGGGGGGGCAGGGCCGGATAAACGTAGGGGCTATTGGAGCTGCAGCTCCAGGCCCCTACCTTAATACAGACCAGGCTGGGCAGATTTACTGGTACCGCTCTTTACTGTCAATTGTAAACACAGAAGTCTGGCTTCTGTGCTAGAAGTAAAAGCACGCTTCCCCAGGCAGCTCCCTCAGAAACTCTCCACACAGCACAAAGGCCGGACACAGAGGGACAGTTGCCGATGCATGGATGTGTTTATGGGCTTCAGAGAGGGCATCCCATGTTGTATTAGGCCTGCGCAGCTGCACCCTTCCTCCTCAGGGCGCATGCCAAGGCATGGCCCTTCAAAATCCTCAGCACCAAGCCCATGATGCTCTTAATCTGGCCCTGGACATCATTCAGTGAAGATATACAAATATTTAATGCTGACAACTGAGACATAGTTGATAATTTGGTCAATCTGTTTTTAATCCTGAATTATCAAAGCAGAACCATATACATATGATCAGAAAATGTGGGCCTTTTGGTGGGTACTCTATTCTCTGTCTATAGCCAAGAAAGATTAAAGAAGGGTATAAGTGTAGTTTTTATTCGTTCAGCCAGAATGACCGTTCGACAGAAGTCGGCCATTAGACCATCTTCTGTTTAGAAGACAGCGATACACACAGACCGAAGTTCGGTATTTCTGTACATGTATATCTAGCTTTAGATCTTTAGAGCTTTAGTAATTACTTTTCTCAACTCATAATAAGTTTGATCTTCTGAGTGTTTGTGTCATTTATTCCATCAATACTATCAATAATTTCTATGGCCCTGCAGAGTTATGCTTTCTAGGAATTCCTAAAGGTTTGTCCCCTATCAGATCAGGACTTTGATTGCATTGTTGCTACTTTTAAATAACTGTATGTATAAAATATAAATGTAGATTAAAATGTATAGTGTTTTTAATATATTTTGGATTGCTTAGTAAAGAAGTAGAGGACATTAAACTTTGCAAAGGAAATGTTCACTTAGCTTAGTTATTACAGCAAAACTAGGTAAAAATTCACACTGCAAAGAATACCCAAAAATGTGCAAAGAATTAAAAAAAAAAAAGATTTTTGCTCACATAAGTGTCTGCCTTGTAATCTATTTATCTCGAATGGGGGTTGTGGAGATATGTTGCGGACCGGTCTTTTGCAGCAAGTAAAAGTAAGAGTACTTATCAAGCACAAGGTGTTATGTTGTGAAATCCATTCGCTTACCCGGACATATATTTCTAATCATCCGTACACATTTTCCACCATCTATATAAGCAATGAACTACCCTAATGGGCTCCTCTTTCAGCTGTGTTGGCCCTGATGTGTTGTCTCCATGCCTGTGTTTTGCCCTTCCCCATCTTGGACTAAGCACTCTGAGTTTTGGCTCTGGTTTTGTGTATTACAAATAGGATCCCCCAAGGAAGCCTTCTGGCGAAACGTGTAGATACCCAAACCAGTGACATACGCCATGTGTAGAGACCCAAACCAGTGACATACATCTCACTCCTGTATTTGGCCCTACATATGGAAGGATTATTACCACATTCATCTACATATGTAATATGCTTATGTTGGGCTAGTTATAACAGGTTTCAGTATATTTCGATTTTTGCCTACATCCATATGGGAAATGCAATTTACACCGTCATCCGTAAGGAAAATTAAAATTACACTGATGAATTTTGGATATGTTTTGATGTAACAAGACTTTAGCTAATTAATGTTGTCAATAAATTTTTGTATTTTTATACTTTTGGAGTACTCATTTCTTTATCTTGGGGTTATAGGCGGCAAATGAAAAAGTCCTATTATGTTTTTCTCCTTTTTCTTATTACATACTTTTGGATGTGGTGCCACGTCAAATAGGCTGTGTCTCATTTTCTGCTTTCTTTTAGTACAACTTTGTATATCAACCTCATAGTGTTTTATTTAGTTTAATGTTTAGCTTTCTGAGATACCTAATATTATGGTAATGTATTCATATTATTATTTTGTATTCTCTTATTTAGTTCAGCTGGTGGAGCTTTAGGCTCCTTTGCACATCTTGATGTTCCTTTATCCCTCTTTTGAAAAAAGTTGATTGTTTTCAGAGATCACTAGAGCAAAGTAAAGTGTACACACAAAACTGAATGACTCAAACGGTATCAGATGGTTTACTCCAATGTGCAGAGAACTGAACCTGTCTATAATAAACTGACAAATTGTTCTCATTAAATGTGCAAACAAACTGCCCTTACAAATTGTACTATCTTTAAAAGCTCATTCAAATCACAAAACAGAGAATCATGGGGCAATGACCATGACTAATTGTGCTAAATATTGGTCATGGCCCTAAGAAGCATAGTGGCAGAGCCTAAGCCTACATACACTTTTCACACTCTGTAGTCCTTGTACCCTCAGCACATTTAATTATTAGAAGCTCATATACATAAACCTAAAGGATCAAAATAAATAAATAAAAAATAAATACAACTGAATGTACAAAGAGGGTCAACATTTTGTCTAAGCCTACTTTGAAGAATTTCATTAAAAATGTTGCAAAGTACACAGCAATGAGCAACTGTTGAGCAAAAAAGAGAGTAGATGTCAAGTCTATGTAATGTACAACACAGCACATAGAGTGTGGCAATCAGGACAATGCAGTTTACAATATAGTGCATGAGTGCAGCAGTATGGGGTATGCATCATAGGACATCTTACACTGCTAGTCTGTGGGAGGAAGACATTACAAGTTGTTTTGATAAAAATAAAAGACACGAAGACAGTGTGTGTGGATATATGTGTACGTGTTGCAAGGAGGGGGATACCCTAAAATCAGTAGTCCCTAGGGATACAAATTCCCTGACATCAGTAGGAGGAATAAAATGCCCGGGGTTAGTAGTCAGGGGAAGAAACCACCCCTGAAAGACACCACCTGGTATGATGGGAGGAAAAAATGCCCAGCGTGCGGTGATAAGTGGGTGGAAAAAATGTGCATTATCACTAGGCAGTGGGGAGAAAAAATGCCTGCAATTTCTGGTCAGAGGGAAGAAAAAATGGGTGATGTTGGTGTTAGGGGAAGGAAGAATGCCCTGATATTGGTGATCTGTGGGGGGAGAAGTAGAAAAATATGTTTTTGTGTCAGCAGGTTGTGGTGGGGGTATTGGTGCTCAGAGGAGGGTGAGGGAGCAACATTGCTGTTTGTGTGCATGGGGAAGGGGGGCAGTTGTGCTGAGGAAGTCATGGGGTGAACAATTTTGCTTAGAAGTAGGTGGGCAGAACAATAGCGCCAATGGGAGGAACAATGTCCAGTGGAGGATGGGAGGGAACAATAGTGGCCACAGTGGGATGGGGAGGAATAAGTGTGCCAAGAGGGGGTGGGGAGGAACAATAGTGCCAAGAGGGGGTGGGGGAGAAAAGAGTGTCCAGCAGGGCTAGAGAGAAATATAGTGGTCAGCATTGGTGGGGGAGAAAAAGGGCACCTAACAGGGGGTGGCTGAGAACAATAGTGCCCAGTAGGGGGGTGGGAAAGAACAATAGTGCCCAGAAGGGTTCTGGTGACAGTTTAAGCTATCTGCACTTAGCAAGCATTCTATTAACACCCTCACAGTAATTACTCACAAGCCAGAGTTTCCTGACTCCAGTTTGTAGGAGTTCATTGAATTCTGCTGTAACAACGTATGAGGTTCTGTTGATTTAAGCCTTCATAACACCAAAATTGATAAAAGTATCCATACCAAATCTATCAACCATGGGGCTGACAAAGACACAGGACAATAGTCTTCAACATGACCCTACTAGTCATTTGGAAAATCCAACTATGTCTTCCCTGCAATAGAAAACAACACTTGCCTGGCACTGCAGTTTTCATCCCATACTTTTTTTCTCCACCTATGTAGACTCTGTCGGGAAGGAGATCACTCCGACCCACAGCGTCTATATAGAGCTGGAGTATGGAGTTGGAATAAAAAGTCCAGCATCTGGCACTTGGATCCGCAAGACTGCAAGATTGTGTTGAAATCCCAGGACAGACCTATGGAATCCAGAGCAGTTGTGGGGTATGTAATCACATTGATATGAAATGAAACCATATGATATAAAACTATATGCCTTCTTCTGGTACCCGGACTGCATTGTGTAAATGGGTCTCAAATAATAACATACTGCTGTAAGAGGGTATAAATGCGCTAGCTAAAGAAGATTGTTCATGTATGTCTATTATTACATTTTCATTATATTTCACATTAAGACAAGTGGTATGAATGGATTTCACAACGTCTGCCTGAAAGGAAATGATTACTGTTGTGTTCTCTCTTTAGTTAGCCTATGGCACTCTGGTAACACTTTTCAAGTACTGCGTTATAAAACTATAGTACAGACATTGGAGATAAACAACAGTTCAGACACTTACAACCCTATAAAGGAAACTAAAACTGACCCCAAACCATTTAAGTTTCCCTTTCATATTATTACTACACAGAGATGTGGAAATTTACTCACAAAACTGTTAAGAAACGAAATCTCAAATTTCACAAGCATTCATGTTCACTTATTTCCTGATCAGATACATGCAGATTTGTCTGATTCTGGATTCCTATAGTGATGACTTTTCATAGATAGCATAAATTTGAATGCAAATATTTTGCAATTACATTTTTTTAATGATTAATAAAAAGCAAAAGTGTGTCTGTCTGAGTACAGGAAAAAAAAGGTTGTTAAAGGTAACAGATCACCAGATGTCAGATTAAAGTCCATTGTGAAATAAACATCACTATCTGCTAACATCAGCATGGACAATTCTTCCAAAGAACACCAGTAGAAGAGCTGCAAATTCCTCATTAGTTAATTCTATGAGTTTTAAAGTGTATCTCTAGAGTCAATGTCCCAACACCCCAAAATTCTGGTATTATTGCATTTTTTAGTGTATTACAATGCACACTTGGAGTACAATAACCCATCCCCCCTGCACTGGTGGTCATGGCAGTGAAAGTTAACCCCGCCCCACACAAACACATTGTTGATCAGTGACAGTGAATGTTAACACACAATTTCAGACCTTTATTGATGGTCAGTGGCAGTGAAAATTACCCCCCCCCCCACACACACACACACGCACACACACACACCACCCCTGCATTGGTGGTTTTTGCCAGTGTAGTTTAACTCCAAGTTAACCCCTATGTTGCTGGTCATGGTAGTGAAAGTTAACCCCCATAATGCCCCCCCCCCCATTGCTGGGCATGGTAGTGAATGTAAAAACCCCTTACCTTATCTGGCTATCTATCTCCCTAGATGGGGACTTTACTTGTTCTGTGGGTAGAGATAACTCTGCCCCCAGTACAGTCTTTCTTTCAGTGCCGGATGCTGGAACTTAGAGAGCATTCCAGTGCCTGGCACCCCGCTGCCACTTTTCTTTCTATATGGTGCCCAACAGCCTGGAGGCCAGATGCAAAAGGCCATGTGTTGGAAACCACTGAGCTAGACATTCCCTATTTTAGCTTTTGGTAGAACATTAAACAGTGATTGGAACCCTTGTTCTTTTTCTTTTTTTTTTTTGCTTACATGTAGCACCCTCCTAGGTAGGTGCTAGGTAGAGAGTATAGTCTTGGCTCCTCATCAGAGGAGCAGCAGGCAAAATCTATATGGCTCTTTGTTTAACAGGGAGCAGGATCTATGAGTTAGGTCTGCTCATGGTGATCAGTGTGTGAGTCATCTGTTCTGGGGAGTGTCCCCACTGGTCCAATAGGGAGGCTTGTTGGACAGTGGAGGAAACTGGACCAATGGGTACACAGGCTTTGACACAGCCCCAGTGATTGTCACAGACTGGTTGTCTCGGTGCATTCTGGGGTGTGGTATAAAAGCCAGGAGCACATGTGATCGGGGGCTATGGCTGGTGAGCAGAGTCCTGGAAGGAGGGTAGTGGTTGCCTCCTCTTCTGCAGCAGTTGGTGTATGGTCACAGGCAGTCGGCCTGGTGAGCCAGAAGGAAGGAGCTGAACCCAGAGGTCCAGGAGAGCTGACTAGAGGGGTTGAGAAACTGGAGGACCAGGAAAAACAGTATCGTGAGTATAGGGGATCGTGTCTAAGGGCCTGACCAGGAAGTGGGTCAACTCGGAGTAGAGTAGTCAGAGGACGGGTGTCAGCTGGTGGACTGAAAGAGGGTGCTAGGCAAGTACCCTGAAAATAATGTGCATCCAAGTCTTTTGTTCAGAGACCCAGTATCTAAAATGAATCTAGTGGCAAGGTGAAATTAGCAGCCTGGCTGCATCTTCAGATAGAAGTCCTCAAGATTGTGAATAGTTCAAGTTCCGGAGTATCCCACTCTTCCCTTCCCCCATCTCTATTTATAATAAAACAACAAAAACCACCAAAACCCCTAGACTGTTCATTGACTGTGCCGGAAAGTAAAGTTTCTTCATGCAGTTGCTAACGGTAGCCCAGGTGAAGAATTCAGCAGTCCTCAAGGGGGCAGTGCTACATACACATGCAGTGCCCTCTAAAGAGTAATACATGTTTGGATTGCTCTTTAGAGGGCATTTGACAGACAGTGAGGAGGCGCTATATTGGAGAGAGAGAGAGAGTGAAAGCTTGTGACAGCTGCTACTTATTATGAGTTTTTAGGTATCCAGTTCAGTTTTTCTTTTGATTTATATATACACTGCTCAACAAAAATTAAAGGAAGACTTTTTAATCAGAGTATAGCATTAAGTCAATAAAACTCCTGGGATATTGATCTGGTCAGTTAAGTGATGAAGGGGGTTGTTAATCATTTTCAGCTGCTTTGGTGTTTATGAAATTAACAACAGGTGCAGTAGATGGGCAACAATGAGACAACCTCCAAAACAGGAATGGTGTCGGGATTCAAACCCGTGACCAGCCACATCCCAGGCGGTAGCCCTGCTTACTAGGCTACCATCCTCTCTGGACATTCCTCCCTGAAGCCTATTATTTCAACCTTAGTCTTGCCAAGCCTTGCTCATCACCCTTGATTCCCCACACCTGGTACTTCCCTATATAAGTCCAGCCCCTTGCACTCCAGCTTGCTGATTATTGAGCTCCTGAGCCTTGATCAAGCTTCTCCTCACCTGCTGCTGTTGTCTACTACCACAAATCCACTGCTGACCCGGAATTGACTACCGACTACTCTTCTGCTTTGTCCCTACCTACTGGACTGCTACCTCCGTTGCCAATTCGGATTGTCTGACCACGCTTACTGCTGCCCGCCCCGACCTTTGGCTCGTCTGACTTCTCTCTGGTTGTCCCTTGTCTGTTTCTCCACCTCTGGACCGAGCCTGTACTCTGCCTGGCTGGGTGATCCTGGGGACCGCGACCTGGTGTTAGCTTGCAGCGCAGTCTATCCCCACCATCAGGGGCTCTAGTGAAAACCAGCTAGCACGTAGTTTCCGCACCTCAGGTGAACCCGTGTCCTCATCAGAGTACTACCTGGTGTCCATCCGGTATCCAGCACTGCTACCACCGTAGCCAACCTGGATTGTCTGACCACGCCTCTGCCAGACTTCCTGCACCTACTACCGGCCTGCGGTCCTTGCCACTGGGCTTCACTCCTACCTCCGGCCAGCAGTCCTCTGACTCAGGTGAGCCTGTAGGATTGTTACAGAATAATCAGCCCTAACTATGGAGTCCGCAATGGCCACTCTGTGTAAACAGGTCACTGAACTTCAAGAATTTGGTACTACGTATCAGGAGACGTAGTCCAAAGCCAACAGAGGGAGATTATTGAACTACAGAGGCAACATCCTAGGTCCTTTAATTTTTTTGAGCAGTGTGTGTATCTATCTATCTATCTATAGAGAGAGAGAGAGAGAGATCTTCACGCAGTGAATAATGTTTATAATTTTCATGTAATTACATGTTCTTTTTACTTTGGTTTCACTTTTTAAATGTACACTAAAAAGAGGACGGGAGGAGAACTCCAGCATACAGCCTGTTACTGGTTTGCACAGCTCTGCATGTTCTTGGTGAGATGTGTAAAGGAGGGTGTGTCTCTTCCCTCCAATAAGGGCTCAGAGCTCTCCTCACTGACATATGCAGAATGTACCTTCAGCTCCCCATCCCCTGCTTTTCATAGCTTGGAAATCCTGTGTACATTCTAGCTGTAGAGGACAGGTAGTTTCAGATAAACAGAAGCAACTTATGTAGGAGGATCTGATTTATCTCTGTGTATCACCTAAGGCCAGTCTCTTCACTTAGTATATTGTACCTAAGGGATTACAACCACTTTAAATGTGGTTCCACCTATTGCCAAATTTCAGCCAAAATGTACTTCCTCTGTCTAGAACTGGCATATTTGACCTTGTAAAGATCAAGTGAATGCCTCAATTATTTCTATAAATAGTGATCTTACAGTGCATTGCGAAAGTATTCGGCCCCCTTGAACTTTTCAACCTTTTGCCACATTTCAGGCTTCAAACATAAAGATATAAAACTGTATTTTTTTTTTTTTTTTTGAAGAATCAACAACAAGTGGAACACAATCATGAAGTAGAACTAAATTTATTGGATATTTCAAACTTTTTTAACAAATAAAAAACTGAAAAATTGGACGTGCAAAACTATTCAGCCCCTTTACTTTCAGTGCAACAAACTCTCTCCAGAAGTTCAGTGAGGATCTCTGAATGATCCAATGTTGACCTAAATGACTAATGATGATAAATAGAATCCACCTGTGTAATCAAGTCTCTGTATAAATGCACCTGCACTTTGATAGTCTCAGAGGTCCGTTTAAAGCGCAGAGAGCATCATGAAGAACAAGGAACACACCAGGCAGGTCCGAGATACTGTTGTGGAGAAGTTTAAAGCCGGATTTGAATACAAAAAGATTTCCCAAGCTTTCAACAACCCAAGGAGCACTGTGCAAGCGATAATATTGAAATGGAAGGAGTATCAGACCACTGCAAATCTACGAAGACCTGGCCATCGCTCTAAACTTTCAGCTCATACAAGGAGAAGACTGATCAGAGATGCAGCCAAGAGGCCCATGATTACTCTGGATGAACTGCAGAGATCTACAGCTGAGGTGGGAGACTCTGTCCATAGGACAACAATCAGTCGTATACTGCACAAATCTGGCCATTATGGAAGAGTGGCAAGAAGAAAGCCATTTCTTAAAGATATCCATAAAAAGTGCGGTTTAAGGTTTGCCACAAGCCACCTGGGAGACACACCAAACATGTGGAAGAAGGTGCTCTGGTCAGATGAAACCAAAATCAAACTTTTTGGCAACAATGCAAAACGTTATGTTTGGCGTAAAAGCAACACAGCTCATCACCCTGAACACACCATCTCCACTGTCAAACACGGTGGTGGCAGCATCATGGTTTGGGCCTGCTTTTCTTCAGCAGGGACAGGGAAGATGGTTAAAATTGATGGGAAGATGGATGGAGCCAAATACAGGACCATTCTGGAAGAAAACCTGATGGAGTCTGCAAAAGACCTGAGACTGGGACGGAGATTTGACTTCCAACAAGACAATGATCCAAAACATAAAGCAAAATCTACAATGGAATGGTTCACAAATAAACATATCCAGGTAGAATGGCCAAGTCAAAGTCCAGACCTGAATCCAATCGAGAATCTGTGGAAAGAACTGAAAACTGCTGTTCACAAACGCTCTCCATCCAACCTCACTGAGCTCAAGCTGTTTTGCAAGGAGGAATGGGCAAAAATTTCAGTCTCTCGATGTGCAAAACTAATAGAGACATACCCCAAGCGACTTACAGCTGTAGGCAAAAGGTGGCGCTACAAAGTATTAACTTAAGGGGGCTGAATAATTTTGCACGCCCAATTTTTCAGTTTTTTTTTTGTTAAAAAATTTTGAAATATCCAATAAATTTTGTTCCACTTCATGATTGTGTCCCACTTGTTGTTGATTCTTCACAAAAAAATTACAGTTTTATATTTTTATGTATAAAGCCTGAAATGTGGCAAAAGGTCGAAAAGTTCAAGGGGGCCGAATACTTTCGCTATGCACTATATATGGAAGAAGAAAATACCCAGATTATGTAAAGAAACATAACAGTATCCAACTGATTATGCAGGCATAGCTACATGTAACCTATGGATATATTGCATTATATAGCCACACAAGTAAACATTCCGCAGGCTGGGGTAAGGTGGTCCATCTTCTATATTAGGGGTCTCCAAACTTTCTAAATAAAGGTCCAGTTTACTGTCTTTCAAACTTCAGGAGGGATGGACTGTAGTCAGTGAAAGTAAACAATCCCACCTTTGGTATTAGGGGGAGGAATAGCGCCCAAGCATTGGTGTCAGTAGGAGGAATAATGCTTTATCGTTGGTATCAGTGGAAGGAATATTGCCCCATTATTGATCTCAGTGGAAGGAATAATACTCTGTCATTGGTGCAGTGGAAGGAATAGTGCCTCATCATTGGTTTCAGTGGGAGGAATAGTGTCCCATTATTGGTGTCAGTGGAAGGAATATTGCCCCATTGTTGGTGTTAGTGAAAGTAATAGTATCCCATCATTGGTGTCAGTGGGAGGAATATTGCCCCATCATTGGTGTCAGTGGGAGGATTAGTGCCCTGTCATTGGTGCCAGTGGAAGGAATAGTGCCTCATCATCAGTGTCAGTGGAAGGAATAGTGCCTCATCATTGGTGTTAGTAGAAGTAATAGTGTCCAATCATTGGTTTTTAGTGGGAGGAATAGTGTCCCATTATTGGTGTCAGTAGGAGGAATATTGCCCCATCATTGGTGTTAGTGGAAGGAATAGTGCTCTATCATTAATCTCAGTGGAAGGAATAGTGCCCTGTCATTGGTGTCAGTGGGAGGAATAGTGCTCCATTATTGGTGTCAGTGGAAGGAAAAGTGCCTCATCATTGGTGTCAGTGGAAGGAATAGTGCTCGCCCTGTCATTGGTGTCAGTGGAAGAAATAGTGCCTCATCATAAGTGTCAGTGGAAGGAATAGTGCCCCATCATTGGTGTCAGTGGAAGGAATAGTGCTCTATCATTGATCTCAGTGGAAGGAATAGTGCCCTGTCATTGGTGTCAGTGGAAGAAAAAGTGCCTCATCATAAGTGTCAGTGGAAGGAATAGTGCTTCATCATTGGTGTCAGTGGGAGGAATAGTGCTCCATTATTGGTGTCAGTGGAAGGAATAGTGCCACATCATTGGTGTCAGTGAAAGTAATAGTGCCCCATTATTGGTGTTAAGGCGCGGAATAGTGCCCCATCGTTGGTGTCAGTGGCAGGGATTATCCCCCTTTGTTGGTGTTAGTGGAAGGAATAGTGTCCTGAGGGCTGGATAAAGGAATACAAAGGGCCACATCCAGCCCCAGGGTCGCAGTTTGGAGACCACTGTTCTATATCATTTGATACTGGAAATAAATGTGCAGATGAGGGAGATCTGTTAGATGCGTTGGAGAAGGGGATTTTCTGCTCCATTACTTTAACTCATAAATGGAAAACACAATGACTAAGTGGTTAGCACTTTCGCCCAGCAGCTCTGGGGTCAAATCCTAACCATGGCAGTTGTAATTCCTCAGGAAGTTTAATAAATGAAGAAAGAAAACCCCCAAGTGTAATATATTTCAATTTACCAGTCCTTAGCTGTAGTGGCTGCCTCTGCTTGCTTTTTTTTTTCCTTCCCACCTGTTGATTTTACCAGTGAGTAGTCATACACAGCACCCGAGCTTCCCAGGTGAGGTAAATACATCAGAATTTATACACTGGCTCAGTCACCCATGTGCAAGAGCCCTTGTAAATTCTGCACATTTACTAGATCCTCTCTACACTCTGAAATGACATAGCTAAAACCAATCCAGGAATTAAAGATTAGATAACAAGTGTACACAAATCCAAAGTCCAAAAAAATGTACTGTGCCTAATAAATCCTCAGTGTCACAGAATAAGAAGCAATTTGCCAAGCGCCTTTGACCTGATAACTTAGTAGGGTCATTTACCTCTAGTGAATGTATCTGTCAGCATTGATGTTTAGCACAGGACTGCGATTTAAATTGATTTTAGGTCCCATTCACCCCTCAAGGTTTTGTAGCTTGAAGCTCCAAAACATTAGAGGAGAAAAAAAGAATTTATTCTCTATGGAGTTGGTTCACATCTCCACTCAAAACCCCTGAAGTTCAAAAAAGTTCTGGAGCTTTTTTTGTAGTTTAAATCAGGCAGATTTTAGCGTTTCTGGTGCATTATTATTCACATAGAAATTAATGCAAATGCGCCGTTTTGACGTGTGAATTTAAGTGATTTTCTGCTCAAATGAAAAAATAATTAATTAATTAGTAATAATATATGAATGAATAAAAGTCAAATAAATACACTAAAAATAAAAAACATCATACATAAATATAAAATAACTAAAATAACAGAATAATATGTAATAATACATAAATAATAATGAACCCCTAACCTTAAAAAAATATTGAATAAATTATTATTATTAGTAATAATAATAATAATAATAATAACATATAACACCCAAACCCAAACAAAAGAAAAATTACTATTACAATAATAATAATAATAATAATAATAATCATGTATTTATTTATTTATTTATTTTGATTTAGGGTTAGGGTGTTTAATTATTTATTATTATTTTTTAAATTTTTATAAGGGTTAGCTTATAAGGTCAATTATTTATTTATTATTATGTATTGAATGTATTTAATATTTTTATGATTATTTTTATTTATTTGTGTATTTATTTTACATGTATTCATTCATTTTTTATTATTATTATTAATATTATTATTATTGTTATTATTACAATAAATAAACAATAAATAAACAAATACAAAAATAATCCTAACCCCTAATATTAATCCTAATCCTAACCCTAACCTAACCTTAAATCTAACCCCTTACCCTAACCAAAAAAATAATAAAAATAAATGAATAATAAAAGAATAATAATATTAATAATAAATAAAGCTAATTGAAAAGTTTAAAAAAGCTGATATGCCTAGCAACAAATGATGCATCAGATGATAGTTTTCTCTATTGACTAAGAATAAATGCCAAAGCTCAAAAACACTGTATAAAACCACGCAAGTCTTGCATAAAAATGCAGCAAAATCTTGCATAAAGATGCAAAAAATGCTGGAAAAATGCTCAAAGATGCTATGCCCAGGTGTGTTTGCAGTCTTACTGGTTCCTTTGAAGATAGATAGAAATATAAGGAAGATACAAAGTAATACTGTACATTTTATTGTAGAGACATTCTTTGTACATTTACACTTGAGCTGAGCACCTTTGGTCGTTTTTACAGCCCCCTTTTTTTTTTTTTAGGACTTTTACAGGTGTTTTTGAGCGTTTTGCAGTTGGGGAGTTACAAGCTACAAAATATTCAGGTGTGAATGGGACCTTTATTGTTTTCACTACAGAGGCAATGTGAAAAAAATAATCAATTAAATTGCAGGGCAAAACAATGCTAAGCAGGAGCAGAAAAACACATTGTGAGTCAGATTTATTATAAGATTACAGCCTGAGTCATAAATTCCTCCTTTGGCTGCTCTAAAAGGGAATGAATGCCACCTGACCCTGACCACTTTTAATAATACGTGTCTCATTTGCAGTAATACATTTGAATTTGTTTTAGAACTGTTGCACTTGACTGACCAAGAATACAGAAGAAGTACAAAAGCACAGGTCTGTAAACCTATCGCAGAGACTTTGCTGAAGGAGAAGCAGCCTCATTTTCAAATAAGGATAGGTTTAGATGTGTGGCTAAACTGCCGTTCCTCTGAAAAAGTTATCCACATTCAAAATGCTTTTCAGAGGCATTTGACAGGCAGCGAGGAGGTGATATTTTTTTACTGCCTGTTTTAACCCTTTAATTGCGGCAACAATGCACTGCAACCGAGTGCATTGCACATGGATGTTGGGGCTTTTGTGGCATGTCCGCTTTCGCTTGAAAGGGTGGCATTTAGTGGCAATGCAACAAGGGTAATAAAATGTGTTAAATGGGTGCCAGGCAAAGCATCGGGACCACTGCATGTCAATGCCCCCATTTACAGCTTAGAGTAAAACTTTAGTCAGAAAATTAAGTCCTGCTAGGTAACGTCAGCTTCAGGCTGACCCTTTTTGCAGGCATAGCTATGTAAAACATTAAAAAATAAGTGTCTATACTGTTTATAAACCAGTAATACACTGTCTCATCCTGCTCTTCACATGACTAATCGCTCTCCATTGTTGGCCTTGTGCTGAAAATCAGAGCCACTAGAGGCCGATCTGCTGACAGCAAATATTTACTGCTACTCAAGAGCTCTGGGCCTCAGCAAAAGCAGTAGCAGGGCTGGGGGCAATTTACAGGACACACTAATTTTGGTGACAAAATTATTCATTTAGAATTTATGTTCCTTGCTAAAGAACATTATTTTTTTATAAAGTGGTTATAAGTAAAGTTACACTTTAATTGGGCCAGTTGAGCGGTTCTAAAAAAAAAAAAAATTGCTTAAGGCCAAATGATCCCTAATTCATGAATGACCCATGTATGTGTTTTCTGGTCTTAGCAATTTTTTTTTTTATTTTTTTTTTTACTTTATTTGTGCACATTTGTTATTACATCTTTGGTACATATTTGTTTTACGACATTTTTTTTTTTGTCAAAAGATGGCAGTTTATCTTTCGTTGAAGTGGGGAATGAAGGATGTAGACCTTTGGTTGAATCTTATCTTACCGCAAAGACCTGTACCCTTCAAATAACCACAAGCCGTTTCAGGTCCTTTTGCATTCAGAAAAGGCATATGTTTTGCATTAAACAAACTTCAGTGCAGATGGGCTTTAGCTTGCAAGTGCAACAATGAATGTTCCTCCTGTGTGGGAGCACATCCAGTTAGATGTTTCAAAAAAGCAAATGTTCCAGCCCCTAGTCAGAAATATATTTTTCCAAAAAGCCTGCACGCTAGTGAGGCAGGAAAAATGCTTTCTTAACGAATGCTATACCCAAACAAGGCAAAATCTCAGTTACTAATTGAAGGTTTTAGTTTGGGTTTCAAAATCTTTACTTTTACAAGCTTAGGTTGTACGTTGCCAAATAGTTTAAAATCAGTAGGCAAATATTACACTATAGTAAAATAAAAGATTTTTGAAGAAATAAAAGGACATGTCGCTAGTCCATTTTCTTTTCCGCCATTTAAATATTCCTAGACTTCCCCATTAGGTATCAGTCACAGAAAATAAACTAATTCTTATCGTTTAATTCATCACTTATCATTCCCAAAAGGTGATGATCTTGATAGTTCCCTAACTTCTGTATCCTATGCTGCTTCTCCTCCCGCCAGCTCTCATGCAGCTAAGAACAGAGGGTATGTGATCACTTGTAAAATAGAGAAAAAAAAAAAAGGTATTTATAATAGTTTTTTATATTCATAAAAAAAATGTTTTACATTTCATTTCTATTTTAAACTGAATGGGTAGTTTTACAAGGTCATTGTTAACAATCACTTATTGATGTAATTTTAAGAAAAAAGAAAGGCCTATTACATGGAAGACATAGAATGCTTGCTTGGTTTATTAGCTTTCACATAAAGGATTATGCCCATGGGCCGTATATTTTCTAGATCATTTTCATATATTCCTGGGGAATTAAAGAGGTTGTAAACCCATGACACTTTTTTTTTTTTTTTTTGCTGCAACCTGAAAGAGAAACCCATAATGAGCTAGTATGCATCGCATACTAGCTCATTATGAAATACTTACCTAAGAACGAGCCCCCGCCGTGCCGCCCTTGGCCGGAGCTGCGGTGACGTCACTCCCGCACACGCGCGCGGGAGCCGACGGTCACAGCACGGGGCTCTGAAGAAACGGCACCAGCGGCCGTTCCTTCAGAGAGCATGTGCCAGTGACGTCACTGGCTGCATGTAAGGTAAATATCTCCTAAACGGTACATGTTTAGGAGATATTTACATTACCTATAGGTAAGCCTTAATATAGGCTTACCTATATATAAAAGTGTCAGAGGAGGGTTTACTTCCTCTTTAAATAACGTAGGAGATGTTTTATCTAGTTTCCAGATGGATCTTTTCAATGTCCGAACCACCTTTGGGAATTGATTTAGCCATCATCATTGATTCCATCAAAAACTCCTTAGCTCCAGATGCATGGACAGATTTTTAAATAGCATAGAATACATTGAAGAATTTTACTTCAGGTTTTGATTTATCTCCAGAGGTAGCAACCGAACAAACTATCTTAACATTTTTATCCAATTTAAGCCATTGCAATGTATTTTAGTCATATAGTTAAAGTGGGGATTTTTTATTTAAGATGGTCACACAGGTCAAACAGGCTCTAAAAGGTTATATAAAAAAAAAAAAATCTAGATTCAATTTATAAATTCAAGAAGACCTATTTCAGTGGAATTATTAAGACTAAGACTAAAGAGATTTTTCCACACGCTCCTTTGGTATGTTTTTTACATTATGGCGCTTTATTGTTTACTACTGCTCTTATTTTAGCATTTTTTGCAGCCCTTTGGATATCCGAGCGTGTGCCAAATAATAAAAATGGAGAATCAGGTATATTCATGGAAGGTGTGTGGTCTTAGCAGATTCATGCCTTTCTATTTGTATTTGAAAATTTAAGTCTCATCAACTTGGGATGGGTCACTAGTTAAAATGATATGCTTGTATTGATCCTAATATATGCCCAGTGATGTCAGTTAAAAGTATTTGAGTTCAGCTAATTTTTTAAATCACCAGTAAAAAGTTATAGCGTCTACAAACAATTGGATACATTTATGGCAGCGATCAGTAATTTTTAGCGGGACTGCGACTTTGCAGCGGACAAATCTGACACTAAGTGGCACTTTTTTGGGACCAGTGACATTAATAGAGTGATCAGTTCTAAAAAAAATGCACTGCTACTGTATAAATGACACTAGCAAGGAAGGGGTTAACACTAGAGGTGATCAAGGGGTTAAGTGCAGGGGCGTCACAAGGGGGGTGCGGGGGGGGGGGAGGACCACACCAGGGTGTCACCGGGTGGAGGGTGACACCGCTCTGCCTCGCTTCCTTCCTCATCTATGCGGGCCGGCATCGCATCGCCGCTGCGCCGCACAGTACTGAGTGTCAGACTGTCTGCTGCCTAGGCTGGACTTCTTTCTTTCTCCTCACGGGCCGCCCTGGGCCTCCCCTCCCTCACTCCCTGCCCTCACGTTCAGGCGGGCGGGGGCGGAGCCAGTCACGGTGATGGCACAGCAACGCTAGGGAGAGGTGACAGGTGAGTAGTGAGGTGCGGGCGGCCGGGTGATATTGCAATAAGTTGTCACCATCCCTCATTGTGATCATCATATCATGACTATTATGACTGGGGTTTTCAGGACCTGTGTTGACCCTACCAATAGACAGCCAACAGGAAGTGTCCATGTCACCAGGCAAAGACGTGGACATCTGAAAAAAATACTGCCATTCAGAAGAGAAAAGGGACCTGGCCTGTCATATGATCAGGAAATTAGTTATGTTTTTGGGGCATTTCAATTTTTTTTTTTAATGCTGCACCTAGAATTAGATCATATTTCTGTGGGCAACTTTACCAAATACTCTCTGGCCAGGAGTTTTCAGCCAGGTTTGATAACAACATACACAGGATCCAGTGATGTCTGGTAGTGCTCCCCTTCCTGCTTTATAGGCATTAGTAGGGCAGTTTTCTTTTTTAATTCTCATTCTAGTTATACTCTTGAAAGGTTAAATGGACATCTCCTCTGCAATTGAATAACTTAACTTTTATGTGTCATCCAAGCTAATGTTTCCTGTTTGTTCTGACAGATCCAAAGCTGTATGTAAAACTCTTATTTTAGAATCTTGTCATTTATTTCTAATATTTACTGGCATTAGCGTCGAACAATGTTCTTGTTTAAATAAGCTATGCCAAAACTCTAAATTTATATGTAAAAACTTACGTTTTAAAAACAAATTATTTCGTCATATTTTACTCATAATTGCTTTTAGGAAACTAAAATGTGTTTTTAGCGAATACACATTTAAAGTTATTACTATAAAATGTACATCAAATCACTTGAGATGTAGCTCAGGTTTTTACTTGCAGCTCCTACTCTCCTGGATCTCAGGTACATCCCATTCCCAATCTAGCAGTGTGTCAGAGGCAGCAGCCAGAGAGATAGACAGACAGGGTGAGTTAGGGTCAGAGTTAAGGTGGGTTAGGACAGAGCAGTTAGGGTCACGCTGTGTAGTGATCAGTATAGGAATACTGTAGGTAGCACAGTGTAGTGGTCAGTGTAGTATAGTGGGTAGTATAGTGGACAGTGTAGTGTAGTGGTCAATGTAGTGTAGTGGGTAGTATAGCGTGTAGTGTAGGGTAGTGTAATGTAGTGGACAGTGTAGCGTGTAGTGGGTAGTGTAGTGGACAGTGTAATGTAGTGGGTAGCGTAGTGGGGAGTGGGGAGTGGGCAGTGTAGTGGGTAGTGTAATGTAGTGGACAGTGTAGTGGGTAGTGGTCAGTGTAGTGTAGTGTAGTGTAGTGGACAGTGTAGTGTAGTGTAGTGGAGTGGACCGTGTAGTGTAGTGGGCAGTGTAGTGTAGTGTAGTGGAGTGGACAGTGTAGTGGTCAGTGTAGTGTAGTGTAGTGGGCAGTGTAGTGTAGTGGACAGTGTAGTGTTGTGGACAGTGTTGTGTAGTGGGCAGCATAGTGTAGTGGGTAGTGTAGTGGACAGTGCAGTGTACTACTACAGTGACCACTGCACTACTACACTGACCACTACACTACACTGACCAGCCTGAACAGGTCATTGTAGTGTAGTGGAAAGGGGAGTGTAGTGTAGTGTAGCAGTCAGTGTAGTGGCTGTGTAGTGTAGTGGGCAGTGTAGTGGCTGTGTAGTGTAGTGGTCAGTGTAGTGGCTGTGTAGTATAGTATAGCAGTCAGTGTAGTGGCTGTGTAGTGTAGCAGTCAGTGTAGTGACTGTGTATTGTAGTGGGCAGTGCAGTGGATGTGTAGTGTAGTGGTCAGTGTAGTGGCTGTGTAGTATAATATAGCAGTCAGTGTAGTGGCTGTGTAGTGTAGCAGTCAGTGTAGTGTAGTGGTCAGTGTAGTGGATAGTGTAGTGTAGTGGACATGGACAGTGTGGTGGACAGTGTCGTGGTCAGTGTAGTGTAGTGGACAGTGTAGTGTAGTGTAGTGGACAGTGTAGTGTAATGGACAGTGTAGTGGACAGTGTAGTGGTCAGTGTAGTGTAGTGTAGTGGACAGTGTCGTGGTTAGTGTAGTGTAGTGGTCAGTGTAGTGTACTACTGCACTGACACTACACTACTACACTGACCACTACACTACATTACATTTAGTGTTATATGGGAGCTATGATTTACGAGTTACATTAGTAAAAAAAAAAAAAACATTATTAACCACTTAAGCCCCGGAGGATTTTCCTGCTAAAAGACAAGGGGGTATTTTGCGATTCGGCACTGCGTGACTTTAACAGACAGTTGCGGGGTCGTGCGACGCTGTACCTAAACGAATTTGACGTCCTTTTTTTCCCCACAAACAGAGCTTTCTTTTGGTGGTATTTGATCACCTGTGCGATTTTTTGATCATGCGCTATAAACAAAAAAAGAGCGACAATTTTGCAAAAATAGCAATATTTTTCACATTTTTTTATATGAAATTCCCCCCAAAAAAATGTAAAAATCTAAATTTTTTAACATTTTCGGCCAATTTGTTTTATCCTACCTATGTTTGGTAAAAAAAATCGCAAAAAGCGTATTTTTAATGGTTTGCGCAAAAGTTATCGCGTTTACTAACAAAGGGAAAGATTTTTATCATTTTTGTTGTTTTTTTTTAACGCGTAATGGCGGCGATCTGCGATTTTTTTGCGGTACTGCGACATTGCGGCGGACAGATCGGACCCTTGACTGACATTTTTGACACTTTTGGGGTTACCAGTGACATTTCTACAGTAATCAGTGCTATACATATGCACTGTTACTGTAAAAATACACTGGTAGTGAAGGGGTTAACTTTATTTGGGAGGGAGGGGCTGTGTGTGTCCCTAGGGGCGTGCTTTCTACTGTGATTGGCTGTGGCTTGAGCTGTAAGGACACTGATCAACGGATCTACATAGTAGATCCGTGTGATCAGTGTCTTTACACCGAGGAGAATGACAGGCAGCTTGTTTACACAAGCTGCCTGACATTCTCCCTCTCCCCCGACGATCGCCGAGTGACCGGCGGACATCGGGTCCGCTGGTCACACGCGCGGGGGGGTCCGTGACTGCGCGGGAGCGGGAGCGCGCCTCCGCGGGCGCGCCCTCGCTCCCCAGACCCTCCCAGGCTAGTGACGTTAATTAACGTCACTCTGCCTGGCAGGGGCTGACCGCCGCAGTAAATCTACTTGCGGCGGTCGGCAAGCGGTTAAAAGGGGTTGGGGTGACACTGTGAGTTACCGCACCGGGTGACACCAACCCTAGTGACGCCACTGGTTAAGTGTGCTCCTAGGGAGTGCTTTCTAACTGTACGGGGACTGGATGCACTAGAGGAAAAGAGAGATCTGTGTTTCAGCTTAGCTGACACACAAGATCTCTCTTTTCCTCCCCGACAGAACAGCAGTCTGCCTTGTATACAAAGGTAGACCACCGTTCTGTCGTTCCGCCGAACGATTGGCGGGTCCCAGCGGCCATTGGCGCCGCCAGACTCGCTGATTGGCTTCCGCTGTGTCCGATCACAGCAGGAATGCCACGGGCACACCCCCTAATTCCTGTTCACAAAATCATGTACATGATTGGCAGGATGTAGTTTACTTGTCGGATGTAGCACTTGATGTTAATTAAGACTTACAGATCTGTAAAGAAAAGTTTGTGATGCCAGTCTTGTTTGTCAAGTGAAGGTGGGGACTAGTATTTAATTTTTGTGGTGGTATTGCTTGAGTCATAAGGAAAAAATGTGGTTAGTTTATTATTAAAGTTACCTTGGTTGATATTATTCAATTATTTGAGTAAACCAATAAAGTGCCGCAACCAAATTATTTGTCAAATAATTTTAGCGTGTTGTGTCTTTATTTTATGATGTGTTGGTATTATTATATATTTATGCCTCCTACGGTCCCATGATGTAGAAAACGTACAAAAACATGAGGGTTCTATTTTTAAAGGGTAACTCCACTTTCGAGGGGGAAAAAAATCAGCAGATAAAGAAAAAACAATATAGTGTTTACAATTGCGACACAAATCATTTTGTAATTGAATGATATCAAAAATCACCTTTCCTTTTCAATCTGCAGATGTTGTAATGTTCTGAAATGGCTACCTGGAGCTGTTCTGTACACAGAATGTGTACTGACCACACCCCAGAAACATCATTTCCTGCTTGTGTGATTGGCTCACCAATTTTCCCAGAAGTCTGCCTAAGATACAAGTCAGATTTCTGGCATCCCCTGCAACAAAAATGTCATTTTTGGTGGGATACTTCCAATAGGAACACATCTAAAGGCATGCAAGCCCAGCCGCTTTCTTCATTAGAGCCCTGGAGCTGCCATGGCTGATAGATAATTATTAAACCACTCCCATTAAACCCACTCAGCACAGAGGTGCAGAGGAACAAACAGTGATTTCTTCAGAATACCAAAAGGTAGGAAACTGCAAAAAGTTTGTTAAAATCTCTGCAATGTACAGAGATCACCCAGAGAGGAATGTTTTTTTTTTTTTTTATCAACAAAAGTGGAGTTACGCTTTAAAAATGAATAGTTATTGCCCAGTGATCTTCATGTATATTTGCTTTGAGCACATAGGGGAAAAAAAATGTTCATCTTCACCTCTAAAGTAGAGAAGAATAGGAAATGCATGTGTCTTTGTAACAAGAGATACAATGTAATAATTCTAGAAAATGTAAGAGCCCATTCACACTGCCGCGACTTGTCAGGCGAGCCTGACAAGTCGCGGCCGGTCGCGGTCCATTGAGTAGTACAGGACCCGTTCTAATAGGAGCGACACAAGTCGCTCTGACTTAGAAAAAGGGTCCTGTACTACTTTGGGGTGACCTCGGAGTGACTTGCATAGACTTTCATTATGTGAAGTCCCTGCAAGTCGCGCCGAAGTCGCGGTGCACAGCGGTGCACGCGACTTCACAGGTCGCTCCCCGAAGTCGTGTCGCCTCAGTGTGAACCGGCTCTAAGGGAAATTAGAAAACAAATGTAACCATTGGTCATTTTGTTGTGAACAATGGCACTGATCTTTCCCCCAAAGGCTCCGTTCACACACCGCTTAGGAGGATCGTGATTTCTCGCTAGCAATTTTAAAAGCCCGATTCACACCTAACACCTTGTTTGTTCTGATTGCGAACTGAAAAAAAAAAAACCCTGTTGATCTTGTCAGAAATTCACAGCTGTCCTAAGACATCTGCATTCTTCTTGAGTTATCTCTGAGAGTTGGAGTAGTTTAGCAAAAGACATTGGGCAGAGAAGACAACACTTCTCTCAAGTCCATAAAAAGCTGTGTCTTGTCGGCTCACAGCTGAGCTTAACAACTGAGTACAATTCTGGCAGATAAACAGGTAACACTTTCATCATTATTTTATCTGTCAATATGGGAAAATATATTTAAAAGGACAACTCACAAATGTTATCATACATGTTATAACCCTTAATAGACATGAGATTCAGGTTCTGAGTTGTAGGAGAACTCAGGTCTTTTGGCATTTGTGGATCTGGCAAAATAATTTGGCCTAAATTGGTCAGTTCTTGGACTCTCAATTTTTATTTGGCACTTTATTAATTTGTTATACATGGATTCTATGTTTTGTGGTGAGCCAATAGGCTCAAATAATAACCTTGTACTTCTGAAAACCTGTAAAAATCAGTGCCCAGCACCTCAACACCCCCCTTTCCTTGAGCTCACAGTAAGTAACAAGGACACTGCACTGGTAGGATCAACAGGTATTTTCTGTACTTGTTGAAAATGTTCTTAGTCTGGAAAAAGAAAATGAATGTAGCCACCACATCAAAGGACTGTTAAGCTGCAACATATTACATTTTTGCTTTTGGGTTTAGTCATTACCATAGTGCAGTCTCACTAAATGGTTGAGATTCTTTCTGTTCCAACATTCTGGAAAATGAAACATTCTGGAAAACCCAAAATTATGGGGTATAGTTGTAGTTTTATTTTGCTTGTTTTTGCCATTGTTAAAATGTTTTATTTTAAATATTAATATTAATAAATTCTCCAAAAATTAACATTAAGGTGTATGTAAACCCAAACAATTAACTTTTTTTTTTCCCTTTTTAACTTGTTAAATATAGTTAGAAGCATTTTGTTAGTTCTTTTTCAGAAATTAAGTGCTAAAAAAAAGACCCTGTTGATCATGTCAGAAATTCACAGCTGTCCTGAGACATCTACATACTTCTTCTTGAGTTATCTCTGAGAGTTGGAGTAGTTTAGCAAAAGACGTTGGGCAGAGAAGACAACATTTAGTCCATAGAAACTCTGCCTTGTCAGCTCACAGCTGAGTTTAAGAATTTAAATTTAAATTGCATTTCTGGCAGAACAACGGATAACCCTTTCATCATTATTTTATCTGTTAATACGGGAAAATCAATTTAAAAGGACAACTCACAAATGGTACCAAACATTTTATAACCTTTAATAGACATGAGATTTAGGTTCTGAGTTCTCGGAGAACCCAGATCTTTTGGCCTTTGTGAAGCTGGCAAAATATTTGGCCTAAGTTGGCTAGTTTGACTGTCACCACTTTGCACAATAACCGCTTGCACTGGACCACGTGGCGGCAGACAGGAAGTGGCTGAAAAGAGGCTAGGAGATCTGCTAGGAAATCATTAGCAGAGGGGTACTCGCCCCCCCCCTCGTGGTCTGCAGTCTGTTGTACACAAGTGATGCTGGGCATATCTAGACACTCTATGAGGGTGTCTAGATATGCCCAGGAAACAGAGGACTCAAAGGCTTCCAACATGCAACCTATAGCATAGCTGAGTGGATGTCTTGGAGGATCCTCAGCTGAAGTCAATGAAAGAATGGAGGTCGCAACTATACTGGACTATTTAGATCATTCAGAATTTAGCTTATTCTAGATCAATGGGAGTGATGAGCTGATCATTTTCATGCATATTGAGTGCAATTTACATATTGAGTGATATTTCGTGCAATTTTCTTTAATCAAGTGAACATTACTTAGTGGCCAATTCAATGTGTGTGGAGAACTATATTTGCTGAACATGGAGTGGAGATTATCATTGCCGCCTACTATCGGCCTTCCCTAAGAGGGAAGAGAGAGGAGATTAACAGTACATTCATTAGATACATCACAAGGTGATAGACTGTGGCTCTCACTCTCTGCATGATTATATCTCCGGACTTGTTCAGCTTAGCTGCTCATTCCAGCTAGGGTATTTATTATAAGCTATTTCATCAGTGCTACACAGTAACAGGTATCCCCTAGGTGGCCATAAGCATGTAGACAGCCAACCGACTGCAGATCTCTGTCGAGCTCCAATACCGTGTTGAGGTCTTTTGGGCTTCATCTACACAACCTAATTGCATGGCAGGCTGAACCCAACAAGTTTTTTCTGGAGCTGCTATAGGAGACAACAGTCCAATAGGCTAGTATGGTATGTCAGGTCTCTTGCATATAAGGGGCATTTGGGAATAGATATCATTTGATCATTGTTTCATATTTACTGCTATATGCTCATTTGGAGATACCAGTAATAATACCCACTACATACATTCAAGGGTTTATTATAGCAGCTATTTTAGCAGCGCTATTCAGTGACAGATATCCCCTAGGTGGACATACACATACGGACAGCCATTCGACTCCAGATCTTTGTTGGGCTCCAATACTGTGTGGAGGTCAATCAGCTACTAAGTGCTTCATCAACACAATCATAAATTGCATGGCAGGCTGGACCCAACAGGCCTTCCTAGAGCTGCAATAGGAGACAACAGTCCAACAGGCTAGTATGGTATTTCAGGTCCTTTGAATGTAAGGAGCATTTGGAGATATACATTATCGGATCACTATACCACACTCACTGCTATATGCTCATTTGGGGATACCAGTTATAGTAGCCACCACATACATTTAGGCTATACTGCATTTTTTCATTCTGATTAACGCTGCAGTTTTCTTTAGTAGTCTAACAGACGCTCCCTATACTTGTGTATGTACACCGGGTTAGGGTGTAAGATGTAGTAGGCATTTACTGTATATTGGATGACTCAGCAGTTATACGATACACCAGGATTCTGTCAACCGTGGCAAGTGGAGCATTGATTCATTTCACACATAGAGTCCTTATACAGACTAGACCTGATCTTCTTCTGAGGGGGGAGCTAGGTTTTAGTGAAGGTAGAAGGGTGAGGGAGTATATTGTTTGGAGAGGGGTGGCTCAGGGCATCTAGAGTGAGGGGGCAGGGCCGGTGCAAGGATTTTTGGTGCCCTAGGCAAAATAAAAATTGCCCCCCCCCCCATGTGCTCGTCCCACGATTTAACACCCACAGTGTTAACCCCTTCCCTGCCAGTGTCATTATTACAGTAACAGTGCATATTTATAGCACTGAATACTGTAGTAATGTCACTGGTCCCCCCCCCCCCCCCCAAGTGTGTCAAAAATGTCAGCTAGGGGTCTGATCTGTCCGCCGCAATGTTGCAGTCCCGCTTAAAATCACAGATCGCCGCCATTACTAGTAAAAAAAAAAAACATCTTTCCCGTAGTTAGTAGATGCGATAACTTTTGTGCAAACCAATCAAAATACGCTTATCGCAATTTTTTTTTACCTAAAATATGTAGCAGCCTTTAGGCCTAAGAAAATCTGGCTGCAGAATACAAACAGGGAGCACGGGAGAAGTAGAGAAGACTTTTTTCAAGAAAAACAGCCACATTAAAAAATTATACTCCAAACCTAATAAAAAGAAGTTAGGAAAACAAACAGGAAAATCAATAGTTCCATTCTATAAAAATCAAGCAAGAATCAGATACATTAATCCTGCATTTATTAATTTACAATACTATGATATAGTCATTGGTGAGGCTCTCTAAGTCTCTATAGCATAGTCTATATGATATAGAGACCCAGACATTAGAATGGCTGCTGTAACCCTTTTGTGATTTTCTGTTTTTTTATTTTATTTAGGTGGTGAGCATGGTTTTTGTTTTTTTCTTTTGACCAAACATATGACCACCTGTTATGGTGACAACCATGCTATTTTGCATTTTGCTATCACTTTGTGTCTCAGTGATAATGGTCACCAGGACAAATATAGAGGGTAAAACTCAGTGTGGACCTGGCAGAATTCTTCCTTACTCTATCCTAAACAAAAAAAAAGCCTTGTGTGTAGCACAATATAGCACAGGGTGGTGGCCCCTTTACATTGCTTGTTTCTCCCTCCCTCACAATGGCATAATGCAGGGAGAGGAGAACAGAAGGAAGGACTGTGATTGGCTGTTGCAACCTCAGACTGTGCCCACTCCTGGCAACAAGGCCAGGAGAATTCCTATTGGCTACTACCACCGCCATACTGAGTCCTGCCTGAACCTGGGGAGAAACATTTGAGGAGAGACCAGAGAGTGTCCCCTTATGCTGCTGGGTCCTTAAGGAGACAAAGAGTCTTGGGACAGGGGTTTGTGCTTGCTTTGGGGCTGTTGGAATAGGTCTGGACAATAGAACTCAAAATGCTGCAGGAGGCTTTGATACCTGGGGTAGAAGTGCTAAGAGCCCTAGAACATCTGGCTGTTGTGTGCAAAAAAATGAGCAAAAATGGGAAATAAACCCTAGAGCTGGAGGGTATGGTACATGCAGGCACAATCTTTTTCTCGAGGGCTTTTGTTGTTGACAGGGAGAAAGCACACTTGCAGGCGCTGAGATTAGGATGGGAAAAGCTACCCGCTCCTGTGATATTGGGGACAAGTGAACATCAGCTGGCCTGTCCTGGCAATTAGACAGGGCACAGAATAGGAGTTTTTCAGCTGGCTTCTAGTCTACGGGTCTGCCACTAACTATACACAACATTTTACCAACGTGCTCAGTGTGTTTTAACCAACAGGGGACAATTTGCTAAAAAGGTAAACCTAACTCTAATAAATAAATACTAGTGTTAGTAAAAAATTATTTTCTATGCTAGGTTGTGAGCAAAAACCAAACGCATGCTAAACATGGAGATCTTGTCATTTCCATAGCATCACACCATATGGTAACACCACAAGTTATGTGACTCGTGTGTGAAAACACTTAAAAAAACAGACCCCATAGTGTGCAGGTGAAAGTGACCATAATGCCCTGGTAAAAGTTAATTTGTGGGAAGGCTGCCTAATGCCTGATCGGTAATACCCGCTGCAATACGAGATCCAGCACCCACATCTTCTTTCTACTTTCCGAATGGTTAAAGTGACACAAAACTCTTGTTTAAAAAAAAATCAATTTAAGCATGTATCCCTAGCTCCAAAAAGTACATTCTATTGCTCCCAGCTTCCTCCAAATCTCTAAATTCCTATTTCTTTGATGCTGTGGTACAACTTTCTGTTAGAGGGCTATGTTTGTTCTCCATGGTTCAACTGTATGTAGAAATATAGCCACCCTTCCTTACTTGCCCCCCAAGATGGACTAGGCACTATGGACTATGGTGAGTATAGACTTGTAAAGTGGTAATAGAAGTAATCCCTGCCAGCCTTTCACTGTCTCCTGCAGAATGTCCCTAGTGTTTAAACACAACCAACATTTCCTCTAATACGTCTGCAGTCTCTGACAGTCCCCTCTAGCATTACATATACTCAACATTATGCAACGTGTTTGGGTGATGCCAAGTACTGTTGTTGCAATGTTAAAGACACAGCAACACATGTTTTGTAAGAAATAACATCATTAGGAAGTTTTTCCTGTCTTTGCTGGTGCATACAAATACAGATATACAGTGGGAAAAAAAAGTATTTGATCCCCTGTTGATTTTTTACATTTGCCCTCTGACAAAGAAATGATGAGTCTATCATTTTTAAGGTAGGTTTATTTTAACATTGAGAGACAAAATAACAGCAAAAAAAAAAAAAAAATCCAGAAAAATGCATTTCAAAAAAGTTATAAATTGATTTGCATTTAATGAATGTAATAAGTATTTGATCCCCTATCAATTAGTGAGATTTCTGTTTTCCAGGTGTCTTCTATACAGGTAACGAGCTGAGATTAGGAGCACTCTCTTAAAGGGAGTGCTCCTAATCTCAGCTTGTTACCTGTATAAAAGACACCTGTCCACAGATGTAATCAATTAATCAGATTCCAATCTCTCCACCATGGGCAAGAACAAAGAGCTATCCAAGGATGTCAGGTACAAGATTGTAGACCTACATAAGGATGGAATGGGCTACAAAACCATCGACAAGCAGTGAGAGGGTGACAACAGTTGGTGCGATTTTTCGCAAACGGAAGAAACACAAAACAACTGTCAATCTTCCTCGGTCTGGGGCTTCATGCAAGATCTCACCTTTCAATGATCATGAGAACAGTGAGGAATCAGCCCAGAACTACACGGGAGAATCTTGTTAATGATCTCAAGGCAGCTAGGACCATAGTCACCAAGAAAACAATTGGTAATAAAAAATTGCCATAAAGGATTGAAATCCTGCAGCGCCCAGAAGGCCCCCCTGCTCAAGAAAGCACATGTACAGGGCTGTCTGAAGTTTGCTAATGAACATCTGAATGATTTAGAGAACTGGGTGAATATGTTGTGGTCAAATGAGACCAAAATCAAGCTCTTTGGCATCAACTCAACCGTGTTTGTAGGAAGAGGAGGAATGCTGCCTATGATCCCAAAAACACCATCCCCACCATGAAACATGGAGGTGGAAACATGCTTTGGGGGTGTTTTTCTGCTAAGGGGACAGGACAACTTCACTGCATCAAAGGGACAATGAACGCGGCAATGTACCATCAAATCTTGGGTGAGAAACTCCTTCCCTCAGCCAGGGCATTGAAAATGGGTCATAGATGGGTATTCCAGCATAATAATGACCCAAAACACACGGCCAAGGCAGCAAAGGACGGGCTCAAGAAGAAGCTCATTAAGGTCCTGGAGCGGCCTAGCCAGTCTCCAGACCCTAATCCCTTAGAAAATATGTGAAGGGAGCTAAAGGTTCGAGTTACGAAACCTCAGCCATGAAACCCTAATAACTTGGAGAGGATCTGCAAAGAGGAGTGGGACATGTGTGCAAAGCTGTTGCCAACTACAAGAACAATCTGACCTCTGTAATTGCCAACAAGGGTTTTGCCACCAAATACTAAGTCATGTTTTTCGAAGGAGTCAAATACTTATTTCACTCATTAAAATGCAAATCAATTTAAAACTTTTTTGCAATGCATTTTTTAGGATTTATTTTGGTATTCTGTCTCTCACTGTTAAAATAAACCTACCATTAAAATTTTAGACTGATCATTTCTTTGTCAGTGGGCAAACATACAAAATCAGCAGGGGATCAAATACTTTTTTCCCTCACTGTAGGGTTAAAAATTAGGAGCAATAATCATATTTGCAAATGCATTGATTGTTATCAGTTATAACTT
This sequence comes from Pelophylax lessonae, assembly GCF_965119305.1. NCBI lineage: Eukaryota > Metazoa > Chordata > Amphibia > Anura > Ranidae > Pelophylax > Pelophylax lessonae. The sequence goes on from NC_138769.1 coordinate 569,895,319, forward strand.
GTTACTTGTAACTTGTTATCAGTGGCAAGTGATAACCAAGACCTGTTCTAGCTGTCCCTATCAACCATTTTTTTCTACTTGTTGGTGTGTTTGGGCAATAAAAACAGTTCTTATTAAATATTCCAAAATAGATAAAGGCATCTTCTGTCTTGCATAGTACAGATTTTCTCATTATTGTGTATCACAAGCTGGTAGTTGTTCATTAGATGAGCAATCATTATATAATATATGTAACATACATTTATATTTAATTCTGTATGTTTTTGAAAGTGTTCCACTGTTGTTCTGAGATTTCTGAGGAATTACAGTTTTTATAAGTCCCAGTTATTAAATTAAAGTGGGCCTAAAAATAGCAGTACAGAAAACCTTTTAAGGCTTGTCTGTAAATGTTTCCATTTATGCTTTTTAAGGCTTAGTTCACCCCAATCTGGAAATTCTGTTTTTGGTAGATGCAAAAGAATTAGAGTATGTAAAGCCAACAATCAGGTTTTCTGTCTGTGACAACTTGATGAGATTTCTCTTCACTTCCTCAGCCAGAGACATGACAAGTAGCTGGAGATTTCTCCAGAGTAAGGGGTCATTTTTCTTAGACAATAGTCACCAGGACTAGGGATTACAGTATTTGATTTCAGTCCCAATTTGTGTGCATCCAGTAGCGATCACTGCATGTACTGTAAGCGTTGGCTGTGTGAACTGCCACGAATAGCTGCAGATCTCAACAACCTGTCATATAAGCGAACGCGCCTGTAACTAGCCATTCAACATAGCAGCAGGAATCAGTAGATTCCTGCAATTGCCATTTGCGTTGGGTCAATTCGCCCAAGCAAATGTAGCCTATGATTTAAACATAATGAAGCCACACTGCAACTAACACTTTTTAAGCAGTTACAGCAACCAGTTTCCTCTTTTGAGATAAAGGATTTTACATAATAAAAAAATAAAAGCTGATCATTGTAAGCACCCCTCTCAGTGGTGAATGGTTTGTCTCAATCCGCTATCTGCTACATCTGCAGGACAGCTTGTTGAAAAATAGCAGACTTACTCAAAAGATCACCAGATGAAAAGCAAGGAAGGAAAGCCTAAGAAAAGAAAACTAATGAAGCCATCACATTTAAGAACTGGTAATCTGCAGTATATTAAATGTTTGTTTTTGAGTTTAATAATTCTTTAAAAGAGGTGTATGGGTGTTTGTAATTTTTTTTCATTTCTACTCGATCCAATGCTGCATCTGTCCCCCAGTGCCTCGACACTGAGATATGAGTGATCTAACACTGCCGATAGCTTGGTTCTCACAGCTCCGTGAGCAGAGAGCTGCTGACTGTCAGTCACCGCTCTCTGCTCTGCTCCCTCCTTGCTCACTGGAGCGCTGGGCTGAGGAGAGGGCGGGAGCGGCCAGCTCAGGCTCTCAGCAACTCGGGTGTTGGTTCAGGGATCTAGGCAGATCCTGACTCCATGAACGTGAAGACGCGGAGCCTGGACCGACCTTGTGACATCAGCAGAGAGCGGAATTAAGCCGGCTGTCTGCTGAAAATAGGTCAGTACGAACTGCACTCCTGTGATTCATAGAAGTACAGACAAACAAACCTTGGCTGCACTTCTCCCTTACGTCCTTTGTGCAGACAGTTTTTGCAGTATTGGAGTGTAGGAAATGCTTTGCAATATTTCTTTTTTTTTCTCACAACTCCCCGCTGTTTCTATTTTAGCTATTTCTATTTCTATTCTATTTCTGTTTCTATTTTAGCAATATTTTAACAGTATGCTTTCATATTTCTGGACTGGGGATGGAGCTTACCAGGAAACGTGGCTTTGAAATAATTCAGGAAAACTACAGGCGTTGTTTAGCTGAAATGGACAGAACTTTAACCACTTCCCGCCCGTCATATAGCAAAATGACGGCCGGGAAGTGGTTGCTCTATCCTGACTGGCTGTCATATGATAGCCCCGGGGGGCGTGCAGAGCGGCGATCAGTGGTGAGGAGTGTCACTCTGACTCACCGCATCTCCGATCCCGGTAAAGAGCCTAATGACGTAGGCTCTTTACCATGTGATCAGCTGTGTCCAATCACAGCTGGTCACATAGTAAATAGGAAGTGCCGTTGATCGGCTTTCCTCAGTTCGTGCCTGACAGGCACGAGTAGAGGAGAGCCGACCAACGGCTCTCCTGACGGAGGGGGGGGGGTCTGTGGTGGTATCCAGAGCATTGATTACCAGTGCAGACCCTTGGGGCATGCCACTAGAGCCACCAGGGATTGCCCATCCATGGCCGCCAGGGATGCCCACCCATGGCCACCAGGGATGCCAATCAGGGCTCAGGGACCCTTTCAGTGCCCTCCTCATCAGTGCTGCCCATCATTGCCATCTATCAGTGCCGCCCACCAGTGCCCATCATTGCCATCTATCAGTGCCGCCCACCAGTGCCCATTATTACCTATCAGTGCATATCAGTGCCCATCAGTTCCACCTATCAGTGCCGCCTATCAGTGCAGCCTATTAGTGCCTCCTATCAGTGCCCACCAATGCTGCATATCAGGGCTACCTATCAGTGCCACATATCAGTGCCTATCAGTGCTGCATATCAGTGCTGCCTATCAGTGCCCATCAGTGCTGCATATTAGTGCCTCATCATCAGTACCACCCCATCAGTGCCTCCTCATCAGTGCCTGTCAGAGCGGCCTCATCAGTGCTCATCAGTGCAGGAAAAAACGTATCTATTTACAAAATTATATAACATAAAGCAAAAAACTTTTTTTTTTTTCAAACATTTCGGTCTTTTTTTATTTGTGTAGCAAAAAAGAAAAAACCTTGTGGTGATCAAATAACACCAAAAGAAAGCTCTATTTGTGGGGAACAAAATGACATAAATGTGGTTTAGGTACAGTGTAGCATGACCGCACAATTGTCATTTAAAATACATCAGCGCTAAAAGCTGAAAATTGGCCTGGGCGGGAAGGGGGTGATAGTGCCCTGTATTGAAGTGGTTAAAGCATATGTATATCCAATACATTTATGTTAGGTTTCAAAAAGAAAGTGTTAAAAACCCTGTCATACTTCACAACAGAAGGAAAGAGAACCTGGCAGGAAAAGTGGCATTTAGTGAAACCAATCCCCTGTATTCCCCCCCCCTCCCCCTTCAGCAGCTGCGTGGGCAACTACAGGGGATCAGTTTGAATAAATGCCACTTCTGCTGCTCCTCCTGTCCAGGTTCTCCTTCTTTCTGCTTGTCAGCTGCCCCGGTCTCCCTTTTGAACTGGTTAGGCCTAGGTCCCTTACAAGGTGGTGGTACCCCCTTATTGGCGGCCCTGTAGAGGGCATCTCTATAAAACAGGTGTTCCCATTGAAAGATCTGGAAAATTTACCCTATTCTCTTGTTCTAGTGACAACCAAAAATCTGAAAGAGTAGCAATAATAACCTAATGGGTCTTAAACCTTCTCTAGTCTAAAACTAGTAAACATGGGCTAGTTTGTCGTAACCCAAAATAATTGTCAAAATGTATTTCTCTGTTATGATGAACTACCACAATCTGAGTAATAGTCTATAAACAATGTAGTTACCTTATCACAGACAGTATTCGTTTGTATGGGATTGTTCTGCTTTCCCAATTTAAGCATTGCAAGTTTGCTCTCTATAACTAATCCATTTGTGGTGAGATTGTATAAGTTAAAATCTTAGCAACGTTGGCAGATAATGACTCTATCTGAATGACATCTTGCAGATTGTAGAAAGCTTTAATCGAAAACTTGTGCAAATCTTCACAGATGAACATCAGATAGGTCATAAAATCATATTATGTCTAGCTCTAGCTATGTCTATAATATGTCTATTATGTCTAGCTCTAACATGTGCTCAGAACAGATACTAAAGACACTGAAAAGAGGGTGGGGTTAGATTTATACGGCATCTCCTACAGAGTGAGGAAGAGTCAAAATTATTTAATAGCAAACAAACAACAATGTATAATAGGGATGAAAAAATGTAACACATTTCCCACTCATGACACCATTACCCCTCCCAAGACCTGAAAAAATTAAACCAATATGATTGGCAGCACAGACATTCATGGGGGACTAGAGCGTCTGTAAAAGGGGGCAGAATAGGTTGGGAGTTGGGAGTTGAAGAGACCATGGCATTCATTGAAAATGTAAAAAAAAACAATTATAATGCAATATACGAGTATATATATATAAACAGGGCTTTTTTTCAGCAGGAACGCGGGGGAACGCAGTTCTGGCACCTCCAGCACTAAATGTAATGGCAAGGGGTGTTCTGGAGGGTATTTTGATGCTGGCTGCTGGGGGATCTATCGTGACTGGTGGTGATCTGTTTTTGTGTGGGGGTCTATTTTTTGCTGGTGGGAATCTATTGTAACTGGGGGGGGGTCGTCTTATGTTGCTGGGAGGGATCTACTGTTGAGGGAGGGGTCTATTATTGCTGGCTACTGAAGGCTCTATTAATGCTGGCTGCTGGGAGGTTGTTGCTTTTGGGAGGCTCTAATGTTATTGGGGTGAATCTTTTGTTGCTGGGTGTAGTATTTTTTTGTGGGTGGTCCATTGTTTCTGTATGGTAGGTCTATTGTTACAGGGGTGGAATCTATTGTTGCTGCAGGGGATATTTTGTTGCTGGGGTGGATTCTATTGTTGCTGGCTGCAGGGGAATTATTTTACTGCTTTACTTGTTATCATTAAGAAATTGCATACAAACTATTTAGCACCACAATTGATATTTGGTTCTGTATTCTCTAAAAGGGGCAGTACTTGAGGTGGGTAGGGGGTGGGACCAAGGCACAGTGTTCAGAGGGGGGTAGGGGGCGCATACAAGGGGTGACTCAGAAGGGGGGTGCTCCTGCACCTATTCTTTGAGAAAAAAAGCCCTGTATATATATATATATATATATATGTATATTATACTATATGCTGTACATAGTAAAACATGCAAAGGCTACCACACTCCAGAACTTCCAATTAGCTTTTTTATTCCATGAAAATAAATGCATATCGATTGTATACAATGCCAAAATGGTGTCCCTCAGACACAAGCTTTCGGACAACGCCCCTCCAAAGGCTGGTACCACCGTATACTACAAATCTTCAGTAAGGGTCCTTTCACACGCTGCGCTGCCGACGAGGTCCATTCTCTGCTCAGCGGGGGATCGATCTGCCTTTCCCCGCTGAGCAGGCGGATGACAGCTCCGTCTCCGCACTGGGTGTCAGCGGACATGTCACCGCTGACATCCGCTGCCCCATAGGGATGCATGGAGGATCTGATCAGGTCCGCCTAAAAAACTGACAGGGGGATCTGATCGGATCGTTCGTGTGAAAGGGGCCTTAGTCAGTTCAATTTATTCCATTTAAAGGCATCAGAACCACATGTAACTTGTTCATTCGATTCACCCCTAACACAAAGACTTAACAATTACATACTCAGGATCCTCCCTGTCAGTGGCAATCCTTATAGACATTGGAAAAGACTGGTAATCATGGTCTATTAAGCTGAATTAATACATCAAACAATAAAAAAATATAAATCATGTGCATAAATGTACACATCCACCAAAACACATACTGTACTCCCAAAAACGATAACAACAAATCAAAACAATGAAAACACATATCCTATATACACTGTGATATAATGAAAGGCAAGGTGATTGAAGGATGCTATGGGGTTGATTTACTGAAGAGTGCAAAATCTGGTTCAGGTCTGCATAGAAACCAATATGCTTCCAGGTTATTTTTTCAAAGCTTAATTGAACAAGCTGAGGTTAGAAGCTGATTGGCTACCATGCACAGCTGTACCAGATTTCGCACGCTCCAGTTTTAGTAAATCAACCCCTTTGTGTCACCTCTCATGGTTGCAAATGTGGGAATCCAGTTCGGGCTTTTCAGGCCACCTTGGCAGTGTGAGATCCATACCTGGCTTTGCTTCCTGTTCTGACCAGCAGCAGGTGGGAAAAATAAAGAAGGACAGGAGCAAGAGGTATGTCTGGCCTGGGGTTCAAGAAGCTACCCTGAAATAGAGCTACATGTAGAAATCACTCTATAAGAGAAAAGGAAAGGTTTGCAAAACGCTTGTTTTTTTAATGTTTGTTGGTGACCGGGAGAAGCCCTTCACCTGTAAAAGAGGAATCTGTACTGTTTAGTTAGTGCCTGGGTGGCGAGTATTTATTTTATGTTTTGTTTGTTTTTTGTGCAACCTTTTGAAAAATAATTACTACAAGTCAGAATTTTAAGAAAAAACCTGCCGATTGACTGCCTTTTTTCCAGGGAAGGTGATCCCCCCCCCCCTTCAGCTAACCCCCACAACATATATACAAGCAGTCCTGGCTATATCATCCCCCTACAGGAATAAATAGAGATTGAAATCTGAATTGAGACCCGTGGGCTGTAAGGTGTTTAACCAGTTGCCGACCGCCCGCCACATACAGTGGGTACGGAAAGTATTCAGACCCCCTTAAATTTTTCACTCTTTGTTATATTGCAGCCATTTGCTAAAATCATTTAAGTTCATTCTTCTTCCTCATGAATGTACACACAGCTCCCCATATTGAGGGAAAAACACAGAATTGTTGACATTGTTGCAGATTTATTAAAAAAGAAAAACTGAAATATCACATGGTCCTAAGTATTCAGACCCTTTGCTGTGACACTCATGTATTTAACTCAGGTGCTTTCCATTTCTTCTGATCATCCTTGAGATGGTTCTACACCTTCATTTGAGTCCAGCTGTGTTTGATTATACTGATTGGACTTGATTAGGAAAGCCACACACCTGTCTATATAAGACCTTCCAGATCACAATGCATGTCAGAGCAAATGAGAATCATTAGGTCAAAGGAACTGCCTGCAGAGCTCAGAGACAGAATTGTGGCAAGGCACAGATCTGGCCAAGGTTACAAAAAGATTTCTGCTGCACTTAAGGTTCCTAAGAGCACAGTGGCCTCCATAATCCTCCAATGGAAGACGTTTGGGACGACCAGAACCCTTCCTAGAGCTGGCCGTAAGGCCAAACTAAGCTATCGGGGGAGAAGAGCCTTGGTGAGAGAGGTAAAGAAGAACCCAAAGATCACTGTGGCTGAGCTCCAGAGATGCAGTCAGGAGATGGGAGAAAGTTGTAGAAAGTCAACCATCACTGCAGCCCTCCACCAGTCGGGGCTTTATGGCAGAGTGGCCAGACGGAAGCCTCTCCTCAGTGTAAGACACATGAAAGCCCGCATGGAGTTTGCTAAAAAAACACCTGAAGGACTCCAAGATGGTGAGAAATAAGATTCTCTGGTCTGATGAGACCAAAATAGAACTTTTTGGCCTTAATTCTAAGTGGTATGTGTGGAGAAAACCAGGCACTGCTCATCACCTGTCCAATACAGTCCCAACAGTGAAGCATGGTGGTGGCAGCATCATGCTGTGGGGGTGTTTTTTCAGCTGCAGGGACAGGACGACTGGTTGCAATCGAGGGAAAGATGAATGCGGCCAAGTACAGGGATATCCTGGACAAAAACCTTCTCCAGAGTGCTCTGGACCTCAGACTGGGCCGAAGGTTTACCTTCCAACAAGACAATGACCCTAAGCACACAGCTAAAATAACGAAGGAGTGGCTTCACAACAACTCCGTGACTGTTCTTGAATGGCCCAGCCAGAGCCCTGACTTAAACCCAATTGAGCATCTCTGGAGAGACCTAAAAATGGCTGTCCACCAACGTTTACCATCCAACCTGACAGAACTGGAGAGGATCTGCAAGGAGGAATGGCAGAGGATCCCCAAATCCAGGTGTGAAAGACTTGTTGCATCTTTCCCAAAAAGACTCCTGGCTGTATTAGATCAAAAGGGGGCTTCTACTAAATACTGAGCAAAGGGTCTGAATACTTAGGACCATGTGATATTTCAGTTTTTCTTTTTTAATAAATCTGCAACAATGTCAACAATTCTGTGTTTTTCTGCCAGTATGGGGTGCTATGTGTACATTCATGAGGAAGAAGAATGAACCTAAATGATTTTAGCAAATGGCTGCAATATAACAAAGAGTGAAAAATTTAAGGGGGTCTGAATACTTTCCGTACCCACTGTATATACTGCGGCAGGCTGGCTTAGCTGTGTGAATTGCCATACCTGTACGGGGGGCGCACACAGGGCTAGGGGGGGTGCCAGCACGCCCCCTGCAAACCCCTACTGTTCTGATTCGGTTTTGAACCGATCAGTCATCAGGTCCAGGCCAATAATTTTTGGCCTGGACCTATTGATCGGTTCTAACCAATAGCAGAACCTCCTGTGCCTGTGTAATGTAAACAAAGGCACAGGATATGGTGTCATCTCCTTTCCTGGAGTGTATGGTGTAGAAAATCGGCGCTAATTCAAATCATAAATAAATGTGATACACTCTGTGACAATAACGATGTCCACCACTGTGGATAGTGCTCTATGTGATTTAAACCTGATGCAAAAAATTCGAAGTAAAATCAATCCTCAATATAAAACTGTAAAAGCGAGCCTATACACAAAAGATCTTCAGTGGATGACTCTGAAAAGACTGTGCATCAATAAAGTCCTCAAATAAATAAATAGTGTGTCAATCCCAAGGAAATATATATATATATATATAATGCAATCACACAATCAATGCAATCGATGAAAAAGGGCGATGATCAATATAATCGTTGATGACTGATATGTGATGAAAAAATTCCTAAAAATATTTCATAAAACAATTCATATAAAAAGTTGTGTATAAAAATATAAGTATCTGAGAAAATCCCACAGTGTCCAATATACAATCAAAGATGAAAAAAATATAAATTTGAAATTGAATTGTTTTATATGAATTGTTTTTTATGAAATATTTTTAGGAATTTTTTCATCACATATCAGTCATCAACGATTATATTGATCATCGCCCTTTTTCATCGATTGCATTGATTGTGTGATTGCATTATATATATATATATATTTCCTTGGGATTGACACACTATTTATTTATTTGAGGACTTTATTGATGCACAGTCTTTTCAGAGTCATCCACTGAAGATCTTTTGTGTATAGGCTCGCTTTTACAGTTTTATATTGAGGATTGATTTTACTTTGAATTTTTTGCATTAGGTTTAAATCACATAGAGCACTATCCACAGTGGTGGACATCGTTATTATCACAGAGTGTATCACATTTATTTATGATTTGAATTAGCGTCGATTTTCTACACCATACACGTATCAATTCACGGTGGGGACACCGATTTAGATTGGCAGCTTTTTCTTTATTTTTTTTTCACATTTTTTATTTTTTTATTTATTTGATTTTTTGGAATTGATTTACTCCTATCAAACCCCTCTGGGTAGTGCATTGATCCTCTTATTTAATTTACTCCTTTCCTGGAGTGCTTTTCAGTTCCAGCGTGAGAGGAGATAACATCAACTGTGAGTACATAATCACTACACTGACACCAGTACACATAGGCACACTTTTAACCCCCTGATCAACCCCTAATTAACCCTTTCACTCCCTGTCACAGTGCACACTATACAGTATACAGTATACAGATAACATTTACTGATCACTGTATTAGTGTCACCTGTGACTTCAGTTAGTGCAAAAGGCAGTTAGTGGTAGTCCCAAATAGGTTTAGGGTCCCCGCCATATATCTGCCAATAAAGATTTAACCCCCTGATCGACCCCTGCAAACCCTTTCACGGTGTACACTAATTACAGTATACAGACATTTACAGATCACTGTTTTAGTGTCACTTGTGACTTCAGTTAGTGTCATAGGCAGTTAGTGGTAGTCCCAGATAGGTTTAGGGTCTCCTCCATATATCCCCTAATAAAGATTTAACCCCCTGATCACCCCCAGTTAACCCCTTCATTGCCCTTTGTCACTATTATAGTGCACAGATCTTTTTTCTGATTACTGTATTAGTGTCACAGGTGACATCAGTTAGCGTTAACATTAGTTAGCGTCAATCCAGAACATCGTCAGATTGCCTGCCACATATTTAGTAACATATTTTAACCCTTTCATTGCTGGTGACACACACACACACACTAAACACCTCCATTACTAGTATAGTGTCTGATCAATATCTTTGATCTGATCAGAACTATACTATCGTCCCCAATAATTTTGTGTTCCTAGAATGCAGCGTTAGCAGAATCAGCCCCAACACCTGCCAGCACCTGCATTTAGCCCCTCTGCCCCCCCCCCCCCCAAGAAGTACAGAATCAGCAGATTACTGTCACTTCCAATACACAGCACACTAAACCGCAGCGTTAGCAGAGTCAGGCCTGATCTCTGCTAGCACTAGCAGTTACAATTTTTGGTAGCGGTTCAAACAGTCCTTGACAACCAGGTGCTTTTTTACCTGCGAGTCACACTAGGTACCTATACATTTATTGGCCAAAATGTCCAAACAGAGGTACACTAGTGAAGAGACCTACAAAATACTGAGCATGACAGATGAGAGCGATTCGGAAACCTCACTGTTGGAATCAGGGTCAGTATTCAAACCTGTAGACAGCAGTGGCACCCTGACCGATAGCTCTGATGAGTCAGGCATACCCGATCCCATTCTACTGTTGCTGAAATGCAACAACCGCAGGGTTCTTGTATACAGCAGAGAGTCAGTACTAGTGCCAATCAACCTTCTGGTGAACTGGCAAGCACCAGCGGCCTAGTACATCCTGGTCATTGACAAACCAGCACCGCAGTAACACTTGGTGACGTGGTGAATCCCATAAGTGAAGTTCAAGCTGGTGCGGTGGCTAGCACAAGTAGAGTTCCGCAGCCACCAAGAATTCGAAGACAGGCCCGTAGAGCCCATAGTGTCCTTCCTGATGCGCTTGCACATCCTGATTGGGAGCCCCCCACTTCTGCAGTGCTCGTACTTCCCCCATTGCTTGGCCAACCCGGAATTCAGATGGAAACAGCCAATTTTACTTCCCTTGATTTATGAGCTGTTTTTCACGGAAGATCTTTACAGATCTGTTGTGGACCAAAGCAATTTATATGCTGATCAAGTATTTGCCGCAAATCCAAATTTGACCCTTGCCAGACAATTTGCATGAGAACGTATCACGGTTTCCGAATTTAAAACTTTTCTGGGCCTATCCCTCCTCATGGGCTTTACTAAAAGCTTGCGGTCATATTGGTCCACTGACCCAATTCACCATATGCCCGTGTTCTATGCTGCCATGTCCAGGACTAGATACAAGCAAATCTTGTGGTTCATGCACTTCAGTGACAATGAACTCTGTCATCCTCGGGGTGACCCGGGATATGACCGGCTCCACAAAATTCGGCCCCTCATAACCCACTTCAATCAGAAGTTTGCAGCCTTGTATACGCCCCAACAAGCTGTCTGCGTTGATAAGTCCCTGATTAAATGTTCTGGCCGCCTTGCTTTCAAACAGTTCCTCCCCAGCAAGTGTGCCAGATATGGGGTCAAGATGTATAAGCTCTGTGACAGGGCAACAGGCTATACATGTAGTTTTCCGGGTTTACGAGGGAAAATAAATATTACAAAAATAAAACAAAAAAGTAAATATATGTATATGTATAATGTGTATATTTATTTATTTATATATATATATATATATATATATATATATATATATATACAGTATACCATAGTTTGTAGATGCTATATCTTTCACACAACCAATTGTTATATACTTATTGGGATTTTTTTTTCCCAAAGATGTGTAGCAGAATACATTTTGTCCTACATTTATGAAGAAATTTGATTTTTACGTTTTTTGTTTTTTTTTTAATTGGAAATATTTTACAGAGTATAAAATATTTGTTATTTTCAAAAAGTTTGGTAATTTTTCATTTTATATAATAAAAAATTAAAAATCCAGTGGTGATCAAATACCATCAAAAGAATGCTTTATTTGTGTGAAAAAAATTATATAAATTTAATTTGTGTACAATGTTGCATGACTGTCCAATTGCCAGTTAAAGTAGTGCAGTGCAGAATAGCAAAAAGTAAATTAGTGGTCCTCCCAGATGAGCAGAGATGAGGAGGAAGACAAAAAAATAAAAGGGGGGAAATCGAATGACAAGTCACTCCGGTGGGAACAGGAGTTTAGGATCTCTGAAGGAGTCACTTGATTTATTTTGTCCCTTCTGCTATGCACCTGCAATGATCTGACCTTTCCTGGACCCAAACACACTGACACATCTTGAACATTTAATTGGGCTTTATTTAAAGGCAAAGCCCTAGTAAGGAATAGGGTAATTACCAGTGGTTTACAATGCAGCAGTGCAGGCACCTTGTTAAGTGACACAAGTCAGGTTGTCCCTGTTCGCTCACCACGTCTGCCTGGGAAGCAACAAGTGCAAAAACATGCATCACTAGGTGGGCTCCAGAGAGCGATACCAGCTTGCCATTCCAAAATAACAACAATCCAACACAGCAAAACAATACAAATGGCATTTGCAATGGCATTACCATCTACCTACTACCTACTGCAGGAATGCCTTTCCTAACCACTGGCCAGTGGGACTATGTAAAGAGTCTGCCGGCGATAGCGGCCCTCGCATTGGAGCGCTCATTAAAGTAAAAACATGGTGGCCCTTGGCCTCTCACCAATGACTCTGATTCTGATCCTGAGCGGTCCCTCTGTGGCCAGATCTTTGCAGCTGTAGCAGGTGGAGGCATCGAGAACACGTGGTCACTGTGAGTAGTAACTGGAATGCACTAGAATGGAAGCACGGTCTCTCATCCCTTGCTGCAGACAGTAGTACTCAGTACAGATGCAGCCCAAAGCCTGGTCTCTGCAGGCAGCTTGGCATGTGATTCAGGTACAGCACACCTTTCTTGGCAGGAAAGATCCTCTGACAAAAGCATGTGATCAGCAACTCACAGCAAAACTCCTCTGCCTTCTTGCAGCCCTAAGCACAGCAACATAGACTTCCAGTCTAACACTCTCTGGGCATACATCTGGGAGGGTGCAGCGTGGTGCGGCAGCAGTAACTCACAGAATGTAAAAGTTTATAGCAAGCTTGGCGGAAGGCAGCCCGACCGGGAACACTCACAGATGAACATCAGAATGTAGCAGAGCAGGTCTCAGCTGAACTGACAACATCTGTCTTGAGGGGCAGAATGCGGCCTGGCCCGTCTGTGCTCAAGCTAGGAGGGTTCCAGGAGAAGTGATGAATCTCTAAACTTTTCCTACTCACCTGTAGCTTTTCCCTACTGCTTTTACTGTCCCCAACAGGTGGGTGACATGTCCCTACACTACCCACATGCTAAATGCGTGCCAATCTTAGGAGCCTGGGTCTTAAATAGACACTGCCTGACCCAAGATGGCCACCAGTCACATGGGCTGTCAGCATCCAACCAGATCACTGCCACAGTCACCCAGGGAGAAAAAAAGAAGGAACCATGTTTCTCTTGACTTCCTCTGCCACTGCAGTTGAGCACCTCCCGCAGCACACTCCCTGGGCAAATACTGTACTGTCCAGGAACTCCTGCAGTCCAAGTGAATCCCGGGCTCGATCATTTTTTTTCCTAAACATGGATCTTCTGCTTCTCCCCGTGGTGGGCAGGGCTAAAAATTGCCAGCAACAATTCTGGAGCCATCCTGGACCAGGCAGCTAAACAGAGTCCTTCTGCCCCAGAACTGCTAGGATTGGGTTCTCTTCAGCTGTAGCAACAGCCAATCGGAGCACAGACCAGCTTCTTATGTCCCTGCAGCTGTCCATCAGAGGTGAAAAAAAAAAAAAAAAGAATAATGCCCCTGCTCTTGTTTATTTTGTCAGCACTGCTGGGCAAGCCCAGCCCAGTGCAACATTTATATGATGGTTTCCTGAGCTAGGTAATATCAGTCAGATAATTATGAAACAACTCTGTTTATCCATGTTCCATTTTCAATAAACTTTATGGAAAAAAAAATGAAACAACTGCAGGTCACAGTCTGTAACCTGCTTGTAGGCACTCCCTGGCCAGCACTGGGGTGTTTTGCATAGCTAATATTGGAATGCATGTTTACACTACAATCAATTCATAGAATGGCTTTTTCTTCTGACTACAATTACATCTCTATGGAGGATATTCAATGACTATGATGCACACACATTTATTTATTTATTTTTTCATTCAATTCATATTAATGTATTTATGTTACTGTAATATGTATTTACTTAAAATCATTTGCTATCACTGAACAATTCAGCTTCAAAAACAAATGCAAAAAATTCCCCCAAAAATTTTGCAAGGAAGCAAGATACACTCCAGAGATCTTATTGTCTCATAACACTATGTGAAGTCATTTAAGCATACAGAAGTTTTAATTTTAGCAGCAGAGTAGATAATTACCGTATTACCTCACTATACAGACAGGAATGTTCTTAGCTTGTGGTTATGGACTTTAAATGCCACCGACCTAAATAGTACCACAGTCAAATGTTAAACATTTGCATTGCAACTGACTCAGAGTTCAAATGTACCTCTTTGAAATAATCCTAACATTTATCCTGGCAATTGTCTTCTGTACCACTGACTAAAACAATGTAGCATCTTCAATTTCTGAATAACCTAAAATCTTAAATAAAATTATGTGGAAAAATTGTTACCCAGGGGCACTGTGAGAAGCCTGCTGAATTAGGCTGCATAGGACTGACTGGCATTTGACCTTAGTAGTGTCCTCTAAACTGGGCTTGGGGGCCAGATGCGGCCCTTTGTTTGACTTTATGTGGCCCTTGGGGACACTGTTCTTCCCACCGACATCCACGATGGGGCACTATTCCTCCCACCGACACCCACGATGGGGCACTATTCCTCCCACCGACACCCACTATGGGGCACTATTCCTCCCACGACACCCACGATGGGGCACTATTCCTCCCACTGACACTCAGGTGTAGCACTATCCCTCCCACCGACTCCCACGTTGGGGCACTATTCTTCCCACTGACACCCACCATGGGGCACTATTCCTCCCACCGACACCCACGTGTAGCACTATTCCTCCCACCGACACCCACCATGGGGCACTATTCCTCCCACCGAGACCCTTGTGTGGCACTATTCCTCCCACGACACCCACATGTGGCATTATTCCTCCCACCGACACCCACGATGGGGCACTATTCCTCCCGCCGACACCCAACGATAGGGCACTATTCTTCCCCAGTAAGGGACAGATCACACTATTGCAGTTTCCTTGTGGCTGTGTTTGTGCAGGCACAGCAGGCCATTCATTTGAATATATATATATATATATATATATATATATATATATATATATATATATAGAACAGAGTTGCGCTAAAAATTGATATTACATAAGTTTGAAAGGAAGAAAAAAAGGAAAATGTAGGTTGTGACAAAGTCCTATATAAATAATCCCAATAGGTAGGATCTCAATTAGTCCCCTATTGACTATCCAATGTAACAAATGGTAACATCCGCCACCAATTATAGATATCCACCGGAAACACACCACCACCATAGAAGCAATACTAATGCCTGCTTACCAGCAGTACTGAACCACTTATCACAGGAGGCCAGCAGCGCTTTGTGGCTGATTACCTTACTAGGGCCTTGTAGTGATATTCCTGTGCATGTTCCAACTGTACTGTAGGGTTAAGCATCTAATAGCAACATCTGTATAGGAAGGCTCAAAGAAAAAAGAATGCTCCACATAGTGTAAATCCAGCATTCATTTATTCCAAAGTAATAAAATACACTTACATTAAAAAATATATCAGTGCGTGAAAAATCTCCTGCTGGCCAGCCTCTAAGTAAAACGCCCGCACTTCCGAAATTGGTAAAACGCGATGACGTCAGCGCGTCGTCCTTCCTACGCATTTCGTCACAGATGACGTTGTCCTGGCCATTTGAATAAGCTGCTGTACCTATGGAAAACACTGCATCTTTTCCAAAATTGCAGCCGCAGGGAAACCGAATATTGTACTGTAGTTTCAAGTGTGTGGGGATGCCATTAGAATTAATGGCAACCCCATGCATCTGCTAACAGCTGTGCTTTTTGCTGCAAGCGTGGAAAAACTTATGATTTACATGCAGTACTGCTCCTGCAGAAGTGTGAACCTAACCTTTTACCAAAGATGGGGTATTGTTTACTCCCACTGATGCCAGGCCATTTTGCCCTGAAAAAATAAGGTATAATTCACCTGGATATATTAAGTAGTTGCAAAGATTTATACAGTTTTAGAAACGCAGTTGCAAAACTGGGTTCTGGGGTTAAGATTTGTTTTGACCTTTGTCATTAGAGGATTAAAGACTTTTGTTATGGGCTAGATGTGCCAACTCGTTATATTACAATTACTACAAAACAATTGGGAGATACCTACAGAGCAAAGCATACACCAAAAAATGCCATACTTCCCTGCATACAGAAAATATGTGACAATTGCAATGGATTTAATTATTTATCTGTCAAACATGAAGTCATGATTCCTGTTGGCTCATGATAAATGTTTTTGATTGTGCAGACTTATGCCATGTTTGTGCTGCCACCTCACCCATGTCTCCTAGATAATGCCAAGTACATTGCACTTGTTTGCCAATCAAGCTCTCATGATTTTGTAGACAAATCATGCAAATGTGCTGTTCTAACAATTCTTACCACAACATTAATAGGTGGTATGGTAACCTGTGTGCTCTGGCTGTGTGTTTACTTAGACTGTGTGTGTGCATTTTCGAGACTATGTGTGTGTTTTATGGCTGGGAATACTTAGTGAGGATGTGCAGTGGAGCATTATTAAAATTGTCATAAAATAGTCTAGCAGCAATATGCTTTCATAAGCCTGGCCTTACTGAACTTGAAATTGCCCTTTCATACATGTTCAGTGCTCAAGTCTATTCGTGTCTCAAAAATGCTACTGTTAGGCAGCGATAGTCATGTCATAAGAAAATAACCATCAGATATCACAAATCATGTATATATTAAGAGGTACAGGAAGGTGATGTGACATATTACCCTTTCTGAGGAAGGCATACAGATTAATATTAGTATTATTACTAGGGTAAGGAGTTCCAGAGGCTAGGAGTAACTCTGGAAAAGTCCTGGAGGAGAGCATGGGAGGAGGTGAAAATGGAGATAGAGAGTAGGAGGTCCTGGAAGGAGCAAATCAAATGGATTTGTTGTTATTTTGAGAAGAGGTTGGTGATCTAGCTTGGGAAAGAGATGTGCATGGCTTTATATGTTGTATTTTAAATTTTATTTGTTGGGTGAGTGAAATCCGATGGAGGGATTGGAAGAGAGGGGTGGTGGACACTGAATAGTTGGTCAGCTGGATGAATCTGCCATTCATGATGGGCTGAGGGAGGGATAACATTTTTTTAAGTAGGCTAACAAGGAGGGAGTTGCAATAGTCAAGGTGAGAGATGAATCAGTAACTTTTTGGTGTCATTGGTTAAGAAGGGGCAAATTCTGAAGATGTTACAGAGGTTAAAGGAAGATTTCTAGTTATGGCTATATCATACATAGTTACATTGGTCCAGTAACTATGTATATACCATACCTGGCTGATGCCCCTGGAAACTGGAAATCGCTGAAGTAGACAACACTACTTCAGTGGTCTCCACTTGCTTTCAGGGTCCATGCTGAGCGGCTGCCTTACTGCTTACTGAATACAGGAAGTCAAAGGCTCAATAAAGATGCCATTCAGAGAATGATTTGCATTGTTCCCTCATTGAATGAGGCAGGGCAGTGATGTCACGCTCTCCACCTCTTCCAATCAGAAAACGCTTTGCATTTATTCAGTAAGCAGGAGTGTAGCTGCTTGGAGCAGGACCTGAAAGCAAGTGGAGATCGCAGTAGTAGCAGTGTCTACTTCTGTGATTTGTAGCTTCCAAGGGGATCAGGCAGGTATGCCAGGTAGCCAAGTACAGTATCTCACAAAAGTGAGTACACCTCTCACATTTCTGTAAATATTGTATTATACCTTTTCATGTGACAACACTAAAGAAATGACGCTTTGCAACAATGTAGTGAGTGTACAACTTGTATAACAGTGTAAATTTGCTGTCTCCTCAAAATAACTCAACACACAGCCATTAATGTCTAAACTGCTGGCAACAAAGTGAGTACACCCCTAAGTGAAAATGTCCGAATTGGGCCCAAAGTGTCAATATTTTGTGTGGCCGCCATTATTGTTCCTTAACCCTCTTGGGCATGGAGTTCACCAGAGCTTCACAGGTTGCCACTGGAGTCCTCTTCCACTCCTCCATGATGACATCCTGGAGCTGGTGGATGTTAGAGACCTTGCAGTCATCCACCTTCCATTTGAGGATACCCCACAGATGCTCAATAGGGTTTAGGTCTGGAGACATGCTTGGCCAGTCCATCACCTTTACCCTCAGTTTCTTTAGTAAGTATTACTATGCCCACAGCAGTAAAATCAGTCTCTATATGCAGTAAATCATGCTTGTTATACTCACTTTGGAACCAAAGGGGTTAATCATCTGCATTGTGTAAAAAGGCTGTTTGATCCTGTCTTCTCTGATTCTCCCCTTTATCCACAGTCCCCAAACCATCTCCTGATAGTACAGAGCCTTGGGGGCAAGCTGCACATGCTCAGTTTGGTGTGTATGGCTAGAGAGTTTTTTTTTTTCTTGATAGGGTGCATGTGATCAGCACAGGGCCAATCAGCACTGTCCAGACAAAGGGTCAGGGGTCCTGCAGCCTCATAGAACAGCCAGAGTGGAATGAAATCTCCTCCTTCAAGCTTTAACTAGTGCCCGGCCATATACTGATAGAAGTCACAAGACTGCTATATACTGCTGATGAGAAAAGGTATTTAGCAGTTTATATTTACTAAAATAATTGCATTTCCATGTTCTGTGTACTGTGGGAGACCAGATATAGTGAATGCAGGGTCCTGGGTTTAGTAAGACTTTAAGGGATTGTTTTCTGGGGCAATATCAACACTTCAACAGCCCTCAACACACCCCTCAGAACCTTTGATTGTTTGTCATTTCTGCAAACAACCTCTTCAGGGACCAGAAAAGAGGTCTACATCTGCAGTCATTTATGAGAACCAGTGACTGTCAGAATCAGTCTTACTCTGAAATAAACTGGACTCTGCACAGAAACCCAAAAAAACAGGCAAACTTTGATAGGTGCCTTTTCATTTTTTTGTACCATTTTTTTAAACTGTTGTTGCGTCATTTTTTTTTCCTTTTCATTCAATAAATCTATATTTAGGTATCCATAAGCAGAATCTCTAAATGCATTAGCCAGAAATAAAAGAATCCCTGCCTCTGTGAAGGCTGCCATATTTTCAATTCTGCACATTCCTGTCTGGGTGTGACGTCGAATGTCACAGATGTTTCTTAAACTTTAGAACTGCTAGAGCAGATGCTGTGAACAGTGCATGTTTCCAGTAAAACACATAGGGGTGGGGTTTGACTGTGTTATGGATTAACTGCAGAGTTAACTGACCACAGTGACGATCACTCCCAATCCGATGGCACTTAGATTGTTGTCTTACAAGCTGGAAACATCCAGCCGAGAGTGCAATTGTCACTTTCTGGGGGCAGGGGCAAGATCTTAACTGGTGCTGTCACACTCTTTTCTTATTTATATTTTATACTTTCAAATAAAGTATAGGAAGGAGAGTTTGTTACAAGGAAATAAGCCCGGTAACGTTCTACTTTATGTATAAAGTGGATATATCAAGACTGCAGGCAGAATGGGTAGTGTTTCCAAACTGCTAATGTGCTTTATGCAATCCAGTTATTCCTAAAATTCAACATACAACAATTAAAGAAACTGGAGCAGACGCTGCTTTAAGGTTTAGTTTACATTTACGGTAAAAACAGGTGTGTCACAGTTAGGGGACGGCTCAGAGGCCAGTGGCAGTGGAAAGCTTCACACAGAAACCAGCAGGATAAATGCACAAGTATGTCCCCTTGGCGGGTGACGTGGGCTCACCTGAGGCGCGGGGTCTAAGTACCAACTGGTCTTCACCAAAGCTCCTGATGGTGGAGATTGGTATCACAGCATGCTAGTGCCAGGTCACGTTCCTCAGAAACCAGGAGTTGAACCATCCAGGGTCTGATAACAGCTGTAGCAGGTAGGGATCAATCGGAAGTGTAGTCAGTAAACTAGCCAAAGGTTGATAAGAAGTGGTTGCGGGTTGAAATCAAGCAGGAGCGTAGTCAAGGAACTAGCCAAAGGTCGGTAACAATATGCAGTGAAGATATAGACAGAAGCAGGAACACAAAGAGTACAATTTTAGTTCGAGAATAGCACAATATTTTGGCAAACAGGAATTACAATGACATGACTTTAATAGGAAGTTCATTGGAGGAGCAACGGGTTTAAGGTTCACTAGAAACAAGATAAAATATAAGGTTGTCAAAGGGATCAGGCATCTAGTATCTCAAGTGGCAAGAAGAGGTACTCTGGATTCAGATCCGGACAATGACAAGTTGGTTGAGCCGAAGAGGAAGTCCAAAGACAAGACTTTAATTTAACTTTTAATAGGAAGTTCATAGGAGAAGTAGGGAATTCAAGGTTCACCATAAACAAGATAGAAACTATGGTTGACAAAGGGATCAGGCATCCAACATCTCAAGTTGCATAGTAAGAATAGCCAGTGCCAGATGCAACAGCTGTGCTTGGTTCACATCCGGATCCTGAGAAGGTGATAGAGCCGAACAGTATATTCAAAGACAATGCGTTAATAGGACGTTCATGGGAGGAGCAAGGAGTTCTTAAGGTTTACCATAAACAAGATAGAAACGAAGGTCATCCAAGGGATCAAGCATCAGCATCTCAAGTGGCACAGTAACAAGGGCCACTGTCAGATGCAGTAGAGATCATGGGCTCAGATCTGAATTCTGCCAAGGTGGTTGAGCTACATTTTTTTCAGCCCCCAAAGCAGCAAAGGCAGACGTACAAGGGGGTATAGACATGTCAGCGGCCGTGATGTTTAACATAGTGGCGCAGGCAAAAATGACCCCCCCCCCCGTCACATTCAGCAGTCATTGCATTACATTGCAGCATGGTGGTACAGGCTTTTAGGGGGTAAAACAGGCAGTGTGGAGGAGACCTATTGCCTCCTCGTCACCTTTCAAGTGCACTATAAAAAGCAATCCACCAGAGATTGCTCTTCAGAGATGAAAGCTTTAGTAAATGAACTCAACGCTGTTTGGAAGCAGATTTCAATAGGCTGTTCTAAACAATTTAAGCATACAGTATGTAAGCAAAGGAGCGCTTTTAGCATACAGTGTGTAGGCAAAGAACACGTCCCTGCCAGGGCCTCAGTTACAAGGACCAAAAAGGTCTATAACAAGTAGAAAATGATTGGCTAAACCACACAAGTGTTTTTTTCCTTTATATTGGCTTTTCAAAATAAGAAATGCATTACTATACAGGCTGGCCTAAAAGTTTAGTATACTGTAACACTATTGGTAATAAAATAGTACATTTTGTATAGAGATATATACATCTGGCATGTAAGCAGGTTGAAGGCTGCTTCTTACAGGTTGAGGTCAACTTAAAAAAAAAAGTTTTATTATGTTACCAGACAACTGGTTATTGCTGAAATCATATTACTATGGGCAGGGCCATCTTATTGAGTGGGCCACCTGGGCATAGCCCAGAGGCCCCAGTTGCACATAGGGCCCCATCAGGGCTGGTTGATCTAGGGGGAAGCTGCTGACAGTGCTGGGTGACATAATACACTGCACTGCACACAGAGATTAAAACAGTGACACGGTGCGCACCTGCTGCTTGCAGTCTTCAAGTTGTATTTATGGGCGATTGCTGGTGTGAGCAGCTCGACCTGCCATCTAGACATGGTGAAGATGATTTGCTAAAGGTCAAACCGAGCATCAGAATGGGGCAGACTGTGTTAAAATGCCTGTATTTGTTGCAAAAGTTCTTCAGTAAAAGTTTTATTAACGATTGAAGTGCCTGGTCTGAAGTTCTTCTAACAAGGGTTGCATGCAGGGCTTGTAAAGAGGGAATAAAGAGGAGGTGTGAGAAAAGCTGTGCAAGAGTTGTGCGGAGGAGTGTGTGAAAGATACGGCACTATTGCTTTTGCTATGGCTAACCAGCATGGTAGCTTGAATGCTATAGCAACCAGCAAGTTGAGAATCAGTACTTGGCAGGGGAGATGGTCACCTTGGTAGTGAGGGGGTTGGTGGGCTTGGCGGCCTATACTCGGGACCGACATCGCAGAATGGGGGACCCCGGGACCTAGCCTGTAGGTACAGTAAATGAAGGTACAGAAGGAAGATTTCAAATTGAGTTCAGTAGCAACGGGGTTCTGCACTAAGGGACTGGAGAAAGCTTCTATTTTCACTAGGAGTGAGGTGGCAAGCTACAGCTGTGCAGGTAAACTCTGCTGTGTCCCCCCTGTAACTGCTACATTCGGAGTAGAAGTGTACAGTGTAATGGGAAGAGTGCTGAAAATGTTGTAAGTGAGCTGTGCAGGGTGAACAGCTTGCTTCTAAGTTGGGGTGCCGCCTTAACTTAATTGTGGCCCTGGGCCCATGTTGCCAAGAGCTTTAATGAAGGGTCCCAGTATCCGGCACTAAGCCCCACCAACAAATATAACAGAAGGCCAGCTGAAGCTGCACGAGGGACAGAGGCATTTGGTCGCAAAGTAGCAACAGTCCCTCCAAATGAAGGAAAGATGGCAACTATGTCTACACATCTCAATTACCTGTTCTCAACATCATTTCATTATATTATTATATATCATTACCCAGATATATATGTTTCTGCAGTTATTCATAGCCCAGTGTAGAACACTGATACTAGACTAATACATAAGACTAATACATAAGATCTATACCTAAAATCTAGCACACTTATGTACAGTATAATGAATAGAAAAAATAGAAAAAATACTTGAATACATGATAGAACCCAGGCTTCCTCCTTTCTTCTAAAGTCAGGAATTATTGCATAATTAGCAAACAAAGCTGCCAAACAGCAGAGAAAGCAAATAGAATCCTGAATTGAATAGAGAGAAAGGAGGTCCTCGGCCCTAAGTTTATTTAAACTTCATTTAGGATACTGTGTCCAGTTCTGAGGACCTCATTTACGAAAAGATATTGACAAGATAAAAATAAGTCCAGAGACAGGCAGCAAAATCATAAAAGGTCTAGGGAATAAGATTTATCACGAGAGATAGTAGAAACCTAAATTACATATGCTGATTAACCTGTGTAAAAAGTTGTATATATTTACTTTTTTCAACCCACTGCGGTCACATAATCCCATGTGTCAGCCAGCTGGGCTGTAGGGGGCAGAAGAGAGTGCTTGACAACAGCTGGAAAATCTGGGAGCGTGGCGTCACCCATAGATTCACATGTCCCAGCCATTGCCAACTCCCTCCTCACACATGCAGCTTGTCTCTGGCTGGCACGGAGAGCCAGATCATGTAAGCGGACTGGAACAGGCTGAAAATTAGTATCTGCGTCTTTTATACAAAAGTTAGTCAGCATAGGTGTTAGGTGCGGGGAGAGAACATTTTAAGACTAGTTTTAATTTTGGCATCCAATTTCGATTTAGTTTTAGTCAATCATAGTCTTTTGACTAAACTGATGCCATTTTAGTTTTAGACCCATTTTAGTCATCTGCAATAGTTTTTAGTTTAGGTCTTATTTAGTCAACTAAAATTTGCAGTACATTTTTAGTTGCACTTTTTAAAACAGCACTAGTTGTTCACACTTTATGGACACTTGTTTCTATATCTATGTTTAGCGCGGCAACGTCTTTTAATGTATCACATTTATCACGATCGGTCCTGTTGTGTTGTTGCCAGCAGCTTGCACTTATATATTCAGTTTGTCTACCTGCGCAATAATTTTTTCTGCTTACGTAGTACATTTTAGTTGACTAAAATAACTTTAGTTAACTAAAATCAAATGGGTTTCGTTAAATTGTAATGCTTTATTTAAGCATTTCTCTGGAATTTCTAAACTAATTTTTTTTAAAAAAATCCTAATATGTTATTATTTATGGTATTAAGGTTGTAACAAACTCACAGAGACAGATTTAGGCACTCTGGATGGTTTGAGGAGGCCTGTAATGCACAGTGCTCTGAACGTTCTGAGGCCTGTAATGCACAGTGCTCTGAACGTTCTGAGGAGGCCTGTAATGCACAGTGCTCTGAACGTTCTGAGGAGGCCTGTAATGCACAGTGCTCTGAACGTTCTGAGGAGGCCTGTAATGCACAGTGCTCTGAACGTTCTGAGGAGGCCTGTAATGCACAGTGCTCTGAACGTTCTGAGGAGGCCTGTAATGCACAGTGCTTTGAACGTTCTGAGGAGGCCTGTAATGCACAGTGCTCTGGATGGTCTGAGGAGGCCTGTAATGCTGCACTGTGCTCTGGACAGTGGTCTGAGGATGCCTGTAATGCACACAGTGCTCTGGACAGTGGTCTGAGGAGGCCTGTAATGCACACAGTGCTCTGAACCTTTAAAGACATAAGGGTATAAAAATGGTTCAGGGGGCAGCAGGGTAGTAGCCCTAGCAAAAAGAAAGCTCAAAACTAACCTTAGAATGTATTATTTAACTGAAAGAGTATCTATTGTTTGATTCAACAGTAAGGCCCCTTTCATACATACGGAGCGTTTGTCGGATGAAAAACGGACATTAATGCATTCCTATGGAAAAAACGGATGATTATCCATTTACATCCGTTTTCATCCGCTTCTGTCAATATCTGTTTTTTTTAACGGATGAAAGCCCTATTTTTCTTCCGTTACTAAAACGGATCGGACAAAAAACGGATGTAAACGGACAAACGGTCGGTTTTTCATCCGTTTTTGCATTGGTAGTGAATGTAAATAAAAAACGGATGAAAAACTGATACATTTTGACGTGACTGAACTGATGAACTGAACGGACCGTATGTGTGAAAGGGGCCTTAGTGAATTTTAATATTTTTGGGATGAACATACATCTATTCTCAAACAAAGTATTAAAAAAAAAGAAAGTTAAAAAGACAAAAAGGAAAAAAAAAAAAAGTCTAAATGTTACTTTTTATGCCAAAACTTTTCTGTGTTTTTTGGAGCTTCAACTTTTTTCAGGATCGGTGATGAGCTCAGGTGGGTTTAAACAGAAGTGTGAACTTGCCTGAGTTATCCGCCTAGGAAGTTGTAAAAGCCGACCGCTAATCATAGGCAGCAGAAGCATTCCCCACCGTGCAGACACATGTATACACGCCCCACATGCTCCCTGTATAGGTGTGGCTGCTTGGTGGGAAATGTCTCCACCACTTATGATTGGCTGTCGACTTTGAAAGCTTCCTAAAGGAATGGCTCAGGCTATAAGCCTGGTCATATCCCAATCAGGAGATATATCCCATTTTTTTCTGATTACTGGATTAGGCTGAGAGAGTGTCATTAGGTGGCTGATGCCATGAACAGGAATTGCTGCCCACTAATACCTTGCAACTTCCACTTTCATTGATATAAGGTTTATTTTTAAAAAGAGAGTCCAAATGTGTTTAAAAAAAAAAATCAGATCAACATGTGTAATGAATGAACAGAAAATACAGGCATATTAAAAAAGGTATGAACAAAAATTATGATCATAAATCCTCATAACACCACAATTTCCCCTAGTAGTTATGAGCAACCTCTGCATCAAAGTGTCCAGAAAAACAGTTACAAAAGATTATGGTTGGAAAGTCCCATCCAAAAAAAGGAAGACAGAGTACCACAAAACAAAACAAACCTATTGTAAATACGACCAAATCACGCTAATACTTATACAAATAAAAGACACGAACAGGAACATGTTCCCAGAGAAAGAATCAGTTCTTTACTAACTAGAAACGTGTCCACAAAGACACAATCAACACCAAACTGACACACAATTTTTTTAAATAAAATAAAAAACATGATACACTTACCTGCTTTGTGCAATTATACCTTTTTTTTTTGGTGTTCTCCGCTCTTCCAAGTGCTCCCACAGCAAGCCATGTGCTATAGAGCCACCCATACGGGCACTCTTCTGAGCCACAGTCTTGCTTGACCATGCCCCCTGCTCCCTCCTAAAGCCTGGTCTACACCACTCATTTTTTTTTTTGTCCAGTTAACCCAGCAGGTTGAACGAAACGGAAAAAAAAAAAGCTTTGGTCTGAGCCACTGTATTAACGATCCAACGCTAGTACAGCGATCTCCCCTGCTGTTCTTTTGTGTTCTGACAAGAACACTCTGGTCAGCACTCTCAGCCATTGGCAGGAGCCAATCAGCTACTGGTTTTCCAGCATTCTCGTCCAACAGAAGACGATGGAAAAGTCAGCTTCTGTCAGACCGGCTGCCAAATACATGGGCCGAATGTCGGAAATATTTATTGTACACACATTTGGCCTGTGTGAACTAGGCTTAACAGGATTTGACTTACAGCAGCAGGAGCCAATGGCTCCTGCTCGCAGAGTCTCCTGTGAGAAGAGGAAGTCAGTGGAGCAGTCCTGCAGATAGGACAAAGCTTGATCATGAGAGATGATAGTAAGTGTTTAGAGGTGGGAGGGTAGGAGAAGAGTTGGTGGACCTTTTTTTTTTTACCTTAATGCAGAGAATGCGTTAGGATAAAAAAAAACACTTAAAACAAAAATTACATAATACATACATAAAATTATGAAAAAAAGAAAAAACCTTGAAGGATGCAGTAAGTTAAGATATATGCTGGGTGGTACCAACATCCCTTATTACATGAGAACCTTCAAACACTTATCATGATCAGTCAGCCCAAAATATAACAGAAGGTTCATCTCTTAACCAAGGCCCATCTTGACTGGTCACCGTATGGGGGCAATGGAGCACACACAAAGATCATGGGTGAGACCCTGAATAGGTAACTTCCTAATCCCCTTAGTGGGATATGTGTGTTCACAGAATGATGGCAGCCAAGCAAAGAGACAGCAGACTGCACAATCGAGGTAGATAGAAGAATCCTCCACACTGAGACATTGTATTCTGACAGTGGAGAGTCCTGTCCCATTGTCCAGTGTCTGATCAAGAACATTTTTTCCAACAAGCCTGTTTGACAGAAGCTGATCATTAAATTGACTTCTATTGAATGGGAGCAGCCACATATAGATCGAAATGTGGCCGCTCACTGCTGATTTATATCTATGGTCAGCTTAAGTAGAGTGGAGGGCTAATAGGAAGCTTGTGGACTTTCAAATAGGCTTGCTGGACACACCCCCCCCCCCCCACCCACCTAGTATACATAGTGACCTAGACTAAATTGATAAACACAGCCCTCAGTACCTACAGTTGTACTGTCAGGAAAGGAGTCCTCCAAACAATGAGTTTAACCTAAAGGTGTTCCTAGACTTTAGTCTGTTTGCTACCTGGATTACGGGCCGGTTTACACTGAAATGTATGCATTCCCGTGTGGTCCCTCACATTCTATTTTTGACATCCCATTCATAGTCTGCAAAATGCACTGTAATTTGAAAAAAGTAGTGGAAGCACAACTTTTGCAAATTGCAAATCCTACTGAGGTACCTTGTGGTTTGGTGGCTGCAAACGTTTGGGTGCCATTACAAATTGACACCTGCATACATCCTCACAAGAGCAGCAGGTACAGGAAACGCGTAGGACTCACACCTTTCTAGCACCACATTCTGGTGCTAATGAGTCCTAAGTAATGATCATTAGAACATAGGGCCAAAACAATCGTACATCTGATCCTCATGGAACATGCACACTGGGGTGGCGCTCATTGTGAAAGTCAACAGCAGAGCATTAGCCAGAGGTGGAGGCTTTATTGACTCCCATAACAATGAGGCAGTGTGCAATCAGACGATAATACTATGGTAGTATAAACAGCATGAAAAAAAGACCAGGGGGGCAGAAAGCTGCACCTTCACATTTAGCAGAACTGATATTATAAAACATACAGTTATTGATAGAACCTTTCACTACAGTAGCCAGCATAAGTGACAAACAGAATATAAACACTCTGCAATTTGAATGAGAACTGCTTTTGCTTGTTCATATTGTAGCAAAATTATTATAAAATCAATGGATAATTAGTGCTGTCCTAATGAATGATACAATTTCCACACCCTTGCAATATAAAACCCACAACACTAAAACAACTTCTATAGCTTTAAGAGCAAAGTGAAGAAATTAAGAAACTGCTTTTATTTATTAATGGTGCTACTGGGGAGTAACCAGAGGTGTAAAACAACTCCTTTTGTTTATTCCTCTGGTTTTATAGGAAAGTGTGTGGACATTTGTAATTATTTAACATTTCAGCCCTTTGAGTAAATCTAGCAATACTAGAATACAAAAGCAGACTGACCCAGCAAGACATGCTGCATTGTGCAATTTATAAGCCACCCAATGTTCATACACCCTGTTGGCAAATTCATTTCAAAGTGCATTAGTTATGTGTCAGGTAAGATTACCGTGTTGTAAATCAGCAGTAGAACTGAGCAATTATCAGCAATAACAGAAAAATACTTTTTTTTTTTACTGACCTTCTATAACTGCAATGCTTAGATCAGTGGTTCTTAACCTGGGTTCGATCGAACCCCAGGGGTTCGGTGAGTCAGTCTCAGGGGTTCGGCAGGGCGACAAAGGGGCAATTGCTCCCCCCCAGAAAATATTACTGATTGTGAGGCCAACCCCCCCCCGGGAAATCAGAGCTGCGATCGGGATGACTCACAGCCATTACACATAGACACTTGACGCTCTGCCCCCTGTACCTCCCCCAGCAGGTTTCCAGCCTATCTCCTGCAGGCTGCTTGCTTCTTGAGTGGGTGGGATGGGGATGTACCTGACCATGGAGATCGCGCCCGCCTGGAAGAGGGAAGTGTGAGCAGCTGAGCAGAGGGAGCCGAGTGAATGTTCCTGGAGGTAGGCTCAGCTAACTGTACATGGTGGATTAGTTTGCAAGCACCTCTATGCTACGTCTGCTGAGTTACTGCAGCTTAGCATAGAGGTGCTGTTAGCTGACAAATGGAAATGCATGTCCTTTTCATTTAGCTCAATAAAGCATTGTGAATGCCCCCTGATGTGTGCCCTCCTGATACCCCATGGTATGCCCTCCCAACACCTCCCCCCCCAGTGTGTGTCCTCCTGACACCCCATGGTATGCCCTCCCAACACCTCCCCCCCCAGTGTGTGTCCTCCTGACACCCCATGGTATGCCCTCCCAACCCCCCCCCCCCCTGGTGTGTGCCCCCCTGACACCCCATGGTATGCCCTCCCAACACCTCCCCCCAGTGTGTTCCCTCTTGACACCCCATGGTATGTCCTCCCACCCCCCCAGTGTGTGCCCTCCTGATACCCCATGGTATGCCCTCCCAACCCCCCCAAGTGTGTGCCCCCCTGACACCCCATGGTATGACCTCCCACCCCCCCCCCCAGTGTGTGCCCTCCTGATACCCCATGGTATGCCTTCCCAACCCCCCCCAGTGTGTGCCCTCCTGGCTCCCCCAGTGTGTGCCCTCCCAACCACTGATGTGTGCCCTCCTGACACCCAGTGTGTGGCCTCCTGACTCTCCACTGGTGTGTGCCCTCACTACCCTCCCCCACAGTGTGTGTCCTCCTGACCCTCCCCCCAGTGTATGCCCTTCTAACCTCCTGGTGTGTGCCCTCATAACCCCCCGGTGTGTGCCCTCCTGCCCCCCCCCAGTGTGTGCCCTCCTGACCCTCCCCTGGTGTGTGCCCTCCCAGCCCCATGGTGTGTGGCTTTACTGATCCCTGTACACTGTCCTATCCTCTGTCCTGTCAACTCCTGTCCTCTGCCCTATTCTCTGTACACCGTCCTACAGCCTACTGACCACTCTATCCTGCCCTACAACCAACTGACCCCTATACACTGCCCTACATGCTACTGGCCTCTGTACACTGCCCTACATCCTACTGACCTTTCTACACCGCCCTAAAAACTACTGACCCCTATACACTGCCCTACATGCTACTGACCTCACTACACTGCCCTACAAACTACTCACTACTGCACACTGCCCTACAGCCTACTGACCTCTGTATGCTGCCCTACAGCCTACTGACCTCTGTACACTGCCCTACAGCCTACTGACCTCTGTACACTGCCCTACAGCCTACTGACCTCTGTACGCTGCCCTACAGCCTACTGACCTCTGTACGCTGCCCTACAGCCTACTGACCTCTGTACGCTGCCCTACAGCCTACTGACCTCTGTACGCTGCCCTACATACTACTGACCTCTGTACGCTGCCCTACATACTACTGACCTCTGTACGCTGCCCTACATACTACTGACCTCTGTACATTTTACTTTGTATGATACGTTTAATTCAGTTCTGTAAACAACACCTTATTTTCTGGCAGTGCCCCTCCTGAGACTAGACTCATAAAATCATATTTTATTTTTCCAATTAAGAAGGGTTCGGTGAATGCGCATATGAAGCTGGTGGGGTTCAGTACCTCCAACAAGGTTAAGAACCACTGGCTTAGATTAAATTTGGCAGTAAATGTTACATTTCTCCAAACATTGCTCAGCAAAAACATGCTACAATATCGAATAGATGACTTCATGTAGCAGCCATTCTTGCTTGCTAACAGATTATTTTTAGGCATGCGATTATTTACTTTTAGGTCATGTTGTCACTTACCCTTACTTGTCTCCTAAAAGAAAAGTTCCCAGCTCTTCCGTGATCAGGGGAAAATGTGGGAGGTGTTTGCGAAACAACCTAGAAAATAAATATTGAAGCATCAGCAATAAAGCTAGATTCCTCCATAATCATTTCAGATATGAGACCTGAAAATATTTAAAGCAGAACTTCACTCAATCAGCTTTGGCTATTTTTAATCCTTATGTTGCTAGCATAAGTAAATCGATAGGAAAGTATGCCATATTTGCTTGTTTTAAACCTTTTTTTTTTTTGCATTTCTTCAGTTACCTCCCGGTTTCCAGGCCTAGGCAAATGCTATCCTACATCCCTTGAGATTTTCCCAGCTAAGCACACCCTCCTGCCTGCATGCCCAAAGCTAAGGGAAGATAGATTCCAGGATTCAAAGGCTACATGATCCTTCTGCCCTTACTCAAGATGGCAATGGCCAGACATTCTAAGGGTTGTTTTTCTTTTTTGTTTAATATATTTTTATTGATTTTTTTTCTTCTTTATATAAGCTTATAAAAAAAAAATGTAAAAGACAAAAAAGGGTGTTTTTCACAGCCATTTCTCAGCAAAATAAAGCATGGAGACATGGATGGGTGGGTGAGTTTTTGGTTTGTGACCAACATATTAACACAGCTATTCATTTATTAATCACTTCCACGGTACATTTATTGCAGGTGGCAGCTCCAGCCTAAGCAACATACAGGTACGTTGCTCAGTACATGCACACTGGCACACAGCGGTGCAATCCCGTGACCTCACAGTGCTCAGTACCTGGGCGCTGTGAATAGCCGGGATATCATGTGATTGCTATGACCAATCATAGCGATCACATGATTACATGGAAGCAAAACTGTCATGAATGGTTTCCATTCATAACCTCTTGCTTACTATTGTGATGCTGTGAGTGGTAGCTGCCACCCTGTACCATGTGATTAGCTGTAACCAATCACAGCATCTCAATAGTGAGCAAGCTGTAATGAATGAAAGCTATTCATGACAGTTACAACTGTTGCTTATAACAGTGATCATCAATGTTATAAGCAAAAACAGTGTAAAAAAAAAAATCCCTGATCACCCCCCCCCCCCCCACTATGGTGACACTGAACTACTTTAATGACAGTATGACAAAAAATATATATATATATATATATATATATATATATATATATATATAAATTATATAAAAATAATTTTTATTACATTTATTTAACATACTGTCACCAGGAAGTATTCCTGATCACAACCACACCAGTCATGATGATGCTGCACTGCACTGACGACAGTATATCTTTGACTGTCTACTTTCCAAAAAGGGGTTAGTAGGGGGTATTTGTATTGTCCTGATATTTTAGGGTCTCAAGAAATGAGAGGCCGTCAGTACATTAGGACTGATCAATTTTCAAATATATATATATATACTGTATGTATACCATAGTTTATAGACTCTATAACATTCACACAGACTAAATAATATACACTGATATATGGGTTACTTTTACCAAGGAAATGTAGCAGACTACATTTTGGCCTAAAGAAAGATTATTTGTTTTTTTAATCTTTAGTATTTATTTCATTTATTTAGCAAAAAATAAAAAAAAAAAAACCCCAGTGATGAATAAATAGCACCAAAACAAAGCTCCATTTGTGTGAAAAAAATGATATCAATTTAATTTGCATACAGTGTTGAATGGCCAAGCGATTGCCAGTTAAAGTGGCACAGTGCTGAATAGCAAAAAATGCCCTGATCATGAAGGGGGTAAAACCATCCGAGGGTCAAGTGGTTAAAGAAAAAATCTTTCAGGATCCATTTAGATCTACAGTTTGTGGGAATGTGCGTTGTACCGCATGTGTTACAGCAATGCATGTACAGTGGCTTTTATTTTGACTGACACCCTAATGCACTAATACATTAGTGGGCAACACACTTGCATTGCAGCGCACCACAACACACATGTTGTATGTTGTTGTGTGCTGTGAACAGTGCCTGTCCATTTTTGGCTGCATTGTAGTGCATTGGCAGACCATTTAAAATAATATTGAGGACATACCATAGTGCACATTAATGCATTCGTTAATACATTGCAATGCAGCGCTAAAGTGTGACTGGGCCCATAATGTATTTTTTAGGAGTACCTTAGTCAAACTTTTTTTTAGCTTCTCTTATTTCTCTGTGCATCGGGATTCAGACAGGGAAAGCAAGGTGCAGTACAGTAAGGAGGGGGAGAGCTCATAGCTGATCTTTTTAGTGTGTTACTTGTCATTCACATTACAGGCAGGGCCATCATTCATTAAGTTGTATTGTTTTATCTGCAATTACAAAAAAAATGTGGACAGAACCAAGCTGGGCTGTCTGAAAAGAGTGCTTGAATTAGAATACTGGCTAAACAGAATTACAAAGTTTTGTTGTGTGTATTAGAAGCAATTGTGGTGCAGCCTCATTCACTTGAATGGGTCGCATTTGTCTGTAATGCTTGCCGAATGCAATAGAGGGTATCATTTTTGCTGCCTCTGTGGTATGTACAGTATATAACCCTTTTTGACTGCCTCCAGCAACTCACTAGAAGTAGGCTCTTTCTGGTCTGGATTTCTGGTAGGATCAATTGGTTATGTTTCTGTTCTTACAGTTTTTGGAGAAATATGCAGAAATGTGAATTGAAGAATTTTAGTAAGCAATTTTTAAAAGAATGTTGTCCATACATACTCTTTACCCAAAATCACTTTACAGTCCAAATAAACTTCCAGTTTAAATCAGTTAAATATATTCCAGGTGCATTATAACAAAAGGTGTTGATTGTCTTACGGTTTGTTTTCTTTCTAAAGCCTAGTACGCACGACATAAAAATACAGTTTTCAATCGATCTTACGACAATCTGATCCTTATTACACAGCTTTCCAGAACCAATCACAACAGTTCATCCAAAGTTAGCCAAAGGGACAAACACGGAAAAAAAATTTGTGCGATACCAGATAGTTAAATTTTTGGTTAATCAGTACAGTTTTCATCCTAAAACAAATCAGAAGAGTAAGACCACCCATGCTTGGAAAATAAAGAATATATAACAATACAATACAGTACAATATATTGCACCACTTCCGAAGATGTATTGTATCGTATTATGATTTTCGTTGAGTAACCTCTTCATTTTCAATATAGACTAGCATACAAAAAACTCAAAACCGACAATAATTCATCCAATATTCTCATTGTGTGTACGAGGCTTAAGCAAGTTATAGCCTGAGAAGAAATGCCTGTCCCCTGTCAGCAGCTGCAAAGCTGGGCTCTACTTTCTGTGCACAAATAGTGATCTCTCTGCAAAGGTCTGACCAGCCCTCTACTCAGTCAGAACTAGAGATCTCCAATCAGCAGGGATCATGCCCTATATATGGCCATAGAGCATAAATTCTGGAGAATATTTATCCCATTAGGGAGCCCACAGGTGCTGTGTACAGCAGCCATAGAAGTCAATGGCTGTAGTGGGCTATTTGCATGTATTCACATGCGTAAACATGTGTAGGGATTAGAGATCGACCGATTATTGGCAAAGCCAACATATCGAGGGCCGATCTGTTCTTTCCCCAATATATCCGAATCGGCCCCTGAGGTTACCAATATTGCCGATATTTAGGGAAAGTGCTTGTACCGGAGTGATGCCTGCAGCTAGAGGCATCACCCCGGTACCGGCGTCCATAGCCGACAGTCGGCTGTCTTGGAATGACAAACGATTCAGCTGAGAAGCCGCTCGGCTGTCATCACAAGGAGTGGGAGGGGCCCCCCCGGGAGGGGCCCCCCCCTCTCCCACTGCCTTCTGCAGCTCGCCCAGGAGACCCGGGCAACCATATTGAATGGCCACCGAAGAGAAGACCCGATCAAAGCTGCATTCGGCTCTGTTCGGGTCTCCATGTAAAAACCCGGAAGTGATGTCATGGCACCAAAATTCAATAAAATTACAGGATTCAAAACAGCCAAACTTGGCATTTTGAACGCTTTTAAGTGCAGAGGAGGGGTTTGGGGTCTTTCAGACCTGTAAAAAATAAATAAATATAAAAAAAAAAAAAAAAATTGAATGTACGAAAATATCGGCCAATATCGGCTGATACCGATATGCGATGACCAAAATATCGGTATCGGCAATAAAAAAAACGATATCGGTCGATCACTAGTAGGGATGTTCAACTCTGGATGCAGAATTTGGCATCTACAGTTGTATACCTGTACACATAAGCTTATAGCCACATACAGCCTCTGACTTTTACAGGAAGTTGTACTCAGCAACTGTGAGCTCCTTGCAAATGCACCGGAATTCGTGCTAAGCAACCAGATATAGCTCCTACATTTTTTACTTTATACACCTAGAATGTACAGTATCTCACAATAGTGAGTACACCCCTCAAATTTTTGTAAATATTTTATTATATCTTTTCATGTGACAACACTGAAGAAATTACACCTTGCTAGAATGTAAAGAATTGAGTGTACAGCATGTATAACTGTAAACATTTTCTGCCCCCTCAAAATAACACGCAGCCATTAATGTCTAAACCGCTGGCAACAAAAGTGAGCACACCCCTAAATGAAAATGTCCAAATTGATCTCAAAGTGTCAATATTTTGTGTAGCCACCTTTATTTTCCAGCACTGCCTTAACCCTCTTGGGCATGGAGTTCACCTAAGCTTTACAGGCTGCCATTGGAGTTCTTTTCCACTCCTCCATGACGACATCACGGAGCTGGTGGATGTTAGAGACCTTGCGCTCTTCCACCTTCTTTTTGAGGATGCCCACAGATGCTCAATAGGGTTTAGATCTGGAGACATGCTTGGTCAGTCCATCACCGTTACCCTCAGCATCTTTAGCAAGGCAGTGGTTGACTTGGAGGTGTGTTTTGGTTCGTTATCACATTGGAATACTGCCCTGCGGCCCAGTCTAGTCTCCAGGATCTCATGCTCTGCTTCAGTGTGTCACAGTACATGTTGGCATTCATGGTTCCCTCAATGAACTGGTTCTCCGTTGACTTCCGCTGCTCCACAGGGCTGCATGGAGCATCTGATCTAGTCCGCCTGAAAAACTGACAGGCAGATCAGATCAGAAAGCCCTTGTGAAAGAGGCCTTAATTGCCCTACAAACCATGGGTGACAGATCAGATTTGGTCATTGAAAGAGTGTATCAACAAGCCTTACAAAAATTATATTTCATATTACATTTGTTAGGGCTCATTCTACGATAGAATGTGGCCCCCTGCAATTACAGATTTAACGATCCAGACTGACACTCATTCATACGGCCCGGGACATCAGACAGCTGTATTTTGCATTTAGACGACATGTTAAACCACCTGTTGATTCATTCATTCGAACACTTGTCAGTTGGATACTTAGCATTTAGATTACAAGACATGTTGCATAAACAATTGACAATTGCTTACATTAACACATGACAACTGAATGCAGCCGGGACGACTCTGTCACAGGACAAAAATTATTATACGGGAACACCTCACATTGACACAAATGCATGGCAAAAGCAAAGGCCCTTTCATGTATTGTTCTGTCTGATATGTAATTTGACTGATGAATTGGAAACCGGTTTGGAGCAGTCTTTCCTGCTCAACAAATGTGCTTTAAATAAGAGCTACACTTGCAATAAAATTAGTTGTGACTGCACTAAGTTTGAGT
This sequence comes from Pelophylax lessonae, assembly GCF_965119305.1. Classification (NCBI taxonomy): domain Eukaryota; kingdom Metazoa; phylum Chordata; class Amphibia; order Anura; family Ranidae; genus Pelophylax; species Pelophylax lessonae. Next base: position 569,931,537 of record NC_138769.1, read on the forward strand.
GCTATGTGTTGTCATAACTCCCGGCCGGACGGAGGGTGAATTCATTATCTATTGGGGGGTTAGCAACTGAAGGGCTGTAATATCATCGTGATTGCCTCCTGACAAGATTGGAGCTAACAGTCATAGTTTTACGATAGGTCTGGTCAGCAGAAACAGATATCCTGCTGTTTACAGCTCTGCAAAGGCCTGTGTGCTGGTTTCTGCTGTTCCGAAATTGAGATAAAAGGCTTGTTTAAAATGTGAGCTAAATTAGAAGGCTATGGAGGTGCATTCCTAAGTATTTGCTGCTGCAATGTGTAACTGTTCTACAAAACTGTCATGGCCGACCTATGAATCCTGAACAACATGGTCGCTAGCCACGGCTTTTTGTGTGTCCTGAACGTAATATCATTACACCAATCACTTATTGTGTTTCATTGTATTTAAGGTCTGAATTCAGGCAGAAATTCAGACCGGACTCGCACCTGAAATGGAGAACATGGACACACCCAATCCCCTGCTATGAGCCGCGGCCGCAGCTAGTTGTAAATCCGGTCTTAAAGACATGCTGGTAGGTTATTTGGTGTGTATTTAACTTGGCTCTAATATGTATGCTTGTGGGAGAGGGAAAATGGAATTTAAGCTTCTTGAGGGTGGGGAGTCGGGACTCATAGGAATATACAGTATGCAAAGTACTACGTAAAATTTCTGGTGCAATATAAACCCTTATAATAATGCTGGCAAAAACTCCAATATTGTGCTTCTTAATTTTTTTTCATAAATAAGACCAGTAAGATTTCCTTGCTCTTGATCATGTTAAAGAGTAGAGATTGTTTGTAATAATCCTTGGCCCTTGGTGATAAAGAAGGTTAAAAATTGTTCTTAATTATACCGTACAGTACATTGTGCACACCTAGACATAAGCATACCGTACAGTACATTGTACATACCTAGACAGAAGCCTACACTGTTGCATAATATGTTGTAGACCTGTATAAAAACCATCTAATTTCACATGACATGATCTGACATGGGAATCTGACCCATTTTCTCTAATAGAGTTTTCTTTAACCAGTGTTTCCTACTTGCTAAACAAGTTTACAGAGCTAAGCAATTCTTATCAATCATCAGGTAGGTATTCACAGAATTTAACTGATAATACTGAACTAAACATATCTTAAAAGACAGGAGTTATGAGGAATCCAAGACGTACCCACATAGCAAGCAATCATGCTGCAAATATTAAAATGATTTGCTAAGCTATTGCTAGACTTGCCAAGTTTGCTGCACAATTGCAGCAAGTTCACATTGTATGACTCCAGATCAACTTTCTTGCATTCTGCAAGTCTGCTGCAAGTTCTGGTCCACTTATGTTGTGCAATAGTCCTCCCACCACAGGGGTCACTGTAGGCTTGCAGAACTCTTGCTGTAGACTCACCACTGCAACTTTGCTCTTGCTAGAGATTTGCCACACAAATTTGCTACAAATTGGAAAAGTGTCAACTAGAACTTGTGCTTCAAGTGCTCTGCAAGTTTACAACTTTCCAGTGAAAATTTGCAGCAAGTTAACAGACTTACAATTTTGTGGTGAGTTATCTTTGCTATCTGGGTAGAAATTCATCAAACCCATGCAACATTTTCATTGTTAGAATTGATGTGTATGACAATTTGATACAGATCTTATTTGCAATACATTTACTTTCTATTATTGTTTTGACAAATTCATAAAGAGCTAATGCTTTACCACTAAGGCGATGAGAAAACAAAATGTAAATAACACCTCTTCGTTAAATTGTATTGCACATTTAAGTATTGTAACTGAGACATTTCTGCCGCTGATTCATATACACTTTACCCATACACACTCTGTGAATTTCAAAGTAAAGTGCTGAAGTTAAAACATTTCAAAATGTATAAAACCTTCTTCAGTTTTCTTTCGGCCACATTCACATCTAGCAATTAGACGTTGCGGAGGGAATCGCTGTGATTCTGCCTGAGATTCCAAATCGCACTGTAATGCTGGCAAAATGCAAAATGTGTTTGTGTGCCATTCATTTGTAATGGCACCTAAAATGCGCTAAGGTTTTGACGCAATGGTCGCGTGATTTTATCATGGCAAACCGCATTGCGTGTAGCTTGTTGCCCAAAAAAAAGCAGGAGCTTCTTTTGGGAGACAAGCCTTGCGTAATGCGGTTCGGCATGATAAAGTGTAAGGCAAAACTGCACAGCGTTTTAGGTGCCATTAAAAATGAATGGCACAGAAACACATGTGCTGCATTTTGCCAGCATTTCAGGGCAATTCAGAATCATGGGCATAGTCTCAGCGATTCCACTAGTGATCCAAAATTGCTAGCTTTGAATGAGGCCTTAAAAGAGAATTGGGAATTTTTTTTTTTTTTTTTTAAACATACTTACCTAGATGCTACACCTGTCCCCCACTGGTTCTAAGGCTGAGAGCTGAGCAATCAAACACTGCTCATCACTTGTTTCTCAGTGCTGACTGTCAGTCAAAGGCTCTCTGCTCTGCCCCCGCACTCACTGGAGCACTGGGCTGTGGAGGGGCAGGAGCGGCTGGCTCAGTCTCTCAGTAGCTTGCTGAGAGGTTGAGCCTATTGCCGGTCCAAGCATGTGCCCAGATCCTGACCATATGGTAGCGATCTCTCCTGAGCCTCTACCAGCTCTATGACATCAGCTGGCAGCGGGTGTCTGCTGAAAACGGGTCACAGGAGTGCAGAATGATCTGCACTCCCATGATCCAGAGGAGAAGTACAGCCAAACAAGCTTTGGCTGTACTTCTCCTTTAAAGCTGAAGTTTAAGTTGTTTTTCTTTTTTGCTATTGTTGCAGACACATAACTTACTAGTAATGATTTAGACCCCGTTCACACTGGGGCGACGCTACTTGCCGGCCGACCTCACGGACTGACTTCATATCATTGAAGTCAATGCAGGTTGCTCTGGGTCGCCCCAAAGAAGCTCCGGACCCTTTTTCTAAGTCGGAGTGACTTGTGTCGCTCCTATTAGAACGGGTCCACAGCTTCTCTATGGCAGGCGACCTGTCAGACGACCAGGTCGCCTGACAGGTCGCCCCAGTGTGAACGGGGTCTTATGCTTCACATCCTGCAGGCTGTTGGTTCCTGTTGAAATCTTCTCTCCAGCGATGTCCAATCTTCATCACAGCACTGAACTTCCTTTAGGTACAGGTCTAGCAATTTACTTTGAAGAAGGTCCTAACAGACCCCAGACCATTTCTGTCCTCCCCTCTATTCAGAAAAGTCAGTGCATTGTTTTACGGAATGTAACATGTTCTGTGACTGTGGGAGATGATCCTGTCGTTCATCTGCCTCTCCCCCATTCAGAGAATGTGTAACAGTACATTCTGTAAAACAATGCAAAGAGTTTTGTCAGTGGAGGAGAGGGCAAGAGGTGGGCATTTCTTGGAACCTTACACAATGTTAGACCCAAAGCTATTAACCTCTGCAGCCCCAGGAGTTCAGCTCTGTAAAGAGGACCGGGCATCACTGAAGTGAAGATTTCTATAGGAACTATCGGCGTTCATGACATGGAACATACTGACTGCAGCTGTAGCAAAACTTTAGCTTTATATAAAAAACTTTATAAAAAAATGTCCATTTTATTTTTTCATATAAAAAAACTTCCATTTTATTTTTTAACAGATCTGGCATGGATCAAAATCAAGCAACTCAGGCCTTTTATTTAAAAAATTGATGTTATTCTATGTTTGTTTTCACTCTAGCTTAAATTATATCTAAAGGCAAAACTTTTTTTTTAGTTTTGGATGGAGTGAAGCAGGATTAGAGCACCTGTCTGGTATTGCTGTCTGTGCCCCCCATTATGTACATTCAGCTTCACTATTTGTCCTGCTTACTGTTATCACTGGAAGTGGAAGAAAATCTCATATTTTGGGAAAATCTTCCAATAAGGACACTAGTTCTGGTGACCTTGGATGGCCAGTGACTCCCACACTTTGGAAAGATTTACAAACACTTTGTGTTTTTGCTATAAGACAGGAAGTGAAGTGAAATCTCCCCAAGGAGACACATATTGAAAAAAAACTGACAGGGCTTTATAACCTTCCCTTACTTACTTAACCTGTTACTGACTGCACCCTGCAGTTATATGGCGGCAGGCAGCCACTCCCAGGCGAATCGCCGTAGCTGTACGTCGCTCTTAGGAGTCTAGGGGGCAAGCGCGCTCCTGCCCCCGCTCGTCAGCGGGGAAGCCGATGCAGCGGGCAGGCGGCTCCGATTGCCGCCTGACACCCTAGATCGCTCCCCGCTGAGAGAGAAGAACGGTCAGCTGTTGTAAACACAGCTGACCGTTCTTCTCCCTGGAATGATCATAGAGCCCATGTGATCCTTCTATATAGAATCACATGTCGCTATGGTCATTTCATAAGCCACGCCCCCCACAGTTAGATTTACTCCCCTAGGCTCACATTTAACCCCTTAGTCCCCCATAATGTTAACCCCCTTCCCTGCCAATGTCATTATTACAGTAACAGTGCATATTGTTAGCACTGATTATTGTAGTAATGTCACTGGTCCCCCCAAAAGTGTCAAAAATGTCAGTCAGGGGTCCGATCTGCCACAATGTCCCAGTCCTGCAAAAAATCGCAGATTGCTGCCATTACTAGTAAAAAAAAAAACAAAAAAAAAAATGATAAAAATGACATAAATCTTTCCCGTAGTTAGTAGACGTGATACATTTTCTGCAAATCAATTTAAAATACGCCTATTGCATTTTTGTTTACCAAAAATATGTAGCAGAAAACAAATTTGCCTAAAATGTTAAAAAAATTTTGATTTTTAATTTTTTTTTTTTGAGAATGTCATATAGCAGAATGTGAAAAATAATGTTTTTTTTTTTTTTAAATTGTCGCTTCTTTTTTGTTTATAGCGCAAAAAAATTTAATCGCTCAGGTGATCAAATACCACCAAAAGAAAGCTCTATTTGTGGGAAGAAAAAGGACATCAATTTTATTTGGGTACAGCATCGCACGACCGCGCAATTGTCCGGTAAATTAACGCAGTGCCGAACCGCAAAATAGGGCCTGGTCAGGAAGGGGCAAATCCTTCCGGTCTTTTTAAAAAAAAAAAAACATTTGCCTTCGCTACTTTGATCAGTTTCACTTTGATGTACACACTTAAATTCACATTTTAATGTTAACAAAAATAAAAAATATATTTAAAGAGTCAATTCACCTTTACCAAAAATCATCTCATGCAGGTAATGTAGTAAACTCCTATTGTCTTTGTAATATTTAGGCTTATATATACTGTTTTGATTTGTACCCTTAATATAATGTTAATTGCAATGTACAATTGTATTTCATAGGTCTATGCTCTGAATTTCCTCTGAAGAAGGAATCATTATTCGATTTTGAAACATGTCGGGATGTCTATTGTTGCATTCTTGATCAGTCGTTCCACCTTGACACTGACACTATGCGCCAGACCTGAGCAAAATCGATATTAGCGCGGTATTGCATGTTTTCCCGATGCCTGCGTGGGTTTCCTCTGGGTACTCCGGTTTCCTCCCACACTCCAAAGACATACTGGTAGGTTAATTGGATCCTGTATAAAATTGGCCCTACTATGTATGTATGAATGTGAGTTAGGGACCTTAGATTGTACGCTCCTTGAGGGCAGGGACTGATGTGAATGTACAATGTATATGTAAAGCTCTGTGTAAATTGACAGCGCTATATAAGTACCTGAAATATTAATAATAATAATATTGTGCTATGTGTGTTTTTTATTTACCAAAAGGAGGTCAAGCAGGATAATCAAAGGAGACGCTCCACAAATACATTGTCTCTTTTACACATAGCAACTAATCAACTTCATGTAACCACACAAATATTGTGCACCATGGTCATTTGTGATTTTATCTAAACCGTTCCAACTGATAGGGGAATTATTTTGCAGTCCTTGAAGTGATCTCTAAATACGGAACATAAATGATCTATGTATGTACACATATATTCACACATTTTCTTTTTTGGACTTCATCAAGGACATTAAAAACTTGCAGATGAAACAAAAGAAAAAATCTGTTGCAAAATGGAAAAACAAAGGCTGTGAAAATGGACTCGAATCAGTAGATCAAGTAACAAAAAACCTATAGATATGTAGCAGGCATTGGGCCTGATGTGGGTCTGCCATTGTTACCGGTTACCTCTCCAGCCCATGTGAGCTGCGGCCCTGGGAGTGAGAACTGAGACATTGACAACTCCGGCATCTTTGTTTTGTTGTTTTGTTGCATTTAAGGGGATGGGAGAAGGGAATGAGTAGGATACTCCTTTAGGTTTAACTAAGTACAACTTGGGAAAAATGTCTGTTAACGCTGCCTTGACGCCAGCCGACGCTAGCCAACGATCACTGACGCTTAGAACACACTGTAACTTGAAAGAGGTGCTGAATCCTCAACTTTAAGCCCAGAACACTTAACAACTGACACTGCTGCACTGCAAAGTCACTGACTACTCCCTCCAGCCTTGCACTGGCTTGAGGTAGCTTGTTGTGAATTCCTGTATAGCTGCAACTCTCAACTGGTACTCAGGGTATTTAGGACCCAAACTGCAGGCGCCCCCTTTATACTTTTATCTCTTCAGGGTCCACGGACTATGTACCCCCTCTGTCACTTCAGGGTCCTCAACCTGGGTACCCCCTTTACAGCTAGCTGGCACTGGATCCCAGAACCTCCTCCGGAGCGGCCTCCTCTAACACTTCAGGCAGACCCCCAGGGGCAATCCTCAGTACTCACGACCTGTGTAGGCTTTCCTGGGACTGGACCCCTCTCGCTCTCCGCTGGTTCTCCGCACACCGCATCCCCTCAGCTCAACTCAGCACTCTCTGGATTCTCAGGCGACACCCCAAGATATCCTCTTCCCTCAGACAGGAGGAGAGATAGCTGTTGTCTCCCTCCTGGGACTCTGCTTCCGCCAAAGAAACCTAGTCACGCACTTCCCACAAACTTATACCCACTCCCAGAATCCCTTGTGGCATAATCTGCCTTCTGGGGTAGTTACAAGCCTGAATGTGTTCCCTGATTGGGTTTCCTCCACCGCCCTATTAGAAGCCTCTCACAGGGACCAGTGGGGAGACTCCCCTCTCAGCAGGCACATCTGGAAGCCATGACACCCTAGCAAAAAGAAATCATGGCCCTGCTGTTAGACAGACAAGGCCCACTATACATTTGCCTAGCACCTACCTGTAGGGTGCTACAGATATATATATATTAAAAACTTTAGGAACAACTACATTACATATATCCATTTCTAACATATTTCACATAATCAACCGATTTAAAGTGTATCGGCTAGCAAGCAACAGTGCAGCCATTTTGTGCATTGATCCAATAATCACTGAACTATTTAAAATGAACAAGTTAGAAATGCCATAAGGTTTCTTGGGTACCTCTGTGCTGTGAAGTGGTTTGTGCTGTTTTCTATATACCGTAGGGTGAACAGATCCTGACTGGCCAGGTTTGCAGAACTCATTGAATACGAAGGACGTGTTTATGCCGTTAAGAGATACTTGTGCAAAGGATGAATAGAGGCTACTATTGCAGCCCTCTTAAAAAATGCTAGTTTCCTGGCTGTCACTGAATCAAGATCCTTAAGTACGGAGCCACAGTCCAGGTACAAGAGTGTCAATCAAAAGTGCCTGATCTGCATTCATGTACTGGACCTAAGACTCAGACAGCCAGGCACCTAGCATTTGCAGAATGGGGTCAGAAATTACACTCTTGTCTCAAGACACAATTCCTTACACTACACTACTGCTGTTAGAAATCGCGGGGCCCCGTACAGACTACCTGGCAGGGCCCCCCCCCAAGAAAATATTAAAGATATATTTAGCTAAAATTACAACAAAATCACTATTATCAGACACAAATATAACATAACTCACATAATTCCTGCTAAATCTAAAAAAAAAAAAACTATGTTAAATAAAAAAGAAGATGAGATGAGAAAAATATACAGGCTGGGCAGTTGGAGCTCAGTGATCAGAGAGACAGAGAGAGAGAAACAAAGTTACAATTTACAAATAAACTCCTGAGCAGAGATAAGTGCTGGGAGGGGGGGGGGGGCACACAAGGGAGGGGGATTAGTGAGGGACAACTGTCTCTTTCTCAACAGATACAAGCTGATAGCAGGGAGAGGGACAGATCAGATTCAGGCGTTGGAAGAAGAATTCTGTATTTGTTGTCCATCACTAATCCCCCCTCTCTGTGTGGGCCCCCCTGTGTGCTCGGGCCCCCTACAAGAGGGCTGGTGGTCCCCCCCCTATCAGCGGCCCTGCCTCCAAGCAACAGAGCAGAACAGGGCGATGCCAGTTTTCAGCCAATAACAACAGCATCATTCAATGTTAGTCAAAGCCGCACAATTTGTTTTTACCTACAGACATCTCTTACCTGCATAGATAGTTTTTGGTAAAGGTGAACTAACCCTTTAAAAACCCTTTTATTAAAAAAAGCTTTAGATGTTAATTATCTACTTTTGATGTTAATGATCTACTTATACCCTAAAGCAGACCTTCAGTGCAAAAAAGGACTTTGCTGTATCACTACTTTCTCCCTTCCACAAACTTGAAATGCTGGCATCATCTGTTTACCTTTTCCTATAAAACTCTTCCTTCCCACCCTTCTTCTTCCATTCTTGCCTAGGCAAGAACGAAGTCAGTCCTGCTCCGACAGGCTCTTGGGATATCAAAGCCAGATATCTCAGCAGACAGCTGTTTTCCTATAGCGACTGGAGGAGAAAGGACTGGCAATGTGTCATCAGAGGGCCAGCTGCAAGAACCTGGAAAAAGCAATATGAGACAAACGGAGCCGCGCTCCACACTAAGGAATAAAATCTATGTTCTTCTATAAAACATAGATACTATTACTTCAAATGTGCATCCAAAATAACATCCTATAACCCATGTGAAATTTCACTATGTGATTAGACACCTAGCATATACTGTCTGTATTCTATAAAAACTGCTATAAAGTTCACATAAAGTCCCAAAAATAATAATAATGGTGATTAAAATCCTCTTCTTTTTTCACCACAGTGTGCATTAACTTGCTTCATGCAGTGTGAGGTTCCTTTCACCAAATGTGCCCCCGCCTGTGATATGTGACCAATAGCATGGTCTAACTGTGCCTTTGACCCACACAAAGGGGATCCACTCTGATATTCCAGATATATGGATAATGCAGGATATACCACTTCCTCCTCTATTTCTCCTCCACTAAGCCAAATTAACACAGGAAGAAAACACCATACTTTGGGAGAGATTTACTAAAGCTGCTGCATGCAGAATTGAGTGCAGCTCTGCACAGTAACCAATCAGTTTTCAGGTTGTATTGTCAAAGTGTAATTGAACAAGCTGAAGTTAGAATCTGATTGGTTACTATGCACAGCTGCACCAGATTCCAGGTGCACCAGTTTTAGTAAATCTCCCCCATAGTGCTTTATCTTTAAAAACAACTGCTCTTTATTACTATAAGCTTAAGTGAAAATACCCACATGTTACTGGTGCACCAACCTATAACAGCAAAAAAAATGTATAAAAACCTCCAGCAGTAAAGCATAAGTTACAAAACGTTGGGTTATGCATGTTATATAAAGTATATATTTATGGAGAGGGAGGATTGAACTGGTTAGGCTCAGGGCAAAGGGGCAAAAAGGATGCCAAAGCTTCTTTTGGCACGGTGATGTGCCCTGCTACACTGCAAAAAATTGTTCCAAAATCGTTTGAGGTGTTCAACTGGCCTCCAATTCTCCAGATCTTAATCCAATTGAGCATCTGTAGGATGTGCTGGAAAAACAAATCCTATCCATGAAGGCCCCATATACAGGACTTAAAGATGGGTCTGGGTTGTTTCGGCAGCAAAATGGGAACCTATTTAATATTAAAAAGGTGGTTATAAAGTTATAGGTGGGACACTGTCAAGATGGCCCAACAACAACATACTGAAGAAAACCTATATTGAGAAAGTACGGATACTGCAACTGCTAACCTTTCCTCCTGAAAAAAAAAAAAAAAAAATCTCTAGTTAACCCTGCACTGATCATAGAACTGGCCATGAATATTTTGGAAAACTTGGATTTACCCCATCTGCTAGCCAAACATGAACATTCTGGCCTGGGGGGCCCATGGCTGTGGCCTACGGGCAGTATGGAAAATGTGTTAAATAGGAACATGCTGCTAGATAGAGACAGGGGGTGAAAAAAGGGGTGAGTTCATCAGTGTGTTGCAGCTCATTTACTACCCAGGCACACATTGGAGTCAGAATGGTGACCTAGATGTATTGCCTAACTGCAGCAGAGAAAAGTCTACTTACCATTCTTGCTATGCTTTGTGATAAAGCTATGTAAATCTCAGGACTTGATGGACAAAATACAAATCATATGAACGGCGTATTTACAGTACATTGCCGTTAGTTCAGGGTGATTACTGTGTGACTCGGTAATGTGCAATTTTTTGGGCTGAAATCAAACTGGATCACACTAACGTAGTGCATGCACTAATTTTTAAAAATGGACTGCATATAATCACATGGTACTGCGATTCCATGCGATTTGGTGAATGCAGACGCAATGCATTTGCAGTCTGCATTTGGAGTGTTATTAGGATTATATTGACACAGCAGATCTCACACCCAGTGCATTATGAACGCAGTGAAGAAAGTGCACACAGAACGCAGGTTTGTCGCCCCTCATTCCGGTGTGAGCGAACCTTTAAATTAAGATAAACTTTGAGAAGAAAAAGAAGTTACAGGTCAGCATACATGAAAATTCAATTAAGACATACCCGAAGCGTGAAGGAAGTGATAAGCATAGGGTATACATGACAGGGTGGAAGGAAAACCAGGCAGTATGGGGTTAAATTAGTTGTTGGGATATGAGAAGTCAGGATTCTTACCTTATTGGCCGAGCAGACAAGTTGATGGGGAGGAGCAGGAGAGAGAGTAGTTGAAGAGGAGGAGGGAAGGGGCTTCACTTGCAGATTGGAGATCATAGGAGAAAAGTAACTCCCGCCCACCCTGGTGATGCTATTTTCTGTCGTTCTGCTAAGGAGGTTGGACGTTGGCAGTTGTGGTCCTTGATGAGGGTCCAAAACATGGTGTCGAACGATAAAATGGTGGGAACCATCTCAGGTATGGAGTCCTATGGTTCGTCTGGTTCAGTCTAGACCGACCGGGTAGTGTAAGGTGATAGGGGTCTGTGGTCAGTTAGGATAGTCCTCGAGGCGGAGTTTTGGCAGCTGGGGACAGAACCTAACTTAATAGTTTGATTGGTTTGACTGTTTTATGTTTTTCTGTTATTTATGGTTTTGTTTAAGAAAAGGCCAAACTGGTCATTTAATCCCAATGCTGAGTTAGTGTTGTCTTTTCCTATCCTAGTCATGTCCCCCCCCCCCCCCCAAAAACTGACACGCTGGTAACCAGGGCCACCATCAGGGGGGTACAGCCCATACAGATGCAAGGGGCCCGGGTGTCCCGAGGGGCCCAGTCCTGAGGGATGCCCGGGCTCCAAGTTGACACCTCACCTTTTTTTCCTTTCCTCCTCTACACTGGCATCTAGTCCCGGCTCTCGCTGGTGCCACCCACTGCACTGGCTCCTGACTCCCAGACTCCCGCTGGCTGCTGCTGTCAAAATTTTTGGTTGCTAGGACCACCTGGCGTCCTAGAATTCAATCATGAGCATTAAAAGGCCTGGGCAGAGGAAGAGGATGTAACTTGGTGGTCAGGCCCGGCGGGCCCAGGCCTAAAGCTGTGTAAGGGGCCCCAAAATTTTTGATGGCTGCTCTACTGGTAACTACCATACATGAACAACAATTTTGTACACAGTAGAAGTCATCGGTATCTCCAAAGCACGGGATCATTTACAGTTCATATACAGTAGGTACATGGAAAATAACTGGGATGGGGATTGCAAGCTCAACATCACAACTTGTTAGATCAATACATTATTTTTCATTATTAAAGCCCATCCCTGTACTGAACTAAGTATACTAAGCTCTTTAGGCGCCATTCCAAAAGCTAAAATGTTTCTTACACAATGCCACACAATGTAACCCAAGATTGTAAACGTATCCCTTGGATTACTAACAAATATGAATAACCCAGATTATGTGGCTGACTAAATGCTGAATAAGCACTACCTGAATCTAATAAACCACTAAAGGGTGAAATAATGAGTGGGAAACACCAGTTCTACCCTTTCAGATACACCCAAGTTCCTATATGTCTACAGTCTGTATGTACTGTACATCTATGTAAAACACAATCTTTATTGTACATAGTGTGGAGAAGGACCTTAAAGTGGTTGTTAAGCCACTGTCATATCTTTGTATAATCCTGTTTGTTTCCTAATCCTGTGTGCCCCTGTGTCTGTGTCCTATAAAAAAAAGCTGACTATTCTTGATTTCAGAGCGCCACTCATCGGTCACGTGACTGGCTGCCTCTCCCCATTCCCGATTTGACAGCTAGTGCGTAAGGGGCCAAAAATCCCCTGCTGACATCAGTCTGGAGAAGAGGAGGAGAGAGGAGAAAGCCAGCCAGTCACGTGAGCGCCAAACACAGGTATAGTCAACATTTTTTTTATCAAACACAGTGACAGGAGCAGACAGGATTAGGAAACAAACAGGATTATAGAAAGCATTAACAGTAATTTCAGCAGCAGGAGGGGGGGCGGGCCCTAACATGGAGCTGACAGGCAGGGAGGGGAGGGGGAAGAGGACACAGAAGACACAGGAGAGCAGAGAGCAGGGCTGCAGATGACGGAGGCATGTAAACTGACCATGGTGTCAGGGCTCAGTAGCCAAGATAAACTGTGGTCAGTTTGCAAGGGCAGAGCCATGAGGGACCAGCTGGGTATTGCAGATGATAGATGGGGCCAAATGACACAGCACAAGCACTGTATATACACACATATATATATATATATATATATATATGTGTGTGTGTGTTTTAACCACTTAAGGCCTGGAAGGATTTACCCCCCCTAATGACCAGGACATTTTTCTTGCGATACGGCACTGTGTTACTTTAACTGACAATTGTGCAGTCGTGTACTCAAATAAAATTGATGTCCTTTTTTTCCCCACAAACAGAGCTTTCTTTTGGTGGTATTTGAATACCTCTGCGGTTTTTATGTTTTGCTCTATAAACACAAAAAGAGCGACAATTTTGAAAAAAAAAAACAATATTTAAAAAAAATATTCAAAAAACAATTTTTTTTATCAATTTAGGCCAATATGTATTCTGTCACAGATTTTTTGTAAAACAAAAACCCAATAAGTGTATATTGATTGGTTTAGCGGGACTGCGACATTGCGGCGGACAGATCGGATACCTAACTGACATTTCCTGACACTTTTGAGGGGAATTCAGTAATCAGTGCTAAAAGTATGCACTCTTACTGTACCAATGACACTGGCAGGGAAAGGTTTAATACCAGGGGCGATCAAAGGGTTAAGTGTGTCTCTAGGGGGTGCTTTCTAACTGGAGGGGGGATGTAATTACTGGATGAAGACAGAGACATGTGTTGATAAATAGGAGGAACACAGGATCCCTGTGTCCATTTCTGACAGAACAGTGAGCTGCCGTGTTTACATCGGCAGACCGCCATTCTGTCTCCATGGGGAGCGATCCGGGGTGGCCGGCGGGTGGCCAGCGGACATTGCGTCCCCCGGACCTGCTCATTGGCTCGCCCCCACTATCTGTTACACGAAGCGACGTACAGATACTTTGTTTCGTGTAATAGAGCCGAACTGCCGCAGTAAAACAACGGCAGCTGGTCGGCAAGTGGTTAAAGGAGCAGGATCACCGTACACCTTACAATGCAGTGCCATTCATTGTGAATGATATCCCAATGCACGTTGCCAGCTAACATATTTCAGTGCACTATGCTGTGCTGCCAAATTATTACAAGTGCCTTTTTTAGGGCATTAGACAGCCCATTCAAAACGAACAATAATGCACGTGTCCTAACGCAGAACAATTGTGTAATCGGGCTCTTAGAATATCAGATTTTTCCTTACGGTCTATTCAGACCGATCCATTTTAACGCAGTAAAACGTATACATTTTGCTACATGAAAATGCATGTCAAGAAGAAACTCCATTCTCTCCTGTGTGGGTAGTTCAGATCTATGTCCTGAAGTTTACTGAAATCTGTGTGGGCCCTTTCACATCTACATATGTACTTTACCATACCTCCACATGCACAAAGCACAGTAGAAATCCAACCTTTAAATATGTCTAGTCTTTATTTCAGTCAATTCATATACATGAAGTTAGAAAATAAATAGACACCAAGGTGCCCTGCAAGTGCTATATATACAAATCACCTAAATTAGAGGAAAGTTAGGTGGGAGGTATGCAAAAAATATTACTGGTATGACTGATGCCTCAGAATTGCCACCATTTGAAAGGCCAAGTGAAAACTGCAATCCAAGCCCAAGTGTATGCACAGGAGCAAGAAATTCTTGTGAGAAATACCCAGTTAGTGCAATCACTGTTAAAGTATAACTAAAGGAAATTTTTTTTTTAGTTTTGGATAGAGTGCAGAGGGATTAGAACGCTTGTCAGTTTTTATTGCTGCCTGTGCCCCCGATAAGGAGATATTGGGTTTTCCCCAGAAAAGTAATAGAAGGGAAATCTTTCAACGAGGACACTAGTTCTAGTGACCTGGGGGTCCCCAAGAAATTCCCCTAATTTGCAGATTTCCTCTCACTTCCTGTTTAGCTATGGGACATGAAGTGAAGGAAAATCTCCTCAATGGGACACAGATGGCGAAAAAAAATCATAACCCTCCCCGTGCTGTATCCAAAATGAAAAAAAAAAAAGTTCTACATTAAGTTTGCAACATATAGTGCAGGGATAAAGGTTTACCCATGTAGTCTTCAGTCCAACTGTGTATAGGTGTTACAAAGTAAACTTCTTGCACATCTTGTTGACTATACTAAAGACTGTGTAGCAATTATCTTATTCTGAAGTGTATCTAAACCAGGGATCCTCAGCTGTTGCAGAACTACATGTTCCATGAGGCATTGTAAAACTCTAACATTCACAGACATGACTAGGCATGATGGGAATTGTAGTTCCTGAACAACTGGAGGGCCATAATTTGAAGACCCCCCTGATCTAACACCCAGGTTAAAAAGGGTCCTATATCTTAATTTACCAGCCCTTGGATTTAGTGGCGGCAATCATTTTCCTTTATATTCACCTGGTGACCCTGTCAGTAACATGCATGCTGTCCTAGGGTGACAGCACTCATTCATTGTCACCCTAGGAAAGGAATTGTGTTTGGGCTACGACATCTCCTCATCTCCACAACAAAGAGGGGTTCTTTAGTCCTAACACACTTTCTGAAAACATTGTTTAAGATAGAACTGCAGAGAGTACAGGATACAGGACAGCAATGGAATCCTGGTAGGAGCAACAGTTCTTTTTTGAAATATCAAACAGATATATATAAAATGCTTTCAAAAGTCAGAATGGGGGCAAATAAAAGTGTTTTTGTTAAGGCTTGCATACGCTTACAATGTGCAAACTATGCTATGCCTTTGTGCTCTGTATACATTTTTAGTCCAGGCATTTACAAGGCCCATTATAGGGCAATATGAATGAGGCCTAAGAGATGTGAAGCCTCATACATAGGAATTCAAAACTTCCCTAATGGCACCAGAGGCATCACTAATATTGGGCACCCAGGGCATGTGCTCTGTGTGTCCTGTCGGGTGTCGTGAGTTCCAGATGCCATGATCCCCTGCCACTGCTGTAGCCGGCATCTTATACCACTAGCTGCAGCAGCCAAGGAAAGTTCTCCTAGGTTCCTCCTCAGCTCTCATGTGTAACATAATACACATAAATAAGCATGGGAGGAAGGAAATTTCCCATTTGGTGCTGTACTGTATATGAGGTCTGTAATTTTGGTGGAAGGATTGTACTGGGGGGAGACTCTGGCAGCACTAGTCCCCTCACCCAAATCCCCTCCCCTTTCCACTAATCTTCTCACACCCAGTACCATCCTTATTTATTAATCCCCCCCCCCCCAAGTCAGGCTGCCCCCCCCCCCCCGGGTGACAGAGCCACATTTCTGCTCTATTTGGAGTGCCCTAAAGCTAGGTTCACACTGTAGCGGGTCCAAGAATGCATGTAAATCACAACCCCTCGCTACTTTTCAGCAGATACACAGGGGTGCCATTAATTCTTTTTACACCACGTTCTCGGTTGAGTGAAACCACATGGTGCCACAGCAACATGCTTTTCTACGCACCAAAAAAAAAAATTAGAAAAATCAGTGCAATCATTGTGTGATCTATAAAAAATGTAAATAATCAATCAAAATTGTTGCTAGCTGTGACATCTCACTGTGATTTCATCTCACATATATAGACCAATATACAGTAAATAATATTAGTGCAGCGCGATAAATAAAATTAAATACGTGCCCCAGGTCTTTTATATTCTTAGCAATGTTCCAGAATGGCATTTTTCTGACAGGTAGACTCCTTAAGAACTACCTGCACCTAATTCAGGCAAGCATTAGGTAGAGTCCTTAAAGTAGAACTATAGGCAAAACTTTTTTCTTTCCATTTTGGATAGAGTAAGGGAGGGTTACTGTATAACTCCTGTCATAATTTTGTGTCCCATTGCGGAGATTTCCCCTCACTTCCTATCCCATAGCCAAACAGGAAGGGAGAGGTAAACCCTGTAAATCAATGAAATTTCTTGGGGACCCACAGGTCACCAGAACTAGTATACCCATTGGAACATTTCTCTTCTATTGCTTTTCTGGGGACAACCCAAAATTTAGTTAATTTCTCTTACTTTCACTTTCAATGATAATGGTAAACAGGACCAATAAAGAGGATAAATCTCCTTTAACGGGGGCACAGACAGCAAAAAAAAAAAAAAAAAACCTGTCCGGTGTTCTAATCCCTCTCACTCTATCCAAAACAAAAAACAAGTTTTGCCTTTAGTTATATTTTAAGAACTACCCGCAACTAATTTAGGCAAGCATTTATGGCAGTGATGGTGACATTATATGCAGCGAATTCAGGTTGTTTTTACTACCACCACTTTAAGAACCTGTCACTATGGCAACATTTTGCCACCATCTTACGTTTTTCTTCCTCCTTCTTCTCCTATTCTCTAGGGACCTTTCCCCTAATCCTGTACCTCCATAACTGCACCCCCACATCCAAACCCTTCCTCTTCTGGCAACAGCCACAATCCACAGTTCAATTTATTTCCCCCTGTTTCCAAAAACCAGCCCCCCCCCCTTTCATGTGCCCTCTGGAATGCCCACTCTGTCTGTAACAGTAACAGTCCAGCTACATCACAACTTCTCAACTAAACTCATCATCAGCTTTTGGCCTAACACAATAGACACAGACTTCCATCCACTCTGATGGTAACATCCTTGACCTTTTATTCTTCCATCTCTGCACTCTTGACAACCTCACCAACACCCCCTTTCTGCTCTCTGATCACAATCTCATCAATTTCACAGTGTTCTTGTCTTCAGCCACCTATTCCTTCAAGCACAAAATGATTACTCATATAAATCTTCGCCAATTTAAACTTTCATTTCTCTATTTTGCTACGGATCACCTCTATGACAAAATCTCACCCTTGTCCAGTCCTAATCTGGCCCCCTCTGTCTACAACAGTTCACTCTCATCCTCACTGACAGTCACCGGCTCTCTACTCACTGAAGGCTGAGATCAGCAGCCTTTGATCGCTCAGTCCTTGGTCTTACAGCCGGCGGAAGGCTGAGATCAGCAGCCTTTGATCGCTTGGTCCTTGGTCTTAGAGCCGGTAGGGGACAGATGCAGCATTGGTTCAATGCCACATCCATCTAGGTGAGAGTAAATGTTTCTTTTTTACAAGCCAATCATACCCTGTCTAACAGCACATTTACTATTTTCCTCTTTTGACCTGGCTACTACTGAAGAGGTTATTTAAACTTTTCTCAGATGCACACCTAACCAATTGTCCCCTGGATCCTGTTCCCTCACTACTAAGGTCACCCTCTTCCTCTATCCTATGCTTTCTCACTCACATCCTCAATCTCTCCCTCTCCGCTGGCATCTTTCTCTTACCTCTAAAGCATGCACAGATATAGGACAGATGCCCATACTTAAAAAGCCCTCACTGGACTCCACCAACCTGAACAAACTAAGACCTATCTCCTTGCTCCCATTAACCTGTAAACATTTAGAATGCCATCTGAGTTCCGTTCCTACCTTACTGAAAACAACCTTCTTGACCCCTTACTGGCTTTCACTTGCAGCACTCCGCAGAAACTGCCTTACTAAAACTCATTTATGATTTACTAACTGCTAAAACCAATAGCAATCACTCTTACTACTAGAAATCTCTGCTGCCTTTGATACTGTTGACCACCTGCTCTTTCTCAATAAACTCCACTCCCTTGCAGTTTATCCAAGATTCTGCTCTTTCCTAATTCTCCTCCTATAAAAGCGCTCTTTCAGTGTTACCTACAACTCTGTCTCCTCTCCACTTCCTCTTTATGTAGGGGTCCCCCTAAGCTCTGTTCTTGAACCCTTTCTTTTCTCTATCTACACCTCCTCTCTTGGTCACTTGATAACCTCCCACGGCTTCCAATACCATCCCTACACCGATGACACCCAAAACTATCTCTCTACGTCTCACCTCACTTACTAATGTTAAAAACAACCAAAGTTAACCCCTGCACATATATTACAACATTTCCACACACCAGGTACAAATATTTTTAACCACAATTATCCAGCGTTGCACAGCGTGATGATTCATATACAGTATTCACAGTGAAAAAACGAAAACCATCATACACCATATACTGTATATTTAAATATGTAAATAAACCAAAATTAAAATAGCACAAAAATAAAAGCCCCGTGTTTCTTTCAATACCAACTATTCCAGTCATGCTCCAAAAATATCTTCTGTTATTGCATGTGATACACACACCTTCACCGCTATCTGCTCACTTTATGTTCTGACCTAGAAATACTAGGTCTAAATGTGCCTGCCCCTTTAAGGGGATAATATGCCTTGGTATGATGCAAACTGCAATCGATCCCAAATGTTACTCCATATCTACTAATAGTTCCATTAGGAATTTGTTCTCTTGTTAATATTCAAACAGTGCTCAAAGATAAAAAGATAAAGCCATTGTGCCTTCTGTAAATTTATTTTATTTTTTTTTAATTCCAAAATGCCTATAAATTTCCAATCATGAAAATTTTTTCCCTTACGGTTGCACCACAAAATAACAGCTCTCACTATCTCCCTTAACACTGGAGGGGGCAAAGTGGATGGAAACCGCACTCTGTATTCTTCAGACTATTAGACCTTATGCTGTCACTTAATAGTCCGAATTTGCTTTGTTGGGTATTAGTCTCTGGCCAGGTTACGTTTCATCCAGTTTCCTTGTGATGCATCCTACATCACCGGTTCCACCCCTTACGCAATACACCACAGTCACATGACTTCATCAGAGTGATGGGAGCATGGTGATGCAATGCTGCTATTTAACTCGTGTTACTTTTGTATGGCAACCCTCCCTACCGTTTTACCTCACTTTGCTTCATATTATCTAACCACTGCATTGCCATTATATATGCTGATGTTATTTTAGAACCTCACAGTGCAGATATCCATCCAATTAACCATTACTATGCCGATTATTCCTTTAACCACTTAAGCCCCGGAGGCTTTGGCTGCTCAAAGACCAGGGCCTATTTTGCGATTTGGCACTGCGTGAATTTAACGGACAATTGTGCGTTCGTGCAAAGCTGTACCCAAATGAAATTGATGTATTTTTTTCCCCACAAACAGAGCTTTCTTTTGGTGGTATTTGATCACCTGTGCCATTTTTATTTTTTGCGCTATAAACAAAAAAATGCAACAATTTTGAAAAAATAACAATATTTTTCACATTTTTTTATATGAAATTCTCAAAAAAAAATGTAAAAATCAAAATGTTTTAACATTTTAGGCCAATTTGTTTTCTGCTACATATTTTTGTTAAAAAAAATCGCAATAAGCGTATTTTGATTGGTTTGCGCAAAAGTTATTGCGTTTACTAACTACGGGAAAGATTTGTCATTTTTATTGTTTTTTTTTTTTTAACTAGTAATGACGGCGATCTGCGATTTTTTTTTTTTTGCGGGACTGCGACATTACGGCAGACAGATCGGACCCCTTACTGACATTTTTGACACTTTTGGGAGTTCCAGTGACATTACTACAGTAATCAGTGCTATAAATATGCACTGTTACTGTAAAAATGACACTGGCAGGGAAGGGATTAACTTTATTGTTGATCAGTGGGTTAAATGTATCCCTAGGGGCGTGATTCTAACTGTGGGGGGGGGGGGGGGGAGCGTGGCTTGTGATGTAACCACAGAGACATACGATCCTATATAGCAGGATCGTATAGTCTCTGCAGTTACTTCAGGGAGAATGACAGGTGGCTTTGTTTACATTAGCCGTCTGCCTTTCTCCCTCTCCAGCGGGAGATTGCGAGTGGCCGACGGACATCGGAGCCGCCGGTCACTCGCGCGGGGATGTCAGGGAACGAGCGGGGACGTAGTCCTACGTCGGTTTGCCCAGGAGCGGCTAACCACCACAGTAAATAGTCGTGCGGCGGTCGGCAAGTGGTTAACACACTAAAAACTGTTACAAGCACTGAAATACATTAATGTACACATTACCAAGCCCTTAAAATAAATATAGAAATTACAACTAATGAAATATTTAGTAAAATAATAAAATACGTATGTCCTAAATGTATATACCATATACAATAAAATCCATATAGCATATTATAACTCTTTACATAATAAATATCTAGATATCTAAAATATTTCATGTAAAGGAACTGTATAAAACCTTAATCTCATTTAAAAAAAATTATGTTAATAAAACAATTAACATCAAACTCCACATTTAAGCCCTTAGGGGCTAGTTTTTAACTTAGAGATCCCTCTAGATTCTGCTTTACTTAAAGAGGAAGTAAACCCTCCTCTACAACTTGTACCTATAGGTAAGCCTATGATAAGGCTTACCTATAGGTACTGTAAATATCTCCTAAACATGTACCGTTTAGGAGATATTTACCTTACATGTCGCCAGTGACGTCACTGGCGCATGCGCTCTGAAGGAACGGCCGATCGTGCCGTTCCTTCAGAGCCCCGTGCCGTGACTGTCGGCTCTAGCGCGCGTGCGCGGGAGTGACGTCACCGCGGCTCCGGCCAATCAGATGGCCGGATGCCACGATCCCGGACGACGGGCGACTAGACATGTCGCCCGTCATAGAGGTGAGTGAGCGGCACGGCGGGGGCTCGTTCTGAGGTAAGTATTGCATAATGAGCTAATATGCGATGCATACTAGCTCATTATGTCTTTCTTTTGCAGGGTGTAAAAAAAAAAAAAAAAAACTCAAACGAGTTTACAACCTCTTTAAGGTTTAAATTTTATCATTAACCCTCCTGTTTTTCTTATATTTTTCAATGCCTCAAAAGAACATTCCTTAGGGGTCATTGTTTTGATAATAAGAAAATGTAATGTAAGTTGTGTTTTTTTAAAACCTGTGATGTTATAAACATTTTCTTTAATCCTTTTAGCTAGCATTCTTTTTGTTCTGCCTATATATTGATACCCGCAAGTGCATTCTGTACCATACACCACTGCTTCAGTATTGCATATTATGCAATCCTTATTGGTATATTGTCTACGTCTATATGAAACAAATATTTTTTTTCGCTTTCTTTATTCCTCTTAACCCTGGAACAGGCATAACAGCGTCTGCTGACATAAAAATCCTTAATATCAAAAAAAGAGAGTCAGTTTTCTTTTGGGAGGCCTATCACATTTTTAACTAACATATTACACACCGTAAATGTTACAGTAAATTAATCTAGGGTGTTCTAGTAAAATAGTCCCCAGATGCTTATCGCTTTTTAAAACTGGCCAATGTCTTTTTATTACTTTTTCAACACTTTTATACTATTTATTATATTCCAGAATAATCTAGGGCAGTGATGTCAAACCTTGGCACCCCAGATGTTTTGGAACTACATTTTCCATGATGCTCAACTACCCTGCAGAGTGCATGAGCATCATGGGAAATGTAGTTCCAAAACATCTGGGGTGCCGAGGTTTGCCATCACTGATCTAGGGTGTTCTAGTAAAATAGTCCCCAGATGCTTATCATTTTCTTTTTATTACTTTTTAAACATTTTTTTATACTGTTTATTATAATCCAGAACGATTGCTAATTTATACCCATCTTCTTTTTTCTCTGTTTATTTATTTTGCATCAATTCTTTCTATTTGTCTCACCCTATCTATGTGGTTCCTAAAAGAGATGTATGGGGTATTTTTTTATTTTAGAATCATACTTACCTAGGTGGATGCTGCATCTGTCCCCCAGTGCCTCTAACACTGAGAAATGAGTGATGAGTGATCAAACACCGCCGATCACTCAGGTCTGTCAGTCAGCAGCTCTCTGATCTGCCACCTCAATGCTCACTAGAGCACTGGGCTGTGGAGGGGTGGGGAGCGGCTGGCTTAGGCTCTCTGAGGCTCGCTGAGAGGCTGAGCTGGGTGTCAGTCCAGGAATGTGGGCAGATCCCGACTCTGTGGCCGTGATGATGCCCGAGTCTGTGACCGCGCTTTGGCTGCACTTCTCCTTTAATAAAGCTATTTTCAAATCCTTTATTTACAAACACCTGTCTTATTTCCTCAGTAATCAGTAATGTTTTATCAGTACAATTGCATCTAATTCTCAATAACTGTCTCTTAGGAATATTTATCAAACATGATTTATGGTGACAGCTATCATGAGAAATATTACTATTTTAAACTGTAGGCTTAAAAAAAGTACATGTACTTATTCCTTTATTAATATTCATTATTCCTACATCTAAAAATAATGATCTTCCTTTTAATAATTTCACATGTTAATTTATATTTTTCTGAATATTATTTATTCTGGATGTAAAACTCCTTATTTATTTTTCTAAATACCCATAATATCATCTATAAACCTACAATAAAATGTTAGACTCCCTGCATGTGTTTAAATACCATGTTCTTTACCCATTTTGACATGAACAGGTTAGCAATACTTGATGCAAATTTTGCGCCCATTGCTACAGCTGTTACCTGTTTGTAAAATGTATGATTGTACCAAAAAGAACTATGCTCCAAACAGAATTGTATTTCACAATGTACATTTTTTGTTTATTACACATATTAATATAATTATTTAAAGCCCATTCAACTGCTTCTATTGCATCCTGGTGATTGATAACCATGTATAATGAACTTACATCACCTGTTTTTTTCTAACAGCTGTAACAAATGCTTTGTCTCTTCTAAGTAAGCTTTAGTGTTCTGTATCGACGGTTGAGGAAAATTATCAATACATTGGCCAAATCTTTAATTGACAAAACCGATACCATTAAAAATATAGCGTCCAGGTGGTTGTTCTTTATTTTTATGTATTTTGGGTATACTATATATTACTGGTGAAGCTAGACATTCTTTTACCCAGGGCAAAGACTCAGTTTGGCACCCCCCTCCAAGGTTTTGGGGTGCTCTACATACAAAGTGCAGGGTTTAGAGGTGCGCTATGTACAGTGCGCAGGATTTAGGGGTGCGCTGTGTACAGATTCCACTATTTAGGGTGTGCTGTGTACAGAGTGCAGGGTTTAGGGGTGCACTATGTACAGAGAGCAGAGCTTAGGGGTGCACTATGTACAGAGTGTAGGTTTTAGGGGTGCGCTACATACAAATTGCATGGTTCAGGAGGTGTGCTGCGTACAGTGTGCAGAGTTTTGGAGTGGGCTGTGTACAGGGTGCAGGGTTTAGGTGTGCGCCACATGCAAATTGTAGAGTTTTGGGGTGTGCTATGTACAAAGTTTACAGAGTGCACAGTTTTGAGGTATGCTGTGTCAGAATGCAGGGTTTAGGGGCATGCTACATACAGAGTGCTGAGTTTTGGGGTGTGCTGTGTACAGAGTGCAGGGTTTAGGGGTGCACTATGCACATTGTGCAATGGCTGATACAATAGACAGGCGGGATAAGAAGAAGCTCAATAGGGCTGGAAAAATTAGTCTCAGACTCCAAGGCAATAGTTGTACAGTCATTTGTCTGGCCCCCTGCTCCCCTATTCCTCCTCTGGTCCCCCCCCCAGCGTTAACCTCCTGTCCCACTGGCTAACTGTGCAATAAGCGGGCAGGCTGAATAACTGCAGAATTCTCAGCATGGAGAAGTTCAGCATGATCTGGTAAAACAGCCACAAAATAGTTACAACATAACCCTCCTTAGCACTCGTTCTCCTGGTCTTCCCTATTCAGGGTGGAGAGCGGGGGAAGGGAAGACCAGGAGAATGAGTGTGGTGGAGGGTTATGTTGTAAGCTTTTTTTGTGGCTGAAAATAATTAAGACATCGTGTGCTGCTAATTATGGCTACATATAACTTGAGGCTGTTGCTATCACTAAATGTGTTCCCACCGGTAAAGAAAAAAGTTGTGATAGCACTGCCCAATAGTTGACAATGAACCAATCATTCAATCAACTGAAAAAACAAAAAAATTGTGACTTCCATAAATAATTGGGTGACAATAAACTCCTCTGCTACAAAATTCCTATAAAAAAGGGATATATTTAAAAATACATATACACATATTAGGTAAATAAACAAAGTACTAACAGTACACACATAAGGCCCCGTTCACATAGGGGCGACGCTACTTCGCACCGCTACCTCCGAGGTCGCGGTGCGAGCAGCGCGCCGCGACCTCGGAGCGGCCGCCACGGACTTCATAACATTGAAGTCTATGGCGGTCGCCTCCTGGTCGCCCCAAAGAAGCTCCGGACCCTTTTTCTAAGTCGGAGCGACTTGTGTCACTCCTATTAGAACGGGTCCGCAGCTTCCCTATGGGAGGCGACCTACGGCGACCTGTGAGGCGACCAGGTCGCCTCACAGGTCGCCTGAGTATGAACCGGGACTAAAGTGCTCTAGTGCATTTTCTTTTTTCAATATGTGCTCCACCATATAACAAGAGTGCCCTGTCACCAGGTAAAATACTCGCTCACCTCAGGACAAGACTCTAAAAAGGGCCAACACGGCATAATGTAATCAATCATGTACACTAGATAGCGGGTCCTCTGCTCACTTTCTCCACTGATGATAGAACTTCCCCAGCTAGGATGACTCCACAGAACTCTCAGAATACCAGAAACAATCCCCAATAGTGCAGTATCATGGTTAAAACTTAAAATGAGAATACCCGACAAGCAATATGATATATGGTGACCTCACCTTCTGAAGAAGTCATGTGGGAGAGTGGTGTAACACATAAAGGGGGAGCCAGGCGGCATGTATCATTATTTGAATTGGATGCTGTGAGACCCTGTTACTCTAGTTATATCATATTGCTTGTTTTTAGCTGAATAAATGTAAGTGCATTTCCTTAGGCTTGGCTGGTATTCTCTTATGCATTGTAACCACGATACTGCACTATTGGAGATACAATACCATCAGTTCCAATAACCACACCTTTTCTTTCTTCTATGTTTTAAATACCTTTCTTTATATTGTCTAGATACCAGGCTTTCTTTATTTGCAATTTCCTAAAATGTTCTGAAACTATTTTTTTAAAACACCTTAATATGTTTATTGTCTTTAATTTGGAGGTCAAAAACTGGCTTATTTTTCAACTTACTGTGTACAATTTCTCTATCTTGACCTTCTTGATTTCTATTCCTTTCTTATGGGTTAGACCAGTGTTTCTCAATCTTTTTTTAGTTGAGGCACCCTTTAAAATTATAAACAATCTCAAGGCACCCTTAAAAATGATGGACAGTCTCGAGGCACCCCATTCTAAAATGTAAAAGAAACTATTCTAATAGCTCTACATATTGCAGCAACATCCACACGTAGGACACCCAACATTAGAGGTGATTTATTCTTCCAAAGCAAATAAACTTTTGCACACTGGTACTGACTAGTACTCCAATGTTTCTCTTCTCCCTCAATTTCTCTCCATCAGACAACCAATGTCACCCCAGTGCTGAGGTAGAGGGGAACAAGAGGGTCAAACAAGGATGCTGTGGAGGCAACAGACATCCTCCTTATTAACTGATGATGTCATTGGTTGTTAGGATGCCAGTGTCTAGAAAGTCGTAATAGTGCATAATGAAAACCCATGGATTTGTGTAACTCAAAGGCAGGCTTAAACCACCTGCTGGCTCAAAAAATACAGTTTTTTATACATTTTTAGGCATTTTACCAAGGCCACCCTGAAAAAAACCCTGGTTGAAAAAGGCTGGGTTAGACAACATATATTTCTGAATATTTAGTTACTAACGTACTAACTGACATGTCAACAAGGATGTAACATCACTTCCTCAAAATTAATCTTTCTAAAACCAAGCTTGTATTTTTCCCCCTGCCCTTGCCTTCCTCCCTGACTTTTCCAAAATGATCTATAATACAACTATCAGTCCCTTCCCTCACGCCAGGGTTCTAGGTGTAATCCTAGACTCTGACCTGTCCTTTCAGCCCCAAATCCAATCACTGTCAAAAGCGTGTTGATTTAACCTCCATAACAGCGTAATCATTTATAAAATTCGCCCTTAAACTAATGAAACCACCAAGCTACTCATCCACTCCCTACTCACTTCACTGTTGCAACTCCCTCCTCATAGGCCTACCTCTACACAGGCTACCCCCCCCCCCCCCTTCAGTCTATTATGAATGCTCCTGCTAGACTCATCTACCTTACCAACCGCTTAGTGTGTGCCATCTCTCTCTGCCAATCCTTTCCCTGACTTTCCAATTCCCAACAAATTAAATTTAAAATACTAACAACAACATACAAAACCCATCCACAACGGTGCCCTGAGCTACATCACCAATCTAATGTCCAAATATTACCCAAACCATTCTATCTCCTCCTCCTAGGATCTTTTGCTTTCTAGCTCTCGTCTCCTCCTCCCATGCTCCAGGACTTCTCCAAAGCCTCTCCCATCCTCTGGAACTCTCTACCTCTTTCTGTCCAGATATCTCCCTCTCTGGCCACCTTTAAGTGATCCTTGAAAACTCATCTTTTCAGGAAAGCCTATCCTGCCTCGACCTGACAAATGAACTTTTAATTCTTCCATCTTATCCCTCACAGTTATTACCATTTGTACCACTTGCCCACCCTATTCGATTGTAAAATGGAAAGAGAGCCACTCCGGTAGAATATAAGTGCTGGTACCAACATCCCACAAATATTGCAAACAAAAATGAAGGGAGACTGATTCCTCAACTATTACATCTCCACAAGGATAAAACTGGACTTTCTGAGTACCTTTTAGGTATGTAAGTATACAAAGCAAGTGTATAAAAAACATACATTTTATTTAACACATCCTAATTAAAAATTAGACAAGTGGAATATATGTCCGACGAATTAATTCCAGCATAGATACAGGGGCATGTGATACAGCTTATAGTTGGAAAAAGTTGAAAAACGAATAGTGATTCATTCTATGAATTTCAGATAGCGGGTAGCCATGTATGCTTCCTGAAACCCCAGGAAGGAAGATATCAGATACGAGCTGCACAGAGATTCCACCCTGTAGATCGTCACCCTGGATCAAGAATACTGACCAAGTCCCTTCTGGGATTTCAGGAAGCATACAGCGCGATTCCTGTGTGGGTTCCTGCATCGTATTTAACTCGCAGGCAGTTCACACTGCTCTCTTCGGACTGCTGTGGGTATCAATGTAAAATTATTGACACCCCCAAACTGGTTCGCAGAACGCAGTGCAAACTGTGAAATCGAACAGGAATCCGATTGCATGGGCCCTTCACCATTTTGGTCTGAATGCGATGCAATTTCAGTCATACAAACGGCATGGCTGAATTCGCATTGCACAGACATCGTATGAGATGTGCACATGCGTGCGGTGCGAATCACATGTGATGTCTGGGATCGCACCAGTGTGAACCCAGCCTCAGTCACCGACTCTGCTTTGCCCACTCTGCGCTCACTGGAGCGTTGAGTTGTGAAGGAAGAGGGAGCGGCTGGGTCAGGCCCTCAGCGGCTCACTGAGAGGCTGAGCCAGGTGCCGGTCCAGGCATGTGGGCAGATCCTGGCCTAATGGTTGCGATCATTCCTGAGCCTGGACCAGCACTGTGACGTCATCTGACAATGGACTTTAGCCGGCTGTCTGCTGAAAATGGGTCACAGGAGTGTAGAATAAACTGTACTCCTCTTATCCACAGGAGAAGTGCAATCAAGGGCAGAAAAAAAAAAAACACCCAGCAGCCGTGTGCATGAGACCTAACAAGAAACTTGCATTCACATTTTTAGCTCCCCAGTGCACTGGCTTTAATAAAAGTGGAAGTAAACCCTCCTATTGTTTTCAGCTAAGGAAGCTGCCAGCTTGGCCTCTGTTTAATCTTCAACTGCCATGATACTGCACATGTGATCAGTTATGACTCCAGCCATTGGATGGTTTGACCATTTGATTGAGAGCACAACCAATGTGACAGTTAGCATTACTGGGTTTTTGAAACTATTAAATCAATGGGTTTATTTCTGCTTTAATGTTTACATATGAAATACTGCAGAACTCAGTAAAATCAACTGATCTGTTTGAAAAAACATTCAGTGAACATGAAGACTTGAGTTTTGATGGTAAAAAAATGAAAATACAATGTGTTATGCTTTGGTAAATTGACATTTATGAGCACTATAAACATAGCACAAATCACAGAGAATTACGTGCTTGATTGCATAGTTGTCCTCTTGTCTGTCTCTTCTTACCATGTTTTTATCAAAGATTGTGCAGAGATATGACACAAATAGAAGACATAACAGGACAGGAAAAGCAGTTGTAGTGGTGCATCAGCAGCTGACATGCAGAAATATAAATAACTTAAAACAAATTGCAGAGAAGCATGAGGAAAATTGCAGCATCCTCTCTTATGAACTTTTTAGGATTCCACTTTTTGCCAGTTCTGTGTTTTTGGAGAAGTTTCATTACTAAACTTTAACTTTCATTTATTCTCCCAGGGGAACAAGCACTTGGCTGCAAAATCCGTCACCCCGTCACAAAGCAGTTTGGTGAGACAGTTTGCAGCACCCACAAAAAAAAAAAAGATTTTGTGAGTGACAGCTCTGGTCTCTGACAGCAAGGTTCTCTCTGCAGACAAGCAATACAATTCACTACCGATCATGCAGTCTGTGGAGATGTGTATTTCTCTGCAGCTGCTTCTAAACATACAAAGCCCCAGCAGAGAGATAACACAGCCCCACAATGCTTTCACTTTTATCGAAGGATGATCAGTGATGCCAGGCTGTGTCATACATGGCGTTGGCCCAACATGACTGATTGATAATCTATAAAAGTGAAAGATCACACTTTGCCGCAGTGGGGCTGTATGCTGTGGGGAAAGGGCTGTGTATGTGTAAAAGCAGCTGCCGAAAGATCACACAGCCCGTAGTGAGGCCATGGCTGTGTATGTGTGCAGTGGGGCCAGGGCTTTTGTATGTGTGCAGTGGGGACATGGCTGTGTATGTGTGCAGTGGGGACATGGCTGTGTATGTGTGCAGTGGGGCCATGGCTGTGTATGTGTGCAGTGGGGACATGGCTGTGTATGTGTGCAGTGGGGACATGGCTGTGTATGTGTGCAGTGGGGACATGGTTGTGTATGTGTGCAGTGGGGCAATGGCTGTGTATGTGTGCAGTAGGGACATGGCTGTGTATGTGTGCAGTGGGGCCAGGGCTGTGTATGTGTGCAGTGGGGCCAGGGCTGTGTATGTGTGCAGTGGGGCAATGGCTGTGTATGTGTGCAGTGGGGCCAGGGCTGTGTATGTGTGCAGTGGGGCCAAGGCTGTGTATGTGTGCAGTGGGGCAATGGCTGTGTATGTGTGCAGTGGGGCCAGAGCTGTGCATGTGTGCAGTGGGGCAATGGCTGTGTATGTGTGCAGTGGGGCCAGAGCCGTGTATGTGTGCAGTGGGGCCAGGGCTGTGTATGTGTGCAGTGGGGCCATGGCTGTGTATGTGTGCAGTGGGGCCATGGCTGTGTATGTGTGCAGTGGGGCCATGGCTGTGTATGTGTGCAGTGGGGCCAGGGCTGTGTATGTGTGCAGTGGGGCCAGAGCTGTGTATGTGTGCAGTGGGGCCATGGCTGTGTATGTGTGCAGTGGGGCCAGGGCTGTGTATGTGTGCAGTGGGGCCAGGGCTGTGTATGTGTGCAGTGGGGCCATGGCTGTGTATGTGTGCAGTGGGGCCAGAGCTGTGTATGTGCCAGTGGGGCCATGGCTGTGTATGTGTGCAGTGGGGCCATGGCTGTGTATGTGTGCAGTGGGGCCAGGGCTGTGTATGTGTGCAGTGGGGCCAGGGCTGTGTATGTGTGCAGTGGGGCCAGAGCTGTGTATGTGTGCAGTGGGGCCATGGCTGTGTATGTGTGCAGTGGGGCCAGGGCTGTGTTTGTGTGCAGTGGGGCCAGGGCTGTGTTTGTGTGCAGTGGGGCCAGGGCTGTGTATGTGTGCAGTGGGGACATGGCTGTGTATGTGTGCAGTGGGGCCATGGCTGTGTTTGTGTGCAGTGGGGCCAGGGCTGTGTATGTGTGCAGTGGGGCCAGGGCTGTGTATGTGTGCAGTGGGGCCAGAGCTGTGTATGTGTGCAGTGGGGCCAGGGCTGTGTATGTGTGCAGTGGGGCCAGAGCTGTGTATGTGTGCAGTGGGGCCATGGCTGTGTATGTGTGCAGTGGGGCCAGGGCTGTGTTTGTGTGCAGTGGGGCCAGAGCTGTGTATGTGTGCAGTGGGGCCATGGCTGTGTATGTGTACAGTGGGGCCATGGCTGTGTATGTGTGCAGTGGGGCCATGGCTGTGTATGTGTGCAGTGGGGCCATGGCTGTGTATGTGTGCAGTGGGGCCAGGGCTGTGTTTGTGTGCAGTGGGGCCAGGGCTGTGTATGTGTGCAGTGGGGACATGGCTGTGTATGTGTGCAGTGGGGCCATGGCTGTGTTTGTGTGCAGTGGGGCCAGGGCTGTGTATGTGTGCAGTGGGGCCAGAGCTGTGTATGTGTGCAGTGGGGCCAGGGCTGTGTATGTGTGCAGTGGGGCCAGGGCTGTGTATGTGTGCAGTGGGGCCATGGCTGTGTATGTGTGCAGTGGGGCCAGAGCTGTGTATGTGCCAGTGGGGCCATGGCTGTGTATGTGTGCAGTGGGGCCATGGCTGTGTATGTGTGCAGTGGGGCCAGGGCTGTGTATGTGTGCAGTGGGGCCAGGGCTGTGTATGTGTGCAGTGGGGCCAGAGCTGTGTATGTGTGCAGTGGGGCCATGGCTGTGTATGTGTGCAGTGGGGCCAGGGCTGTGTTTGTGTGCAGTGGGGCCAGGGCTGTGTTTGTGTGCAGTGGGGCCAGGGCTGTGTATGTGTGCAGTGGGGACATGGCTGTGTATGTGTGCAGTGGGGCCATGGCTGTGTTTGTGTGCAGTGGGGCCAGGGCTGTGTATGTGTGCAGTGGGGCCAGGGCTGTGTATGTGTGCAGTGGGGCCAGAGCTGTGTATGTGTGCAGTGGGGCCAGGGCTGTGTATGTGTGCAGTGGGGCCAGAGCTGTGTATGTGTGCAGTGGGGCCATGGCTGTGTATGTGTGCAGTGGGGCCAGGGCTGTGTTTGTGTGCAGTGGGGCCAGAGCTGTGTATGTGTGCAGTGGGGCCATGGCTGTGTATGTGTACAGTGGGGCCATGGCTGTGTATGTGTGCAGTGGGGCCATGGCTGTGTATGTGTGCAGTGGGGCCATGGCTGTGTATGTGTGCAGTGGGGCCAGGGCTGTGTTTGTGTGCAGTGGGGCCAGGGCTGTGTATGTGTGCAGTGGGGACATGGCTGTGTATGTGTGCAGTGGGGCCATGGCTGTGTTTGTGTGCAGTGGGGCCAGGGCTGTGTATGTGTGCAGTGGGGCCAGAGCTGTGTATGTGTGCAGTGGGGCCAGGGCTGTGTATGTGTGCAGTGGGGCCAGGGCTGTGTATGTGTGCAGTGGGGCCAGGGCTGTGTATGAGTCAGTGGGGCCAGGGCTGTGTATGAGTGAAGTGGGGCCAGGGCTATATACACTAGATTGCTAAAAGTATTGGGACCCCTGCCTTTACACGCAATCCAGTCTTAGTCCGTAAGGTTCAGTATTGAGTTGGCCCACCCTTTGCAGCCTTAACAGCTTCAACTCTTCTGGGAATGCTGTCCACAATGTTTAGAAGTGTGTCTATGGGAATATTTAACCATTCTTCAAGAAGTGTATATGTGAGGCCAGTCACTGATGTTGGACGAGAAGGCTTGGCTTGCAGTCTCCACACTAATTTATTCTAAAGGTGTTCTATGGGTTGAGGTCATGTATATTTGTTAACCCGCTGTTTTAAATCCCATATGGTGGTGGCCGTCGTCCCTGTGATAATATCAAATAATAGAACAACCCCCTGTAGTGGGTGGGACTTTCAAGGCAACCAAAATCAGAACGTAATACAGATCTTATTTTATTCAATCGTATAAAAGTAAAAATGTTCAGATAATACAATGAAATACATACAAGTATAGAGTGCGTGGAATATCCTGGTAACATATCTCCAATAGACCCAACGCGTTTCGGGTAAAAAACCTTTCTTCAGGGGTATAGTGCACGGAGTTATTGGTATTTCTACAGTGTATTGATAGACAGAACGTATTTCAATCATATAGCCAATATATTACATATATGCATGGCTCTTTTTCTCAGAAAATAGGTACAGAAACTCAACCACGACCCCCTGAAAACCACCCTCTCCCTTACACACACTCCAAACCGCATTAAATAGTGGACGTGGTCAAATTTCACTAACAGTGTGAGGGTTTTAAAGAGGCATTAAATACCAGGAGTGCATTACGTACTGAGTGCAGGGTTGGGGGGGGGGGGTGGGGGGTTTACAAACAGAGTGCAGAGTTCAGGGGTGTGTTAAGTACATAGTGGAGAGTCCGGGGGGGTATTTACAGATACAGTATTTATATAAACCCTATTTTTCCATCCATCCAGGTATCGGATCGGATCGGATGAGAGCGGACAGGCGGTTCGCTCTCATCTGATCCCCCATAGAGAGCAGCGGGGGCTGTGACACCTCCCTCTCCGCACTGCAAGCAGAGACGGAGCTGTCATCCACCGGCTCAGCGGGGATCGCGGATCGATCCCCGCTGAGCAGCACGGATCCGCCTACGGAGGCGGACCTTGTGAAGGAGCCCCAACAGTGCATATTTTTATCACTGATTACTGTAGTAATGTCACTGGTCCCCCCAAAAGTGTCAAAAATATCAGTAAGGGGTCCGATCTGTCCGCCGCCATTACTAGTTAAAAGAAAAACAATAAAAATGACATAAATCTTTGCCGTAGTTAGTAGACACGATAACTTTTGCGCAAACCAATCAAAATATGCTTATTGCGATTTTTTTTTTTACCAAAAATATGTAGCAGAAAACAAATTGGCCTAAAATGTTAAAACATTTTGATTTTTAATTTTTTTTGGGAATGATATATAGCAGGATGTAAAAAATACTGTTTTTTTTTTTTTTATTTCAGAATTGTCAAATTTTTTTGTTTATAGCGCAAAGAATAAAAATCACAGAGGTGATCAAATACCACCAAAAGAAAGCTCTATTGGTGGCAAAAAAAGGACATCAATTTTATTTAGGTACAACGTCGCACAATCGCGCAATTGTCTGTTAAAATAATGCAGTGCCAAATCGCAAAAAATGGTCTGGTCATTAAGCGGGCAAATCCTTCAGGTCCAGAAGTGGTTAACCTAATGTGTTAAAAGCAACAGGTGAAAGGATTAACGGTTCTCTGTAGTCTTCCTCTTAGCATTGCTGTCTGGCTTCTTGCGGTATTGTTCAATACTGCTTATTTGGACATCCTGGGACTGGGAGTTTGGCAATGGGCAGTTACAAGTGCTGCTTCAATTTATATTACTCTGTAATACTGGCCCCCTTAACTCACTGTCCCTGGTTATGTAATGGTTATGGGATGACTACCGTTTATTATTTCTTATACAGTATGTCGATTACAGCTCCAACAAAAGGCAGTTCAAGCTGCAATATCAGCTTTCACTTCACATGTTCTCTTTTTGCAATACTTACAATAGTGCTCAGAAATGTTTGTAGTTTGCACAAGACTTCCAGATATAGAAAACGACCTTTTCCCGCAGATGTACTTTTTGTCTCTTGTTTCTTGACCACAGAAGTCGCAGGCTGGTTTTTGTAATAGAGAAATGTGCTGCAGCACAGTATACTGTATATCTGTTGATATACTAGGTTGCTGTATATAGTTACTGACAGAGATGTATAGTAACGAAGTAGAACTACTTAAGTACTGTACTTAAGTACCGAAATGCGGTATCTGTACTTTCCTAGAGTAGAATTTTTTTCTCCTACTTCTACTTTTACTTCACTACATTTTTTCGATGATTTCGATACTTCTACTCAAGTATTTTTTTTTGTGCTGCATAGTTACTCGTTACTTTTAAAAAAATTACCACTGCCAGAACAGTAGATGGCAGGTTGCATAAAGCTCAAAAAAATGTGTATAATGTCATTTGTAAATCAGCGCATACGAAAATAAAGGCTGTGTATAATAAAAGCTGCTATACCAAATCTTTCCAATAAAAAGAAAATATGAAACAAACAAATAAATGGTGCTACAGCGCTTAAAGTGCATCAAGAAACTACTAACAAACACAGGTTAATCATTTGAATAAATCATTTGAAATAATAAAAAACAATATGATGTTCAAACTTTTGACTTCTTTCTTTAATAACTACATAACACAGTACTTGTACTTCTACTTTCAGTACTTGAGTAGAATTTTTTTTTCAAAACTACTGGTACTTTTTACTTTTAGTACTTAAGTAGCAAATTTTTTGAAAAAACTACTTGCAATACTTAAGTAAAAAAAATGTTGAATACTTTAGTACTTCTACTTAAGTAACTTTTTCTGCGAGCACTTCCACTTCTACTCAAGTCACTTTTTGATCGAGCACTTGTACTTTTACTCAAGTAGAAATTTCGAGTACTTTATACAAGTCTGGTTACTGATTATCATTATCTTTTGTTCTATTGATAAAGTGAATTTTATAGAAGTTTTAAACCAAACCCCTAAACAAAAAATGTATTAAAGGGCAGCTTGCCCATTCTTATGCCTCGTACGCACGCAACGATTGTTGGCCGATTTTCGGCTTGTTAGTACGATGCTTCCGACAACCGACTGCGACTTTTCGGCCGAACAAAATCTGGTGTGCAGGCTATAAAATTTTTGTTGGCCGTCAACAGAACGGCCGATTTTTCATCAGTCAGTACAGATTTCGGCAGACAAAAATCAGATGAGCAAGACTGGGCATGCTCAGAGAAGAAAAAACACAAGGAAAGTAAACCAGCACATGACATCACTTCTGAAGTTGGTTGTTGTTGGCCGAGAAAATTTGTGTGCAGTCTAGAGCACATTCCAACCAACACAACAACACTGGACAAAAGTCGACCAATCGGTCGGCCGATAATCGTTGCGTGTGTGCGAGGCATTACATGTTGTGGCTGCATTAGCTTTCTTTGTATTTGTGTTCTTTTTGGTAATGCAGCCACTAAGTCTCTTTTTTCCACCTAAAATGATTGGAAACTATCACCTTTTTAAACAACCCATTAAATTAAAAATATAAATAAAAGGCAAAACATTTTTTTTATAGATATAAAAAAATTATAATTATAAATACCCTTTTTCCCTTAGAAGTGATCACATTCCCTTTACTCTTAGCTGCATAAGAGCAGGGGGAGGAGAAGCAGCAGCTCACTGAGCTGGCCAGTGAATGGCTGCGCAGCAGGGACATGTCAAGACAAGTCTGGTCATTGAAGGAGAGCAGGCTGAGTTTCCAGCATAGCTAGAGAACTGATCACAGTATGCTCTCCTGCTCAGGGTGGTCAGTTTTTATTAGGAAAGCAGAGGGACTGGCAGGAACACTAGGGATTTACAAAGAAAACGGGAGACTTTCTCATACAAGTACATGGTACAGCACAAACGTTTTATGGCCTGTACACACAATCCAAAAATCAGACAAAAAATACCGCTTTCGAAGCAGTCGTACGATAATCGGATCGTTAGTACAGAGCTTTCGAGAGCCAATCATGACAGTTCATCAGATATTATCCTATCGCACAAGCACAAAAGCCAGATCGTACAAGTTTCGTTTAATCAGTACAGATGTCGTAATACAATACAAATACACTACAACACATGATATCACTTCTGATTTTTTTTTTTATTCTGTCACACGAGAATTTTCATTTAGTAAACTCTTCATTTTTGATAGGCGACTAGCATACCAAAAAAAAAAACTGTGCATGCGCGAAGCATGCTGTGCATTTCTACTGGCTCAGCAGCGGAGGAGGCAGGAGGGGGCCAAGCTTCCGAGGGACGGTGCCGTGGTGCCGTATCCCAGAAGTGGAGAAGGGTACCTGTCAAAAACAGGTACCCGTTCCCCCCCTCCCCCTGAAAGGTGCCAAATGTGGCACCGGAGGGGGGGGGGGAGGAAACAAAAGAGCGGAAGTTCCACTTTTGGGTGGAACTCTGCTTTAACTGGTGCATACAGAATCTGGTGCAGTTGTGCAGAGTTACTAATCAGCTTCTAGGTTGTATAATTAAAGCTTAACCCTTTCATGCCGACCGCCTCCCGGCCCTTTAAAAGAGCAGTTGGGTCATGTGACTGCTGTGATTGATTGTCACGGCGGTCAGATGATCAGAAAGCTTCCGAAGTATGCATCGGGAGATTACCGGTCCCTCTACCGTGTTGGGAGCGTGCAGGGAGTGCACTCTGAGCACGGTAAGCTGTTTACCGAGGAGCGTATATATACGGACGCTCGGCGTTAAGGTCCACCCGCCAACAGGCTGCATGTATGCGCACAGCTGGCGTCAAGTGGTTAATTAAATAAGCTGATTGGTTACTATGCACAACTGCAACAGATTCTGTCTGCACCTGTTTTAGTAAATCTTCCCCTATGTAACAATTTTATTTTACTAATAGAAGGAAAACAAAAAAGAAGACACCCACGTACAAGTATAACTACATATATCAAAAATAGTAATACAATAGTATACAATGTGCAATAAAATCACCTGTGCAATAATGCTTTGGATATCTGTAAATATTTGAAGACTGACAGCTAATGTAATGGTTTCCTGTTATTTAAGCTCTGGGTTTCTTATCTTTTTCTAGAGGCTACAGTAGACACATAGACACACATAGACATATCCGCCTTGACATTAACATATTTAAAGTGGTTCTAGAAGCTGAAGGCTTTTTACCTTAAAGGATAACTTTACCTTTTGTAACATGCAACACTCATATTCAGGGTGTAACATGTTACACATGCACCAGCCTCCAAACGCCCCCCCCCCCCCCCGATCCCCCATTGTGACAGCAAGTGGGGGATCTTCTGGCTGTCACAATCTAAAAAATAAAAATAAAAATACACGGCTGCATTATTCATTCAGTGTTTTGTGGATGTGAACACTAAAAGTACTGACAGCCTTTGCTGCTGTCGACTTGTAGTTCTCAATGAACTACAAGGGCCCTCCTGATCTTTCTAGGTAGTTCATTGAGCTTCCTGTCAGAGAGTAACTGCCTGTCCATATCGGAGGTATGGACAGACAGCTACACAGACAGTCTACAGGACTGTGGCATTACACCTATGATCTACTGATCATAGGGGCAATGCTTTACCGGATCCTAAGAATAAAAATAATATACAGTATCTCACAAAAGTGAGTACACCCCTCACATTTTTGTAAATATTTTATAATATCTTTTCATGTGACAACACTGAAGAAATGGCACTTTGCTACAATGTAATGTAATGAGTGTACAGCTTGTATAACAGTGTAAATTTGCTGTCACCTCAAACTCAACACACAGCCATTAATGTCTAAACTACTGGCAATAAAAGTGAGTACACCCCTGAGTGAACATGTCCAATTAGTTATTTTCCCTCCCCGGTGTCATATGACTCATTCGTTTTACAAGGTCTCAGGTATGAATGGAGAGCAGGTGTGTTAAATTTGATGTTATCGCTCTCACTCTTTCATACTGGTCACTGGAAGTTTAGCATGTTACCTCATGGAAAAGAACTCCATGAGGATCTGAAAAGAATAATTGTTGCTCTACATAAAGATGGCCTAGGCTATAAGAAGATTGCCAAGACCCTGAAACTGAGCTGCAGTACGCTGGCCTAGACCATGCAGCAGTTTAACAGGACAGGTTCCACTCAGAACAGGCCTCACCATGGTCAACCAAAAAAGTGCATGTGCTCAGCATCATATCCAGAGGTTGTCTTTGGGAAAAAGACGTATGAGTGCTGCCAGCATTGCTACAGAGGTAGAAGGGATGGGGGGTCAGCCTGTCAGTGCTCAGACCATATGCCGCACACTGCATCCCAGAAGGAAGCCTCTTCTAAAGATGATGCACATGAAAGCCCGCAAACAGTTTGCTGATGACAAGCAGACTAAGGACATGGATTACTGGAACCATGTCCTGTGGTCTGATGAGACATAGATAAACTTATTTGGTTCAGATGGTGTCAAGCATGCGTGGCGGTAACCAGGTGAGGAGTACAAGGACACATGTGTCTTACCTACAGTCAGGCATGGTGGTGGGAGTGTCATTGTCCGGCACTGGGGAGCTACAGTTCATTGAGGGAACTATGAATGCCAACATGTACTGTGACATACTGAAGCAGAGCATGATCCCTCCCTTTGGAGACTGGGTCGCAGGGCAGTATTCTAACATGATAATGACCCCAAACACACCTCAAAGATGACCACTGCCTTGCTAAAGAGGCTGAGGGTAAGAGTGATGGACTGGCCAAGCATGTCTCCACACCTAAACCCTATTGAGCATCTGTGGGGCATCCTCAAACGGAAGGCAGAGGAGCACAAGGTCTCTAACATCTACCAGCTCCGTGATGTCATCATAGAAGAGTGGAAGAGGACTCCAGTGGCAACCTGTGAAGCTCTGGTGATCTCCATGCCCAAGAAGGTTAAGGCAGTGCTGGAAATGAATGGTGGCCACACAAAATATTGACACTTTGGGCCCAATTTGGACATTGTCACTTAGGGGTGTACTCACTTTTGTTGCCAGCTGTTTAGACATTAATGGTTGTGTGTTGAGTTATTTGGACGGGACAGCAAATTTACACAGTTGTACAGGCTGTACACTCACTACTTTACATTGTAGCAAAGTGTCATTTCTTCAGTGTTGTCACATGAAAAGGTATAATAAAATATTTTTAAAAATGTGAGGATGTACTTACTTTTGTGAGATACTGTAAATGCATATTTTCTACCTGCAAAAAAAGGGCGTTTTTTTTTGTTTTTTTTAAAAGGTGAACCTATCCTTTATTCTGTAAAAAAAAAACCTTCTGTGTTCAGCTTCCCCCACCCTCCCCTTATACTTACCTGAGCCCTATCTTGATCCAGTGCTGTGTCCAAGAGAAGTGGCTCTCTCCTTTCTCTCCTTCCTCACTGTTCATTAAGGCAGCAGTGGGAGCCATTTCTGTCAATCACAGCCAGTGAGGAGAGAGCAGGGGGTGGGGTCGAGCCATGCAGCGTGCGTCCGTCAATAGAACCCAGCTCAGGATCGAGCCCACCTGAGTGTCCCCATAGCAAGCGGCATGCTATGGGGTAATCAGAAGGTGGGGGGAGAGCCAGGATGGCTGGCGAGGGGCCCCAGAGGAGGAGGATTGGGGCTGCTGTGTGAAAAACCATTGCACAGAGCAAGTAAGTATGACACACTTCTTTAGCTGTAACAAATAAAAATTGTGTGACACTCACAGTGACTCATATATTCAGGAGAAAATGGTGCAAGAAACTCTGCCAAACATTTCCTTGTGTCGTCAACATGAGTAGGTCCCAGTGCTCACTTGCAACAGTTCAATAAGCGATATATTCCATACGGTATATAATTTCTTTATTGAATCAATGTCGGAAAAGCTAAAAACAAGTAGAATCCAACTGGCGTACGGCTTGAGAAAGCAGGTGTGTTGCACCAGAAAAAGTTGTTGGCTGGATGGTTTGTGATGAAGTGTTTTAAGCCTTTGCTACATTGCTTTAATATAGAGAATAAATGTGGTTTTAACGGCTCAAGGATTTTTTACCTTCATGCATTCTATGCATGAAGTTAAAAAACCCTCTCTGTGCAGCAGTCCCCCCCCCCTCCCCGCCCCACCCCCCACCATCTAGCAAAGTGCACGAGAGCCTCCCCATCTTCATTGGCTGGGACAGCCATTGGCTCCTGCTGCTGTCAATCATAGCCAGTGAGCCAATGAGAGAGAGCGGCTTAGACACGCAGAGCAGCAGCTCAGGAGCAAGCCTACTTGGGTACCCCTAAAGCAAGCTGTTTGCTCTGGGGCACTTGGCAGGAGGGAGGGGCCAGAAGCGCCAGCGGGGGACTCAAGAAAAGGAGGATCGGGACTGATCTGTGCAAATCCATTGCACAGAGCAGGTAAGTATAGAAAAAAAAAAAAAAAAAAAAAAACCTTTAATATCACTTTTAATGTTACGAGTGTAATGAAATCTTTTACAGGGCACTCTTTGAGTTGTTAGAGGAAAGAAAAGCTGATATCAAACCATGAGTTTATTCAGTGTCTGTTATCAGAGTTAAGGCAAGAGAAGGGACAGTCTTACATTCATTCTAACATTGATAGGAAGAGAATACAAGTAAATAAAGAAAAATGAAGTAATTCCTGAGAGATAACATTGTTTTCTTATTAACCATTTTTTTGATTTGCTGTACCAGGAAGAAAAACTATTGACAGTGCCTGCAGTATCCCTTGGGGCACATGGACCACTGGATAAATAATATCTGTTCATTAGAGTCTCTAACAGTAGTTCTGGCTGCTTGGAGTGGTAAAAAATCCAGATAAATTACACACACAGCGGCCTAGAAATGTTGTTCATCATCCTGTCCTTTGGCATCTAAGATCCCTCCTACCACTTACAAAACCAGGAAAAATGAGCAGTCGTGCTTTTGTTCGGGGATCAAATTCTAGTAGGGAGTTCTCTGTATGCTTTGTTCTGTATATATATGCGTTAGCCTCCTTGAGTCTCCTGACAGGGTAAACACAATTGTAGCTTGCTTAACCTCTAAAACCAAAAACCAGCCTGATATGTTATAAGGTGTCTGTTTATGAAACCGAGATGAGCAATGACAAGAGCATTAAAGGGCCCCGGGCAATGCAGTGCACTGGGGCCCTGCCTATACAATCACCCACGAGAATAAAAATACAAATTATCGATAAGGTGATATTTATTGGTACAGCAGTGCCAGGCTAATGACAGCTTCCAAGTTGGGTGGCTGGGTCCGGTGAACACACACAGAAGGGAGTCAGACTCGACTGTGTGCCTGTTCCCATGGAGGTGGACAGGCATTCCTGCAGTTGTGGGCTCCCCCTCCAAGGCCCAAGTGGCCTGACAGCAGCGCAGGGCTGACAGGCGCTTGCCACCTGCTAAGTTCAGCAGTGGGATGCACACGGGAATCAGGACTAATGCTTGGCTGGGCCTGGGTCACTGGGCAGGTGGGGCCCCTAGGGCAAGTAGGGACCCCGGGCAACTGCCCATTCGGTAAGATGTCCCTGATGATCGCAGCTCATCTTGGATCATTTTTGTTTTATGAAATAGAGATGATCGGAGGAGAACATGTCATTGACAGACACAGAAATGGCCAGTTTATGAAGCTGGGATCTTCACACTTCATTGGCAATCTGTGCCAGAATTCACACTCCCAGATTCACCACCTCAGAGGTGGAGAATCGGAGAGAGAAGACAGAACTGAGGGGGAAGAAGAAAGACGATTGACTTCCTTCTTCCTCGATCGGACCCCCCAAGACAGTAAACATGTCCTCCTGCCATGTTTATATATACAAACCCGATTCCAAAAAAGTTGGG
Organism: Pelophylax lessonae; assembly: GCF_965119305.1. Lineage (NCBI taxonomy): Eukaryota > Metazoa > Chordata > Amphibia > Anura > Ranidae > Pelophylax > Pelophylax lessonae. Next base: position 569,973,567 of record NC_138769.1, read on the forward strand.
ACACTGTACAAATTGTGAATAAAAACAGAATGCAATGATGTGGAAGTTTCAAATTTCCATATTTTATTCAGAATACAACATAGTTGACATATCAAATGTTTAAACTGAAATGTATCATTTTAAGGGAAAAATAAGTTGATTTTAAATTTCATGGCATCAACACATCTCAAAAAAGTTGGGACAAGGCCAGGTTTACCACTGTGTGGCATCCCCTCTTCTTTTTATAACAGTCTGCAAACGTCTGGGGACTGAAGAGACAAGTTGCTCAAGTTTAGGAATAGGAATGTTGTCCCATTCTTGTCTAATACAGGCTTCTAGTTGCTCAAATTGTTCTAGGTCTTCTTTGTCGCATCTTCCTCTTTATGATGCGCCAAATGTTTTCTATGGGTGAAAGATCTGGACTGCAGGCTGGCCATTTCAGTACCTGGATGCTTCTTCTACGCAGCCATGATGTTGTAATTCATGCAGAATGTGGTCTGCCATTGTCATGTTGGAAAATGCAAGGTCTTCCCTGAAAGACGACGTCTGGATGGGAGCATATGTTGTTCTAGAACTTGGATATATCTTTCAGCATTGATGGTGCCTTTCCAGATGTGTAAGCTGCCCATGCCACATGCACTCATGCAACCCCATACCATCAGAGATGAAGGCTTCTGAACTGAGCGCTGATAACAACTTGGGTTGTCATTGTCCTCTTTAGTCCAGATGACATGGCGTCCCAGTTTTGCAAAAAGAACTTCAAATTTTGATTCGTCTGACCACAGAACAGTTTTCCACTTTGCCACAGTCCATTTTAAATGAGCCTTGGACCAGAAAAAATGCCTGCGCTTCTGGATCATGTTTAGATATGGCTTCTTTTTTGGCCTATAGAGTTTTAGCTGGCAACGGCAAATGGCACAGTGGATTGTGTTCACCGACAATGTTTTCTGGAAGTATTCCTGAGCCCATGTTGTGATTTCCATTACAGTAGCATTCCTGTATGTGATGCAGTGCCGTCTAAGGGCCCGAAGATCATGGACATCCAGTATGGTTTTCCAGCCTTGACCCTTACGCACAGTGATTGTTCCAGATTCTCTGAATCTTTGGATGATATTATGCACTGTAGATGATGATAACTTCAAACTTTTTGCAATTTTTATTTGAGAAACTCCTTTCTGATATTGCTCCACTATTTTTCACCGCAGCATTGGGGGAATTGATGATCCTCTGCCCATCTTGACTTCTGAGAGACACTGCCACTCTGAGAGGCTCTTTTTATACCCAATCATGTTGCCAATTGACCTAACAAGTTGCAATCTGGTCCTCCAGCTGTTCCTTATATGTACATTTAACTTTTCTGGCCTCTTATTGCTACCTATCCCAACTTTTTTGAAATGTGTAGCTCTCATGAAATCCAAAACTAGTCAATATTTGGCATGACATTTCAAAATGTCTCACTTTCAACTTTTGATATGTGATCTATATTATATTGTGAATAAAATATAAGTTGATGAGATTTGTAAATAAGTCCATTCCTTTTTTACTCACAATTTGTACAGTGTCCAAACTTTTTTGGAATTGGGTTTGTATATATATATATTTTGTGTAGGGGGACTAATTATTTTATTAACATTAGGTGGGAGGGTCTCCTCTAAGAATGCATGTATACTGAGCAGTGATAATTTATCACTGTTTCATAAATGGGCACCAGTGATTTTCTGTAATCTCGCTATGTCTCACGAGATTACAGCCATCCCATTCAATTGAACACAAATCTTGGCCGTTTTCAGAGAAAAAACTTCCCTTCTGTTCTTCCTGTGAGAAGTAAAGTTCTCAGTTTCATAAACAGACTGCCAGAGGGGATAATTTTCTGAGAACTGTCGAGAAGTGAACTGAGAAAAAAAATTCTCAGCTTCATAAACATACATCTAAGTGCTTATGTGGTTGTGAAAACGATAATAGAGGTGTACCATCCTTAGCTATGGCATGTACGACAAGCGGCATGCAACCTCACATTTTGAGTAAAAATACAATACTGCATAACAATTTTACTCTCTTTCTTTTCATATGATTTATTCCATTCTGCATTTGTTCTGTTATTCTCCAATGTATTTATTAGCTTTTTTGTGCCTTCTTCATACATCTCAGCATGTGTAAACATGTATGCCTTTGCTCAGTGATCATAAGCTTTATTGGCTGTCTGTAATTAGCTGCAGGCACTAAGGAATTTTTATCCAGTTGCTGCTTACCAGTTCTTTTCTACACAACTCACAAGAAATACATTTATCATTAAATAAAGAATACTAATGGCCCGCACACACGATCCAAAAATCATACAAAAAATACTGTATTTTTTAGTGATATACTGCACTATAGACCTTTACATTGAACAGTTACAAGCACCACAACTAGACAAATTGTTGTACAATAAGAAAAAAATATACAAAAGTGCTGCACTATAAATCTAAAATAATATAAAGTTACTTATACAAAAATATTATAAAGAGTGAATAAATAAATAAATAACAAAAAATACCGCTTTCGAAGCGATCATACGATTATCTGATCATTAGTAGACAGCCGATCTCAACAGTTCATCCTATATTATCCAATGGTGCAAGCACAGAAATTTTCCATATCATACAATTTTTGTTTAATCAGCACAGTTGTCAGGGTAGACAGTACAAATACAATACATTTTAATATAGTAGGAATCAGTGGGCCCTGCTCGTTAGAGCTTACATTCTAAAAACAACACATTACATCACTTCTGATTTTTTTTTCTGTCGTACGAGAATTTTCGTAACCTTAGTAACCTATTCAATTTCTACTTGCGACTAGTAAGCAAAAAAAGTGTGACGATCTGTCATCCGATTTTTGGATCATATGTACAGGGCATTAAGGGTTGATTTAACCCAGCAAAACCTGGTGCAGCTGAGCATGGTAGCCAATCAGCTTCTAACGTCAGTTTGTTCACTTAAGCTTTGACAAAAAATCCTGGAAGCTGATTGGTTTCTATACAGAGCTGCACCAGATTTTGCACTCTCCAGTTTTAGTAAACCGTCCCATAATTTTAGGTTACAGAAGATGTGTGTCTTTAAATAAAAGTAAACTTAATCATGTTGTGCATGTCACAGGCTTATATAAAAATGCAAATAGGTGTTGTAAAATCAATGTACAGTATATGTTCCCCATACTACCCAAACATCCTTAAAGGGTATACAATTTCCGGAGACAGACAGATGTCTTTCTTCCAGTAGGACCTGTTAAACTTTATCTTACAACTCAGCTTATGAGCAGAAAAGGTGCAGGCCCCCTCCCCGGTGAGCCAGCTTTCAACCTATTGCACAACAATAGCGTTTTCACTTAACAGGACAGCCCACAGCAAAGGAAGAAAATAAATCAGCGTAGGGCTAGCATGACTGGGCAGACAGGGGAATCAGGGAGAGTTAGGGTTAACTAATTATTTGTGTTTTGGGTCTCATCTAATTAATGGTTTCAGCAGGAAGGAGGGGCTGCAAGGGGAGTCACAAAGAGTTTTTTCCATCTTCCCAGCAGTCGGCAGAACACGTGGGGAAGATCGCTCTCGCCCACCCGCCCCTACATTGGATTTGTTTCACCTGTACGTGTCTTCCCGTTGGGGTCTTTGGAGGCGTTTGAAAAAAAAATAACCTGCTGTGCTAATCTGTTTAGGGACCCATCTAAGGTATGGAGTCACCTGTGGAACGCCAGTTAATGATGGGTTAACTAATAGGATAAAAATTGTGAGGTATCTGCAGAATGTGGAGGTCGTCCCCAAGCCGGGGTGGTGTGGCTGGGGACCGTGTAAGCAGTTACGCAGATACTAAGTGGATGATTGGTTCTTGGTGCCTCCAAAGATCGGCAACCTCATGTTTATTGTTATTGTATTATTATTTTGGTTCCTGTTTTAAGGAATGTTATATTTTGTTAATATTTTTAATAAATGGCCGTTACGGTCAATTTTACTCAAACAATTGAGTTTTTGTATTTTTTCTGCAGGCGGTTGGGGTAAAAGGGGTGGGGGTTGGTTTTGTGGTTATATGAGGTTGAGGATTACATCTGGGGTGCCTTAGTCAAGTACAGGAGATCAATACTGTTTCCCTTCATTAACACTGTCTGAAAAACCCTTTACAAGTTACATAGTTACATAGTAGGTGAGGTTGAATAAAGACAATAGTCCATCCAGTTCAACCTGTGTAGGTGTGTGTGACTGTAATCATCTAACATAGCCCTTTATCTCCTGATCCTTGAGATGTAAGTCTAAGAGTCTTTTGAAAGTCACCATACTACCCGCAGAAACCACCTCTTGTGGTAGACAATTCCACAATCTTGTAGCCCTAAAGTGGTTCCAAAAATGAAGGGGGGGATGTTTATGGAGGATTTTACAGCACACATTAACCACTTTCCGCCCGCCCTATATGCAAAAGACGGCGGGAAGGTGGCTACATTATCCTGACCGGACGTCATATGATGGCAGCAGGATAATGCGCTCTGTGCGCCCCCGGATCACTCTGACACACTGCATCTCCGATCTGGGTAAAGAGCCGTAGGCTGACGTAGGCTCTTTACCATGTGACCAGCTGTGTCCAATCACAGCTGGTCACATAGTAAATAGGAAGTGCCGTTGATCGGCTTTCCTCAGTTCGTGCCTGACAGGCACGAGTAGAGGAGAGCCGATCTATGGCTTTCCTGACAGGGGGGGGTCTGCACTGGTAATCAGAGCATTGATTACCAGTGCAGACCCTTGGGGGAGGGGGGTGCCACTAGAACCACCAGGGATGCCGATCTATGGCCCCAGGGATGCCAACCCATGACCCCAGGGATGCTCACCATGGCCACCAGGGATGGCAATCAGGGCTCAGGGAGCCCGCCAGTGCCCTCGCTATCAATGCTGCCCGCCAGTGCCCTCCCCATCAGTGCTGCCCACCAGTGCCCATCATTGCCATCTATCAGTGCCGCCCATCAGTGGCCATTGTTGCCCACCAGTGCTGCCTATCAGTGCCCATCAGTGCTGCCTATCAATGCCCATCAGTGCCACCTATCAGTGCCCATCAATGCCCATCAGTGCCGCCTATCAGTGCCCACCAATGCTGCATACCAGTGCTACCTATTAGTGCCACATATCAGTGCCCATCAGTGTTGCATATCAGTGCTGCCTATCAGTGCCACATATTAGTGCTACCCCATCAGTGCCACCCCATCAGTGCCTGTCAGTGCGGCCTCATCAGTGCTCATCAGTGCAGGAAAAAACGTATCTATTTACAAAATTTTATAACATAAACAAGAAAAATTTTTTTATTTGTTTAGCAAAAAAGAAAAAACCTTGCGGTGATCAAATACCACCAAAAGAAAGCTCTATTTGTGGGGAAAAAATGACATAAATTTGGTTTAGGTACAGTGTTGCATGACCGCGCAATTGTCAATCAAAATGCAACAGCGCTAAAAGCTATAAATTGGCCTGGGAGGGAAGGGGGAAAAGTGCCTGGTATTGAAGTGGTTAAAAGATCCTTGCAATAATCCTGACCAGGGGAGGCCCCCCCATCAATGCATCCAGCCCCCTAATCTACATGCAGGGCGCTGGATGCATGGATTCCAATGGGGAATTTTTTTTTTTTTTTTTAAGCACGTGATTAGAGCCAGAGGCTTTAATAGGCTTCAGAAAAGGGTGGGCTCGGAGCGCAGAGCACTGCGCCCCGAGCCCACACAGTTGTATGACAATATTCGCTATTATCACACTGACTCTCCTCCCAGCCAATCAGGAAGCGGGTCGTGAGACCCCTTTCCTGATTGGCTAAAAAGAGACATGATTTTACTGGCCATTGGCCAGGAAGAGGGAGGGGACATACGGCCGAGGAGACTCACAGTAGAGCTCGGGGAAGGAGCAGGTAAGGATGCTGGGCAGCCAGCCATCTGTCCCGCGGAGGGGGGTGTTGGTTTTGCCGCCGTCCCCTTAAATTTTTATTCCCCAGCCGCCACTGATCCTGACAGTCATGGTTTTACTTGTATGAATACAGACACTCAGTTTAACATGGACACCATCTTCTCTTCTTTGCCTAAACACACCTTGATCTTGCATATTTCAGAGGTATTTCTAAATAAAGGTTGTCTCTTTATAGTTACAGTGAGGGAGGAACGACGTCAGCTCTTCTGTCTCTGTTCAGGGCAGCAACCGCCGCATCACTCCTGGGATCTGTGATGGTACGCTGGAGCCCGGGAAAGGCAGCTGCGGCTGTGGGAGGGGGTGGGACTCCCTTCCGCCACCCGCAGAAGTGATTTAGTGGCTAATTAGCCACTTGGATCACTTCTGTCTTACAGGGAATCACCGGTTGAAAAAATCAATACCGAGATGATGCCTGTAGGTGCAAGTATCATTCCAGTATAACCAGTGAAACCGGAGGATGTCCATGGATGTCCTCCCGGCAGGAAGTGGTTAATATTGGTCCCTGCTAAGTAAGGTGGATTACCCTCTAATATAACAATTTCTTTAAAGCGGTTGTAAAGGCTGAAGGTTTTTTACCTTCATGCAGGTCTCTCCCTCATCATTGGCTGAGATACAGTAGCGGGAGCCATTGGTTGTCAATCACAGCCAGTGAGGAGGGAGCAGGGGTTGGGCTGAGCCATAGACACACAGAGGCGGCTTTGGAGCGAGCAAGCACAAGTGCCCCCAGAGCGAGCGGCTTGCTATGGGGGCACACTACAGGAGGGAGGGGCCAGAAGCACCAGCGTGGAAGAGGAGGCTCCGGGAGGCTCTTTGCACAGAGCAGGTAAGTATGACATGTTTGTTATTTTAAGAAAAAAAATGCCTTTACAAATGCTTTCACTATCTTTTCCATGTCTAAAATACATGTAAAGGTGCCAACAGACAATAGACAGCAGTCAGCTGTGCATCAGGTCACTGAACAGTCATTCTCAGAATCAACATGTTCAACTGTACATGTTTGCACTATGCAAATATGAATATTTGCTCCTATGATGCAAAGAGGGTGGACTGCTCATGTGCTGCCATAGTTTTGGGAAGAGAACATAAGCAATTGGCTGGGCAGAGCCATCCAGGCCAGCAAATTTATCCTCTATCCATGCTTGGCAAGAAAACAAATGTCAGGTCAGCAATAAAGATGACAGCAAAACAGTTCAAAAGTGCTACATATGCAGACAGTTCAATAAAAGGTAGCGCATACAACGAGCAGGTCCATAGGTAGAGCAGGTTGGCTGGTACTTGTGGTGCACCACCACAGTTGTCAGCAGGGCAGCAAGGTCTGGTGGGTGGTTAAAGCAGATTAGAGCAGGCCAAGAGGATACAGAGAGTCTGATAACCCAGGAGGGTCAGAAGCGTAGACTAGATGAGCCAGGTCAGAGTCCAAACAGTATGAAAATCACAGTGCAGAGAGTAGGGTCAGAGCAAGCCAGGTCATACACAGTAATCCAAAAAGCAAATACAAGCTGGGTCATGCAGGAGCACATCAGGTAGTGTCCGCTATCTCCAGCACTGGTGCTTTAAACATGGGCTGCAAGGAACTGGCCAATCACTGTTGTTTCTAGGTAAAGGATATCTCAGGTAAGCTTTGCCCAGCCTTAAAGGGCCAGCTCAAGTCCCGGTAGTGACAACAACAAGGAGGGTTTAGAGACATATTTTCATAATCCAGTCTGACTGTAAATTCTTGTATAGAGAAAGTGTTCTGTTATCCAGTGGCGGCTGGTGCTCCACCAGTTGGGGGGCGGCAGATGGACCTGCCCCCCCATATCAGTCCAGCCTGCACCACCACATCTCTCCCCCACCCTTCCCGCCCCTTCAGCCAGTCAGTCAGTTTACTTACCTAGTTTCTCCGAAATGACAGGCGGCGGCGACCTGCCAGTGTCATGGATTGTTCTCAATCATGGTCTGGGAAGACCAGGTGATGTCAATCTCAAAGGTTTTAAATGCCCAGACTCATCTGACCTTGCCCCAGCAATCAGCAACATGGGATCTTCTAAGCAGTTGTCTAGAAAACTGAAAATAGTTGACGCTCACAAAGCTGGAGAAGGCTATAAGAAGATAGCAAAGCGTTTTCAGATGTCAATATCCTCTGTTTGGAATGTAATTAAGAAATGGCAGTCATCAAGGACAGTGGAAGTTAAAGCAAGATCTGGAAGACCAAGAAAAATATCAGACAGAACAGCTCGCAGGATTGTGAGAAAAACAATTCAAAACCCACATTTGACTGCATGATCCCTCCAGAAAGATCTGGCAGACACTGGAGTTGTGGTATACTATTCCATTATAAAGAGATACTTGTACAAATATGGTCTTCATGGAAGAGTCATCAGAAGAAAACCTCTGCTACATCCTCACCACAAAAATCAGCGTTTGAACTTTGCAAATGAACATATAGACAAGTCTGATGCATTTTGGAAACAAGTTCTGTGGACCGATGAGGTTAAAATTGAAATTTTTGGCCGGAATGAGCAAAGGTATGTTTGGAGAAGAAGGGGCACAGAATTGAATGAAAAGAACCTCTGTCCAACTGTTAAGCATGGGGGTGGATCGATCATGCGTTGGGGTTGTATTGCAGCCAGTGGCACAGGGAACATCTCACGAGTAGAAGGAAAAATGGATTCGATAAAATTTCAGCAAATTTTGGATGGTAACTTGAATGCCATCTGTGAAAAAGCTGAAGTTAAAGAGAGGATGGCTTCTATAAATTGATAATGACCCTAAACACACCTCAAAATCCACGGGGGATTACATCAAGAGGCGTAAACTAAAGGTTTAGCCATTGGCCTTCACAATCTCCTGACCTCAACATAATTGAAAATCTATGGATAGACCTTAAAAGAGGAGTGCGTGACAGACAGCACAGAAATCTCAAAGAACTGGAAGACTTTTGTAAGGAAGAATGGACAAAGATACCTCATACAAGAATTGAAAGACTCTTGGCTGGCTACAAAAAGTGTTTACAAGCTGTGATACTTGCCAAAGGGGGCAGTACAAGATATTAACTCTGCAGGGTGCCCAAACTTTTGCAGACACCATTTTTTTGTTTTCTGTTATTTTGAAAGTGTAAATGATGGAAACAAAATCTAACTTTTGTTGACATATTATAAGAATGTCTAATCTGTAATTTGGTGCCTTTTGGAGATTTTTCCATCTTTCCTTGGCTTCTTTATGCACATTAATACAAATGTCTACCTGGGGTGCCCAAACTTTCGATCTCCACTGTAACATCATATACAGGCGGTCCCCGGGTTACAAACATCTGATTTACAAATGACTCCTACATACAAATGTAGGGAGACAACAGGAAGTGAGAGGAAATCTCCCCCTAGGAAGGGAAATTGACTCCTGTAAGAGTTCTCATGGGAAAAAGGTGTCTCCACTGAAGCTTTATCACCAATCCTTGTTTCCATAACAACCCAAATTTTTCAAAATCCAACTGTCACAGGGAAAGAAAGTGAGGTGAAATCTTCTGAACAGGGGTACAGACAGCAAAACAAATGATACAGGGGTGTTAACCCTTCCATATGCTATCCAAAAAATGTAAAAAAAAATGTTTTGGCTGGAGCTACAGTTTAAAAAATGTACCTGTTCCGACTTACAAACAAATTCAACTTAAAGACGTTGTAAACTCACCTTAAAGACTTTAACCTATAGGTAAGCCTATATTAAGGCGGGAGTGATGTAATCGCGCCCCCGGCCAATCAGATGGCCGGAGGACACGAACGAGGAAGCAGGATGGCCGAACATGTCGTTTTAAGATAAGTATTTCATAATGAGCTAGTATGCGATGCTTACTAGCTCATTATGCCTTTGTCTTTACAGGTTTTTTTTTTTTTCTCATTTTTTTATGAGGGTTTACTTCTTCTTTAAGAACAAACCTACAGAACCAATCTTGTTTGTTCCCCGGGGACCGCCTGTATCCGAGGAGATAAAGACATTATATTGTAAGGCTCATGTAAATTGACGTTTAGGAGCAGTTAGCCATTTTTTTCAGCAGCCCCTGAACTCTCCTCTATGTTATCTTATATGTCCATGTACACTGAGACATTTATAGTCGTTTATAGGCAGTTGAGTTTAGTGGCATTTTTTTTAAAGCAAAAAAATTTGTTCAGACGGAAGTTTATTTGCATTTGAAACACTTTTATAAGCGTTTCGTTTATAGTTTATTTCAATGGGAATACATTTCTGACCATTTTACAAAGTATAAACGCTTCTAAACGCAAACGCCGCTAAAAACGCATAAATGCGGCATGTAAACGCAGCGCAGCAAAACAGACGTTTTTTAACTGCCGGTTACTAGCTGTCAATTACTAGCGTCCAGGAGAGATTTTTAAATGTCCCGTGTACATGAAGCCTAAGAATGGTGTGGCTGTGGTTAGTCAGAGAGTAAGTTAGTGGGAGGACTGAGCAACAGAACCTGAAACCTCTGATGCTTATTTTAAAGAGAATCTTTTAAGATAAGGTCTTGCTTTTTTGATAAGAGACCTGTCTCCAAAGCATTGTGGTGTATGTTACTTATCTTTTATCATTATGATGTCGTACTATATTTGTGTCAATGCTTTCAAATATTACGTGTCAACCACTGCACTGCGAATCATGCACACTATGTGAGTCTGTATTCTAAAACATTTATGTGTATTTTTCACATTTCTATTTAACCACTTCAGCTCTTGCACCTCCTATGAACCAGAGCAATGTTTACATTTCCCCTATGGGCCTATTGATTCAGCAATAACTTTTTAATTAGGGATGGATTAAAACTCCTGTCACATTATATTTGCATCATGGGCTCTATTGGGAGAGATTCCTTCATGCACTCACCGATCGGCTTCAACTGTGTGTAATCACAACGGGAAAGCGAGCCGCCGGTGGCGCACATGCGCGCCCGGTACCTGGAAGGGTTGGATCACGTCTATATATATATATATATATATATATATGTGATCCAGCTAAAGGACGGACCTTAAGTTGGAAATATAATAAAGTCATACAAGGTAGATTACAGGGCCTTCAAGGAGTGGATGTGTTTAGATTATTTTTGAGAAAAAGGATATTTTTTAATGTCACTTTAGCAAACAAGGCATTCTTTGGATACTACTCTCTTGAAAAAATGATGTTGTTTTCTATGCAATCTATAGACAAAAAGAAAACAAAAAAAAAGGGATTTTTTTTCCTCCTTGACAAGTGCCAGTTTTAAAACCACTGTTTAGTTACTGTAGATAAAAATAGTAGTTTTTTTTTTTTAATTTTTTCACTTCTAATGACACAGTACAAGGCTTTGCAAAGTTATCAACAAATTATTTAACTACTTCCCGCCCGCCTGCACACCCACCGCCAAATGACAGCAGAGCGGCGCGGCTCTCGTTCTGGGATGACAACATATGACGCTCGAGGAAGCGTGCAACGTGGTGATCGTGGCCACACCGTGTTACTAGGAGACAGCACAAACCCAATCTCAATGAAGATCCGATGACATGGCTCTTTACCCATGTGATCGGCTGTGTCCAATCACAGCCGGTCACATGTAAATGCAGAAGTGGCGCTTCTCGCTTCTGTCAGACACAGGTTCGGTGGCTTCTCCTCGAAGTGATAACCAGGACAGGTAATCAGGGCACTGATCATCAGTGCCCTGATTACAGTAAAGATCCAGCAGTGGCTATCAGGGACACCCATCAGTGCACATCAGTGACCCCATTCAGTGCCCATCAGTGACCCCAATCGGTGCCTATTAGTGCTGCCAGTCAGTGCCAATCAGTACCAGCTCATCAGTGCTGCCCATCAGTGCTGCCCACCAGTGCCCATCAGTGTCACCCACCAGTGTTGACTATCAGTGCCCATCAGTGCCACCTATCAGTGCTCATCAGTGCCGCATAGCAGTGTCATCTATCAGTGCCCATCAGTGTGGCATATAAGTGCCTCCTCATCATTGCCACCTAATCGGTGCCCTTTAGTGCCACCTCATCAGTGGCCATAAGTGCCACCTCATCAGTGCCCATCAGTGCTGCCTCATCAGCTCACATCAGTGAAGGAGAAAAATTACTTATGTACAAAATTTACTGACAGAAACTAAGAAAACTTATTTTTTTCCCCAAATTTACGGTCTTTTTTCTTTTTTTTAGTAAAATATAAAAAATCAGCAATGATTGAATACCTATTTGAGAAAAAATGTGATAAAAATTTCATTTGGGTAGTGTTCCATGACCATGCAATTGCCATTAAAAATGTGAGTTTAAAGCTGAAAATTGGCCTAGGCAGGAAGGGGTGAAAGTGCCCAGTAGGCAAGTGGTTAATGACACAGAAAAACTCACAAAAAATCAATACAGTGCTTTGCATACTAAAGTTTATAATAAATCTATCATAAAGTGCTATTGTATGCAGTACAACAAAGCGCTATTGTGTCAATAAAGTCATAATTCAATAAATTCATACCATTATATATAGTTATTATCACGTTCACCATTTCAAATAATAAATACATAAAAATCGTGAACGTTCATAAATCACCAAAGTGCTTTAGTGCATAAAATAAAGTGTGCTTGTTTAACACCTGTATTGATTCCTAACGATAATGCAAACACACATAATAATCCATGAACAAAATTCCATCCACTATTTTCGCATTGATGCCGTGATTCAAAGATGGCACCTCTGAGTGAGAGACCACCACCATCAGTAAACTGCTTACTGAAGAGTTAACCTCCCCAATATAAGAGGTTACACCAGCATAGTTCACTCTCCCAAACACAGCAGGTCAGCATCAGGTGAAACTCAAATGGGCGACAGCCAAAATCACCTCCGTTCTCCAGAGTCTGAACTCCTGGAAAAGCACCATTATCACTGGGCAATAAAAGAACCAAAAACCATGGCCCAATATCTTCACAAAGTATATTTATAATACTATAACATACTCACAAGTGTATTGAAATACAAGCATGTAAAATGGTGACACCCGCTCGATGGCGGCGTGCATGATGATGTCACAAAATAGGCACCTTCGTAGCGTTGTGTGGCAACCCACCTCTTCAGGGAACCCGGGAACAGTGTTTACAGGATTTTAAACATTCCTGCAACTTTTTTTAAACAATTTTTTTGGGACCCAATGACTTCAAGTTAAGAAAACGTGGACTCGGAGGTTGGGGTTATTTTAAAAAGTTGTTTAAAAGGTAGTATTAAATAAATGTTTTTACAATTACATAAAAAAAATGTTACAAAGTTTGAGAACTTGGTTATTTGGCAATGTTTGTCATATTTAAGTGTTGTTCAATATAACAAAAATTAAATACCAAAGTACTATAAGATAAAGGGGAAGGGGGCTATATGATATGGGGTACCATATCCTGTTCGTTAGAATGTAATGTAATAATAATGTAATAATAATAATAATAATAATAAGTAATAATAATAATAAAAATGTAATTATAATGTATAGAAAAACAGGGGGCAACAGGTGGATTTTTAAGGTACCCAACAAACTATATGTAACATTTTGGTAGCTGTGCCCCTGTTTGCTAACACCATACAAGGATAATTGTCATTCCAGGATGGGAACTACCATACATCACCTACCATGTATCACACTCCTGAAGAAACTGAACCACCAAGAAATGTGTTGAGTCGAGAGCTAACTCCACTTCCAGTTTTATGCCTTATGAAAGGCAGGTTTCCTATACATTGATCATTATAATTAGACGGAGGGTGTGACTGCTCTCTGAGGCTCCATTCACACCTCAGCCTTTAAAAGACTGGAGGAGAACAACTCAATTATTCTCTATGGAGATGGTTCACATCTCCACTCCAAGTTTCCTAAAGCCAAACGCCTGAAGCTCAAAAAAGTTCTGGAGCTTTTTTTGTAGCTCGAATTGGGCAGATTGGTGTGTTTTTGAAGCATTTTTTGTTGCTTAGAAATACACGGAAATGCTTGATTTGCATATTTTTGAGTCTATTAGTGTGTTTTGTCGTGCGTTTCTGAGTGTTTTGCTGCTCAAATGAAACAATTAAATAAATAATATATAAAAATTATTATTAAATGCTTAATAAATTAAATACATATATAAATACAATTAGGAATAATCTTAAATAATAAGAATAATCTTAACTAATAATAAAAATAAATAAATAAAATAACCCTAGCCCTAATATTAACCCCTAATAATAACCCCTAACCCTAAATCCTAACCCTAATATCACCCCTAACCCTAATCTTAGCCCCTAACTCTAATATTAACCCCATAATCCTAATCTTAACCTAACAAAATAAATAATTAGTAAATAATTAATAAATAAATTAATAAATTAAACCCTACCTACAACCTTTAACCCATAACCCCTTACAAAAAAGTAAAACAAAAGTTTAATTAAATAAATAATAATAAATAAATGATAAAAAAAAAAATTGGAGGAAAAGCTAAAAAATATAGCAACAAATGATGAAGCAGATGATATTTTTCTCTATTGGCTAATAAAAAGCACCAAAGCTGAAAAACACTTTTAAAAAACTGTACAAAAATGCCTGAAAAAACTTCCAAAAACACAACGCTCAGGTGTGAATGCAGCCATGAGTGAGCTCTTATTGTGTAAAGTTCAGGAGATATGCATATACTGGATTCTTTTTCACTTTTTAAATATATGTTATGTTTAGTTTTTATAAAGTGTAGGCAGTGAAAATGTTGGTGTGCGTCCTCGTAGTTTATTGATTCTTCCTGCAGTTCAGTAACTGGGAGGTACAGGCAGACAGCTATACTGAGAGTCTGCAGGCTACAAAACATCATACAGTTTTTTGTCAGGTGCTCCATCTCAGGTCAGTCTTTAGCAGCTAAAGTAGGTCTAAAGGCAAAACTTTTTTTTTTTTTCCATTTTTGGTAGCGTAAGGGAGGGTTAGAAGCCCTGTCAGTTTTTGCTTTGCAATCATTATTTTGCCATTGGGAAGATTTCCCTTCCCTTCCTGTTCCATAGCTAAAACAGGAAGTAAGCGGAAATCCCTCCAAAGTAAGGGTAGTCACCAGGGTCATCAGAACTAGTGTCCTCATTTGAAGAAATCTCCACTGTTATCACTCTTGGTGATAATGGTAAACAGAGAGAGCAAATCTCCTTAAGGCCTCTTGCACACTGCAGCTTAAAAATGCTCAGTACAGCTTTTTTTTTCTGAGCTAAAATAGAGCCCATTCATTCTTAATGTGCCTATGCACACAGCCGCGTAGATGAGCGCCGCGTTTTCTTCAGTAAGAACAAAATATAAAAATCTGCATTTTTGGTCAGTAATTTACACCTGATGCGCGCAAATACGCTCAAATGACCCAAAATGCTAATTGAATATCAAGAACGCTAGAATAAATTTATGCGCAATTACGCACATTTACGCGAGCGCATAAGCACGAAAATGTGCGCAAATGCGCGAAAATGCGTGCATTACAATTACGCCAGAAAACGTAGATGCTCTTACAGGAGTATCGTGTGTAAGCTGCCTAACAGTGACACAGACAGCAATAAAAAACCTGACCGGTGTTCTAATCCCTCTTCATTCTGTCTGAACTAATAAAAAGTTTTCCCTTTAGTTTAGTTATACTTTAACCAGTTCCCATCCGCGCTACAGCCTATATACGGCTGCAGCGCGGACTCGAATTTTCGGGAGGCCGTTTAAAAACGGCCTCCCAGTGACACGCCCCCCGCGCGCTCCCGCGAGCGCGCAGCGGGGAGAATCTGTGTCGGCCGTGTCCCTTGGACACAGCCGATCACAGATCGTGGTGAATGGCCAATCACAGCGGCCATTCACCACGTGATCGGATCATCCAATGAGAGATGATCTCATATGTAAACATATGAGATCATCTCTCATCGCCGGCGCTCCTTCCTCACACGGAGCCTGCAGTGTGAGGAAGGAGGGAGAGCTGCACAGCGCCAGGGACAAAGAGACATGTAATCAGGGCACTGATTACCAGTGCCCTGATTACTAAAAGGTAAAAAACATACACAGTGCCCCCCCATCAGTGCCCACAGTGCCCTCCATCAGTGTCCCCCATCAATGCCCACAATCAGTGCCCATAGTGCTGCCAGTCAGTGCCCATCAGTGCCTGCTCATCTAGGCACTGATAAGCACTGACTGGCAGCACTATGGGCACTGAGTGTGGGCACTGATGGTGCTGCCCATCAGTGCTCATCAGTTCTGCCCATCAGTGCTCATCAGTGCCACCCGTCAGTGTCCATCAGTGCCATCCGCCAGTGCCCATCAGTGCCGCCTCTCAGTGCCCATCAGTGCTGCCCGCCAGTGCCGCCTCTCAGTGCCCAGCAGTGCCACCTCAGTGCCCAGCAGTGCCACCTCTCAGTGCCCAGCAGTGCCGCCTATCAGTGCCGCATATCAGTGCCACCTATCAGTGCCGCCTATCAGTGCCACCTATCAATGCCGCCTATCAGTGCTCATCATTGCGGCATATTAGTACCTCCTCATCAGTGCCCATAAGTGCCACCTCATCGGTGCCCATAAGTGCCACCTCATCAGTGCCCATAAGTGCCACCTCATCAGTGCCCATCAGTGCAGCCTATCAGTGCCCATCAGTGCCGCCTCATCAGCGCCCTTCAGTGAAGGAGAAAAATTTATTTTCAAAATTTACTCACAGAAAATAAGAAAAACTTTTTTTTTTTTTCAAAATTTTCTGTCTTTATTCTTTTTTTTTGTAAAAAATAAAAAACCCAGAGATGATTAAATACCACCAAAAGAAAGCTCTATTTGTGTGAAAAAAATGATAAAAATTTCAAATGGGTACAGTGTAGCACGACCGCGCAATTGTCATTCAAAGTGTGACAGCGCTGAAAGCTGAAAATTGGCCTGGATGGGAAGGGTGTTTAAGTGCACAGTAGGCAAGTGGTTAATAACTATTAATGGAATTCGATTTGTTAATGTAAAATAATATGACTTTGCCTAGATTTCAGAGAGCAAGAATTGCTGTATACATGTCTAGCAGAATATCAGTGCAAAACATTAACACCTGATGTTAGCTTCTTACAGAAAATATACTGTCATGGAAACATATAGCAATATGGTGAGGGAAAGGCTGGCTTGGATTAAGTCATTACATCCTACAATTAAGACTTAAGCTGGCCATACACTATATGTAAAATTGGACAAAATTATATTGTTTCGAACGTTGCGGATGATTTTCTGATAGTGGATCACGAGCGATAATCACTTTAAAATTTTCAGCCCCGAAAAATTGATTGAAAATTTTGAAATATTTATATTGAATGAACGAAATTTGGAAGGTTAGTTGCTTTCACGGAGGGCATAGTCCACTTTTTTTTTTATTATAAATGCAATTGAATACATTAACCACTTCCATACCAGGCCTATTTCGGACACTTTGTGTTTACAAGTTAAAACCAGTATTTTTTCCTAGAAAACTACTTAGAACCCCCAAACATTATATATATTTTTTTAGCAAAGACTCTGGAGAATAAAATGGCGGCCATTGCAATATTTTTTGTCACGCGGTATTTGCGCAGCGGTCTTTAAAACGCCATTTTTTTGGGAAAAATTACATTTCACTGCATTTAAAAAATACTAAACAGTAAAGTTAGCCCATTTTTTTTGTATATTGTGAAAGATGATGTCATGCCGAGTAAATAGATACCCAACATGTTACGGTTTAAAATTGCGCCCCCCCGTGGGATGGCGACAAACTACAGTGAATAGAGATCTCAATAGGCGACATTTTAAATTTATTTAACGGTTACCAGTTTAGAGTTAGAGTGTAGCTCTTTTTTTTAAATTATTGCTCACGCTCTGGCAATCGCAGGGATACCTCACATGTGTGGTTTGAACAGCGATTTCATTCGCGGCTCGACTTACGTATACTTTTTTTTTTGTGCGCGAGCCAACGGTGATCGGGGCGGCTAAATTTTTTTTTTTTTTTCCCATTTATTTTATTTATTTTTTTAACTTTATTACAGTTTTTAAAAAAAAAAAAAAAAATCTGATCACTTTTATTGCTGTCACAAACAATGTAAACATCCCTTGTGACAGCAATATGCAGTGACAGGTACACTTTATGGAGGGATCGAGGGTCTAAAAGACCCTAGACCCCTCCACTACACTTCCCTGTATGCAAAACGACGAAAGCGGCGTTTTTGCATACAGCCGTTTTTCAAATTTGGCGCCGTTTTGCAGCACACTAACCCGGAAGTGACGTCATGGACGCCGCCTCCGGGTTACGTCATCGGAGACCCGATCGATGCCGTTTCCGGCATTCATCGGGTCTCCATCCAGCCGGCGGACGCGCCGGCTGGGTGCTCGGTGCTCCCGGTGGGACGGGAGCCCCGGGAAAAGCCGCGGAAGGCGGCGGGAGGGGGGGTGTCCCCTCCCGCCCCCCCGGGTAACGATCGAGCGGCTCCCGAGCCGCATCGATCGGTACCGACGGAAAGCCGACCGTCGGCTTCAAACAACGGTACCAGGATGATGCCTCTAGCTAGAGGCATCATCCCGGTATACCCCCGCAAAGTTTGGACGTCATATGACATCCACCTAGGGGGAAGTGGTTAAAAAAAAAACATGTAGTATTTTGTTGCACTGGAGTCTGCAAAGCATTGTGATCAGTGCATCCTGGGTGCAAAATTTAGACTCCTGCAGACTATTTCTCCTGTCATAGGTCTGTACCGAGATTATGGGCCTAGTCCTAGAGGAAGTATTACTGGACTACAAGTGCAGTGACATCTCATACTGAGAATTACAGTCCCTTTGCTGCTGTGGAAGATGGGACTTGTAGTCTCTCCATGGAACACATCTCCAGCCATAGGGCTGTACTGAGATTATGGGGCTACAGAAAGTATTACTGGACTACAAGTCGAGATCCTGTGGAGAAGGACCCCAGATTCTGCAAGGAGGGGGGCAGTTTGAGGGTGGGCAGCTGCAAATACTGGCCCTGTTTCTTGATATACTCTAAATATAGGTGTAATATGGCCAGAAAGATGGACTTAGTTTTTAAAGACTGACCCAGACAATAAATCCATGCCTAAAGTGTGCGGAAACCCAAAATATATTTTTTCCATTCTTGGCATTATGTCCCAGTGTATATGGTTTTCTTAAGTAAATAATTTTTTAAAAATGTATTGCAAAGTTTCCTACATTGGGATACTGTCGGTACCAGCACTTTAGCTATCATGCAAGTTTTCTCAGTTGGCAGTTGGCTTGCCTATTAGAAATATCAAATAGGTGGCCCAAGCACCAACTTAAGGAGTTCCCATAGCAGGTTGACAACACTACAGCTAATTGTAAAGTAGTATCTCACTGTTGTTAACCTGCAACAGAAAGTGCTGCTAGTAGCAAGAACTCCAGGTAAGAAACTTTGCAACAGATTCACAAAAACATTATTTACTCTGTAATAAATCTGTAAGCAATGTGGCACGATGCCAAACATTATAATTTAGGGTTTACAAACACTTTAACCACTTGCCGACCGCCCCACGTACATAAACTGTGGGGCGGCGGCTCTTCCGCACTAAATCATGTACCTGTACTTCATCTCACGCTGCCAGGTCTTCCGTGCTTCCTTGCTGCTGCGACCCGATGTCTGCAGAGAGGTGCTGATCGTTCCCGAGAGAGGCAGAAATGTAAACAACATGTAAACAAGGCAGATTGCCGCTCTGTGACACGGGAAGATAGAGACCCTATGTTTCTGCTAAGCAGGAACATGGATCTCTGTCTTCCCACAGTTAAAGCACCCTCCAGACAGTTTGAAAGCACTCCCTAGGAACCTATTTAACTGTTTGATTGCCCCTGATGTTAACTCTTCCCCGTCAGTGTCATTAGTACAGTGACAGTGCATATATTTTAGCCCTATATTAGTGCATATATCACTGTATTAATGTCACTGGTCCCCAAAAGTGTCACTTAGTGTCCGATTTTTCCGACGCAATGTCGCAGTCACGTTAGAAGTCGCTGATCGCCGCCATTACTAGTAAAAAGAAAAATTCCAAAAAATATCCCATAGTTTGTAGACGCTATAACTTTTGCACAACCAATCAATATACGCTTATTGGGATTTTTTTTTTTTTTTTACCAAAAACATGTAGCAGAATACATATTGGCCTAAATTGATGAAGAAATTAGATTTTTATTTTGGGTGTGTTTTTTAGCAGAAAGTAAAAAATATAGGTTTTTTTTTCAAAGTTATCAGTCTTTTTTTGTTTATAGTGCAAAAAATAAAAACCGCAGAGGTGATCAAATACCAACAAAAGAAAGCTCTATTTGTGGGGAAAAAAAAGACATCAATCTTATTTGTGTATAGCATCACACAACCGCGTAATTGTCAGATAAAATAACAGTGCCATATCGCAAAAAATGGCCTGGTAATAAAGGGGGGGGGGGAGTAAACCTCCTGGACCTGAAGTGGATAAGAGCGAGCCATACGCTAAAACCTGTAACTGTACTTTATAAAAAACTGATTGATTCCTATGAACTACAATTTGCTAAAGACTAAGTAAGGGTTAACGAAGGGTCAATAAGGGGTTAACCACTTGCCGACCAGCCGCCACATATATATGGCGGCAGGTCGGCAGGTTTCCTCTAATCGCCGTACCTGTACGGGAGCTCCGTGGGAGCGATCCTGGGGGCGCACCTACTCGCCAGCGGGGAGGCCGATCCATGGGGCTGGCAGCCACGATTGCCGCCGGGCACCCGTGATCGCTCCCCGTGAAGAGAGAATGACGGTCTGCTGTTGTATGCACAGCAGACCGTTGTTCTCTCAGCAATCAATGCAGAGCTTCTGTGATCCTCATATTTAGGAACATAGGTCTCTGTTGTATTGTACAAACCCATCCCCCCCACAGTTAGAAAACACCCCCTAGGCCCACACCAAACCCTTTGATCTCCCCTGGGTTAACTCCTTCCCTTCCAGTGTCATTATCACAGTAACAGTGCATATTTTTAGCACCGATTACTGTAGTAATGTCACTGGTCCCCCCAAAAGTGTAAAAAATGTCAGTTAGGGGTCCGATCTGTCCGCCGCAATGTTGCAGTCCTGCAAAAAATCGCAGATCGCCGCCATTACTAGTAAAAAATAACATAAATCTTTCCCCTACCTTGTAGACGCGATAACTTTTGTGCAAACCAATCAAAATACGCTAATTGGGATTTTTTTTAACACAAATGTGTAGCAGAATACAAATTGGCCTAAATTGATGAAAAAATTTGATTTTTAAATTTTTTTTTGGGAATGTTTTAGAGTAGAATGTGAAAAATATTGTTTTTTTTTTCATAATCGTCGCTACTTTTTTATTTATAGCGCAAAAATAAAAATTGCTCAGGTGATCAAATACCACCAAAAGAAAGCTCTATTTGTGGGGAAAAAAGAACATCAATTTTATTTGGGTACAGCGTCGCACAGCCGCGCAGGTGTCTGTTAAAGTAGCACAATGCCGAATCGCAAAAAATGGCCTGGTCATTAAGGGGGAAAATCTTCCGGTCCAGAAGTAGTTAAATAGGAATATTGTTTGCATTTTTAAAATAGATTTTCAAGGTTGCTTTAGTTTAAACTGTCATTTTATGCAGATCAACGGCTAACCATAATCACATTGTAGATCTATTAACATTGCTACATCATAATTATATTTGACACTGCAAACATTGTTCTGCCATTGGTACTTTAAAAAAGGAGAAGTAAGCTATTCCTGTGTTACCAAACAAGTCATTTTGACAGCTGGGATTTGCTGGCAAGGGAGCTGAGGGGGATGGAAAGCAGGACGTAGCAAAGCATTTAGATGTTTTGAAACCTAAAGTCTAGAACTAGTTAAATATTAAAACTTTTAAAAAATATAGTGGATAATGTAGTAAAGTAGGTACATTTTCCCCACAGTAACTCTTATTTAGTTAGGCCGGCCATAGATGGTTTGAATCTCATGCTGAACTGGCCGAGATTTGAGCCATCTACTGGCAGGCTGAATGTACCCAACTTGACTGATCAATCAACTTGGGTACAACCAGCCTGCCAGATTTTTCATGCGATTATTGCTAGTGGCAGTAATAGCCGCTAGCAATAATTACTGTGTTCTCCCAGCAGGGACAGCTTCCATCGCCCCCCGCTAGGAAAACACAATGGATCCGCAAATAAATTCCTCATCAACATTGACTTTGTTGATGGGGAAATCAAACGATTTTCTTTCCTGCAACTCGTGGTTGCAGGAAAGAAAATCGTTCCATCTATGACCAGCCTTAAGCTTTGTACACACGCGTCGAAAATCGGCAGGGAATTTTTCGTCCGACGACCGATCTGCCTTTTTTCGGCTTGTTAGTATGATGCTTCCGACAACCGACTCCGACTTTTCGGCCAAAAAAAATCTGGTGTGCAGGCTATAAAATTTTTGTCCGTCAAAACACGGCTGATTTTCATGCAGTCAGTACAGATTTCGACAGGGAAAAATCTAATGAGCAAGACTGGGCATGCTCAGAGAAGAAAGAACACAAAGAAAGCAAACCAACACATGACATCACTTCTGAAGTAGATTTTTGTTGGCCGAGAAAATTTGTGTGCAGTCTAGGCACATTCCAACCAACAAAACACCACTCTGGACAAAAGACGGACGATCGGTCGGCCGATAATCGCTGCGTGTGTACTAGGCTTTACACTTCACATTGCACTGTGAGCAGAAGTCAGAGGACAGAAACATATTGGAAGCAGGTAAGTTTCATACATGTTTACTGCTCCCAGTTTCTTTACACCTTTATCTGGCTCAGGATCAGTGCTGAATTTACGTATATTTTGCACTCCCATAAATCAAACAATCAAACTGTCTAGGGATGTTCTTGCAAAACCAGTCAGGGCTCATTTATTCTTTAGCAGCTTAAAGAATAAAGTCACCTTTAGTAAAAGCAATGTTCAAGTAAATGTGTATTCATTATTTTTGTACAATGCAGCCTTTAACTACCTCAATACTGGGCACTTAAACCCCCTTCCTTCCCAGACCAATTTTCAGCTTTTAGTGCTGTTGCATTTTGAATGACAATTTCGCGGTCATGCAACACTGTACCTAAACCAAATTTATGTCATTTTTTCCCCACAAATAGAGCTTTCTTTTGGTGGTATTTGATCACCGCCAGGTTTTTTCTTTTTTGGTGCACAAATAAAAAAAGACCGAAAAGTTTGAAAAAAAAAAAAAAAGTTTTTTTGTTTAGGTTATAAAATTTTGTAAATAGATATGTTTTTTCCTGCACTGATGAGCACTGATGATGCCGCACTGACAGGCACTGATGAGGAGACACTGATGGGGTGGCACTGATGGGGTGGCACTGATGGGGTGGCACTGATATGCAGCACTGATGGGCACTGATAGGTAGCACTGATATGCAGCACTGATGGGCACTGATATGTGGCACTGATAGATAGCACTGATATGCAGCATTGGTGGGCACTGATAGACAGCACTGATGGGCACTGATAGGCAGCACTGATGGGGACTGATCGGCGGCACTGATGGGCACTGATAGGTGGCACTGATGGGCACTGATAGGTGGCACTGATGGGCGGCACTGATCGGCACTGATGGGGGCACTGATGGGCACTGATAGGCAGCACTGGTGGGCAATAATGGGCACTGGTGGGCGGCACTGATAGATGGCAATAACGGGCACTGGTGGGCAGCACTGATAGATGGCATTGGTGGGCAGCACTGATAGGGGGGCACCACTGGCAGGCTCTCTGAGCCCTGTTTGCCATCCCTGGTGGCCATGGTGGGCATCCCTGTTGGTCATGGGTGGGCATCCCTGGTGGCTCTAATGGCACCCCCTCCCCCCAGGGCTGCATTGGTAATCAATCATCTGATTACCAGCACAGACCCCCCCTGTGATCAGTGAGTAATTAGAAATACTCACTGATTCCCCCGGCTGCAGCACTGATCCTCTCCTCTTCTCCTCACTGACAGGATCTGTCAGGAGGAGAAGAGATCGAAGCCGTTACAACGGCTGTATTGACATTACATGACGGCTGTGATTGGACACAGCCGTCATGTGATCAGGAGGGCCAATCACAGGGCCCTCCTGCCGCATCTTGTTGCTCTGTGTCCTAGGGACACAGGCACATCGAGATTGCGCCGCTGCGCGAGCCCGCGGCGGCGCGATCTCTCTCCTTCTGAAGGACGTTCCGGAACGTCCGATCAGAAGGACGAGACTCCCACCCGGCTGTATATGTACAGTGGCCCGGGTGGGAGGTGGTTAAAGCATTGCCCCTGCGATCTGCAAATCGCATGTGCAATGCATGTATCCTGCATGTCTGCTCCTACCTCTGTTACAGGCAGGCAGTTACTGAATAGCTGGAAGAAGCATTGAACTACAAGGACGCTCACCAGCACTCATGCAGTTTGTTGAGAACTACAAACCGTTCACTGCAGAGGTAATCAAATTAATTCACAGGAAACTCTCTTATCCATGTCTTTATGGAACTTGCTTTGTGTACTGGTGCGCAGTCATGCTGGAACGGGAAGGGGTCATCCCCAAATTGTTCCCACAAAGTTGGGAGCATGAAATTGTCCAAAATGTTTTGGTAAGCTAATGTCTTAGGAGTTCCCTTCACTGGAACTAAGCACAACCCCTGAAAAACAACCCCAGACCATAATCCCCCCCTCCACCAAATGATTTGAACCAGGGCGCAAAGCAAGGTCTATAAAGACATGGATGAACGAGTTTGGGGTGGAGGACCTTGACGGGCCTGCACAGAGGCCTGGCCTCAACCCAATAGAACACCTTTGGGATGAGTTAGAGTGGAGACTGCAAGCCAGGCCTTCTCCTCCAACATCAGTGCGTGACCTCACAAATGCGCTTCTGGAAGAATGGTCAAACATTCCCATAGACACACTCCTAAACCTTGTAATTGTGTAATGTTTAACTGATTTTTTTAACTTTTACATTTAGCTCAAGTTAAATACACAATTAGCACCCTGCATTGTGATTATTTTTAGGTAGTTTTGGCTGCGACAGCTGATTTTTTATTTTGTTTTTATCAAGCAATAATGGGCATGCATTCACCAGTGGAAGTAGCAGAAATGGGCTAGCGTCCTGTTAAAACACTTTATTCGTTTAGTTTGCGAGTTTTTTTCACAGTACCACACCACATTGTCTAAAAAGTGTACAAAATGTGAAATCAGAGTGTATAAAGACACTTCAGAACCACAACCTCACATTTTCCACCCCCATACACAACTATTTCCAGAATAATAAAAATCTAGACTCCAGGTATATGTTTGAAATAGACTAGCATCAGGACAGTACATGAGTGCTTATAAAGGCAGCAAATAGAAAGCAAGTCAAATTTTATCTTACGCAATAGAAGTTAGAGAGTATTCTCTGACAGACAATAGCCAAAAATATTGTTCAGTGGCTGTACAGTATGTAAGTAGCTTGGTTAGGCTACAATACAAATGGGAGAGATGAAGCAGGTTTTTGTTTTTTTTTTTTTTAACAATGAAGCAGGTTTTATGTTGCAATACACCTTAGAGTGTATAGTCTATCTGTGTTTTAAATTTTCTCTACAGAAAACATTAGAAATTTGGCAACTGAGGTCCAACTGCAGAAACATTGAGTGTGGCACCTGCACAGGGCGGGAGCACTGGAAAAGGTCACAAACTTGAGGCACAATGGAGGATTTACCCTGCAGCAATAATTACATTTGCAGCTGAGTTAACATTGTGTGATGCCTTTACAGTGCCAAAGCACCTGATTAGGTGCAGAGAGTTGGCAGGAATAATTTTTTTGGGGGAAGCTGTATGACAAAGAAAACATTATTCTCCAACATCAGCAGCAGAGGTTTTGTAATAGTTAGTACAACCATTTTCAACCAAGGTGCCCAGGCACCCTGGGGTGCATTGATGTTTATTCAGGGGTGCCTTTGTAAAATGCCTAAAAATTGCCCCAAAATTGTATACAAGCTGGCGTGTGGATGAAGCCTGCCTTTTAGTTACACAAAGCCATGTCAGTCACCTGCATAGCCCCTCTCCATCTGCGTTGGTGTCACATTAGCTGAGTGATGGAGAAAAACTGAGGGAGAAGAGAAACATAGGAATACTAGTCAGTACCAGTTTGCAAAAATGCATTTGCTTTGGAAGAATAAATAAACTCTAACGTTGGGTGTCCTACCTGTGGATGTTGCTGTGTTATGTAAAACTTTTAGAATAGTTTTTAAATTTTAGAATGGAGTGCCTCGAGATTGTCCATAATTTTTAAAGGGTGCCTTGACTAAAAAAAGGTTGAGAAATACTGAGTTAGTAAACCAAGACTGGTTTATTTTAATGCAAGTAGGTCACTCCACACTATCAGGGGACACACGGATTTGATTATTCGTAACAAAACCTCCTGCTGGACTGAAGGCTGTCTCAGACAGAACACTGGCTGCAGAGCAAGTCAGAAGCTCCAGCACATACTGAGCAAGGAAAGAAGGAAGGATACAGTTAAATAAATATGCGTAACAATAAAAATGTATATTGTTATGGTAATTATTTAAAATATCGTTAAGTTTTGCAGTTCTACCAAATATAAAACAACAAACCTGTTTCTTTACAATTGCACCTATATAATGCAGGACCATGTTTAGTAGCCATTCTTTGTTGAGTGGCATAACATTTTAACTGTAATCTTTAAGCTGATTCCAAATGCATGATTTTTTTAAATCTTATACGTTCAGTAAAAGGAAGTAGAAGATTTTCCCAAACATTAACTTCCAGCTGTGTATACTAGTGGGTTTATTAAAGCGGAACTTCACTCTCTAAATCAACATTAACTATTTTTAATCCTTATGTTGCGCTATAAAAAAGATTAATAAAATAAGCGAATAAGTGAATAAATAAATGAATAAAATGCATAAATATATCAAGCCATATAAAGTGCATGATGATAAAGTGAATAAATAATCAAATATACAAGTTCTGATAATCAAAACTCCCTACAAGGAGGTTGACCAATGAGACACTGGAATATCCAAACCAGACCATGCACTGAAATAAAACACTAAAATTGGACAGCGCACAGGAGTGCCAATCAGATGTCAAAGGAGAATCCACAGGCAGCAAACCATAAATAAAAAAAATAAAAAAAGAATGTTTATGGTTTGCTGCCTGTGGATTCTCCTTTGACACCTGATTGGCATTCCTGTGCGCTTTCCAATTTTAGTGTTTTTAATTGAATAAATAATTATTAATCTGAAGTGCATTCAGAAATAATAAAAAAAATCAAAAGTTCATAAGCAAAAGTCTAACAGAAATAAAGTGCACAAGCAAAAAGTGGAAAAAGTGCATTCACATGAAAAGAAGAGCAGCCCAAGATCTTGTAAACAAAGCTCCTCTTCTCTATCACCTCTGTGCATCAAGCCACCAGTGACACCAAAGCTGCTTACCAGAAGGTCAGACCTCAAATATCATAAGATCTAACAGTGCTTATAGGGAGAAATCCCCAGGATAGATGGATGATGAATGGGTGATCAGCCTCAGATCCTGCAGTCTGCCACCTATACCATCGCTCAACGATCAAATCAAAAAGGCACTCTTTAACCACTTTACAGCTGCTGACTGGAGCTCTACTGCGGCAAAGTGGCTCGATAACGTCTGGCGACGTAGACCTACGCCACCCCCTGTGTCCAACACTAGGTGGAGCTATGACCTTTGACCTCTGAGCAAAAAAACTCCTGACCTTTGACCTTTAGGGTGTGTCCATGACCTGGGGTGGGTCCATGATCCATTTCCTGTGTCAAAACCATCCCCTGTGTCATTACCGGCAATAGGCAACCCTAACCCTAACCCTAACCCTAACCCCTAACCCTAACCCTAACCCTAACCCTACAGCGATAGGAGAGGACATGATTTATGTTGCACCCGAAGTGTTGTAATGTACCCGCCGCAAGTATAACATTAGAAACAGTGCCGTGATAATTTCATGCCCACCGAGCATGCGCACTTCTCAAATTCTTTCTTCTTCAATCACGTATCCGGGGCTCTGAGCATGCGCACTACTGCGCTGCTCAGCTGTTTCAAACCGGAAGTGACGAGGGTATGGTTTCTTCACGGGATATGGTTTTTTAACGTTACACCGGAACTCATGATACTGGGTCACCTGAGGTCGCTGTGGTAGCCTCTGATTGGCTATCTCAGTGATCAGTCACAGTGAAGCCCCGCCCCTGTGTTTCTCTCTCTGTTAATGGATAGAAAAGATACATTGTATTTTTCTCTTTCTTTGCAAAGAGGAAAAAAAAAGTGTGTGTAAAATAAAATAAAAAAAAAATAATACAAAATAAAGAAAAAATACCTAGATCAAGGTTTGATCTAGGTTAGTTCCAGGGTTAGTGTTTGTGTCAAGTAAGGGTCAAAGATCAGGGTCAAAGGTCAGTGTGACGGACCCCGTACTCAAGAAGAGTACGTCTGCTGTCGAAGCTTCCCTTGCACAATCCAAGATCCCTTAGCCCACCCAGTCACTTTTCGAGACATCAGTGTAGGGTGGTAAGAAGCATAAGAAAGTATTTTTCAAACAGAGGCACAAAGAGATATACACTCTGGGACAATCCCCCCCCCCCTCCCTTTAGCAGGTAATCCATATACGCATATACATCCCATAATAGGTTGATCCCAAGGCAGACAGAAACAATAACACAATGGGATACAGGCACTTAACAATACCAATCCCCACCTCACACCATCTACCAATGGTCTATGAGACACTCCTGCAATTTGAAAAGTAAAATTGTTTATCTACATATATTTCTTGAGTGATATTGTTCAGAAATATTATTGTCCCAAGTGAAAGAGCCCCTTTCAACACAAACTACACATATAGAACCCAGGATAACAGGGGTAACATGACATGCCGAGTCCGGTTTCGTTGTACAACGAGTCTGATTAGTGCAGACCCCACTGGGGTTCTTGGTCACCCTGTGCCCCTAATAGACACAGGGTGACTTACATATAGGAGGGGCGAGGGAAGCTTGTCAAGGAGTTTCCCGACCTCTCTAAGGTAATCCGGGTTCCACAAGCCCTCAACCAAAAGTGACTCCCATCACAGTCAGTAAATTTTGGGCAGGATTTTTTATTTTATTTTATTTTTTAAATTAGTGTCAATGTTAGTGTCAATGTGTTTTAGGTAGGACAAAAAAAAAAAAGCAAAATGAGCACTATTGCTTCTGGGCTAGACTACGGGTACAAACAACAAAAAACATACATATGTGTGATATCGCTCATCAAGAGCAGGAGAATTTTTTTTGGGTTGTTATTTCGTGGTAGGATATAGTAGTAACAAGAAATATACAGCTAAATTTCTAAAAAAAAAAAAAAATATATATATATATATATATATTTTACTATTTTGACCAGTTTACCTTTGATAATAAAAAAAAAAGAAAATCTGGAGATAATCACAACCATTTACCACCAAATAAGAGCACAATTTTTCCTGAAAAAAACAATGTATAATCCACCTGGATGCACAAAGTAGCTGTGATGATCTGTACGGTTTTACTAACACATGCCAAGGTGCCAAAGGGCCTTGTGATTAAATTTCATTTTTGCATTTTAGAGTGTTTTCTGGGTCTCTATTTTGGTCAGTGAGGTTAAAGGGAAAGTTATATTATTCCTGGAAAGTCTTTGCGATTAGTAATGGGAATTGGGGTTGGTTTTTTTAAGGGCAAATAGGCTGTTCATTTTGCAGGCAAATTCTCACTGAACAAGAGGATTTTCCCTTAGATTTGGTGACTGTAATAAAAAATCACTTTGCAAAAAATGTCCAATCACATGTAGGGGAAATAAAAGGCCTGTTTGCTTGTGCTTGATTGAAATCATCGCAGCTTCACCTCCTTCACTATGCTAGGTGAAAACTCCCTGTAAAGTGAACAGCCTATCTGAATTTAGTAAACCAAAGCCATTGAATCGGGTGACCTTGAGAGGTTTAAATAGGTTAGATGTGTGTTTGAAAATGTTTTGTTTTGGAACTCTCGCTGCGAGTTTCCCACTATTGTTGCCTGATTCATAGTAGAAGCCATTTCCTAATGTAAAAGATCTACGTATTTTGTTGTGAATTATTTTCAGTAGTTCTTATCTATGTCCAGTTCTGTGAGTGCTGCTTTCTTTAAAATTAGCTTATGGCATTTTTCCAGGTTTGCTATTTTATGGGAGAGAGAATTCTCTAGTAAAAGGAATGGGAACTATGCTAGCCTGATTCCCAGATCACAGATGGGTTCTCTAAAGTGTATCCCTAACTATTTTCTTTTTGTTAAATATTTTTTCATTGTTTTTTGAAAGAATAGAACATTAGAGGTAAGTCATGCCTATTCACATGAGTTTTTCAGCACTTACTATAAAGTGCAATAGGTGTAATTGGGACTTTATAATTTCCCTTTACATACCCACAAATCTGCAGCACATGTTCAACCAGCCTCATATGAAAAATTCAGATTTCTACTGTAAATGCATTTTCATGAATTAAAATGTATGTGTTTTGCCACAGGAAAAATAGCATGTGTGCATAAACCCTACAGGAAGGGCGTGATTTGGGAATGTTCTCACACTTTTTTTCAACAACTGTAAAATGTTGGATTTCCCAATGGTAACCAAAACAAAGAGAGTTTGATTTTCCTCATAGGGGACACAGACCCCATAGAAAGCTGACAGAAGGTCTAACTCTTCCCTAATCTATCCAAAACATAAGCAAGTACATACAAGACCTTATGTGACATATCTGTACTGCTGTTACTGATTATAAAGCAAAAAATAAAGATAAAATTCCACCAAAAAATGTCAAATTATATATCAGACCACCCATGTAAGGTATACAGAAACAGGAGTAGAGCAATCTGTAGGTCTCTACTAATATCACAAGTTTATAACTCTTCTAGTACCATCAGCTGCTTGACAACACTTTTGAATACCTGAAAATGCTTGAAGCAGTGCTGCAGCCAAACTCATTCTTCTAGTTTGGGTCCATTTGTCTACATTCAGGCCATGTGTATGGAAGCCAGTCCGCAAGAAGCTGGCTCCCGATCAGAGCTCTCAGCCAATAATTTTGTTTACCAGGCTTTAGGCTGTCTATACATTATGCAATCAAAAACAAACACAAAAACAATTTTTCCGGTATTTTTTTATTATATTGTTTTAAGATGTTAACCTTTTTGTGGTGTTCCTGGTTTCTCTCTGTGTTTTTTTACATAAAATTTATATTCATATTTATTGCATGTTTACTTATCTATTTCACTAGATGGCAGTATTTTCCCCTCTTTTTTGTTCCTATGCGGGCCTTTGATTTCTCTCTCCTAATGCTATGGAGTATGGGCAGGTAGCGACCAGTAGTTAAGATGGCCCCCGCCTATCTATAAATAGTTGATACACGTGATGATATGTCACCTTGGCCTATCCCCAGACGACGTACTTTGTGACGAAACACATAGGGTGGGCCCTGCGACAGTGACGTCATCTCGTGACCCTAATTTGATTGGTCAGTGTTTGTGTGAGCCCAGAGGGAAGCCTGTAGGAATGCCGCAAGTCTCTGCCATTTGTTTGAACCGTGCTTTTTTTTACACTGTGTTATATTACAGAACCTTGTAAGTGCAATCATTTACCTTTATCAAAAAACTGGCTTTTTGATACTGCACTATTGAAGCACTTTCAGATTTTATCTTTTGAGTGTCGATCGAGTTCTCTGAGTGGATCAAGCTTATATGATCTGAGGGAGACCTATTTCCATGTGCCTGGTCTGACCACCTGTAATTCGCTGATCATCTACCTTTGGTAAGCAGCCTGTGTTACTCACTTCGGGTGCGGAGTAGGAACATCTTGGTCACCTTCTGTTTACATAATCTACTTCCTCCCTCACCTGTGGTGGTTTCCCGTATGGATCAATGAGAAGGACTTATCTGTCTATCTGCTCCTATGGACATTTTTCTTTTGACCTATATACGTTTTTATATACCGTTTTAATATTTGTGCTTTTTCGGATGTATTTATTTACAATTCATTGGTTGTACTTACTCATGTTCAATTTTGCTTATACTAACTTTTTTTATTTTAGCGCTACACTGGTTTTTCTTATGGCCATACATTATACAATTCTCCTTTGGATTTACCTTGAACTATCTAGTGCAAAGGCCTGCACTTGACTTTGGCAGGGTCACTAATAGGGAATTTGGACTTCCATCCTGCTTGAAGAGGAGAAGGGACCATGTAGTGCTATCAGGGATAGAGGGAGCCAAGAAGGGCCAGAGTTCTGGATACAAAGTGGCTTTCTGGTGCTATGGTGCTGGTCATTACTATATGCAGGTATAGAACTGGGGAAGCCAGCAGGGCCAGATACAGAAAATAAAATCTTCTCCCACAGCTGCCAGTCACCTTTCACCTGCTACTGTGAGCTGCTCACACAGCACTTGCTAATGCTCAGCTCAGATCACTAATTATTTATCTCCCTCCAGCCTTCTGGGTGCTGTGCTGCTCCTATGACTTCTTCACACAGTACACAGAACTCTGCACCCCTTGTTATCTTAGAGTCCAGCTGCTAGATAGTGCTGTGTCTAGTACAACTGTGTGATCCACGGAATCAGAGGATATCCCATGCTGTAACCCACGCAACTTGTTCCTTCTCACATAGGTAACACCTTCTGCTCATTAATTATCTATGATGGGAGTGGTCGCGAGTCATTCACATATGGAAGCCATGAGCAGAGCTCAGCACATGCAACTGTTTACTTATTATTATTACAGGTACTTGTATAGAATTGTCAATGTACGCAGCACTTTACACATATATTGTACATTCCCATCAGTCTCTCCCCTCAAGGAGCTTCTAAGGTCCCTAACTCACATCCATACATGCACATACTAGGGCCAATTTAGACAGGAGCCAATGAGCCCACCAACATGTCTTTGGAGTGGGAGTCGAACCAATGACCCTAGATTACTTGAGCATATTTGTACATATATATGTTCATACTGATTTAATATTTAAACAAAGATTACAACTTCAAAAATAAATTAAACACTGTTGTGTTAAAGGAGGTATGTACCAATATTGGGGGGGGGGGGATAACCCATTATTATCTGCAAGGTGATTCTGATTGGAAGGCTTCCCCCTGATTGCAGTGAGGTGCCATGCTTATCTGATCATCTGATACAACTTCTAAGGTGACTGCTGTTAGAACACAATGTACTTGTTGAAGGAGCATTGGAGGGGTTATGGACACCCCAGTATCTGCAGCTAGGTTCTGATATGCTGGCTTTCCTTAAATTAAAATCAACCTGTTGCTTGTACAATAAATATCTACTGCTTGTTGAATTATTCATGTTGTAGATGTTGTATAACAGTGGGGGAAGGGAGTAAATGGCTGGAGACCACCTGGATGTAATCTATGCAACTGGATGATTCCATAGAAATCAAAAGCCGGCACATGATTGCTCCTTCTTATGAAATGTTATTTTGCACTGAAGCAGTTACAACATCTTGGAAATGCTAACGCGTTTTGGCCTAAGCCTTCCTCGCAGCATATGATATGGTAGTTCAAGATGTTGTAACTGCTTCAGTGCAACATAAAAATTTCATAATAAGGAGCGATCATGTGCCTACTTTTGATTTCTATGGATTCATGTTGGACGGGATAGCCAGAGCACTGACAAACATACCATTATCCTTTAATTGCTGTAGAGCTTAGGTGAGTTCTTATACATCACAACTGGATGATTCGTTCAATAAATGTCTGCTACTTGTTTCATTATACAGTAAAACCTTGGATTGCGAGCATAATTCGTTCTGGAAACATGCTTGTAATCCAAAGCACTCTTATATCAAAGCGAATTTCCCCATAAAAAATAATGGAAACTCAGATGATTCGTTCCACAAGTCCTTCAGTTTATAGTCTATATACAAAGATTATAGCAATGTGATAGGTTGTGTAACCATAAAATGTCCATCCACAATATGCAGCCTTCCCAAGGGGATTAGAAGCAAAATCTAGCAGAGCTACAGAATATAAGAGAGATGAGAGGAGCATCTAAGTGTGGCAATATGGTTACATTTAATGAAGGTTCAACATTTGGCAACTCACATGGTTGATGATTAAAATAGGCACACCTAAGTATGCAGGCATCCGGGGTAAAGTTGTCCACATAGACCATCTTCTGAACCACCGGCTCTCACCACTGTCAGTCTGCAATCGTGACCTGGAAGAATAGCCTGCAGTAGAGTGATCTGAAAGCGAGGCTTTGAATCGCTCGTGGAGTGCAGCGGGGAAGGGATGATGAAGATGGCTGTGCAGAGGATGGTCTAGGTGGACAGCTTTACCCCGGATGCCGGCATACTTAGATGTGCCTGTTTTAATCATCAACCATGTGAGTTGCTAAATATTGAACCTTCATTAAATGTAACCATATGGCTCCTCCTCTTCTTTTTTTATACATGACGCTACTTGTATATCAAGACATCGCTTGTATATCAAGTCAAAATTTATTTTAAAAATTTGCTTGTCTTGCAAAG
The DNA here is from genome assembly GCF_965119305.1 of Pelophylax lessonae. Taxonomy (NCBI): domain Eukaryota; kingdom Metazoa; phylum Chordata; class Amphibia; order Anura; family Ranidae; genus Pelophylax; species Pelophylax lessonae. The sequence continues at coordinate 570,008,000 of NC_138769.1, forward strand.
CGCTCTCAAACCAAGTTACTCTCAAACCAAGGTTTTACTGTATATATATATATATATATATATATATATATTATAGATGGGACTTCTAGCCCCCTACGAGTTTTAGACACTGACATTTGATGCTGAGAAACCCCTTTGATTGTATTAACCAAATGCCATCTATGTAAATTAATGACTTGTATGATGAATGGTCACTTTTAATCTCATTATGCATTTTGTAAATGGGGTGTAAAAACAGTTGAACAGATGCCCAGACACCCTCCAATAGAAAAGCTTGAGAGGGAAATAAACCAAAAAAGAAGCTCTGAGATTAAGTGTTTAATCGTGCCTTCAAACAATCCCATAACCAACTTCTTTTTGAGGGCTCTAAAAATGGCACACCCTCTACCAAACAACCCCTCAGAAACATTACTACCTCTAACGCTTAACATGATTTAGTAAAAAAAAGTGATTTCTAAAGTTCCCCACCTATACCTTTCCGTTGCCAGAATTGCTAAAATCATTCCCCCTACACCATTTGTTACATTTACAAGATATAAATTGATATCCAGTCCTTTTTCCCAGCCTTCCTCTTTGGTTTCTATTTCCATTCGTGGTACCTACCCATATAGTTCTTGTCAATGGTGGCAATACTTGGGAAATGCTAAATTACATATTTTACCAAATAACTGCAAATACAAACCCAATCATTCTGTAAACTGCCACACACAGGGTAGACATTGGTAGACATGTAGCTCAGACTCACAACTACCATATGCCTTCACTGAACTTCTGGGCTCTGGAAACTATCAGCCCAGACCCCAGAGGGGGGTGACTAAAATAGGGTTACACCTACAAAGGGAATCCCGTTGGATATATACCCTTAGGGCTACTGACCCTCCAGGCCTCAATGAGATCCAGCTTCCTGGAAGGCTTTACTACCGGCCGTTCTGAACATCTTATGTAATTTGGTTTTCCCAGTTGTTTTCTTTTTTTTTTTGTAGTTGCTTCTTTATATATCAAATATGTACTATTTTACTAACATTATACTTTATGAAAACTGTGTGTTTTTTGCTCCTTAACCAGTTTTTTTCCCTGGGTCCCCACTGTCCCATTGGCAGGACCCGGCACACATAGCCCTTTCTTAGGAGGAAGACTCTGGCAGTAAACTGGGTTATTTTTTTTGCCCTGTTCTCTGCACCCGGGAATTCTATACTGACTACAGCAATTGTGCTTCTGGGTTTTATGACTGTCGACACCGCTCTCCATTTCTGCCTTTTTCCAACATGGTGGTATGGTCACTTCCAGTTCCGGAAGCAAAGTTTTAGTCTGGGCCCAGCTGTGTTTGTTTGCACCCATCATACCAGCTGTGACGTCATGTGCGACTGGGGCCAGCATATGGAAATGTCGGTGGGGGATTCATGGAGACTTTGTGTCTCCTGTGGCAGAGGGGGAAATTCAATTGAATTGCAGGTGTGTCTGATTGCACTTACATTTGGATTGGTCATCTCATTCCCATGTGATCTTTTGGCACAGCCATATATACCTGCCTCTAGATACCAGCCTCATTCTTTCCTTATTTGGGGGAAGACTCACATCAGTTTTGTCATGCTCTGGTTAACTGCAGGTGTGATTTGGCTAATCAACGATATGTATATATTTTTTGTGCCTATATGGTAATTTATATTTTTCATTCAGGCTTTTGTCCATCTTTGCCAAAATACTGGGCCTCTGACTGAAAATGTCTAGGACATTAGCTAGGATTTTCCCTAATGCTTGGAGGTATCTACACATTATTTAGTCTATATGCTTTTTTGGTTTCTTTTTTTCTTTGACATTTTTAATTTTTTTACATTATCATTTTTTTCTTATCACATTTTTTTTATGTTTTTTTTTTTTTGCTATTTCATTTTAGGAATCCTTTTTCCCTCCTGCCATTTCATCCCTTGTGGTGTCCTCTGGGACACTTGGGATTTTTTTGGGGTACCGCTGTGAGCTATAGACACACGGTCTGTTCTCTCTTTATATACACATGCATATAGATGCTTGATCTGTTACCTGTAAGTAAAGACAAGAGAACGGTCGCCCAGGCGGGACTTTATATGAGGTTGCCACAATAGTCATGAAGAGTCAAAAAGTAAAATTTATTAGTAGAGTAAAAGCATACAATTGATATAAATGTATAGCCATAAGCATAGTTACAAAACATGTACAGCATGTAGAAAACAATTGACAAAATAGCAGCAAATTGCGCATGATGACAGCATTGCAGCATCCGTGTAGCATAGTATTGGGTATATCTGTATTGAAAACTCTACGCGTTTCGTGGGTCTAATATGCCCACTCATCAGGAGTATATAAGTAGATCTGTCTAAAAGTAAATAATAAAAAATAAAATATCAATATTTGCTGTGCGTTTATAATGGCCAACAACTGTGAAGTTTCAACAAATGTATGACCCAAGTGGGGAAACAACACTTACATTGGGCCAAATCAGATTGAGAAATGCTGCCATGAGGTGGGGTGCCAACGTCTGATCCGGGAGCTGAAGAGATAAGAGTACCCACAAGAAAATGGGGAGCCGGGCAAGGAAACATAAGTGATGGAAAATGTGATATGACACTGGCTGAAAATGCAAGAAATAATTGAATATCAAAGTATTAGAATATGGGCTGTATCACATAGTGAAACATAAAGGTATTCAATGTACAAGGTATGTTCCAGCAGAAACAGTGTCAACATTAGAGAAGGAAAAAAAAACAAAAAAAAAAAAACAAAAGAAAGCACCGAAGAAAAACGCAGATCCCCAGAAAAAGTGCTGATCACAGTGTAACCAATGACCAGGAATAGTGATGAGAAAGCTGTGATGAATAAAATAGAGTGAGGAAGATGAGCTCATATGGTTTCATAACACTGGTTGAGTAAACATAAATAGTGAAGCATAGTATCTCAGGATATTGAAAGTACAAAAAAGTATCAATATAATAAATAAATTATTTATTTTACCATGCGTTTTTGCAGGTACACTTCGGCACCTGCATTTTAATGGCTTATGCGCTTCCCCCTGGTGGTAGGTGCAGATCTGCTCCGGGAGCTGCGATATATTATGGGGAGGGTTTCCTCCCCTGCTGTCTCCTCCCCTCTAGGGTGGAGCCACCTATATATCGGCGTCATGTTCCTGCTGGTCACATGCACCGCTGCAATTGCAGCGTCTACATGTGCTGGTTATGGTTGTAACATCTATGGTCATGGTTGCCAGCTTGTGCTGGCTTTTTCCATGTTGACGAACAAGTTCGGTTTGTCCTACCATACACATGGCGCAAGGGACAAGATCTATGTGCAACCTATGTGGATATTCGGGTGAGGAACTCAACTTTTATGCACTTCTGTCCTTTCATGCACTGATATCCTATATTTTCTCTCTCCAATGGGTTTACTATGTGAACATAATTACACACCTTGTCTAATTCCCACCACTTCCTTCACCATTTCCACCTCCCATTCTTTCAGACACTTCACTCTTTCAGTCTTTCACTACTCCCAGCATTGCTGTCCTTAGAACAGGCACCACCCTGTGAGCTCATTACTCTATGGTTCCTACACCTGTCTCAATTTTACTATATATTTTTATTTGTATTATCTTTATTTATTATATTGATACTTTTTTGTACTTTCAATATCCTGAGATACTATGCTTCACTATTTATGTTTACTCAACCAGTGTTATGAAACCATATGAGCTCATCTTCCTCACTCTATTTTATTCATCACAGCTTTCTCATCACTATTCCTGGTCATTGGTTACACTGTGATCAGCACTTTTTCTGGGGATCTGCGTTTTTCTTCGGTGCTTTCTTTCGTTTTTTTTTTTTTTTTTTCCTTCTGTAATGTTGACACTGTTTCTGCTGGAACATACCTTGTACATTGAATACCTTCATGTTTCACTATGTGATACAGCCCATATTCTAATACTTTGATATTCAATTATTTCTTGCATTTTCAGCCAGTGTCATATCACATTTTCCATCACTTATGTTTCCTTGCCCGGCTCCCCATTTTCTTGTGGGTACTCTTGTCTCTTCAGCTCCCGGATCAGACGTTGGCACCCCACCTCATGGCAGCATTTCTCAATCTGATTTGGCCCAATGTAAGTGTTGTTTCCCCACTTGGGTCATACATTTGTTGAAACTTCACAGTTGTTGGCCATTATAAACGCACAGCAAATATTGATATTTTATTTTTTATTATTTACTTTTAGACAGATCTACTTATATACTCCTGATGAGTGGGCATATTAGACCCACGAAACGCGTAGAGTTTTCAATACAGATATACCCAATACTATGCTACACGGATGCTGCAATGCTGTCATCATGCGCAATTTGCTGCTATTTTGTCAATTGTTTTCTACATGCTGTACATGTTTTGTAACTATGCTTATGGCTATACATTTATATCAATTGTATGCTTTTACTCTACTAATAAATTTTACTATTGTGGCAACCTCATATAAAGTCCCGCCTGGGCGACTGTTCTCTTGTCTTTACAAAATTTTAGGGATGGAGATGTACACAATTGCAAGTGCTAGACCAGTTTTCTTTTACCTGTTACCTGTAAGTATTGTTATTCTGAGTTTGCACTGAGTTTACATAGTTAATCTCTTGTGTTTATGTGTTGCTGTTTATATGTATCTTGAGATACTATTTTTAATATATCTGTTTTAGATACCTCCTTCAATTGGACATTCTCATCCCCCGAAGAAGACTTCTTGTTGAAGCGCGTCGGGGTCAATTTGTCCACCAATTTCAGCATCACCCTATATGTATTAGGGTCCATTCTCAATGCATTGCTATTTTGGTACCTTATGTGATGTAATGTTTTAATTGGTTGTTAACCTATGTTTCCACATTTTAGGTTTTTTAACAAATGTCTGAATAAACTTTATATATTTTTTTTTATATTCATATCATTATTCTTTTCTGGTTTATTTCCCACCCAAGCTTTTCTCTTTATCTCTGGGTATTGTATAGTCCCGATTCCCCTTTCTATCCCACTGTGGATTCTTATATTGTCCTTTAGGGATAGATACCACCCATATATTTTCTAGTCTTTGAACCTAGCTGCATTTATAACTTATTGCAGTATCTGTGCTGCTGGTTGCTGTAGTGCTTGTGACTCTATTAGAATAAACTGCTGTTATCTCATTTGGTTTTGAATGTATGTTGATCTGAGGGTGTCGCGGGGTATTGGGGAGGTAAGGAGGCAGATCAGTGGGGTGGCAAGTGTGGCTGGCTGGGCATTCTGCATATATATGCATAACAAAGACATGCTGATACCTACAGAAGACACTAGGGAGCCCTGTCAGTTAGGCTGTACCGGGCCCCATGATATCTAATAGTGGCCTTGGACAGCAGTGTTGGGCTGGGGGCCACTGCACAGTTTCAGAAATGCAGAGTCAGCATGGCTGCACAGTGCCTTGTCACCCTCTGTTACACCACATCATTGGTTTTTATGGTTCAGGGGAGCTTACAGGATACAAACACATCATTTCTATGTTGGTGTCAGCCGGCCTGCCTGTCTGCACCATGGAAATGGATGATCCAGGGCCAGAATTCAGAAGAGGGTGAAAGTTCTGCTTCTGTCAAGGCTTGCTCCACCTTCTGCCCTCTGCCATGATAAAGATTTGAAGGTAGGACTATTTGTGCAGGGGGCACTCTGATATGAAAAGGGAGGACTCTGATGTGAAGGAGGGGGGACTCCCCCTTATGGCACCAAGGACAGGAGGACATCATCATCCAGTGCAGATGTCACTTACCTTTAGCCCCGTAAATACAGTTCATGACTAAAAAAAATGTTGAGAAATGGCGACATAATATATGCACTCTTCGAAGCAGAGATGCAGGGAACCAGCACTCACTGTTCACTCTGCATCTTTATCACAACAAAGTGTCAGACTATCCTTGACTCACATACAGCCAGTACCAGTGGACAAAGACAGAGAAAGAGACAAAACAAGGAGAGTTTGCTGGAGGCGATAAAATTAAGATGCATTCACTGTATGGCCCTCTGACATAAGGAAATAGCTTTATATAAATCCTAAAGCATATCTAAGGGCAAAATATTTTTTTTCATCTTGGATCTAGATAAAGTAGAGAAAATTTAAACCCTTGACATTTTTATCTTTTTTTTTGCAATCTGTGTCAGATTAGCTAGATTTATCTTCACTTTCTGTCCTAAAGGCTCAACAGGAAGTGAAACGAAACAGAGAAAAATCTTCTGTTTGACAGTGTTCACTGGAACAAGTGTCCCTAATTTTCTTTTCATGACGATCCAACATTTTAGACCTTCTTGTAGTAAAAGTCCTGGTAACAGTGTTCACAAGGACAAAGAGAGAGGGTGAATTTTCCAAGCAGGGACACAGAGTGCAATAAAAACCTGACTAGGGTTCAAACCCTTTCCTAATCTATTCATAACGAAAAAAGAATTTTGACTTTTAGATACACTTTAACTCTTAGGATCATTATTCCATAATTAAAGTGATTGTAAAGTCTCGTTTTTTTCTAATAAAATAACAAACATGTTATACTTCCCTGCTCTGTGCAGGGGTTGTGCACAGGGCAGCCCCGATCCTCCTCCTCTCAGGTCCCTGGCTGGAGCTCCTGACCCCTCCTTCTTGCAGAGTGCCCCCACAGCCAACAGCTTGCTAAGGGGGCACCCGAGCCGAGCCACAGCTCTGTGTATCCATTCAAACCTGGAGCTGTGGTTCGGCTCAGCCCCCTGTCTCTCCTCATTGGCTTACTGAGTTTGATTAAGATTAGGAGGCGCACACGTCACACACAACTTGCGGTCCGTGCTGCAGCCGGCCGCAAGCCTTTGCAGGAATTCGTATGCCTATGTTTATGCTGAATACAAGACATCTAATTGTAAGTGCATTATCAACTGTTTTTTGAATAAATCTCAAGGGTAATACACTATTAGCCCTCTTTTTTCCTTTAATACACAGTGGTTTTGTGAGCTTGTAAAGAAGGATAAGGCTGTGTTTCTTGCTGGTACTCGTTGCCATCTAGTGGAGAAAGAAAGGTAGAGCGGTTCTACATCCCACTTCAGGATTTTAAAGAGGAAGCAAGGCGGTGGTTTCACTGAACAAGTGCATACCTATTACCATCTGGTAAGAGGCTAATTCTTGGTGATTTACACGTGGTGTTTGTTCACAAGGAGATTGGATATTTTTTCAGCACAAGAAAATATAGTTGCACCTTATTTATTTCCGTTTGGTAAGGATGAATTTCACTCGGTGGTGGATACAGGTATTATTCGGATAGAATACAATTCTACTCACCTGCAAAATATTTATGGACACTTATGAACTTTTATGTTTATGCACCAATGGATTTGCATTATTAATTGGCTTCACAGATTGATATATGTTATATATATTTACTTTTGTTGATTTGGTTCACACATAGATATATGTTATATATTCATTATTTATTTGTTGTTTAGCGCACCCCACACCACATATACATTTATCTATATTCAAAAGCACTGAATACCGGGAGCAGCTTCAACACACTATCAGCGCACCCATCCCCCCTTACAACTTACTGAGTTTGATTGACAACAGCCGGCGAGGCATTCGTGGAAATCACTGTATCTAAAGGGGGCTCAGGTAAGTATTATTACTAATCAGCATACTTGTTCTGGGTCAACAACTTAAAGTGGTGTTAGGATTGGTTCACACTGGGGCGGCTTCAAAGTCGCCTGACTCTGAAAGCCGCCCTGTGCAGCGCAACTTCAGCGTGGCTTGCAAACGACTTTTCTGTCAATGCAAGCCGCTCCGAAGTCGCCCCCAAGTAGCGCAGGAACCTTTTTCTAAGTTTGAGCGACTTGAGTCGCTCAGATTAGAATGGTTCCATTGCACTGAATGGAGCGTGACTTAAAGGACTTAAAGCCCAAAACCAAAAATGTATTTTTTAAATGTAACGTGGAGAAGTGTAAGGTTTTGCACTTGGGGACTAAAAACATAAAAAGACAATACACGTTAGGAGGGGAACCCTTGGGGGAATCAAAAATGGAAAAAAGATCTGGGAGTCTTGGTTGATGATATATTAGGCAACAGCATGCAATGTCAAGCGGCAGCTGCCAAAGCCAGCAGAATATTAGCATGCATAAAGAAAGGGATGTATTCCAGAGATAAGACTATAATCCTTCCACTTTATAAAACTCTGGTCCGACCGCATCTGGAGTATTCTGTCCAGTTCTGGTCGCCAGTCCTCAGGAGGGATGTGTTAGAGCTGGAGAGAGTCCAGAGAAGGGGAACTAAACTGATTAGGGGGATTGGAGGACCTTAACTATGAAGAGCGTCTGCAATCGCTCGATTTATTCTCCCTGGAGAAGAGACGCCTGAGGGGGGACATGATAGCAATTTATAAATATCTCAATGGGGATCTCAGCTTAGAAAAGAAGCTGTTCAGTCGAAGGGATTGCATGAGGACAAGAGGGCATACAATGCGATTAGAGGAGAATGGTTTTAACCTCAGGCAACGTGGGGGGTTCTTTACGGTTAGGGCTACAATATTGTGGAATTCTCTACCACAAGAGGTGGTTTCTGTGGGAAGTATGGTGGCTTTCAAAAGACTCTTAGACGCACATCTCAAGGATCAGGACATTAAGGGCTATGTGAGATGATTACAGCCACACACACCTACACAGGTTGAACTGGATGGACTATTGTCTTTATTCAACCTCACCTACTATGTAACTATGTATTATATTCCAGCTTACTAAAACAAAAAATGAAAGTAGGCGCTGTTATGCAATAATAATAATAAAAAAAATCAACATTCCTCACCATACATGTGAGTATGCTAATAAATGCAATTAAATATTGCTCCACGCAACCATATAAAATGTGCTAAACAATAACATAAGTGACACACTAAGCAAAATTTTAAACACACATGTGCCAGTGATTTGTGTACCAAGATCTTTAACACATTAAAAGTGTTTAAATGTGAAAACTAAGCATATAAAATATGTTATAACACAAATTTCTGTATCTGTGAAAACAAATAAAATTGTGAATAAAAATCCAGTATATATAGTGACAGTCTAATAAAAAAAATTGTGATAATGTCTATTTCCATAAATCAATATCCGTGCAGCTTCCGTGCTTCCTCCAAATAAAAAGTGCTCCACCAGATGCAAAAAATGTAATGCACTCACTAGAGCCCCCAGGTCCCAGAGACCATAACACGTGTGATAACAGATGTATCTTAATATGCTATTGATAAGCCTTTCCAATATGATAGGTAATCCAGATATAACAGCTTCCTCCCCTCAGATATTCGGTATCAGTAGGAATAGGAGACCAATAACAACATAGTAGTGCAACACCGTTTATTAAAAGCAATAGGTTAAAAAACAACTTTGCAGCAGTAGCTCTTACAATAAAAAGTGCCCCAACCGGCACCAGCTCTAATGACAAATGAATGCCCTTAGGCCACTGTGGGGTATAACGGGAACTCACTGTACCTCGCACGTATGCTGTGTCTGCCAATGACCCCTGATGATACCTGAGATGCTGGACAGTTCCCTGGACAATTTCTTGATTGATCCTGTGTTCTGCCCAAAACTTCAACTCGCCGAGAAGTCTAACCACGTCACTTTTGATCAGTGTACACCAGGAGTAATTGGAGATCTCGACAACTTGATTTTTTCCCAAAACACGGCAGCCTTTACCCTCCGGTACACGCTATAATGAGTGAACATTGTTAGTCTGTCTGCTAGTTGTCGTCACCTTAGAGGTGGTCATGTTTTTGGTTACTTGTGGGCGAACTAACATTGTCCACTCATTATAGCGTGTACAGGAGTGTATACGCTGACACCTGTTCTGTGAAAACACTAAGTTGTCAAAATCTCCAATTATTTATGGTGTACGGTCACCAGAAGTGACGTGATTGGAGTTCTGATCAAGTTGGAGTTTTTGGCAGAACACCTCCCTTGAACCTTGTTTGTCTTGAACCTTTCATTCTCCCATGAACTTCCTTAAGCCCTGTCTCTGCACTTCCTGTTTGCCAGATTATTGTGCTCTCTCCAGCCAGTATTTCGCTTTTGTCTTTCCTGCTGCTGTCCCTTGTCCCTGGCTTGTTCCTTGACTATGCTTTAGCCTACACTCAAACTGCAACTACTTGTAACCAACCTCTGGCTTGTTTACTGACTATGCTTCTGTATGATCCTTACCTGCTATATCCTCTACTCGCCCTTGGCTTGCTCACCTCCTAGTGGGGTGATCCTGAAGACCATGACCTGTTACTAAAACACAGCTAAACCCATCTCCAATATCAGGAGCTCTGGGGAACACTGGTTAGTACTTAGACTCCGCACCTTAGGTGAGCCTGCATTATTTGCCAAGGTGACCTTATATACCAATCCTGCTGGTCGGTGGGAGTCCCCCTACTGCTATAGCTACTGGCCTCTGAACCTGACCCCTGATTGTGACACCTCGCCTGCATCTGAGCATCCTGCTACAGCCTATTTTTAAACCTTTTTTCTAGTGTTCATTAGCCCTAGGACGTCAAATGTACTCCTCATTCTATAATTTCTTTGCCATATTAATACTCTCACAGCTAATAAGAGGTACAGATTTAAAGTTCACATGAAACTGACAGATTAGTCACAGTGACATAAGTTTCATATTGTCGGGAAAACATACCCACCTTGCCACATTTATGCTTCTTTTAACATATGCTTAATATAACATAAATTATGTTATCCAAAATGATATCAAGTGAAAAAAACACACAAATGGTAACCACATAAGAAGCAAGTACACAACGTTACTCAAATAGCAAACCTAAGAATAACAAGAGCACATTTTTTTTTCTCATGTTCTCTGTTCGTGTTGACCACAAGCACTAATTAGCTCCTACGTGTGATTTTGAAAATTGTTCTACGAAAAAGATCTTGAGGAAAATATAATTTAAAAATGGCAGGCCTGCAATATTACCTAGTGAACTTTAAAAGCATTGAGTGCCCTTTAAAAACTTAGCACAGTACCTTTTCCACCTCCTGGACTCCAACATCATATATTATTTAACTTTTTTTAAAAACTATCATTTACCCAGCCTAATGCCTAACATATAAGTTCAGCCATGTACAGTGTATGTGTAACAATATACTTTATAGCTGAACTTGGGGGGAAACAAACAAATCACACAGATTAACCACTTTACCACTAGAGCATTTTGCTGTCTTACGTCTGGGCCACTTTTTGCGATTCGGAGCTGTGCAAATTTAACTGACAATTGCGCAGTCATGCGACGCCGTACCCAAACAAAATTTACGTCCTTTTTTTCCCACAAACAGAGCTTTCTTTTGGTGGTGTTTGATCACCTGTGCGATTTTTACTTTTTGTGCTATAAACAAAAAAAGAGCGTTTATTTTGAAAAAATAACAATATTTTTAACATTTTTTTATATGAAATTCCCCCCAAAAAAGATGTAAAAACCAATTTTTTTTTGAATTTTTGGCCAATTTGTTTTCTGCTACCCATGTTTGGTAAAAAAAAATCGCAATAAGCGTATTTTGATTGGTTTGCGCAAAAGTTTTTGCGTTTACTAACTAAGGGAAAGATTTCTGTCATTTTTGGTGTTTTTTTTTTAACGAGACATTGCGGCGGACAGATCGGATCTTGACTGACATTTTTGACACTTTTGGGGGTACCAGTGACATTACTGCAGTAATCAGTGCTATAAATATGCACTGTTACTGTAAAAATGACACTGGCAGGGAAGGGGTTAATTTTATTGGAGAGGGAGGGGTTAATGTATGCCTGGTGCTTACTAACGTGTGGGGGGGAGGTGACTGTGTGAGACAGGGACAGATCGGATGTCCAGCTATGCTGAACACTCCGATCTGTCACTCCCTGTCACTTAGGAGATCCGCCCGCTCTGTTTACACAGGCGGGCGGATCTCCAAACTGGATTCCCCGACGATCGGGGCAGAGCAGCGGCGATCGCCGCCGCTCATCCCCTGGCCCGACTCCCGCTGTGAATGAAAACAGCGGGAGCGCGCCTCCGGCGGCGCGCGAGCGCCGCCTACAGGGGAGGAGTCTAGCGACGTAGGTCTACGTCGCTAGACGATAACGAGCCACTGTGCCGCAGTAGCAGCACAGTGGCTAGTGTTAAAGTGGTTAAGTATATTTATATGGAAAGTAGTTACTTACTAAAGGATTGCAATTCTCTCCATCCAGTCTTTAGATGTATGCAATAATATCAGACAGCTAGTAAGCCAGATTGGTTATCTGGCTTTTTTCTTTTGCAGTTAAAGTTGATGTAAACTGAATTACATTTACTTTGCTAAGCACTGTATAGCTAAACGATTGCCCTGTTTCTTTATTTATAAAGTAGTGTTTTCCAATGTTAATTTCATCAACTGTTCATCATCATTTCAACGCAAATTCATTATCACATTTTATTCAACTAAAATTTGACTAAAACAATTCTTGGAAAGATGCTCAGTTGGTATATAAGCAGTGCCTACAGGAAATAGTACAAAGTAAACAATTTTTCACCTGCTGCCAGTACTTTGCTGATGGGGAAATTACGGGTTAGTTCTTGGCAGTGATAGCTACTAGCTCTCATTTCCCAACAACTTAATTACCTCAATCTATAATGCATCTGGGGTACTTACTCTGGACCCAGGAGAAATCTTGGGTGTCTTTCATGATTTTTACGCTGACCTCTACAGTAGCAAAGTCCATTATGTATCATCACAATTGAATGACTTCCAAAAACCACATAAAAAAAAACCTAACTTAACGGTAACTGACAGGAACATTTTGAATACCACAATAACGTTGAAAGAACTGTGTAAAGCGGCAGCTGAGGCCCCCAACAATAAAGCTCTGGGGTTAGATTGTCTCCCTACAGAAACATACAAAATATTTGGGGATATTCTCCTTCCAGTGCTCTTAGCGGTTCTAAACACGGGTTCTGACTCTCACCGTCCCCCAGACTGAATGAACATGGCCGGAATAATAGTGATTCCAAAACCAGAAAAAGATTGTTAGTCATACTGTCCCATCTCCCTTTAAAATTCAGACAATAAACTCCTTGCAAAGGTGTTGGCCAATCGACTCGGTAAGGTCATATTATCAAAGGCACGACAGTTAGGCAATATTGAGTATAATGTAAAAAGTAATAGGGTGCGCTAACCAGAAATTAAAAGAGGCAGCACCTAGGATTCCAAACCATTTTGAAATAAATAATCTGGTGAAAAGATTACTAGTGCGCTCAATTAATATTACAACAAATTAAGCAAACCAAAAATGAATGCAAAAATTAAATTAAATAAAATTAATATGTGAAAAATTCAGAAAAGAAGGTAACCGTAGAAGGTGCATAATTAATGACATATACAGCAACACGGTAGTGATATAGTGACATAAATATGAACATATATAATGTGAATGGATACAGTCCAAAATGGGTGACGAATGAATCTCCACTGGTGAGTTTCTGAAAGCATAAACACTTCCTAACACAGGTCAGCAGATTCCAACTTCCCATGTAACACCATGTGACTCAAACACTCAAGTGAGATGGCTCTTTATCAACTTCCCATTATCATGTAGCATATGGATAACTGCATCCAATCGCTGGAAAAGGGTACAAGAACCAAGGTGTTGTCCCCACACTCAGTGCATCACCATGTGGTAATAAATAATAGGTTTGCTTCTTACCAGATGGCTATTAAACATAGGCTTGAAACCATATATTCCACAGAGGGATCCCTGGGATAGACACTTCTAAGGCTTGGCTAGCGCTGGCCACACAGATGAACTCAGATGAACTCCTTCACTCAAGTGAGTACTGCGTCCCCCAGAGTAGATGGTCACAGGACTGGATGTAACAATGGTAGAAGACAAAAATTTGCTTGTAAAGTTCCAAATGCAGATGATCGCGGCCGCCTGCAGTGCGGACCGCGAGATGTGACGCCGCAGCTTCTCCATCCGACACGTTTCCCCTCAGAAGGCGTCAAATTGCAATCCCGAACCATACAGAGCTGAGTTAGCCCAGTCCTCCAGAGGCAAGTTAATCCTTGGAACTGACAGATTCAACTACCTTTTTCCCCTTTCTCCAGATTTCTCCATCGAAGTACAGAAGCAGCGTGAAAGACATGCAGAATTAAAACGCAGATTAAGGATAATGCAAGTAACATACTCAATGGCATATCCATCTAAGCTCCGTATTGTAGATGGAGAAAAGATTACATTTTTTTTATTCTCCAGAAGTAATTGAGACTTGGATGGCAAAAAGAGAGGGAAACGTGAAGGAAACTTAGAGGAGGGAAGGGGGGAGTGGGAGGGGAAAGAAAAAGAAAATAAATGAGACGTTTAAATAATCATGTTCTATATATGGGTTGAATAGTGAATATTGTAAGGAGTGTTGTATAAGGTGGATCATTTCTACATGAGATAGAGTTCCCCCATCCCCCCCCCCTCCCCCTCCATATTATGTTTTTTTTTTCTCTTCTTGCCTTAGCTTTCTCTTCACTGGTATTGTATAGCTATTACGGCACTGGAACACTTCTGGTCTTATGAAGTTTGTCACTAGGAGAACCCATGGTATGTGTCCCGTGTGGACAGGGGTGAGATGGAGTGGGGACCGTAAGGGTGAAAGAAGGATCTCCAATATGAATGTGTATCTTAGGGTGTTTTTTTTTTCTTCCCTCTCCTCTTCCTCTATTCCCACTACCTCCCTCTCTCTTCCTTTTTGGCAATGGATAAGAAGGAAAAATGGGAGGTGGAACTAGGATAATATCTTGGAATGTGAGAGGATTGGGAGATAGAGCTAAAAATCAAGCAGTTTTTGAAACAATTAAAACCTATAAACCAGAAGTGATGTTATAGCAGGAAACCCACTTAGAGCGAGAGGATATAATACTTTATGATACATTAAGTTTTCCGTTTCCATACCACTCCACTTTTTCTACATATGCTAGGGGTGTAAGTGTGTTGATCTCTCGCTCTGTGAAGTTTCAATGCAAAAAGTATTTTAAAGACAAAGAGGGCAGGTATATAATATTATCGTGCATATTAAATGATAAATGTTTTCTTCTGGCAAATGGTTATATCCCTCCTCCTTATACTGATGATGTACTGAAGGAGGTATATAAAATAATGGTACAATCTCTAGGAATCCCGATATTAATAATGGGGGACTTTAATAATGTACTGAATGTGAGGGAGGATAGATTTCAGGCTCCAAAAACTAAGGGGAGAGTATTGAAAACTAGGTTTGCTGGTTATTTACAGGTGATCGGATTTGAGGATATATGGAGGCTAAGACTTCCGCTATTAAAAAAATACTCATGTTGTTCTAGCACATATGGTTCCTTATCGAGAATTGATTTGGCTTTAGGGAATGATACTTTTCTCCCTTGGGTAGAAATTATTCAATATGGACCTCAGGGAATCTCTGATCATTCCCCTTTAGTATTATTGATGGAGACTGAGGGGTAAAATTATATTCTCCACTTTGGAAAATTAATCCTCAATGGTTAAAGTTATTGCAGGAGGAAAGCATAGTGAAAAATCACTTAACTGATTTTTTTAAAAATAATAAAAACACGGCGTAACCATTAATAGTATGGGATTCTATGAAAGCCTATTCACGGGGCATATTGATTAAGGAAATTACCAAGATTAAGAGCTCATCTAGAAAACATGAAGAAGTACTGATGAAGTTAGTGAAAAAAGCAGAGCAGAACATTGTTATTAATTACAACAAGGAAAATAGACTAGCTTGGCAGGATGCCCAAAAAACTATATAGAAACTTAATCTTAACTAAGGCAGAGAGATCGAGATTTTTCCAGAGCCAAAAGCATTTTGAAATGGGGGAACAAGTAGGACATATTTTGGGGGTATAATGAAAGCTCAACAAGGCTCTGTAAATATGTTAAGGGTGCCAATGGATTGATAGTACATGATACAAGAAGAATTCAGGATATTTTTACTGACTGTTTTACATCATTATATAGGTCTGAACAATTAAAGATAACAAATCAAATTGAACAATTTTTTGGTAAACTTGATATTCCAAAACTCACAACTAATGAGAGTATTTCTTTGGAAAAACCGATAATGCTAGAAGAAATAGAGCAGGCCGTAGCACAGATAAGTATTAATAAAGCACAGGGGCCAGATGGCATCCCGGATGAAATATATAAGAAATATGGCCAGATATTACTGCCAGAACTTTTAGAAGTATTAAATGCGGCACTAAGGGTACAAAAACGTCCCAATTCCATGCTGGAAGCGATAGTAATAGTAATTCCAAAGCAGGATAAAGATCCTTTAAATCCTGAATCTTACTGCCCCATATCACTTCTTACATCTGATGTTAAGATTCTAGCAAAAATACTAGCTAATAGACTGGCCCAATATATAAAGTCATTAATACATGAAGATCAAATAGGTTTTATACCATCTAGAGCCACATCGATAAATATTCGCAGATTATTTTTGAATATGCAATTACCTATGCACAATAACAGTACAAGAGCTATATTGAGTTTAGATGCTCAAGCTTTTGATATGGTAGAGTGGGAGTACCTATGGGCTGTGCTCACCACCTTTGGTATTGGTCCGACTCCCACTTATCTAACGTGGATAAGAATGTTGTGTAAGGAACCTTAAGCAAGAATAAAAATAAATAATACCTTATCACCACTTATCTTATTACATAGAGGAACTAGACAGGGTTGCCCCCTGTCACCACTCTTGTTTGCAATGGCTATTGAGCCTATGGCCCTTGCCATTAGACAGACATCTGGTATCACTGGGTTTTGTTGAAACAGCAGGGAGGAAAAAATTGCTTTGTATGCAGACGAAGCACTCATTTTTTTGGGAGATACATCTGGTTCATTAACAGGAATAATAAAGCTAATTCCTATTTTTGGAGCCATATCTGGCTAAGATATTTTTTTTCCTTCACTGAAAAATAAATATTGCTTCCAGTGGATGAATTGAAAACACTCCTACTCGCTTTAGCTTCTCAAATTCAAATAAAACAAACAGTAAAATATTTAGGTATAGTAGTGTCCCAAAATGTAAAGGACTACATAGATTTAAACTTAAAACTATTATCAGCTAAATTTAAAGATAAATGCCAGAGCTGGTGTAAACTTGCACGGACAGTGATAGGTAGAGCTAATTTAATTAAAATGGTATGGAACCCGCAATTACTTTACATATTGCATAAGTCCCCTGTATGGATTACTTCATGTTGGTTTAAAAGAATGGACTCTCTGTTTCAGGAGCACAGAATTAAGTTATCTACATTAATGCTAGATAAAAAAGCTGGTGGTCTATCGATCCCTAATGCTAAAAATTATTTCCTTGCCTTGCAATTGCAGCAGTTTTTTGGTTGGTCGGAAAGGATAGAGGATGATTCAATACAAGGTTTATTGTTGTCTGTCTATAGTGATCGCTCATTAATGGCCCTATTGGAAACAAGGAATATATTGAAGGATAAAAAAGTTTTGACAGGCAAATTATTTGATAAAATATGGCAAGAGATGAAAAGTATTATTCGGGTGAACGGATACCTGTCAGTAAAACAGTTGAGGAATAAATAGAGATATCCAGAATTGCAGAACTTGGCGAGATCGGAATATTGGAAGGCAAGGGGAGCTCAGTATGTTTCGGAGCTATTCCATTGCGATGAATTTAAAACTTTCTTGCAATTGGGTAGTGAATATGGTATCCCGAAGCAGAGAGATTTTTTCAATATTTGCTGCTTAGACATGCAGTACAGAGGCGCGATCACAAGTATTGATATTTAATAAGTCTAAAATAGATACGCTCTTGGCTAAAAATGGACATAAAAAAAGACTTATATCACAATTATATTAGATACTACATAAAAAAAATTCAGGAAACAGTGAATATACCAGAAAGAGCAAAATGGATGGAGGATATTGGGGCTATATCAGATGCTCAATGGGCAGAGGCAGTGTCAACATTACCTATGGTCTCCTTATCCCTTACACATAGTTTGACTCAATTATTTATATTGCATAGATCTTATCATACCCCGGGAAATGTATTTAAGTGGCGAAGGTGGGAAACACCAACATGTCCAACATGCAATCAGGACCCTGCAAATTGAATACACATGCTGTGGAGGTATCCTAAACTTCATCATTATTGGCAGGGAGTAATTTCTACTATCAACTTGGTCTTTGGGGTGGACTTATTGGCGGAACCTGGGATATGCTTGCTGACCGTATTTGATAGAATGAGGATCCTGGAAAACACTCTAGTTCCGATAGTACGGTGTCTTTTTTTTTGCCCGTAAACTTATTGCACAAAAGTGGCTTTCACCTCATCCCCCAACAGTTGAGGAGTGGATAACACAAATTAAGGAGAATATACTTAAAGAAAATTTGACTTTTCTGCCTAGAGGCTGTCCAGAGAAGTTTGTTACAGTTTGGAAAAAATGGTTGATCAAAATAGATACTGTTGTGAATTAAGGAGGGGAGTGTGAGGGGGAGCAGGAGTGAAGAGGCTATGTATATATATATATATATATATATTTTTTTTTTTGTTATTTTGGGTTGTGGGGTACTATGTATATGAGGAGATGTTTTTATAAAAGAAAAGAAAATGTTCAATAAAAAGTATGTGATTTAAAAAAGGTTATGCAGCGTTTGGTGCATCCCCTCAATAGATGGGGAGATGTGGCAATCTATATTAGATCAATGCCTGTCACAACACTTTATTATTCACAGAGTACATAAAACCCCTCTTAAACTGTACAATTGGTGATGTAGGGAAAGCCTGGAGTGTCCCAGGTGCAAAGGCACTTCTGTAGACCATGTACACTGTGACGGAATCGTCCCACACTCCGCTTGAGTGCTTCGGCTTCAGTCAGTATACCGCTTCCTCCAGTCTGCACATAGATATCAGATTTTATAGCCACCTATTGCACCAAGAACTAGATGGGACTCATTAGGTGGCAAAACTGGAACTCTTTATTGGACAAGAATACAGGCTTTTTATACACTACACACTCAGGTGAGGCTGATCACATTATCATATGCAAACGCAATAATTTACTAATTACTTAGAACCCCCAAACATTATACACTTTTTTTTAGCAGAGACCCTAGAGAATGAAATGGAGATTGTTGCAATACTTTATGTTACAACGTATTTGCACAGAAATGCAATTTATTGGGAAAAAATACACTTTTTTGAATTAAATAAATAAAAAAGAGTAAAGTTAGTCCAATTTGTTTCTTTAATGTGAAAGATAATTTTACGCCAAGTAAAAAGATACCCAGCATGTCATGCTACAAAATTGCGCACGCTCCTGGAATGGCGACAAACATTTGTACTTAAAAATCTCCATAGGCAAAGCTTTAAAAAATTCTACAGGTTACCAGTTTAGAGTTACAGAGGAGGCCAGAGATATTTCTCACAATCTAACAATCACGGCGTTACCTCACATGTGTGGTTTGAACATTATTAACATAAGTGGGCGTGACTTGCGTATGCGTTCGCTTCTGTGCATAAGCTCGGAAGGACAGGGTGCTTTTTTTTTAACCTTTTTTTTATTTTATTTTTTTACACTGTCCCTTTAAAAAAAAAAATATTTTGATCATTTTTATTCCTAATACAAGTAATGTAAACATCCCTTGTAAGGTCCTCTTTATTGTGAGATCTGGGGTCAAAAAGACTTCAGTTCTCACATCTACACTTAAAAGCAAGAAAAAATTTCATTTTTTTTCAGCAAGAAAAAAAATGGGCTCTTTATGGCCATTGGGCGGAAACTACTTATGGTGTCGCTCTGATACTCCAAAGGCCATAGAGTCGAGTGGGGGGCCATCTTACCCTCACTGGGACTGCACCTGACTGGATCATTTTCCCCACTACTGACGGCTTTGGTAAGTGGGGAAATCGACCGGGAAGCGGCGGGAGGGGGGGAACCTCTCCTGCCACCCATAAAAGTAATTCTGCGGCGAATCCGCCACTGGGACAAGTATTATGTGAAAAAGGACCGCCAGCCGCATAAAAAATAACAGGGTAATGGCAGCTATCTGCTGCCATAACACCAGTATTTAACGTCAAAATACGGACGTAAAACTGCGGTGGGCGGTCCGGAAATGGTTAAATAACTAACTACCTGGACAATTAGAGATCTCATTCCAAGACAAACTTGCCGGCATCGAGCTCACAGAGTACAATACATATTATTATAAGAGTAAACATCCCCAATAGTTTGCTAGCAGAAAATAGGTGTGTTAATTAGCACAATTAAAGAGGTTGTAAACCCAATTTTTTTTTTCAACCTGAAAGAGAAACCCATAATGAGCTAGTATGCATTGCATACTAGTTCATTATGAAACACTTACCCCCGCCGTGCCGCCCACTTACCTCTATGACGGGCGACATGTTCAGTCTCCCGTGTACCGGGATCGTGGCATCCGGCCATCTGATTGGCCGGAGCCGCGGTGATGTCACTCCCGCGCACGCACGTGGGAGCCGACAGTCACGGCATGGGGCTCTGAAGGAACGGCACCAGCGGCCGTTCCTTCAGAGCGCATGCGCCATTGATGTCACTGGCTGCATGTAAGGTAAATAGAGATATTTAAGTACAAAGACAAGTGTGTCTTGCCTACAGTTAAACATAGTGGTGGGAGTGTCATGGTCTGTGGCTGCATGAGTGCTGCCATAACTGGGGAGCTACAGTTAATTGAGGGAACCATTAATGCCAACATGTACTCTGACATACTGAAGCAGAGCATGATCCCTTGCCTTCGGAGACTGGGCCTCAGGGCAGTATTCAAACATAATAACGACCCCAAACACACCTCCAAGAGGATTGCTGACTTGCTAAAGAAGCTGAGGGTAAAGGTGACGGACTGGCCAAGCATGTCTCCAGACCTAAAGCCTATTAAGCATCTGTGGGGCATCCTCAAACGGCAGGTGGTGGAGCGCAAGGTC
Organism: Pelophylax lessonae; assembly: GCF_965119305.1. NCBI lineage: Eukaryota > Metazoa > Chordata > Amphibia > Anura > Ranidae > Pelophylax > Pelophylax lessonae. Next base: position 570,028,996 of record NC_138769.1, read on the forward strand.
TCTCATCAACCAACTCTGTGATGTCGTCATGGAGGAGTGGAAGAGGAATCCAGTGGCAACCTGTGAAGCTCTAGTGAACTCCATGCCCAAGAGGGTTAAGGCGATGCCTTTAAAATAATGGTGGTCACACAAAATATTGACACTTTGGGCCCCATTTAGACATTTTCACGTAGGGGTGTACTTACTTTTGTTGCCAGAGGTTTAGACATTAATGGCTGTGTGTTGAGTTATTTTGAGGGGACAGCAAATTTACACTGTTATACAAGCTGTACACTCACTACTTTACATTGTAGCAAAGTGTCATTTCTTCAGTGTTGTCACATGAAAAGATAGAATAAAATATTTACAAAAATGTGAGGGGTGTACTCACTTTTGTAAGATACTGTATATAATAAGGGTCATTGATTTAAACATATTACACTATTAAAAGCTGTTTTTTCTTTGGGTGAATACTGCTAAAGGGAAGTTGTCCACATAGAGAGAATTAAAGACCATCTATTGATACATTTTGTAAATACCCAGAGGGGATACAAACAAATATGCAACTCCATTATTGGAAACCTCCTCCATTTCTGGGCTAAACAAAATGGTCTACAATTGGGATACTCAGATTTCTGCTAAAACTGACTCTTGCAGTGCTACTTATCACATCTAGCCTGGGTTTTCCAGTACTACAGTCACAACTGTATACACACACCTCTCTGATATATGAATGGTCATACATTCAGATTCGTGAAGCTGTGAGTCATTTCCATGCTTGAACTTTAATGACCCCCTCTAATTTTCCTGCTACTTCAGCCAACAGATGTGAGTGGTACATATGTAGTGAACGGTATAAAATTTGTATCTCTCCACTTCAATGCTACCTTCCTGGCTTTAAACATTTTTTTCCAACACATTGATTTCCGTACACGCTTATTACAAAAACTTGCAGGCGATGATTGAAATCACTTTACACAGACTGATTTTATCAGTCCATGTTTGGCCACACGGATTAACAAGTTCATTATACCAACAAAATACTTATGGTCTCAAGTTTATTTGTAAAATTCAGCTACAGATGCTTATAAAAAACATTTTATTCATGACCATGAGGGGTTAAGTTTCCTTTTCAAGCAGAGACGCCACTCAGCTATGCAGTGTTGATAAGCAGGCCCAACCGGTTCCCAAATCTACTGGCGCAGGGCTCAGCTAAAATATAGAAAAATCGATTTCACTGCCATCTGGTCCTTCTACAAATACATCCATCAATACATGGTATGGTATATTTATTAGGTAAAATATCCATTTTGAACTATATATTTTTGTTCCCCTTCCTTTAAAATTTTATTTATAGATGGCCCCTGGAGTCTAACACTCATATCATGTATTACTGAGGAATAGCATGAAACATGTCCTTAACCACTTCAATACAGGGCAGGTACACCCCCTTCCTGCCCAGACCAATTTTCAGCTTGAGAATTGCTCAGTCATGCTGTAACCAAACAACATTTTTATCATTTTTTTCACACAAATAGAGCTTTCTTTTGGTGGTATTTGATCACAACTGGGTTTTTTGTTTTTTGTGATATAAGCAAAAAAAAGCAAAAATATTTAAAAAAAAAAAAAAATTTTTTTTAGTTTCTATTTAAAAATTTTGCAAAAAATTAATTTTTCTTCATACATTTTGGCCAAAATTTATACTGCTACTTCTCTCTGGTAAAAAGAACCCAAATTAGTGTATATTATTTAGTCTGTGTGAAAGTTATTGAGTCTAGAAGCTATGGTACCAATTCCTGGAAATTGATCACACCTGATGTACTAACAGACTATCTCCTTTCTTGAGGCCCTAAAATGTCAGAACAGTACAAATACCCCCCAAATGACCTCTTTTTGGAAAGTAGACAGTCCAAGGTATTTAGCAAGAGGCATGGTGAGTTTTTTAATTTTGTTTTTTTTTTTTTAAGTTTTAATTTTTTCCCACAATTCTTGGGAAAATGAAAAAAATATGTTTCTTTCTTTTTTTTCCCACAAAGTTGTCAATTTATAATTTATAAACTATTTCGAACACATAGCATGTACACAGCAAAGATGACACCCCAAAATACATTCTGCCACTCCTCCTGAGTATGGCGATACCACATGTGTGAGACTTTTACACAGCCTGGCCACATAAAGAGACTCAACATCCAAAGAGCACCTACAAGCGTTCTAGGAGCATAAATACACATAAAACTTTCTGACTACATATCACACTTTTGAAGGCCCTGGCTGGCCAGGACAATGGAAACGCCCACAAAATGACCCCATTTTGTAAAGCAAACACCCCAACGTATATTCTATGAGGCATTATGAGTCTTGTGAACAAGTCATTTTTTTCCACAAGTTTTTGGAAATTGTGGGAAAAAAATGAAAACCTATTTTTTTTTACACATAAGTTATCAATATATAGGATATTTCTAACACATAGCATGTACATAGCAAACATGACACCCCAAAATAAGGGATAGTGTCAGCACAGCCAAAGCATTGGTCCAAGTAGCAGGCAGAGATGTGGTCTATAAAGTCCTTGGTCATTATATGCAGCCATATTTTCAGCACAGCCAAAATATTAATCCAGGCAGCAGGAAGGACAATCAAGCTCAAGGCCTCTGTCAGGAAAGAATGGGGACAGGGGTAGAGGCTTCTCCCACCCAAATCTCTTTGAAGCCTCCGGACTCCAGATCCTGTTCTGGGAACACAGAAAACCAAAAACGGTTTTTCTATACTCCGAACTCTATTCTGAAGCCCCTCACATATGTGTGAGACCCCTGTGTACTGAAGTAGAAGGGCAAAAGATCAGTCCAAGTGGCAGGCAAGTTTTTTTTTTCTTTTTGGAAATGTACTGCAGCAAATCTTGAGGAAAAAACAAATAAAAAAAATCTAATAGGGAAAAATTTGAAGTGTTGGGCTGCACACCTGGCTGTACGGTGAAAGGGGGGATTATAGTTGATCCTGAGCTGGAAGGCAACCATACGGGGTTTGCCAGGGCATCGGGAAGGTGGGTTTGGGCCCGGATTCTTCAGGTTTAACTGCTTATTCCAGTGCTGGTACTGGGCTCCTCTTCATGGGGTCTAGCTGCGGTGGTGTTGGTGCTGCTGGTTGTAGGATTCAAGGTCCAATCCGCTATCCTCTACTGGCTCGTATTCCGAACCAGTATCAGATGATGCGAGCTCCCCGTTGCTCTCATCATCCGACATGGTTAGCATTTCACATGCCTCCTCTGCTGTGAAAAGCCTTTTAGACATACTGGCGGTACTGATGGGTACTGGCGGTACTAATGGGTACTGGCGGTACTGATAGTACTGGCGGTACTGATGGGTACTGGCGGGCTGTTGGATGTGCTGACAGATCCAGATGTGGTGACAGATCCAGATGTTCTGACAGATCCAGATGTGAGAGATGGGCTGTGACACTAGGTGACAGGTTCTCTTTATTGGGGGGGGGGGCTGTGTAGTGCACTGTATACTGTAAAAATTAAGAAATGTCACTCACTGATCACTGATCTCTGCTCTTCTCCTCACACGATCGGTGTGTGTGAGGAGAAGAGCAGAGATCAGTAGTAACGGCTCCTGTGTTTTGATTGTGACCGACTGTGATTGGACACAGCCGATCACATGGTAAACAGCCAATTTTATTGGCTGTTTACCTTGATCGGGTATGCGCTGTGTCCAAGGGAAACATTACATGCCCGACCGCCGCGGTGCGCTCACTCGGGAGTGCGCAGCAGCTGCTTTTCTTGCCCACCGTCATATGACATCGGGTCAGGATAACTCAACCACATTCCCGCCATTTTGTAATAGGGCAGGCGGGAAGTGGTTAAAGTGGTAGTAAAGGTTAAAAATAAAAAACAAGATAACGGTATAAAGTGCTAGCAAGCATTGCATACTAGCACATTATGAAAGACTTACCTTGAAATTAAGCCTTCCAGAGGCACTGCTGCAGAGGCTTCCATCTTCATGCGGCCTTCCTTCCGGGTTCACGGGCTGCGGCCGCTCGAATGGCTGAGCCACGATGACATCACTCCCGCGCATGCGCCTGGGAATCTTGGCCATGGCACAGAACTCTGAATAAATGACATGGGTATGCTGTTCCTTCAAAGCACATACGCCGGTGACATCACCGGCTGCTGCTCCCTCGAATATCTCCTAAATAGTGCACTTTAAAGCAGAGTTCCGGCCACAAAATCGACATAATCGATTTTGGGCCATCCGCTTGCTATTTGTCACCTGAAAAAGAAACGGATAGTTACGATTTTTTTTTTGTTTACTTACCTTGTTATTGAAGAAAAATATACTCACCTTTCTTTCACTTCCTCCCTCTGCGGCCGCGGCCCACACCGTCACTTCCTCTTTGCACTGATTCCTGGGAGCTGAATGTCATCGCTCCCTGGAATCAATGCGCCTGCACCGGCCCCGCTCGTCACTTCCGGTGCGGCACCTCATTCCCTGCTAAACAGCTTCTGGGCATGCCCAGAAGCTGTGGAGGGATGACACGCCTGCACCGGAAGTGACGAGCGGAGCCGGTGCAGGCGCATTCTGGGAGAAGAGGACGTGCTGGCTTTAGCTGCCCACATCCGAGATGGCAGCGCTGGAGAAGAAATTTTCAAGGTAAGTATTTCTTCTAAAAGGTAAGTGCGACCGGGACAGTACAGAGGCTATTCATTGTGAAATGTACTAGCCCTGACTGTCCCGGGGGTATTTTTATTGAAAAAAAAATTTTGTGGCCGGAACTCTGCTTTAAGGAGCTATTCATTTAACCTACAGGTAAGCTTTATTATAAGCTTACCTGTAGGTTAAAAATAAAAATACAGACTTTACTACCACTTTAAAGTGAATCTAAAGCTACAAGTTTCTTTCTTTCTTTTTTTTTATCTTATTGCATTCAATGCAAGTGTTACTAAAATCTGAATTTATTTTTAAATTAAAATAACAAACATGTTGAACTCCCCTGCTCTGTACAGTGGTATTGCACAGAGCGACCCCTATACTCCTCATCTCAGGTCCTTGGCTCCTCCTCTTCTTTGTGTGTCTCCATAGCAAGCCTTTTGCTATGGGGGCACATGGTGCGTGCTCGCTCCTGATCTGTGCATCTATGGAGCCACGCTCCATAGGCTTACACAGTGGGACTTAGGCCCGCCCTCCACTTCCTCCTCACTGCATTTGATTGACAGCAGCAAGTGCCAATGGCTCCTGCTATTGAATGCTGTGTGAAGAGGAGGAGAGGGGAGAACAGATGCAGCTATGCACAAAACCTTCTGCAAGCAGCTCCACCCAGCCGCATCTTATACTTACCTGAGCCTGATCTCATACCAGCAATGTGCACAAGTGGCTCTCCTGGCTCTCTCTCTCCTCATTAGACAGAGATGCAGGAGCCAATAGATCCTGCTTCTGCATCTCTGTCTAATGAGGACAATACCAGCCAGTGTGGAGGGAGCAGGGGGTGGGGCCGAGCATGCAGGAGTGCCCCCCCCCCCCCACCCAGCAAGCAGCTTGCTATGGGGCACTTGGCAGGCAAGGAGAAGCCAGCAGCATTGGAACTTGGCAGGGGACCTTAGAAGAGGAAGGTCAGGAATGTTCTGTGCAAAACCATATCATAGAGCAACAGCATATTTGTTATTTTAAAAAAATACCTTTAGAATCACTATCATTCCCAACTGAACTATCAGTTTCACTTAGCTAAATATAATATTAGTACATCAAAGCAAAAGGTGTGCAATGTCATAATGTTTTTTTTCTTTAGAATGCAGCCACAACCTGAGTTAAAAGGTCTGTCCCCTGCCAGCATTTTGTAGAGAAAGACCCTTGCTCTATGTTAAAGCGGTGGTCTCCATGCAGAGGCCCAACACACCCCCTGTTGAGTCAAGGAGAATGAGTTTTTAGGATTGCAGAGCTATATCCTAGAGTTGGACTTTATTTTTGCCAGCTTTCACCCTGTGCTATAGCACCCTGGCCTGCTTTATAAATACCAGTGAATGGTGTTGGTGGATGTTGGTGAGTCAGAGCAAAATGTAGTCAAATTTAGGCAGGCAAATGTGCTTGGAATTTCTCAGTGTTCACAAACAGAGTGTTACGGAACAGGGCACCCCTGAGCAGGTACCTCCGTTGACAGATGCTCCTAGTGCTTCCCGAGGGCTCCAAGCACTCCACCAGACACCGTAAGCACTTCAGACTCCACGAACCACCGCAGCTTGGTTAGGGTCTTGGCATCTCCTACCCACCCTGGACCAACGACAAGGCTCCAGGTTCCTGTGGGTGAACCTCTCTTTCCCCAGAGAGTGCAGCAGAACAAGCTCTTACACAAGCTCTTACAAGAGCTTAGTGATTCTCTAAGGGAGTATGGAAGACCATAGCAATCCCTGCAGCAGATTCCCCCAATAACGAGACAAAGCTCCGAGATGAGGGTAAAACAGGAACAACATTTATTGGAAGAACACAGCACACTTTTATACAGAAATTGGAACATTCTTCCCCCAACAACCGCTTTCCTATTGGTCAATTAATTGTAAAGTACTTGCAGTTCTCAATAAGGTCCTCTCCAGCCCATGCAAATGAGGGCTTGAAAATGAGTCAACAGTGATTGGTCAGATAGCTTTGACCAATGCAAGGAGGGCTGCTATGCAAATGGGGACTTGAAAATGAGTCAACAGGGATTGGTCAGATAGCTTTGACCAATGCAAGGAGACAGAAGCCCCAGGGGGCAATCAATGTACACAATAGTCAGACACAGAACTATGGTTCCCTAACGAGCCCTCAATACACATTACTCTGAGTGTCAATAGACAGCCCGTCTCCTCAGAACTTCCTGTAATGCCCATATTAGGAGTTGGCTTCCTGTTCCTTACAGTTTACAGGAATACGTTTTAGCTTCCAGGAGAGAGGCAAGGCTCCATTAGCCACATGTTTAAAGAAACACAAAAATACACAACAATGCATAACTCCCAGTCTACTGAACAGAACCCCTACATTCAACCCATCCCCAGATAGCCTGGATCTGAGCGCTCAACATATCCAAACAGCGTTCAGATGCCACAAACACAGTCAAATTGCCATGGGGTTTACGTTTAGCCTGGGCTGATGAGAGGGTCCATAGTCCCATTGCAGGAGGCGAGCAACCAGGCTTCTCCAACGCCCAGTGGCGAGATTGGTCTCGTCACACAGAGCACTAAGTGAAAGGGCTTATTCAGAGAAGAAAACTGCAATCTATGACCCATGTTAATCAAGGGTATTGTAAATGGAAAGCTGGGCCTGATTAGGTCCATGGCATGGCAAGTTTTGCACGCTGAGAGCCCATTCATACTATTGCATTGCATTAATGTGCACATGTTAACATGCCTTGTAATAAAGCAGCACAACGCATGGCAACACATGTTTCTGAATTTGACCGCATCAGACCAACTCACAAAATCACAACACAATGGTGTAAATGGGCCCTAAAGCTGAGCTCCAAGCAATATTTAACACACACCATGTACCGCAATGCTGACATGCATTCATTTAAAAATTTGCATTTATTCTTACAACCAGCATTTGTAATGGAATATTTAGTGATATCAGTCCACTGCGATTCTCAGTACAGCAGCACTCAGACTGTGAGAATGGGGTCAGTACTACGTATCAGTTAGGGCTCTATTGCTTGACATACTGTAGTACTTGTCAGTTGAACACAGGTCACAGGAACAAAGAATACAGGGATAGAATTAAAATGGTAATAAAGGTTTGGCTTTTGTTTTTATAAACCTAACAAACATGTTATACTTACCTGTTCTGTGCAATGGTTTTGCACAGAGCAGCCCCAATCCTCTTCTTCTTGGGTCCCCTGCAGGCGCTCCTGGCTCCTCCCCCATGACCAGTGCCCCCAATAGCAAGCCGTTTGGTGGGTGCTCGATCCCGAGTCCTGCTCTATGTGTCCATAAGACACATAGAGCCATGTCTCAGTCCACTTTCTCTCGTCAATGGCTCACTGGCTGTGATTGACAGCAGTGAGAGGCAATGGCTCCTGCTGGTGTCTCAGCCAATGAGAAGAGGGAGTCCCGAGACTTGTGCACATCGCTGGATTGAGAGGGGGCTTGGGTGAGTATTGGGGGGGGGGCTGTGGAGGGAGTGGCACCCAGGTTTTTTTACCTTCATGCATAGAATGCATGAAGGTAAAAAAAACCTTCAGCCTTTACAGCCACTTTAGGAACATGCTACTGATCCTTTACTGTCCAATGTGGTTGGATAACTAATGCCTCGTACACACGCAACGATTATCGGCCGACCGATCGACCGTCTTTTGACCAGTATTGTTGTGTTGGTTGAAATGTGCTCTAGACTTGCACTGGACTTTTGTTGGCCAACAAAAACCAACTTCAGAAGTGATGTCATGTGATGGTTTACTTTCTGTGTGTTTTTCCTTCTCTGAGCATGCCCAGTCTTGCTCATCAGATTTTTGTCTGCCGAAATCTGTACGGACTGACGAAAAATCGGCCGTTGTGGTGACGGCCAACAAAAATTTTATAGCATGCACACCAGATTTTATTCAGCCGAAAAGTCACGGTTGGTTGTCGGAAGCATCATACTAACAAGCCAAAAATCGGCCGATCGGATGTTGGCCGCAAATTCACGGCCAACAATCGTTGCGTGTGTACGAGGCATTAGGAACCAGAATTTCAGCAACATTTTTTTTCTGTCACACTTGATGTAATTTGTGTTGATCGTATTGAACTGTACCTGTTACTACCTGTTCAATGCTAGTTAGTAAAGAATTAGCTAGACCCCCCTTTTTGACAAATTTTTCCTCAGTTAGACGTAGTCATCACAGGGACTGCGTGTTGAAAGTTATTGCATTCTTTATTCCAATTTCAAAGACTGAAAACATCCATTGTACTGTATTTATCTGAAGTAAAATTGTGTGGGATTCAAATTGTGTGTCGAATTAAAAAGTTAAGCTGCCAGTGAATGCTGCTAAGTCAGCAGGGTAACATACTGCCTGGACAGACTGGGCCTCTGGAAGTATGTTAACGCATAAAGTAACATTTGAAATAGTATTTTTTTTTTTCTATGATACATCTGATGAATAATTACCATTACCATCATTGAAAGGGAGGTTTGCTCTCTGGGCACAGTGAAAGTAAATATTTAGGATAGAAGTAGGGCATGCAGTAGTTGAAACCCTGATTTCATGAATTCAACTTTATGGCACCAACACGGCACAGATAAAAGCATGCAACAAAAGTACTAATTTTACAAAAACTAGACAACACCATACATGACATCAATCCTATTAGATTATTTTTTATAAGTGTAGCACCCTCCTAGGTAGGTGCTAAAGAGAGAGTATAGTTTTGGCTTTGTCTGCCTAGTAGAGGAGCAGCAAGTAAATTATATATTGCCCTTTGCTTAACAGGGAGCAGGATCTGTGAGTTAGGTCTGCTCATGGTGCTCAGTATGTGATTCATCTGGTCTAGGGGAGTGTCCATGCTGGTCCAATAGGGAGGCATATTGGACAGTGGAGGAACCTAGGCCAATGGGTACGCAGGCTTTGATACAACCTCGGTGATTGGCACAAACTGGTTGTCTCTGTGCATTCTGGGGTGTGATATAAAAGCCAGGAGCACATGTGCTCGGGGTCTTTGGCTGGTGAGGAGGGTGGCGGCTGCCTCCTCCTCTGTAGCAGGTGGCACATGGTCACAGTCAGTTGGCCTGGGGACCAGAAGCAAGGAGCTGAAACCAGAGGTCCAGGAGAACTGACTGGAGGGGTTGAGACACTGGAGACCCTGGAAAAACAGTATCGTGAGTACAGGGGATCGTGTCTAAGGGCCTGACCTGAGAGGGGGCCACCCCGGAGTAGAGTAGTCAGAGAATGGGTGTCAGCTGGTGGAATGAAAGGGGGTGCTAGGCGAGTACCCTGAAGATGGTTATCCAATCAAGTCATCTACTTAGAAACTTAATTCTAAAATTCATCCAGTGGCAAGGTGAATCTGCAGCTTGGCTGCATCTACAGACAGGAGTCCTCATCCTTTGTGAATAGTTCAATGCTGGAGTATCCCACTATTCCCTACTCCCATCTCTATTTGAAATGAAACAACAAAAACAATTGTTCATTGTTCATTGACTGAGCCAGAAAGTAAAGTGTCAAGTTATGTGCATGCAGTTGCAAACGGTAACCCAGAGGGACCCGAAAAGGTGAAGAATTCAGCAGCTCTCTAGGGGGCAGTGTTACATAATGTAAAAGTAGTGAAAGTGGAGTTGCGGTGCATGTCAAACAAAAACCAAAGAAAATTCCCAACTCAACTTACCGACCAGCCTGCAACCAGAGTTAGAACTGGATATAATACTGGGGTGCTGTGCAGTGGCTTTGCGGCCTACGGATGTATTTGCAAATGTGTGAAAACAAAACCCCTGTTACTGCATACTGTTAGACAGGACAATTTGGTTGGTTGCAGGCTAGTCAGTAAGTTGAGCTTGGAATTTTCTATGGTTTCATTTGACATGCGTAGCCCTTCCATATCCTCCTTGCTGCAAAGGCCAGTTATAGGTGGGGGCAGTGGCCATTTGTGCTGTTGGAATACTGGTGAGGGGTGTACTGGACACATTTGCTGCCATTGTGCTATGTGCTGGGTGTCCAGTGCACCCCTGTGCTTTTAAGGAGGGTGGGCTACCTCCAGGCTCACCTGCCCTCCACCTATCCATTAAAATGCATGTGCTTCCATTGTGAAGACTCTCAGATTTAGAGTTAGGACAGCAGATAATACTGGGGTGCCATGAAGTGCCTCTGCAGCTTACGCATGTATTTGCAAATGTGTGCAAACTAAACCCCTATTTTTAACGCATACTGTTAGACAGTTTTCCATCATAAAAGCCTATGCAAAGATTTATTTACCAAATAAATGTTCAGAGCAGGCTTTTATGTTGGAAAGCGGCTTCTCTTTCTTGGCATGATGACGACTGGAAAGTAGCACACTGCTTGAAGCCAGTACCCATTGATCGGTAGAGAAGGGGGTTAATTGCCTTAAGAAGAGCAACATAGCTTCAGAAATGTATGCATTTGGGATGGAGAGCCTGTCCTTAAAACTTGCAGCCTGAAACCTTAGCGGGGCAGAGCTATGCTTATCAAGGCCGCCCAAGCCTCTTTCTCATGCCCTTGAGAAAGCTTGAGAAAGAGGCTTGGGTGGTCTTGAAATGCATAGTTCCTCCCCACTGATGTGCCGATAATGTCACTTCTGGTCTGCTCTGTATCCCATAGAAGCCCTCCATCGATTTGTTGGTTTCCACCTTCTCATACAAACTGTCAACCAGCCTGATGTCCAGACTTTCCAGGCTGCAAGTTTTAGGAGTAGGGTCCCCATCCTAGGTGCATGAGTCGATCGCTCACGGATTACATACAAAAAGTGCCATGTCTTCTTCTCGTGTGAGTTGCCAAATTACTAGTGTTTCATAGCACATTTAATGCTGCGCCGGTGTGTTCTCTTGGTCATACAGGTATATCTGTCCACTAACCCAGTGCTTCTATCCTGGCCTGAGGTTCCCTGTTGTTGTGAGACTGTACACTGGAAGCCCCTATTAAAGCGGAGTTCCAGCCATTTCACTCACCTGTCAAACGGTCCAGCGATGCGGCCGCCCGAATCCTCTCCCTCGGCGCCGGCATCACTGCTGTGGGCACCCGGCTGTGACAGTTTGCGGCTTCACAGCCGGGTACGCACTGCGCATGCGCGAGTCTCGCTGCGCGTCGTGATTGGCCGGCAATCTTCTGGGACCTCTGACATGTCCCAGAAGATTGCAGGGAGGGAGGGGGAGAGGAGAACTTCCGCTCAGGGCGCCGCGGCGCTCCGAGCGGAAGTGGGAGCGGGTACCTGTCAAAACTAGGTACCCGCTCCCCCCCAAAAAAATGACATGCCAAATGTGGCATGTCAGGGGGTTTGAATACCTAAAGCGGAAGTTCCACTTTTGGGTGGAACTCCGCTTTAAGTGATGAGCCTGATTTTAACTGTCACAATGCAAGTTGCCATTTGTCTTTTCACAACAATATTTATATGTTAATATACTACCCTCAGATTGTGCCCTGCTGTTCTATCTCTCTCTAACATTCAACACTTTCAGAAGTTTCAGGTTCCCTATGTCCTCTGCCTTTTACACTAGTTTCTTCCTCTCACCCCTACATCACTACAATACTCAGCAGTGATGTAAGGGTCGAAGGATGGAGCTAAAGTGTGCATTGTGCGACACAGGTATTTAACACTCCTGGAAGTGTTGAATGCTGAGGATATTGTAATGGCTGCTGCACTGGAACAGAGGGGAGGTAGAATACATGGGCACTGGAAAGTTGAGTATAGTATAGTTGAGACCTTTCAACTCCATTTTGAAAAAACACAACTTTAAAAAAATAAAAAGGATACTAATAAATATAAATGATGAAAGTGCAAAACTATTTACTTTACATTTCTATAAAAATGTTTATATTAATATATAAAATTCAGATTAAAACTGAAATCAGCACTTTTATTTACCACGTCCTCAAAATAAAACATGACCTAGATGATCTTATTTCTTCCCCATTTGCTGACCATTAGGCCTCATGCACAAAAAAGCCAGTAACATTAGCTGTAGAAAGCTGTAGCTATACAATACGTTTTCAGTGCTTTTTGCAGTAGCGTTTTTCAGTGTTTTTTGGCATTTGTTAGCTGTAGGTTTATTTTTTTTAGCAAAACTATACTCCCATAAAAGCCTAAGGCTCAAAAACGCTGATAAATGCCAAAAAGCCAAGTTTTTAAGATTTTTTTTTTTTAGCTTTTATCAGAATTAGAGTTTTTATATAGCTGAAAACTCCTCTTAAAACCCACTAGTTTTGGATTTTTTCCCAGACAGAAAAAGCCCTTTCCAAAAACTGCTGATAACAGCCTGTGTGTGCATGGACACAAAGGATAACATGCTGGGGAGTTTACTGGCTGCAGAAAAAACATCTAATGCCAAAAACAGCAGCCGTAAATACGTCCAGTGTGCATGAGGCTTTATGGTCACAGGTAATGCAAATAAGGGTACAAGCAGTAAAAATCTACCAAAACTGTCCCTGAGAATTTTCCATGTTTCCTGTATACAGAGCTCCACTGGGCCTGTTCGCTGTCAATGATATGATTTGTTGTGTGTTATCCACTCTCAGGCTGAAATACTATGAATGCCAAACAGGCTTGTTTTACAATGCTTAAAACCTTCAATAGTCATCCTGGGTATCCCACATCAAACAAGATACATTTAATATAAGAACACAACTGTCAAGCTCAACATTTATACCATGCAAATATAAACACCCTAAAACACAGGCAGATATTGAAAACCCCTCAGAAAATCACCAATCACCAATAACAGCATAGCCCCCAACACTCCCCTATTTGAAGGAACTGTTCCTTTTGGAACAAAGTCCCTCTCAGTTTGTCCCTGCTTTTGGTCTAATGTATAAATCTGAAAATATAAATTAAAAAGTGTTCTACTTCACTTAGCCTTTTATCTAGACCCAATACTATTGCAGCCTAAAGAAAAAAGAATCGGTTAGGAAGTACTAATGTGTTTAACCACATTTTTATGTATATTATTAACCCCTTCCCACTGACTGTACAAATATATGTGGCATCACGAAAGTGGGTCTTTTTCCGTGGGGCCCCATATATGAACCCTGGGTCTCATACTAACAATAAGGAACCCAAAGGCCTGGTTGCTGTGATAACCTCTGTTTGGCTATCACAGCGATCAGTCACTGTATAGCCCATCCCTGTGTTGTTTTCTCCTCTTGAATGGAGAAAACCGTATGGTTTTCTCCTTGCTAGAGGAAAAAAAATGTAAACAAAGAAGCATGTGTAACTGTAAAATAATAAATAAAAATAAAGATAAAGTAGCAAGATCAGGGTTTGATCTAGGTCAGGGTTAGGGTCAAAGATCATGGTCAGAGTCAAATATGAAGGTCAAAGGTCAGGGAAAGTGTATTTTAGGTAGGATTAAAAAAAAAACAATTTTAAAATTAGTATCTGTGTCAGTTAGGGGGGGGGGGGGGATTTACTAAGGCTGGTGCACATGGAATCTGGTGCAGCTGTGCATAGTAACCTATCAGCTTCTAGGTTTTAGCCCAGGTTTACACTGCCACAACTGGTCATGCAACTTGAGAGTTCAGAGTCGCATGACAAGTCGCACCACATTAACGGCAATGGAACCGTTCTAATCGGTACGACTCAAGTCACTCTGACTTAGAAAAAGGTTCCTGCACTACTTTGTGCGACTTCAACATGACTTGCACTGACTTCTGTCACTGTCGGCTGATGTTGTGATGCTGTTGTGACCCTATGGTTGGGATTTGCCCAGATCCCTGGACTGGCAGCCGGCACCTGAGCCAGCCGCCCTCCCCCCCTACAGCCCAACACTTCTGTGAGCGAGGGGGAGGCAGAGCAGACAGTGGTGACTGACAGTCACCAGCTCTCTGCTCACGGAGCCCTGAGAACCGAGCAATAAGCAGTGTTTGATTGCTTGGTTCTCAGCTGAGCTGGCAGGGTCAGATGCAGCATTGGACTGATGCTGCATCCACGTAGGAAAGTATGATTCTAAATAAATAAAAAATCGTCAAATTCTCTCCTGACCTCTTACCAGGGCTTTTATTTCTATTCGGCACTATGCTAATTTAGCTGGCAATTGCACGGCCATGCAACACTCTGACCAGATGAAATTGACATAATTTTTTTTTTTTTTTTTTTTACACAAATATAGCTTTTTTTGGTAATATTTGATTACCACTTGGTTTTTTATTTTTTTTTTATATAAATGAAAAAAAGACTGAAAATGTAAAAAAATATTGAATTTTTTACTGTTTCTGTTATAAAGCATAAAAAAAAAAAAATCTACATAAAGTTAGGAATAAATGTATTCTGCTACATGTCTTTGTTTAAAAATACAAACAAAAAACCAATAAGTGTATATTGATCAATTTATGTGAAAGTTATAGCGTCTACAAATTATGGTATATATATATTAGAATTTGTATTTATTCATTTTTAAACTAGTAATGATGGCGATCAGTGACCAATAGTGGAAATCTGACAGTAACTGACACTGGGTGGGTACTGACTAACTGACACTGACATCCCCAGTGGCACTAATACAGTGACCAGCAGGGCCGGCCTTAGGTGTTCAGGCGCCCTATGCGAGCTAATTTTGTGGCGCCCCCCATCCTCACCCCTCACCCCTGGTCACCTAAACATACACAAAGAGGAAAAAAATATTTGTAACAAAAATGAGGGAGATGCAGGGGCTGTGGGCATTGTACAGGAGATGCAGGGGCTGCAGGCATGGTGCAGGAGATGCAGAGGCTGCAGGAATTAAGCAGGGGCTGCGGGCATGGTGCAGGAAATGTAGGGGCTGCGGGCATGGTGCAGGAGATGCAGGGGCTGCGGGCATGGTGCAGGAAATGCAGGGGCTGCAGGCATGGTGTAGGAGATGCAGGGCTGCAGGCATGATGCAGGGCTGTGGGCAAGGTACATGCAGGGCTGTAGGTATGGTACAGGAAAGGCAGTGCTGGGGGCATAGTACAGAAGATGCAGAGGCTGCAGGCATGGTGCAGGAGATGAAGGGGCTGCAGGCATGGTACAGGAGATGCAGGGGCTGCGGGCATGGTGCAGGAGATGCAGGGGCTGCGGGCATGGTGCAGGAGATGCAAAGGCCCCCGGGAATGGTGCAGGAGATGCAGGGGCTGCAGGCATGGTGTAGGGCTGTGGGAATGGTACAGGAGAGGCAGTGCTGTGGGCATAGTAGAGAAGATGCAAAGGCTGCGGGCATGGTGCAGGAGATGCAGGGGCTGCTGGCATGCTACAGGAGATGCAGAGGCTGCGGGAATGATGCAGGGGCTGCAGGCATGGTGCAGGAGATGCAGGGGCTGCGAACATGGTACAGGAGATGCAGGGGCTGCAGGCATGGTGCAGGAGATGCAGAGGCTGTGGGCATGATGCAGGGGCTGTGGGCATGGTGCAGGAGATGCAGGGGCCGCGGGCATGGTGCAGGAGATGCAGGGCTGCGGGCATGATGCAGGGCGGTAGGCATGGTACATGCAGGGCTGTGAGAATGTTACAGGAGAGGCAGTGCTGCGGGCAAAGTACAGAAGATGCAGTGCTGCGGGCATGGTACAGGAGATTCTCCTGGAGAATCTCCTGTACCATGCCCGCAACACTGCATCTCCTGAGGAGATGCAGGGGCTGCGGAGGGGTCTTACTTACCGTTTAGTGAGGCGCCTTGCATTTAAAAATGGTACTGCCCGGCGCCAACACGTCACCGCACATGCGCCGTCTGCCCGAGAATAGCTGAGGGTGTACAGGCTTTCCTGAGTGGTGGCTGCGCAGTTTTCCTATCAGGCCGGCCGTGGCCATTTTTTTTTCAGGTGCGTTGATCTTCAGTCAGCCCCATCTTCAGACAGTCCTGCTGTGACTCATCCTCGCTGTGAGTTAACTGACTGCTGCGAGCTGTGTTGGCTGCATGGCGCCCCTGTTGCCCATGGTGCCCTGCTCGCACACCCCAAAGGCCGGCCCTGGTAATCAGCGATATTGTAGCAGACAATCTGACACTAACTGACACTTTGTGAGAACCAGTGACACTAATACAGTGATCAGTGCTAATACTATACTCTGTACTACTGACACTGGCTGGGAAGGGATTAACATCTAGGGACAATCGAAGGGTTAACTGTGTGCCTAACAATGTGCAATGTGTGTAATGTGTGCTGCTTTTACATAAAGTTGTGGTTGTTTTTTGCTCTCTGCTTTGCAGGGAGAAAAAAATAGCCACATCGCTGCTCTGTGTACAGAGTTCTGTGCTTGTTAGTAAACACACGATTCTGTACTGTGATTCACTAAGCTGATCAGCAGGTCTTAGCCATAAATCATTGGCCGAGATCCGCTGACTGACTTGTGCTGTACCGAATCACAGCACAGATGCGGCGACTGACGTAAGCACCCTACCCGGAGATGCTGGATCACGTGCATGTACATGATCTGGCGCAAAGTGGCCACCCTGCCGCAGTATTTTTACAATAGAGCTGTCCACAAGCGGAAAAAAAAAAAAAACCTGGAAGCTGAAGGGTTTGTCTGCAGAGCTGGACGGGATTTTGCAATCTCCAGTTTTAGTAAATCAACCCCAAAGTCTGTTGAATATCACAGTAAAATGAGGAGGAAAGAGGGACAGAGAGGCTTTGTTCCAAATCAGAGACAGTCCCTGGAAATCAGGGACAGTCCCTCGAAATCAGGGACAGTTGGGAGCAATAGAACTTTATCCCCCTTTTGGTGCTACATTGTGGTGTGCGCTGGGAATAAAAAAAAACATTGCTTGTGTAAATTGTTAGCGTAACATCAACAAAAATAATTTTTGGTTAACAAGGGCACAATGGCAACTTTTGTTACTGGTTCATGCCTGCTAAAAATTCAAATGGCATTGCATTCATACTTAGGCCTCATTCACATGGGGCGTACTACAGCATAGTGCTGTGTGAGTCCGTGTTTACCAGCACAGGGATGCTGCATCATAGTACAGTGAACACCCCTCGTCACCAAGCCCTTGCGTGAGCGTTTGACGCTTGTGCAGCAAATACGAATGTCATCAAGATAAACTGATAACATTGTTGTGTGCTGGGAATTAATCTGCGGAGTGAATCATTTTATGTCTTTCCAGGGTTTAGGATATAAACATAAACAAACACATGAGCACAGAGGTTGCTAAAAAAAAGTTAAAAAAAAATTGAAAAATAAATTATGCTGTATATATATATATATATATATATATGTGTGTAAGTATGTATATATATATATATATATATATATATATATATATATATATATATATATATATATGTGTGTGTGTGTGTGTGTGTATGTATAAATATATATATATATATATATATATATATATATATGTGTGTGTGTGTGTATAAATATATATATATATATATATATATATATATGTATGTACATGTATATGTATATATATATGTATATATATGTATATATATATATAAACATACAGTATATACATACACACACACACATATAAACACACAAAAACTGTATATTCATTCATCTGTTTTTATACTTTTTTTTTTTTTTTTTGCAGCCTCTGTGCTCATAGGAAGTGCTGTGACATCACTACACTCCAAAGGTAAACATAATGTGAATGCACGATTCCCTTCTACCTTATGGGGTGATCTGCAGAAAGATTGGAAAACTCACTGATTTAGAACCTGTAGTATATGCAAAGTTGTATACAAGCAGTCAGCAAAATTATTAATTGGTCTCGTCTGTCCCTGGTCTTCGGTATATGCTGACTTTGTCTTATTGTATCCCTAGACCCGGTCCACACTAGAGCGACTTGTCAGGCGACTTGTCAGCCTGACAAGTCGCGCTCCCTCGCGGTCCATTGACCGCTACAGGAGCCGTTCTAATAGGAGCGACACAAGTCGCTCCGACTTAGAAAAAGGGTCCTGTACTACTTCGGGGGCGACCTCTGGGTGACTTGCATAGACTTCCATTATGTGAAGTCCATGCAAGTTGCTCCAAAGTCGTGGTGCATGGGAATGCACAAGTCGCCCCCGAAGTAGTACAGAGTCGTGTTGCCCCAGTGTGAACCGAAGGTTTGGTAAATTTGTTGAGGCAACTTGACTTGTATCTGAGATGCTTTGCCATAATAGAAAAAAAAAGATTGGAATACCAGGAGGTAATCATTACAGCTTTTGGGCCTAGCACTAGGTCCCGGCTGTCACTGACAGCCAGTGGTTGGGTGTTTGAGCCAGTGGTGTCTGGCAGGAGCTGCTGAGTCCAGGTGATTTTAAATAGGCCCAGTGACCAATAGCCATTGTCCCTGTATTGTTTTTTTTTTTTTTTTTACCAGGTTGTTTTTTAATCAACATTTTTTGATAAACAAGAAGTACATTAAGCACACACCTTGTAACCATCCCCTCCCTTACCCCAGTCCCAATCAGAACAATCCTGGTCCATTTTATAACAGCACATGGGATCCAAGTTTCTTAAACAACCGTATTTACTCAGAATTTAATCTCAAAAGCCATTACTGAACCACGTCCGTAAATACGGACATTGTACTCTTCACCTAACATCAGTTGAGGGAAGTACAACTCCATTCTTAAGCCAGCCTATTCCAGGAAGAATGAACACATGTTACGCCATCCAATTTGTTTTTACAATGTAACAATCACAAAAAAAAATGACAGAAATCCTACTGACACAACAGTGAGCTAATAAAAAAAAAAGGCTAAACGCTACTGGAAATCATGTAGGTTACACATACCTCCCCCACACCGATCGCTTTCCTCTTTCAGTTTCTTCCGACCTACTTGTTGTTCTTCGTAGAATAAAAAGCCGTGAAGTTCATCCGATCGGGGTTAAACAATATTAATTATCCAGTAAAAGATCAATAGGCAGACCCTTATGAAGAGCAAACAATTATAATACGCGGTGCTTCTTGCATTTCCTTAGTGGTCTAAAATCTTTCTGCTGTCTGCTGCCTAATTTTTTTTTCTTGTTTTCACTTCCTGATTTGAGAACAGAAAGCTGGCGAGCAGCCTGAATTTTTTTTTCTCTTTTTTTTTTTTCTTCTGGTTAGGCCCAGCCCAGAAAGTTGCACAAATTTCCTCTGTGTGAATGCTTGCTTGGAAAGGTCTCCTGTTCCATTTACCCTGAACAACAGTTTAATGGAGAAATTATGAAACATTTTCACCTTGCAATAGAAGACGTACACATGAGCTTTGTTGAGTTTTTTTAATAGACAGCAGTCTATTAGATAATATATGAACAGTATCAGATAAACGTGTGGCTCTGAGATCTCTGTAGATTATATTATGATGTGGGTCTGTACTGGAAATAGTGCTCACGTCTTCTTCAACTAATGCTAACACTCCTGAATCATATGTGTAGGCAGAACATAATAAATACCACACACTATACAAGAGATATGTGTTTTACTCACTGCTGTTTGCAGACCATTGTCAACACAAGGCCCCTTTCACACAGGGAGTCCGTTCAGATCCGCCTGTCAGTTTTTTTGGCGGATCTGAACGGACGCCCAATGCATCTCTATGACTTGTCCGCTGACATCCGATCCGATCCGTCAAAACCGGACGAATGGAAACCCTATTTTCCACCCGTCTGGCGGATCGGATTGGATGAGAATAGACAGACGGTCCATTCCCATTCCGATTCCCCCATAGAGATGAATGGGGACCTGACAGCTGTGTCTCCACATACAGCGCGGAGACACAGCTGCCATCCGCCTGCTCAGCGGGGGATCGGCGGATCGATCACCCGCTGAGAAAAACGGAGTCCGCCTGACGGACTCCGTGCTCCGTGTGTGAAAGAGGCCTTGTACAATATTTTTGAGGCATAATTTGCTACTAAGCACATGGGTCTCAGACTGTCATGCACAACAGAAGGGACAAAAACTTTTAGAACTTAGTAGGGTTTATTTACTAAAGGCAAAAAGGGCTGTTACTTTTTTTTTTTTTTTTTTTTTTTAAGCTTAGTAAATGTGAAACTGCACTTTGCAAAGAATATCACATGCAAGAAAAAAAAAAAAGAACACAGCATTTTTTCTTGCACATGATCAGATGATGGATGACAGCAGACTTCCTTTGTATGGTGTACACAGGGATCTCCAAACTACGGCCCTCCAGCTGTTGTGGAACTACACTTCCCATGAGGCATTGTAAAACTCTGACATTCACAGACATGACTAGGCATGATGGTAGTTGTAGTTCCTGAACAACTGGAGGGCCATAGTTTGGAGACCCCTGGTGTACATTCTATTTGCCTTTAGTAAATTAACCCTAGTGTGTCTGTTTATAAACCCCTTCACAACTAAAGGTTAGTAAAAGCTGATTTTAGGGAATTAGACAAAACCTACCGTAGTAGTAGGCCCCCACGCTGCAATGGTTGAAGTCCAAAATAAAATTCATATATTTGCAGCAGAAAACATGTACATTTATTATTTTATTTTGCTCGATGTGGAAGGGGAATCCTCTGGCTGAGCTATTGTATTCTGACAGCAGGGAAACTTCCCTGCTGTCAGAATACACTGATCAGCCTTGCAGAGCTGATCGATTGGGCAAAATCCAACAGGGTGGTTGTACAGAGGTCATTCGGTAGATATTTGGATAAAAATTTAGCTGGATGTATGGTTGGCTTAACTCTGTCATCACTTCACTTACTTAAAGTGGTTGTAAAGCCTCAAGGCTTTTGCACTATATGCATGAAGGCATAGGTGTGCACAGCCTATTGGATTAGGATGTGCCCCCCAAAGCTCAAACACATATGCACTGATGGTGTCAGTAGGGCAAAGATTTGTGTCAGTAGGGTAGTGGACGGTATCAGTAGTTTTTATTTTTATTCTTTATTCTGTTTTACAATTATTATTTTTTTACTATTTATTTTTTTACAATTTTTTTTAGGAGCCCCGTTAGGAGGCTTTGGTGTAATATCAGGGGTCTAAACAGGGGGAATGTGCACCACACGGTGTGATTAGGATGTGCGCATGCCTATGAATGAAGGTAAAAATCCTTCAGTATGCAGCTCCCCCACAGCGTCCCCTTATTTTTACCTGAGCCGAATCCTGATCCAGCGATGTGCACAAAAGCAGCTGCCCTCCTCTCTGCCTCCTCATTGGCTGAGTCAATGCTGTCAATCACAGCCAATGGGGAGGGAGTGGGAGGGTGGGAACAAGCCCCATTCTGTGTGTCCTATGGACCAGTGGTGGCTGGTGCTCCATGGGCTGGGGGGGCGTTAGATGGACTGCGTCATACCCCCCCCCCCCGACCACACCAGGCCGCTGCACACAGTAACCCCCCCCCCCCCGGACCACAGCGAGACAGGAGATACAGGATAGATAGAGAGATAGAAGACAGGAGAGACAGGAGAGTCGAGAGACAGGAGACAGGACAGGACCCCCCCCCCTCACTCACCCTGCCTGGATGCAGCAGCAGGCGGTGGCTTTGGCTTCTTCCCCCTGTCTGCGTCTCCTCCCTCCTCCTCCATGCCCAATGGCATGGCTTCTCCTTTCTGCCAATTGGGAAAGGGGTCTCAAAACCCGCTTTCTGATAGACCAGGAGGAGGATCCGTGTGACAATAGCGAATTTTCATTTGCTATTGTCACACAACTGGGTGGGCTCGGGGCGTACTGCTCTGCGCCCTGTGCCCACCCTTTTTTTTAGCCTGCGAGAGCCTCTGGCTCTAATCACATGGTAAAAAAAAAAAAAGCCCCATTGAACTCCATGCGTCCGGCGCCCCGCATGTAGATTAGAGGGCCGGACGCATAGATAGGGGGGCGGCGCCCCTGCGCCCCATATACACCAGCCACCACTACTATGGACACAAAGAGAGGGGCTCAGGAGCGAGCATGTATGAGTGCCCCCCATAGCTAACAGCTTGCTAAGGGGGCACTCGGCAAGGGGGAGTAGCCCAGAGGGGGTGACCCCATAAAAGGAGGATCCAGGCTGCTCTGTACAGGTAAGCATGACATGTTTGTTATTTTTTTCTATTAAAAAAGCTAAGCCGTTAATATCACTTTAGGGGCTTGTTCACACACAGTGTGATGACCAGTGTTTTTCCACACAACACAGGTCACCGCTAGGGCACACATGGCTCAATTCACAAAGTGTTACCACAACCTTAAGGCAACCTTTTTTAGGCCACATGACTGTCATTTTTTATTTCATTGGACTAAACTGAAAATAACTGTCACTATTTTGAAAATATGAATACTTATACATTCATGTTAGCTTTATGAATGAAGCCTACAGAAAACAATTGTTTTCTTTGTGCCCCGTTCACAACACAACGCTGGCATGATGTGCAGTGCTGTGAAGTGCCACAAAATGCAGACATACTAACTACATTTTTCCCCCAACGCTCTGTATGCCACCGCAGGTCACCACTAGGGATGATCGAACTTTTGAAAAGTTCGGTTCGACCAGAACACCCGAACTTCACGAAAGTTCGGTTCGGATTTCAGAACCCCATTGAAATCAATGGGACCCGAACTTCTGTAATCAAAAAACACCATTTTTAAGCCCTAAAACCCAATAAATGCCCCTAAAAAGTGCCTAGGGTTCTGGGTCATGCCCCAGGGACTATTAATCACACAAAAAAAAGTTCTTAAAAATTGTCGTTTTTGATAGATAGCCAATTATTGAAAAAATTAAAAAAAAAAAAAAAAAAAAGAGATTTCTTTGGATTTAGTGTCTGGGGGGTCTAAAAGTTGTACCTGTGAAGTTTCAGCTCTGTAGCATGTCCAGAACCAGAATTACAGCATACCAAACCTTCAAAAATGACTTTTTTGCTTAACCGCACCTTTCTTTTGCTCCTAATCAATGGCTCAGCCAATGTGTATGATGGGGACATAATGCAGTGCACTGGGAACAAGATTAGAGGTTTTTTTGGAAAAAGGTGCTGTCTCTTTAAATGTGCATATAATTAACGGGTGTATTTCCACAATGGGGCTTTTATTACCAAATGTTTCAAGAAGTCCAAAGATGTATGTAATTGCACTTTATTTCATGTAAAATGGTGTTTGGTGCACTTTAACTTGAAATCTCACAAGAAACAGACATATATGCACGGATACATTGAGGGTTAGGGGTAGGGGCCACAATGTAGTGCAGAGTGAACAAGATTAGAGATGTTTTGGATGAATACTGTTGTCTCTTGACTTTGAATAGAAGTAAAGGATGCTTAAAAATTGGGCATTTGGTGGTGCGGACGATGCCTTGACACCATATCCCTATGAAAGTGCTGGTAATGAAAGCAATAATTGCCTTTGTAAGGAAAAAAATTACAATGATATGCATCTGTGTGACAGGTGCGCAAAAATTGTTGTTTGGGTGTTGGCGGAGCCATACCACTGTAAGCCCAAAGAGCTGGTGTTGAAGAAGGCGTAAAAATTATGAAGGTGTGCACCTGTGGAACAGGTGCGCAAACATGGTAGTTTTGGTGTTGGCGGAGCCTCCCCACCATAACCCCAAAGAGCTGGCTTTGAAGGAGGCCCAAAAATTGTAAAGGTGTGCACCTGTGGAACAGGTTCGCAAACATGGTAGTTTTTGTTTAGCATAGCCTCCCCACCTTAACCCCAAAGAGCTGGTGTTGAAGGAGGCCCAAAAATTGTAAAGGTGTGCACCTGTGGAACAGGTGCGCAAACATTGTAGTTTTTGTTTTAGCATAGCCTCCCCACCTTAACCCCAAAGAGCTGGCGTTGAAGGAGGCCCAAAAATTGTAAAGGTGTGCACCTGTGGAACAGGTGCGCAAACATTGTAGTTTTTGTTTTAGCATAGCCTCCCCACCTTAACCCCAAAGAGCTGGTGTTGAAGGAGGCCCAAAAATTGTAAAGGTGTGCACCTGTGGAACAGGTGCGCAAACATTGTCGTTTTTGTTTTAGCATAGCCTCCCCACCTTAACCCCAAAGAGCTGGTGTTGAAGGAGGCCCAAAAATTGTAAAGGTGTGCACCTGTGGAACAGGTTCGCAAACATGGTAGTTTTTGTTTAGCATAGCCTCCCCACCTTAACCCCAAAGAGCTGGTGTTGAAGGAGGCCCAAAAATTGTAAAGGTGTGCACCTGTGGAACAGGTGCGCAAACATTGTCGTTTTTGTTTTAGCATAGCCTCCCCACCTTAACCCCAAAGAGCTGGTGTTGAAGGAGGCCCAAAAATTGTAAAGGTGTGCACCTGTGGAACAGGTGCGCAAACATTGTCGTTTTTGTTTTAGCATAGCCTCCCCACCTTAACCCCAAAGAGCTGGTGTTGAAGGAGGCCCAAAAATTGTAAAGGTGTGCACCTGTGGAACAGGTGCGCAAACATTGTAGTTTTTGTTTTAGCATAGCCTCCCCACCTTAACCCCAAAGAGCTGGTGTTGAAGGAGGCCCAAAAATTGTAAAGGTGTGCACCTGTGGAACAGGTGCGCAAACATTGTAGTTTTTGTTTTAGCATAGCCTCCCCACCTTAACCCCAAAGAGCTGGTGTTGAAGGAGGCCCAAAAATTGTAAAGGTGTGCACCTGTGGAACAGGTGCGCAAACATTGTCGTTTTTGTTTTAGCATAGCCTCCCCACCTTAACCCCAAAGAGCTGGTGTTGAAGGAGGCCCAAAAATTGTAAAGGTGTGCACCTGTGGAACAGGTGCGCAAACATTGTCGTTTTTGTTTTAGCATAGCCTCCCCACCTTAACCCCAAAGAGCTGGTGTTGAAGGAGGCCCAAAAATTGTAAAGGTGTGCACCTGTGGAACAGGTTCGCAAACATGGTAGTTTTTGTTTAGCATAGCCTCCCCACCTTAACCCCAAAGAGCTGGTGTTGAAGGAGGCCCAAAAATTGTAAAGGTGTGCACCTGTGGAACAGGTGCGCAAACATTGTCGTTTTTGTTTTAGCATAGCCTCCCCACCTTAACCCCAAAGAGCTGGTGTTGAAGGAGGCCCAAAAATCGTAAAGGTGTGCACCTGTGGAACAGGTGCGCAAACATTGTCGTTTTTGTTTTAGCATAGCCTCCCCACCTTAACCCCAAAGAGCTGGTGTTGAAGGAGGCCCAAAAATTGTAAAGGTGTGCACCTGTGGAACAGGTGCGCAAACATTGTCGTTTTTGTTTTAGCATAGCCTCCCCACCTTAACCCCAAAGAGCTGGTGTTGAAGGAGGCCCAAAAATTGTAAAGGTGTGCACCTGTGGAACAGGTGCGCAAACATTGTCGTTTTTGTCATAACCAAAATGAGGTTCTGTGAACGTAAAGAGAATGAGAGGAGGGTTTGAGGGTGGCACCATGGTCCAGGCTTAAACTGAGGCTCAACTGCCACATCACAACGATAGCCTAGTCTACAAGGTCTGCATCAGGTGCATCAAAGCTTGATATCCACGACTGATTCATCTTAATGAATGTCAAACGGTCGACTGAGTCGGTGGAGAGTCTAGTTCGATGGTCTGTGACGAATCCTCCTGCTGCGCTGAATGCCCGTTCCGATAGGACACTGGAAGCAGGGCAGGCCAACAACTCCATGGCATACTGGGCCAGTTCTGGCCAGTGGTCTAATCTTAAGACCCAGTATGCCAGTGGATCGGATTCCTCACACGAAAAGCCCTCTGTGTCACTTTGTGCCCTCACGTAATCGTCCACCATGTGATGCAGACGGTGTCGATGCGATGTGGCAGCTGAGAGGCCTGGGCGGTGAGGACTAAAAAAAGACCGAAAGGCATCCGTCAACCGCACGCCTTCTCCAACGCTCCTCTCGTGACCACCAGTAGAATCCATGGTAGGTTGTCCCCGCCCCTGCACCCTACGGGAGTCGGGGAACATGTTCACCAGATTCCTCTTGAGACTGTCCTCAAGGGATTTGATCCTGTGGACTCTATGGGTGGATGGGAAAAGCTCCGAGACTTTACACTTGTACCGGGGGTCAAGTAGGGTGGCCAACCAATAGTGGTTAGTCTCTTTAATGGCCTTGATTCTGGGGTCCTTTCGCAGGCTCTGGAGCATGATGTTTCCAATGCGTCGCAAATTAGCGAAGGCCTGAGAAGCTGACTCCTCGGGGTCACTCATAACGACATTATCTTCAACGGGCTCCTCCTCCTCCCAGCCACGTACTACTCCAAAGTGTCCCGAGGGAGTCAAACTAGGCCTTGCAGATTGCCGCATGTCTTCCTCCTCCTCCTCCTCAAACCCTGCAAAAGTTCCCGCAGAATCGTCCTCCTCCTCCTCTTCCACCCCTGGATCCTGCTCGGGCCTCTGGGAGCTAGGCATAATGGGGTCAGGATTCTCAGGATAAAGGGGGCCTTGAGAGGCAAGGAAGTCCTCCTCTTCCTCCTGCTGCTCTGCCTCCAGTGCCCTGTCCATAATGCCACGCAGAGTGTGCTCCAACAAAAACAGTACCGGTAGGGTGTCACTGATGCATGCGCTGTCCCGGCTGACCATCCTTGTGGCCTCCTCAAATGGCGAGAGGACAGCGCATGCATCCTTAATCAAAAGCCACTGCCGTGGTGAAAAGAAGCCCAGGCGCGCAGAGCCAGTGCTGGTGCCGTACTCGCATAGGTATTCATTGAGGGCCCTCTGCTGCGTGTACAGGCGCTGCAGCATAGCCAAGGTGGAGTTCCAGCGGGTGGGCATGTCACAGATGAGGCGGTGTACCGGCAGGTGAAACTCGCGCTGCACTTCGGCCAAACGTGCAGTGGCACTGTACGACCGCCTGAAGTGACTGCACACCCTTCTTGCCATCCTTAGCACATCCTGCATTCCCGGGTACGAGTTCAAAAACCGCTGTACCACGAGATTCAGGACATGCGCCAGGCATGGCACATGGGTTAACTTTCCCTGACGAAGGGCGGCCAGGAGGTTTGACCCATTATCAGTAACCACCATCCCTGGCTGCAGCTGGCGTGGTGTCAACCACCTCTGGGCCTGTGCCTGCAGAGCCCCAAGAATCTGAGGGGCAGTGTGCTGCCTGTCCCCTAGACACACAAGCTGCAGCACTGCGTGACACCTTTTGGCCTGAGACATAGAATAGCCCTTTGAACGTTTACGTGGTATCTCATCATATTCAAAGGACCATTCTGCAGAGGAGGGCATGGAGGAGGTAGAGGAGGAGGAGCAGGAGGGGGTAGAAGTGATCGATCTACCCGGATCAGCGACACCACCAGCTGTTTGCAGACGTGGGGGCAACACTGGCTGCAGCACCGAGCCCTGGCTACAATCCCTTCCACTGGCAAGCAGTGTCACCCAGTGAGCAGTGACAGAAATGTACCGTCCCTGCCCATGTTTGCTTGACCAAGTGTCAGCCGTCAAGTGTATCTTACGGCTGACTGACTTGGCCAGGGATGACACTACATTGCCTTCCACATGTTGGTATAGGGATGGCAGGGCCTTACGGGAAAAGTAATGCCGACTTGGCACCTGCCACTGTGGAACTGCACATTTTGCGAAGTCACGGAAGGGAGCAGACTCTACCAGGTTAAATGGTAATAGTTGCAGAGCCAGTAGTTTATCCAAACTACTGTTTAGACGCTGGGCATGTGGGTGGCGGGGAGTATACATTTTTTTTCGTTCCAGCATGTGTGGAATCGAAATTTGGCGTCTAGATGATACAGCTGGTGGTGTGCTGGAGGTAGATGCGACACTGCCTGCTATATCATCATCCCTGCCAGTGGAGGCTGCCAACAGGTGACGAGTGACTATAGCAGGGCCAGGAACAGACTGATGTGCAGGTGGAGCAGGTGGAGCAGATGGAGCATGAGGAGGAGCGCGAGGAGAACTAGGAGGCCGACTGACCAATCTTTGGCCCTTTTGTGGGTTCTTTAAATGCTCCTGCCAACGGGCCGAGTGGTGGGTTGTCAAATGCCTGTTTAGGCAGCTTGTACCCAGGTGGTTGACATTTTTGCCACGTTTTATACCCTTCTTACAAATCTTGCAGATCGCAACTGTTTTATCTGCATGGGATGTCTCAAAAAAGGCCCAGCAAGATGAGGTGTGTATAGTGGCCCGGGAGACAACAGGTGCGGCCTTAGATGGAGTAGGCCGTCTGCTCTCCCCTCTTGCTTGCTCTGCCTCCTCCTCAACCTCAGACCCAACATCTGACTCCATCAAAGACTGAGCATCAGGCCTGGCCTGGGAGACAACAGGTGCGGCCTTAAGCCCCGTACACACGTACCGATGGTCGGCTTACAAATGTTCCTCTTTTCTCCCCGGGATGTCGGTGTCTGCTGAAAAGTGCAAAGACAGCACAAGGACAGCACAAGAATTTTGTCCGCCGACTGCAGAAGTGATGTCATGTAATGGTTAACTTTCCCTGTGTTTTCTATTTTCTGAGCATGCCCAGTCTTGCAAATCTGCGGTCTGTCGGCCGAATTGTGTACTGACAGGCGAACAATCGTCCGTTCTGGTGTCGGCATACAAATATTTTCATGTTTGCAAGAAAGACTTTTGTCCGCGGATTGTGCGCAGACATCTGTCGGAGGCACCATACTAACACGCGTACAATCGGCAGATCCTTCGTCCACCGACGTTTGTATGCCGACGATCGGTACGTGTGTACGGGCCTTTAGATGGAGCGGGCCGTCTGCTCTCCCCTCTTGTTTGCTCTGCCTCCTCCTCAACCTCAGACCCAACATCTGATTCTATCAAAGACTGAGCATCAGGCCTGGCCTGGGAGACAACAGGTGCGGCCTTAGATGGAGCGGGCCGTCTGCTCTCCCCTCTTGTTTGCTCTGCCTCCTCCTCAAACTCAGACCCAACATCAGACTCCATAAAGGACTGAGCATCAGGCTGGAGTAGATGGCCGACACTGTGGTCAAACAGCTCAGCTGACTCCTCTGCCATGTCTGAAATTGGGTCTAAGGGAGGACATGAGGTGGACATGGACTCATCTGTATTTGTTCTGACAACTGCAGAAGACTGACCACTTTTCTCTGCCTGGGTCACTGTAGTTGCAGATGATGCCGATGATGAGGGTTTGTTCATATAGTCCACCACCTCCTGTACATACTGTGGACGTATAGCTTGGCCACTGCCGGAGAACAATCCAAATGGTGGCCTGGCTGAGGACTGACCACCACGTCCACCCCTGCCTCTAGACACCCTAGAAGCTGTGCCCCTTTCCGCAGCAGGGCCACGTATGCCTTTTCTTGGTCTACCAGGCATATTTCTCAATGATGCGTTGGCAACTGTGTGCGGTGAAAAACGCACACTGCTATGCGACCCACAGTTGTCGCTGGATACAGCACAGCAGTTGCGGTTCACGCACAGTAGCAAAGCCTTTTGCACAGTGGACCTAACGCTTTGAACAACAGGCGTTAGGTTGTCATTGATGCGTTGGCAACTGTGTGCGGTGAAAAACGCACACTGCTATGCGACCCACAGTTGTCGCTGGATACAGCACAGCAGTTGCGTGTCACGCACAGTTGCAAAGGCTTTTGTACAGTGCACCTAACGCTTTGAACAACAGGCGTTAAGTTGTCACTGATGCGTTGGCAACTGTGTGCGGTGAAAAACGCACACTGCTATGCGACCCACAGTTGTCGCTGGATACAGCACAGCAGTTGCGGTTCACGCACAGTAGCAAAGCCTTTTGCACAGTGGACCTAACGCTTTGAACAACAGGCGTTAGGTTGTCACTGATGCGTTGGCAACTGTGTGCGGTGAAAAACGCACACTGCTATGCGACCCACAGTTGTCGCTGGATACAGCACAGCAGTTGCGTGTCACGCACAGTTGCAAAGGCTTTTGTACAGTGCACCTAACGCTTTGAACAACAGGCGTTAAGTTGTCACTGATGCGTTGGCAACTGTGTGCGGTGAAAAACGCACACTGCTATGCGACCCACAGTTGTCGCTGGATACAGCACAGCAGTTGCGTGTCACGCACAGTTGCAAAGGCTTTTGTACAGTGCACCTAACGCTTTGAACAACAGGCGTTAAGTTGTCACTGTATTTTGCTGCCTAGCAAGCACGTATACCTGCTGTGATACAGCAGCACTGTGCCACGTGCTCACTAAACAGAACCCTCACACTTTCCCTACAGAAACTAAATTTTCAAATCTAACTAATGTAGTACAAAGTTCCCTAACTACACTAGATATCCCTTTCCACTAAATAGAAAGCTCCATACAGCAGAAGACTGACACAGTCCCTTAAGTTTTTTTTTTTTTTTTTTTTTTTTTTTAACTCTAAGAACCAGCACAATCGCTGTATCTAACTACACTGGCTGTAAGCTAAATACAATTCTGCTATATGGAGCTTTAGAACCACTCGATATGTAGGAAATGTAGTGTAGCAAGCAGGAGTCAGACAGAACTGCTTCAACTCTCTTCAACAGGCTCTGGATAACTGTGCTAGGGGTTAGGCGGGGCCATCTTATATAGTGTAGGGCGTATTCACTCCTGATTGGCCTCTGGTCCCCGTAGTCACTCCAATCACGTTCCTAGGAGACTCCTGCCCCCTCATTGGCTTTTGCAGACGTTTCTGGGCCAATCACGGGCTTTTAAAGCCCAGTTCCTGTCCCAGTGCATTTTGGGCGGTTCTGGTGGCCGAATACCGAACTTTTGCCGCAAAAAGTTCGGTATTCGGCCGAATATCGAACATCCAATGTTCGGGTCGAACCGATGGTCGACCCGAACCGTTCGATCATCCCTAGTCACCACACTGCTGTGCAATGCATTACACTGCTGTGTGAAGATATAAATGAAGTATCACTTTTAGACACTAAAGTTAAAGTGATTGTAAAGGCTCTTTTTTTTTTTTCTAAATAACAAACATGTTATACCTGCTCTGTGTAAGGGTTTTGCACAGAACAGCCCAATCCTCATTTACTGGGGTGCCCCGGCAGTGCTCCTTGCTCCTCCTCTTCATCGGGTGCCCCCACGGAGAGCCGCTTTCCATGGGAGCACCCGTGCAGGCCCGCTCACGAATCCCGCTGCTGCCTTCATTGACACAGACAGAAGGATTTGGCCCGACCCCGGCTCCCGTGTCACTGGATTTGCCACTGGGCTCATGCTTGTCGCTGGAACGATCGGGTTCAGATAAGAAAAAGGGGGGTCTGGGGGGCAGCTGAAGTACTGAAGGTTTTTCACCTCAATGCATAGAATGCATTAAGGTGAAAAACCATAAAACTTTACAACCCCTTTAAAGGAAATCTGTGGTCACAGCATACACTTTCATTTTATAACATCAACATTGTAATACAAACGATAGGTATTACTGACGATTCAATATAAACTTACTTTCATGTTGTAAGTTCTACCTGTCTGCTGTTCATGTTTTTCTACAACTTCCTGGATTCCCTGCATCCTTTGCAGCTTCCCCCTGCTGTTTACTTTCATTTTCTAAGGACTACATATCCCATGGTACCTTTCTGACTGCAAGCAGTGATTCTTGTACTGACTCCGCCTCCTAAAAACACCTCCTCTTAGCACCTCTGTAGTTCAGAAGGGAGGCTCTGTGAATTCTGTGACACAGCACTACTGCGACAAACAGCCCCTGTCAACCCAGGGAAGAGTTGTGGATGAAGTGCACCTGCCACATAGGTTTGTCCATTTCATAAGGTAAACTGGTGGCTGTGAAAGGCACCTGACGCATGGTGGGCAGAGCTTGTTGCTAGCAGGAGACTCCCAAAAGGCATACTTAAACATGCTCTGATGAACCCCCCCGCCGATGCTAACAGGAGACTCCCAGAAGGCATACTTCAACATGCTCTGATGACCCCCCCGATGCTAGCAGGAGACTCCCAAAAGCCATACTTCAACATGCTCTGATGACCCCCCCCCCCTAAAGCTAGCAGGAGACTCCCAAAAGGCATACTTCAACATGCTCTGATGACCCCCCCCCCCGATGCTAGCAGGAGACTCCCAAGAGGCATACTTCAACATGCTCTGATGACCCCCCAATGCTAGTAGGAGACTCCCAAAAGGCATACTTCAACATGCTCTGATGACCCCCCGATGCTAGCAGGAGACTCCCAAAAGGCATACTTCAACATGCTCTGATGACCCCCCGATGCTAGCAGGAGACTCCCAAAAGGCATACTTCAACATGCTCTGATGACCCCCCCCGATGCTAGTAGGAGACTCCCAAAAGGCATACTTCAACATGCTCTGATGACCCCCCGATGCTAGCAGGAGACTCCCAAAAGGCATACTTCAACATGCTCTGATGACCCCCCGATGCTAGCAGGAGACTCCCAAAAGGCATACTTCAACATGCTCTGATGACCCCCCGAGATGATTGTAGCACCCTCCTAGAATAGGTTGAGAGGTTCAGGTATATTTAGTCTGTTTGGCTCTTTTGTAAACTTTGGAGCAATGTGTGATTTGTTTTGGCTGCTCTGGGTTTCACAGGCTGCAAGCTCAACTATTTCTCTACCTCTCCCTGCCTTCTAGTAGGTTCTAGAAAGTAGTGGGCTGGAAGAGGTGATGTAGTGACCTTAGATGTGGTGGCTACATTCATTTTCTTTTTTCACGCTTTTTTCTTTTAGTTACATCTAGTAATCCTGCCATTAACTTGCTTCCTGTCTTAGGATGACACTCATACTGAGCAGAATTGTCACCCTAACACAGGGAATGTGTTAGGACTACAAAACACCTCCCTTTCTGTTCCATAATTGGTGGACATACTTTGTAGTACACTGAAATAGCAGGGAACAGTGTTAACCGATAACAATCCAGAAGCAGAGAGTACAGAACGTTATCAGCTCATAAAATTTCTGAATGAATTAACAGGTTTTTGTTTTTTTTTTCATTTTCCCCATTTTCAAAGAGATAATAAATGGCCTTTGATGGGATTTTTTTTATACATTATTTATTGCAAGAGACTTTCAAATGACAGGATGCATAGCATACAATGCACATGAGGAAATATAACAAACAGTTAAACCACAACCAATGCTCTCCCCTTCCTTGTAATGCATAAAGTGATGTAAAAAATTTGATCCAAAATCCAAAATAAAGTGAAGCTAGAGAAACCTACAGGCAAACCTTAGTGAAAAAAATGTTCATCATCCAGTGCCAATTGTGGGTTCACACTGATGTGATGCAGGAACCACAGCGATTCCTGTGCGGGTCCCCGCATCGCATCAGAATCGCAGGCAGTTCACACTGCTTTCTGCGATCTGCTGTTGGTGTCAATGTAAAATTAATGACACCCCTAAATAGGTTTGCATAAGGCAGTGGGAACTGTGAAATCGGACGGGAACTAGATCGCATGGCAATGTTACACCGAGTAAATAGATATCCAACATGTCATGCTTCAAAATTGCGCATTGCTCATGGAATGGCAACAAACATTGGTACCTAAAAATCCCCATAGGTGACATTTTAAAAATTTCTACAGGTTATCAGCTTAGAGTTACAGAGGAGGTCTAGGGCTCAAATTATTGCTCTCGCTCTAACACTTCTCCCGCAGCACCGTAAGGGTAATCCCGTGGCGAATCCGCCGCTGGGACCACCCTTATGTGAAAGAGGACCACCGGTAGTTTCAAAAAATACCAGGGTTATGGCAGCTATCAAAAGACTCACTATGCCTCATCGAATATACATTGGGGTGTTTGCTTTCCAAAATGGGGTCATTTTGTGGGTAATTCCATTGTCCTTGTGCTCCAGGGCCTTCAAAAGTGTGATAGGTCATTAGGAAATTATATGTGTAATTTATGCTCCTAGAACACCTGACTGTGCTCCTTGAATATTGGGCCTCTGTATGTGGCCAGGCTGTGTAAAAGTCTCACACATGTGGTATCGCCATACTCAGGAGTAGTAGCAGAATGTATTTTGGGGTGTAATTGCAAGTATGCATATACTGTGTTTGAGAAATAACTTGTACTGTCCTGACATTTCAGGGCCTCAAGAAATGAGATAGGTCATCGGTAAATCAGGTGTGATCAATTTTCAATGATTGGCATCATAGCTTGTAGACTCTATAACTTTCACACAGACTAAATAATAACCACTAATTTGGGTTGTTTTTACCAAAGATATTTATAAATTTTGGCCCAAATTTATGAAAAAAAATTACTTATTTTATAATAGAAATTAAAACAAAATGTGTTTTTTTCAAAATGTTCGCTATTTTTTCACTTATATCGCAAAAAATAAAAAACCCAGTGGTGATTAAATACTACCATAAGAAAGCTCTATTTGTGTGAAAAAAATGATAAAAAATTTGATTGGGTACAGTGTTGCATGACTGAGTAATTATCATTCAAAGTGTGAGAGTGCTGAAAGCTGAAAATTGGTTTGGGCAGGAAGAAGGTGTAACTGCTCTGTATGGAAGTGGTTAAGGGCCAGTAACCTGCTGCAGTTTTCTCTCCAGCAGCTGTCCATTGTGGTTGTGGTAGGGGGTGTTGTGATGTGGGATACAGTGTACGTACTGTTACCTTTTTTTTTCCTCTCTTAGCTTTACTTGAAATGTACAAAAGTACACTTCATTGATG
Organism: Pelophylax lessonae; assembly: GCF_965119305.1. Lineage (NCBI taxonomy): Eukaryota > Metazoa > Chordata > Amphibia > Anura > Ranidae > Pelophylax > Pelophylax lessonae. Next base: position 570,063,949 of record NC_138769.1, read on the forward strand.
TCACTGAACAGCATTGCGCTGCACTGCTGTACAGTGACATGTGATTCTGTACAGTGCACTGCGATAAAATGCAGTATGTCTGCATTTTATCACAGTTTGCTGCAGCGCAGCTCTGGGCTGCATTGCAGTGTGAATGGGACACAGGCTAAAATTGTTTTCTGGGTGTCCTTGAAGTAACCAGCCTTTTAATGTGAATCTAGCCTAAATGACTGAACTCTGCTCCCAGTGGGGCACAACATAGGCAATTCGAGGTGAAACACACCCCATAGCAATAATGGCAGCAACCCAGGGTAAGGTAAGGTTGTTTGATAAATGATATAGAGTTGAATTTGTTTAATGTTACCTGCAGGGGAAACTGCTAAATGTGATGAGCAGGCTGCTTCCCAATCCTCGTTCATCATGCCTGGACATACAGACTGCCAAATAAATGTAACCAACAGTGGTGCATCACATAGTTTTTCATGCGTTAAATGAGAGTAAAAAGAAGAAATTAACCCCTTGGGGCCCTAAGACCGTACCACCCCATTCAGGACATACTTTGAAAGTCTAAGACGTTGGCACCTGAATTGGGCCTGTAAAGCATGCCAAAGCTGAAGACATCTGTAAAAGGACTTATGGGAATATAGATAAAAGGTATAGGTTTGGAGATAGGTTATATTGCCTGCGCAGATGGTCAAAAGGTTATATAGCCCCTTTGTTTTATATATCTGTGAGAGTAATTAAGCCCTCTGTTTCCATATCTTGGAGTCTGGAAGAGTATACAACTGATCTAAGGCAGGATTATTCCAGAGGGGTAATTCCAATTAAGTATTTTGAGAATGAAGTAAGTTTTTGGCCTCCCTAGCCAGACCTAGCCAGTGTTAAGTTGGGCAGTTTAACTCTGGGCAAAAAAAAATAAAATAAAAAGAACTGAGCTTCAGGGCCTACAAGGTGTAGATCCACTTGCAGCAACAAGGCAAGATGGGCCTCTTCTCCTCCTTCTAGTAACACCCAATCCTGCTAGATGCTTCAACTGAGCTGGTAAAACATATAGGAGTATATCAGGCAGTGCTATGCTTGCCTTGGCTTTGGGCCTCTTCAGGGTCATATGTTTTAGTTTACATCTAGTATTTGACCATATGAATGCAGTAAATTGTGATTTCAAGGTATTAAAAAATACATTGGGGACAACTACAGGGGAATGTGAAAACACCTTTACACATTTAGGTAGGAGAATTATTTTATTTAGGTTGATACTACCTGCTACTGATAAAGGGAGACTGGCCCACACATTTAATTTATTTTTAACGTACCTCAGCAGAGGTGTTTTGTTGTCCTTTAGAGCATCAGAGAGATGTACATTTATAAAGATCCCCAGGTATTCGAATGAGGTAACATCCTCCCCCCCCCCCCAGGTGATACCCTTCAAAAGTGGTTATTGTTGAAATATTTAATCCAACCATTCTAATGCTATAGCAAATAAAAGAGGCGACAGTGGACATCCCTGTCTGGTCCCTCTATATGAAGTTAAAGAGGGGGGTAACATACCATTTACCAGTAAATTGGAGCACATATGTGCATATAAAAAGGATACTCAATGTTTGCAAAATGTCCCCAAAGCCAGAAGGTTTTAGTGAGGCTTGTAAAAATTGCCACTCTATGGAACCATAGGCCTTGGCAGTATCAAAGGATGCCAGGGCACTTGAAAATTAGACAATCTCATGTAACTGTCTGTGCTATGAGTTGTGTTCTACTGATATTAATAGATAAAGACTTGCCTGGCATAAAGCCCATCTGACCTTTGTGAATAATTGATAGAACTACAGTGTTGAGTCTAATGGCTAGGGCTTTTGCTAGAATATAATCCGTATTTAATAATGATTTTGGGCGGTAAGAGGTGCAGTAGATAGGGTCTTTAACAGGTTTGGGAAGAAGAACAACTGTGGCAGTGTACATAGAGGTTGGCAATGCTTTTTGACAGAAAGCTTCCATATACATTCGGACCAAGACAGGGACAATGATATCTACATAGTGGGCAAAGACATCCAGAAAGATACCATCTGGGCCCAAAGCTTTACCTGCAGCCAGGGAAGAGATAATGTTTATTACTTCCTCCTCAGATATCTCTCTATCTAGGAGTGCAATCTGTTCCTCAGTGAGGGTAGAAAACACTAAATCAGATAAATAATTATCTATTACAGCTAAGCATTTCAGGGAGGAGGCATATGAATTGCTCTAAAAAGATTGAAAACAAGTCAATATCTCAGAGGCTGTGTAGACAAGCATCCCTCGCTCATCTTTCAAGTTCAGAATTACAGTGCTGGATGTCTATTGTTTAAAAAGAAACACTAGCAATTAATAGATTGGTTGCCATGTTCAAAATAGGACTGGTTAGTAAAAAGCATCTTATGACCAGCATTTGCTAACATTTAGTTTGTATATATACGTTGTATAAATGGGACAAAAGTTCCCAGCGCATTCAGGTACTGTTAGAGGGGACAGATATGAAATCTACCTCTGCAAAATCTACCTTTGCCTAAATATACACTTTAGATTTTTGCTCATCTTCCTGCCTGGAAGCAAACTTGATAACAGAAATACTGTAGTAGATTCCAAAGCCTTGAAGAAAGGCCATGAAAGCGTCCCAAAACATATTATCTGTCTGGGAGTCCCCAATGCGCCTCCAGGAAAAATGTTAACTGATTAGGGACACAATCCTTGGAATGGATTTGGGACTGTCAAAAGGGGTAAACCCTCCAAGCAGGATGAGTCCAGCAGGGTGTAATGTCAACAGTATCAAAAAAGGGGAATGGTCCGATACTTCACAGGGGTAGTAAGTATTTGAGTGTACTGTGGGCAATATTTTTTATGACTTGACTTTCCCAACACCAAGTCAACATGCAAGAAACGTCCTCTTTCTGGCACTGACCAGGATTATAATCTGGTGTGGGGAAAATGTAATCTAGATCTCAGCAGCCCACTTCAGTGAGAAATTGTCTAAAAGTAACAGAACTGGAGACTTGAGAGTGAAACAAGCCCCCATGTCTGTCCAAAATCGGGTCCAATAACGTAATAAAGTCACCCATACAAAGAACATACGCATCTGGAAAATAAACAATGGAAATGACAGCTTCCTTCGAAACATGTAATGTGGCAGGTTATAAATGCTTAGAATCACAAACTGCAAAGAATAAAGCTTAGCAAAATCAAAGACATATCTGCTCTCTGAGTCAGTTTAAACTCTGATACTGTCTCAAAGTACAGAATGATGCACAATCAGAGACACTTCCCTACAATAGGAGGTATGACATGAGTGACTAAATAGCAGTAACGCATGAGGGGATGAGAGAAACCGCACACCACTAGCTCAACAGGTGGAGAGGAATGTGAATGGCCTGTCCCACCAATTTCCCTGCATTGGTGGTGTCACTGAAAGAAAATAATTTCCCTGCATCAGTGGTGTTACTGAAATGAAAAAATGTCCCTGCTCTGGTGGTATTATTGGAAAAAAACACCACTACAAAGCACCCCCTTTCAAGTACAGAGCTCTTCCCTCAACTCCAACCTTTCTTCCACCACTACAAAGCTCACCCCCATCCTCCCCCCAGTACAGAGCTCTCTCCTCCTTCCACCTCCTCAGGGTTCGGAGCCCTTCTACCAATCCCCAGATATTTACCCAGTCCTCAGTGCAGGATGAGCGGCTGCCAAGAGGTTGGGGTCTGTGTGAGCGCTTCCTGCTCCAGCATGACAGCCAATCCTCCCTGCAGCAGCTTCTTCTGCAATAAGGAAGCCATGTCACTTTTGAGCATAGAAAAAATGGCCCTGCTGACAGAAGTAACATTTCTGTCACGTTTGTCAGTGTGAGACAGGGAAAAGGGAGCTGATGAAGCTCCCAGCACGTCCCCTTCTCTACAAAAACCAGAAAGGGCCCCTTACAAGATGCAACCGCCAGCTCAGATACTCATCTTGCAGAGATGATAGAGACAAGGAATACCATCTTGTAGGTGAGAGTAGAGAAAAAAATGTCTCTAATGGATTCAAAAAATAGTTTCTGAAGCACAGAGAGGACCAGATTTTGACCTTACGTGGTCACAGGGAATGAACAGAGCTATACAGGAAACTCCTGTTTGAAGATCTATATCAAAGTTTGAGAGGTCAACAGTCTCTGAAATAAGATATAACAGGCCGAAACCACACACTTGATAATGCATAGCCAAACACTGTTCCATACCCAGCCATATTCATGCCCACCATCACTATTCACTATTTTTTTTACACTATTTACAGGTTTAAAGTTCTTTCGGAATTTTTAGTTTCATTTTTCTCTTAAGGTCATCCCTGCAAGACAGTAACTAAAACAAAGGACTACTAGTCTGTCAAGAATGTACCACTGGTGGCTGCCCAGTATGCAATATAATGCACGTGTAATGCAACGGGGGGATTTGTGACAGTGAAGCTGACTTTTAAGAAAATGAATCAGTAATCTTGCACAGGAATTTAAAATGTAGCTCTTTACAAAAACACACACTTTTTTTAGTTGATGAGGTAAGGGGTGTCTATAAAAAATTCAGCATATATACTCAACAAACCATATGCTGTTCAACAACCTAGCACTATTTACAGTACAGAATGATCAATGCATTTCACATGCTTTCATGCTTTCTTAAGATCACAATGAACTAGGCTATATATATCATTAAAATAAGTAAATACCTCTGCGCTCACAGCCGTTTTTCAACAGTGTTTCCAAAAAAAATGTGTAATTGTTGCCACCATAAAACATTAAAACTTACATACCATAAATGGGGTGAATTTCCTTAATAGGTAGCACAATTATTATTAATAATCTGAAAAAAAACCAACCTGACAAAAATCCATAGACAATAAATTCACCTAGTGTGAATTGTGTTCACAAATAGTTTATATAGGAAATATATCACATATCATAAAGTGTCCAATTTGCGTAGTGCAAAACAGCAGTAGAATCTTCAACCTTCCACACAACTGTGCAGTTAAAGTGATCTCCTCCTCCCAAAGGTCACCAGACTCACCAAATATACTTGCCTCTCATTTCAGTGACCGGCAAATACCATTCTCATTAGGATAATCTATAATGACTCTTCAGATTTGCACCTCCTTCAGTCGCTTTCCCCCTTATCGGCACTGGGACTCGGAGGAAAATGGACTAACATAGCATAATTTCCTATCAACTTTTTATTAAAATCGACTTCAATTAAAATAAAACTCATGAGCGCGTAATAAAATAGGGCCCATCAGTAATCCACAATCAATAAACATTGAAAGCACCAAGGCCAGTCAGGCTGGTGAATGGGACAAATTACCCAATCATCCAATCCACGTCACTTCAAGTCTGCATCACTTCAGGTCTTTCGTCTGATGTTACTTCTGATTGATGTATAGCCCTGCTCTGATGCATTTTGTCCTTACAACTTTGTCAAAGGGCTGTATGGCTCGGCAACCCATAGATTAAAGGCAGTCCTTGGATTAGATAAACCCTTTATTATTGGCTATAACCAAACCACTATTAATACACTTATAAGGGGCTCAGCTTACAAAAGTACACTACAGTCTTACTATAAAATTACAGTACAAAATACATTTAAAAATAAAATAAACATAAAAGTACAAAGTGTAAACTATCACTGCCGTATTAAAAAGGAATTAAGAGGCATCCTCTGGATTGACTCAATCTCTTCCCTACTAGCATAACATTCCCGACTGATGGGTAACATTTAAACACTACAAACCTTTTCCTGTAAACGTTCCTCTCGCAGAAATGCTAAAACCTCTTGTATGGTCTTATCTAACTCTTCAAGGGCATAACTTTTTTAACTTTCAGTAGTTTTTATTGATTTTTGTAGATACAAAAAAACATCAACAGTACATGCCAGTATTACAACACATACAAATAAGAGGGGCGGGTAGATGATAGTCCTGAGTTTCTTACAGTAATATAAATGGGTTTACCCACAACAAGGTTCAAAGGAAAGTTAGTAGTAATTCTGCATCTGCAACTGGACAGTAGTCTCCCTCCCTGGGTACCTCGCCCGGGAGCAATACTGCACCAGAGAAGGGTCGACCGAGCCACCAGTCACACTTAGGCTTCAAACTGGCATATGAAATTCCATAACATTCGCGAATCAGGATTCCTTAGAGGTCAGAAAAAAAAGGAAACATGCGTAGGAGAAACCATAGCAGAATTTTAACCATGGGACAATAGGTGAACCTCTCATCTTTTGATCTGGCATGAGAGAAAAACAAAAACAAGGAAAAATCGAAGCCCCATAAGGGGAATAGGAGTATAGTATAGCAACGTTGAGAGAAGGAAAGTAGAGAAGAAAAGGTAAGGGTAACATAGTAGATAAGAAAAGAGGACCTAGAGTTTGTGATGGGTGGTGGTATTCCGCATTCAGCTCTGTGTGAACTACAAAGGCAATCTGATGTACAGCTGCAAGAAAAAGTATGTGAACTCTTTGGAATGATATGGATTTCTGCACAAATTGGTCATAAAATGTGATCTGATCATCATCTAAGTCACAACAATAGACAATCACAATCTGCTTAAACTAATAACATGACTGTTGCCATGTTTTTATTTTTTATTGAACACACCATGTAAACATTCACAGTGCAGGTGAAAAAAGTATGTGAACCCCCTAGACGAATGACATCTCCAAAAGCTCATTGGAGTGAGATGTCAGTCAACTGAAGTCCAATCAATGAGATGAGATTGGAGGTGTTGGTTACAGCTGCTCTATAAAAAACACACACACACCAGTTCTGGGTTTGCTTTTCACAAGAAGCATTGCCTGATGTGAATGATGCCTCGCACAAAAGAGCTCTCAGAAGAACTACGATTAAGAATTGTTGACTTGCATAAAGCTGGAAAGGGTTATAAAAGTATCTCCAAAAGCCTTGCTGTTCATCAGTCCACGGTAAGACAAATTGTCTATAAATGGAGAAAGTTCAGCACTGCTGCTACTCTCCCTAGGAGTGGCCGTCCTGTAAAGATGACTGCAAGAGCACAGCGCAGACTGCTCAATGAGGTGAAGAAGAATCTTAGAGTGTCAGTTAAAGACTTACAAAAGTCACTGGCAAATGCTAACATCCCTGTTAGTAAATCTACAATACGTAAAACACTAAGCAAGAATGGATTTCATGGGAGGATACCATAGAGGAAGCCACTGCTGTCCAAACAAAACATTGCTGCACATTTACAGTTTGCACAAGAGCACCTGGACGTTCCACAGTAGTACTGGCAAAATATTCTGTGGACAGATGAAACCAAAGTTGAGTTGTTTGGAAGAAACACATAACACTATGTGTGGCGAAAAAGAGGCACAGCACACCAACATGAAAACCTCATCCCAACTGTGAAGTATGGTGGTGGGGGCATCATGGTTTGGGGCTGCTTTTCTGCGTCAGGGCCTGGACAGATTGCTATCATCAAAGGAAAAATGAATTCCCAAGTTTATCAAGACATTTTGCAGGAGAACTTAAGGCCATCTGTCTACCAGCTGAATCTCAACAGAAGATGAGTGTTGCAACAGGACAATGACTCAAAGCATAGAAGTAACTCAACAACAGAATGGCTTAAACAGGAGAAAATATGCCTTCTGAAGTGGCCCAGTCAGAGTCCTGACCTCAACCCGATTGAGATGCTGTGGCATGACCTCAAGAAAGCGATTCACACCAGACATTCCAAGAAAATTGCTGAACTGAAACAGTTCTGTAAAGAGGAATGGTCAAGAATTACTCCTGACCGTTGTGCACGTCTGATCTGCAACTACAGGAAATGTTTGGTTGAAGTTATTGCTGCCAAAGGACAACCAGTTTTTCAACCAGTTATTAAATCCAAGGGTTCACATACTTTTTCCACCTGCACTGTGAATGTTTACCTGGTGTGTTCAATAAAAACATGGCAACATTTCATTCTTTGTGTGTCATTAGTTTAAGCAGACTGTGATTGTCTATTTTTGTGACATGAGGGTTGCCACCGGCCCATGATGTCTGCATGAGGGAGATTAAATCTATAGCCCTTCGAATTCGATCTGGGCCTTGTCTGCCCGGGTTAAAGCCCACCTGATCCCTATTCCCTATATATATATATATATATATATATATATATATATATTTCGGAATAAAGGATGCTAAATGATTGGCAAGCACTTTAGTGAATAGCTTGAGATTGTTGTCTATAAGGGATATAGGTTGATAATTACCCACTTCCCCTGGGTCTTTCTGCGGTTTAGGTATGACTAAGATATAAGCCATGCGAGAGGGGGGCTCCAGGGGGCCCCATCACGCAGGGCATTAAAGTAGTTCACCAAGTGTTGGATAAGTATGTCTTGAAATTGCAGTAATACAGAGCCGGGAACCCATCTGGACCTGGTGCCGAGCCTTTCTTGGTGGATTTAAGTGCCAACCCGACATCCTGTGCAGTGAAGGGGGCTTCCGTGATTGAATTATGATCAACAGAAAGCCTGGGAGACACCCAGATGAACAGACTGAGAATTTTTGGCAGGCGGGGCTTTATACAGCAAAGAATAAAAGTCGTGAAAAAGATCCAATACTTTTCGAGGGTTCTGGGTATAAGAGCCGTGTGGACAACGCATTTTTGGCATTGTCCTGTTTCGCAGTTTCGGATTCAAATTATTAGTGAGTAGGGAGCCTATCTTGTCTCTATGCATTGTGAGGGATTAGCTTGGTGGCGGGTGTGGATGACCCCTTTGGGAGTGCGTTTTCACAGAGAGATAGCCGAGCAGTGGTTACAAACAACACTGTTTTATTCATGCAATTTACTTCACACAATTGCAAGCCTCAAAACAGCCAAAATAAAATAAAACAAAATAAATCCTTGCCACTGTGGGCGGCTACCTTCTCACACACTGGAACCTATCTAATGAAGTCTGTCCCCAACCTACTGTTGGGCAGACTTGGCTGGTCATACAGCAGACTCTCAATAGTCCATGTTTTATCTCTTCACACGGCAAACAGTTCATTTAACATGTCCCTTTTCCTCTTCATATGGAACATGTCCCTTTGTTTTCTTTCCACATAGAAAAACAGTTCCTGTCCTCACCTTTGAGAAGTCTTCACACTTGTTTACCCTCCTTAGCGCACATCACTTCAGGGGGTCTTCTCCCATGCTCACCAGCTTGTCGGGAGGCACTCATCTGTCTGTCCTCCTCTCCCAGCCCACACGGCGACAGGAGGCAGCAGTCCTTCTCCCAGGCTTCCTCAGCGTCGGGAGGCACACATCCGTCTGTCCTCCTCTCCCAGCCCACACGGCGACAGGAGGCAGCAATCAATAGGACTTCCTTTGGACAAATTATAGAGGCCTTCATTTCCTCATTCTGAACAGCTGAAGTCTGTTCAACTTCCTGCTGGCTAGCTCTGTAGCCAACACCCTATAGTAATTAGTGAACTTTCTAAATCAGGTGGAAATTTTCTCCTGCCTGTGACTACATTCCCAGATTTACCTGACTTCCTGTCACATACCCCCCCCCTCTTGTTTCAACCCTAGGGTTGGGACACAGATTTCCAGGCACGCATGCGTCAAGCACTGCTGACTCTCACTGATAAGCCTCCTATTATCCTCAAGCTTCCAAATGAAACTGTTTCTGTCATCTTCATTGACAGATTTCTCATAAATGTCACACAGTTTGTCTCTCATCTCATATACACATTCCTCAACTGCATTTTTGGCATCATTTCGCTCCTTCTCAAGTTTGTCTTGCATACAAGTTTGTCCTATCCGCCATGGAGGACCGTGATCCATAGGCAAATCAATTTTTCTAGTCTTAAAGTCTTCAACATTCTTAAGACGCCTCTCTCTGCAATCAACAAATGATTTCCCCAACACTTTGAGAACCTCTGCTTCCCTTGGCTTTGTTCCAAGTAGGGACTCTTGACATCCCTCTGTGACTTGAGTTGCCTCTCCATACAGCTGTACACAATCATTGACTCTTTGTTTCTTGAGCTTAGCTTGCTCTAAGATGCTGTGCAGAGGGCCTTTCGTTTGCGACAACAGGCGGTCACACATTTCTTAAAAGTGACCCCTGTTCATTTTTCCAGCGACATCATCAACTTTCCTTCCACCAACACATGGGTCAAAGGCAACAACACAGTCTATTACAGGTTTCTTCAATGCACTTTCTGCTGAACTATTTGACCGCTCAAGGTCACCTAGTTCCTTTTCTTTATCTGAACTCCCCATGGAATGCATCTCAAGATCACGATCAAACTTTTGCCACCTGTCTTTCACCAGTTCCATTTTGGAAATATTCCCTGAAAGGCACTTGAAATTCATTTGCTTCACGTTTTCACCAACAGCCTTAGTTTTCTCCACTAGGTGGCGTTTGCTTTTTTCTCCCAGATTTATATCACTTTAGTTTTCTCCGCTTTAGTTTTCTCCACTAGGTTTTCAGCCTGAACTGAGAAATCATCACATTTCTTACACAACTCTTTTGTTTGCTGAAGCTCTAATGATACATTTTCCAATGCTTGAAGTTTTTGAAGGAACGGTTTATTCCAAAGGGGTGATTCAAGCCACATGTCATCACATTTCTGAGGCTCACTCAGGACAGACCCCAAAACACTGATCCTTTTAAAAACTGCATCAGGCACACTATCCCCTCTTTGGGACAGATCCTCTGTTGCCTGTAATTCCTCTTCAAGTTCCTGCAACGGAATCTTCATCTCTTCTACTTGCTGTTCTAAGGCTCGCTTAGACTCTTCTAGCTCCTGAACGCTTTTCACAACATCATCCTTGGAGCTGACCAAATCTTCCATTTCTGTACACAGCTGTTGGTTAACTCTTTCTAGTTCAACCTTACACTCTAGAGCTTCCTCCAAGGAGCGAGCCAAGAACAGGGCTTTGCTCTCGTTTTTGCACGGTCGCGTTCTTCTGCATAATTTGCAGACACAGTCTTCTCCTCACCAAGCATCTGATCAAACTTCTTTTTCACATCTTCAACACTCTCTAATGAACCAACGCTTTCTTCCATGTGTTTTTTCATATCCGCTATCTGAGCTTGCAATGTTGCGACTTGCTCTGATAGGTTTTTCTTTGCTTCCTCCTCCTCTTTTAATTGTTCCAGGAAGCCATTTTTCTCATCTTCCATTTGTTTGAGCTTTGTGCAAAAACTCAGCCTTTGACACCTCTCTTCCTGTAAGAGTTCCTGCGTGTCTTGCAGCTGCGATTCCAAGATAGAAAAATCTTCCGCAATTTCTCTAGATTTGCTGTCTGCTTGAGAAAGTTGTTTTGTGACATTGTCCAACTCAACCTGCAATCGGTTTGCCTTCTCTGACAGCTTAGCACACACTCAGTCACCTTCTGACACCTTGACTTGCGATTCCAGAAGCTGTGCCTCTACTTTTTCCCTCTTATGTTCACAATCTCCTTTTCCCTGCATAAGAGCCTTCACCTCATTGGCTAGCTTCTGGGAATGAGACTGTAATTCTGCCACACAGGCTTCTTTCTCCTTTAACTGCTGCTGGAAACGTTGGGCTTCACCTTTCCAACTTTCACAGTCTGCACGTAATTCATCTACCACATTGCTCAAAGTGGTGAGCTCATACACAGTACTCAGTAATTTAGCCTCTCTTTCACTTTTCTCCTTGTCGCTGAGAGACAATGTCGTTTTCAGAGCGACATTCTGTTCCTGCGCCCCCTGCAGGTCTATTTTGGTAGCTTCCAAAGACTGAAGACTTTTTTCCAGTTGATTACGCAACTCCAACATTTCACACATACTTTGCTTCTGCAAAGTCTGAATTTCAATTTCCTTTTCCATAAGGATGGTATCTTTCTCCATTATAGTCTCTCTGCGTTTGTGCAACTCGGAAAAAAGAAGAGCAGTGGATTCTTCCCACTGGAACACCTGAGCCTGCACGTTTCTATGCTCCATCCTAAGCAACTCCAGGGCTCGTTCCTTTTCTTCCATTTTCCGTTGCAAGGCATCCAACTCAGCCCTGCACACATACTCGGTTTCTTCCAAACCGATGACCTCCATTGGCTGCTGGCGTCTCTGCTTCCAGCCTGCCATGCTCTCTTGGTGAGCCTTTTGTTGAGCTGCAAAGCTCCGCTGTTTCAGCATCTCCCCCATTTTGAGTTTACTTTTCATCTGAGCACACTGCGTCTCCATAGCAGTTTCATCAGTGTTGCTAGGGACAACAACCTTCCTCTTTAGTAGACTCTATTTAGGCATGGATGGGGCTCGTTTAGACGGTAACATCCTCTCCATCCATAGAATCCGGCCTCTCATTTCATCTATCTTTGCATTTTTCAGGCGTTTTGATCGCCCCATCTTCAATAACTCCACAAACAAATTTTTCACAGTCCAGCAAAAAATTTTCAGACCACTGTCTCTTTAACACATGTAGTTTTTCTCTCTCTTGCAAGATCTCTTTTCCTGCGCACACAGTTTGTGCAGTCCCTTGCACCAGACACAACAAAGTTCATCAAAAATTTTGAGACCGCTGTCTCTTTATAACACGTTTTTTCTCTTTCAGGATCTTCTCTCCTGTACACATAGATTGTGCAATCTCATGCACCAGACAAAGTTCATCAAACATATGCACTTCTTTGCAGGGATCTCTGCTTCTGCCCACTGCATACCTCCACCATATGTGAGGGATTAGCTCGATGGCGGGTGTGGATGACCCCTTTGGGGGTGCGTTTTCACAGAGAGATAGCCGAGCAGTGGTTGCAAACAACACTGTTTTTTTCATGCAATTTACTTCACACAATTGCAAGCCTCAAAACAGCCAAAATAAAATAAAACAAAATAAATCCTCGCCACTGTGGGCGGCTACCTTCTCACACACTGGAACCTATCTAATGAAGTCTGTCCCCAACCTACTGTTGGGCAGACTTGGCTGGTCATACAGCAGACTCTCAATAGTCCATGTTTTATCTCTTCACACGGCAAACAGTTAATTTAACATGTCCCTTTTCCTCTTCATATGGAACATGTCCCTTTGTTTTCTTTCCACATAGAAAAACAGTCCATGCCCTCACCTTTGAGAAGTCTTCACACTTGTTTACCCTCCTTAGCGCACATCACTTCAGGGGGTCTTCTCCCATGCTCACCAGCTTGTCGGGAGGCGCTCCTCTGTCTGTCCTCCTCTCCCAGCCCACACGGCGACAGGAGGCAGCAGTCCTTCTCCCAGGCTTCCTCAGCGTCGGGAGGCACACATCCGTCTGTCCTCCTCTCCCAGCCCACACGGCGACAGGAGGCAGCAATCAATAGGACTTCCTTTGGACAAATTATAGAGGCCTTCATTTCCTCATTCTGAACAGCTGAAGTCTGTTCAACTTCCTGCTGGCTAGCTCTGTAGCCAACACCCTATAGTAATTAGTGAACTTTCTAAATCAGGTGGAAATGTATCTCCTGCCTGTGACTACATTCCCAGATTTACCTGACTTCCTGTCACAGCATGTAGAATCGTGTAGAGGCCCAACAAACACTTTTCTCTGCTTGTGACGTCAACTCTAGATTGAGTTCCATTCGCTTTTGGTCAATTTGTCATATGATAGCCGAGTCTGTAAGTAATTTATTCTGCTTAAGCAGGGAGTGTAATTCGCTGTCAAGAAGGGCGACACGCTCCTTCTGTGTTTTGTTTATTTGTGAAGCTGTTTGTATGATTTTACCGCGCATCATCGCTTTGTGAGCTACCCAGATCATTACTGGGGATAACCGTCCGTTAAATTGTTCTGGAAGTATTGTTGTAGGCCTATGCGAATATCATCACACCAGCATTCATTAGACAGTAAAGACTCATTAAGCCGCCACTGAGACGCCCGGGGGGGGGGGGACCGCTAGTGATGAGGATCTACCAAAATCAAGGAGTGGTCTGACCATGCGACTGCTCTTATGGAGGCTGCACCAATACTGGGGATCAGGGGAAGGGATACAAAAACATGATCAATGCGGGAGTAAGTGGCATGCGGGGCTCAGTAAAAGGTATAATCTCGCATAGATGGATTAACTTCACGCAGGCATCTATCAGGTTAAAAGAGTGCATCAATTTGGCCACCTTTGTCCCCGCCTTGGGGGAGCGCTTAAAGATCAAGCGGGTTGGTTTGGATTTATCTAGGCTAAGATATAAAGCTAAATTAGTATCCCCACCACAAATAATTTGGCCCTATAAATGGGGGCCAGAGTCCCCAAAGTCTTAGTTAAGAAAGCAGCCTGTCCAGCGCTCGGGGCATAATAGGAAATTATGGTACAAAGCTGTTCACCAACCAGTCCCTGCACTAATAGATATCTCCCCTCTGGATTCACAATTTTCTGATGCAGGGTAAAGACAATCTGGATGAAAAACAAATAGCCACCTCGTTAGTCTTATCTTGAGCAATCGCTAAATAAAATATGGGGTATCTTTTTTGCAAAAAAGATGGCTGGTATGAGTGGGGAAAGTGGGTTTTCTGAAGTAACAGTACATCTTCACGTTGTGAATGATAAAGGTTAAAAGCCTTACAGTGCTTAAAAGGAGAATGAAGGCCCTGTGTATTATGTGAAATGACCCTACAAGGAATCATATTACCCGTGTTTTTATTCACAGATCTAAGGTGACACCTCCACAACCCATAGCGTCACTTACCCCACCACCAAGGTAACAAAGTCCACCACCGTCCAACACGTCCTGATGTAGAAAGAACCTAATCCCCCGAACTCCAGGTCTCAGGAAGAAAAGAAAGAAAAGATTAGGGATACAAGCAGATAAAAAGAACAAAAGAAACAGAACAAGGTAAAAAAAAAACACAAACCGTAACTTGGGGGCATGAAGAATCATCCGAGTTAGGGTGAAAATTGAGTGCACCACAAATCTGCGTGATGCTGTAGTCGAGCCACAATCCTGCAAATACAGGATTCTGGCTCAACCACCTGGCAGGACCCAAGCAATAAGGAAAAAAAAAAAGGATTAAATGCAAACAAAAGGAAATAAGGATTTTAGAAGTCAATATCAAAAACATGACTAAACCATCAACACGTAATACAGTCGTTTAACTCAACAAAGGGATAGAATTATTGTTAGGAAGTCAGTCTGTTAACATCGACATGATCCCAAAAGCTTAATGTGCAGGGACCATACAGGACACACAGTTCCGGCGGTAAAATGAGGAAGGAGCAAAGGCATCGGAGAAATAGCATTCTCTCCTTGTAACGGAAATGCTGGTTCAGGGGGATCAAGGAGGCCTTGCGGAAGCATGACTTCCGCTCTTGGTGGAATGCCATAGAAGAGAAACGGGGTGAACCGGATCTCCATCTTGACGCGGGGGGGATTTAAGTGAAGAGCCATCCTTGGAGATAAGACCCAGCCGCAGCAGCAAATCTTCACCTTCTTTGAAAGTGGAGAAAGAGTACTGTCGATTAGCGAAGGTGAACGACAGATGGAAAGGAAAGGACCATCTATATTTGAGGGATTTGTGCATTAGAACCAGTAGAAGGGGTTTAAGCGACTTCCGTTTCTGAGCTGTAAAGGGTGAGATATCACCAAACACCTGCACAGTATGGCTCATGATATGGAGCAATGGGAGTTCTCTAGATTTTTGCATAACCAGTTCCTTAGTTCTATAGTAGTGTGGTTTCTCTATAATGTCACGAGGGGGTCCTTCTGGTCATAGAGGTTGAAGGGCCCTGTCCAAATCCAATCTGTGAACAGGCACATCTGGTAAAAGATCAGTCAGAAACGCATGTACTGCAGATTCAACATCCTTCACAGACTCAGGAAGGCCACCAATGCCAAAGTTATATCTGCGCGATCTGTTTTCTAAGTCATCTATCTTGACCAGTGCTTGTCCGAGCTGCTGCTGCAGGGCTTCAATGCAGGCAGTATTCTGATTCGTGCGGGCTATAGCGGCATCCATTTTGTGTTCCAAGGTGTCAATCCTAGTCCCGAATCCCTGCAGATCAGCTTTAACCACTTAACGCAAACTGACGTAGACCTACTTTACTCTCACTTTAAGAAACTCACTTTAAGTGGTTGTACCGGGATGATGTCTCTAGCTAGAGGCATCATCCCGGTACCGTTGTTTAGAGCCGGCGGTCGGCTTTCCGGCGGTAATGACCGATGCGGCTCGACCGTTACCCCGGCGAGTGGGAGGAGACGCCCCCCCCTCCCGCCGCCTTCAGCGGCTCTGCCCGGGTCTCCCGTCCCACCGGGAGACCCGAGCAACCAGCCGGCGCGTCCGCCGGCTGGATGGAGTCCCGATCTAAGCCAGATGCGGCTTCGATCAGGTCTCTGATGACGTAACCCGGAGGCGGCGTCCATGACGTCACATTCGGGTTACTCGGCTGCTAAAGGCGGCAGTTTCAAATACTGAATGTATTAAAAAATGCAGTTTTCAGCATTTTGAATACATGGAAGTGTAGTGGAGGGGTCTAGGGTTTACATTTTTTTTTTTAAAAAACCTGTGTTAAAATAAAAAAAAAAATTTTAGCCGCCCCCGTCGCTGTGAGCTCGCGCACAAAAGAAAACGTATATGGAAGTCGCGCCGCAAATGAAATCACTGTTCAAACCACACATGTGAGGTATCGCCGCGATCGCCAGAGCGTGAGCAATAATTAAAAAAAAGAGCTACACTCTAACTCTAAACTGGTAACCGTTAAAATTTTTTAAAGCGTCGCCTATGGAGATTTTTATTGACCGTAGTTTGCCGCCATTCTACGGGTGTGCTCAATTTTAAACCGTAACATGTTGGGTATCTATTTACTCAGCGTGACATCATCTTTCACAATATACAAAAAAAATGGGCTAACTTTACTGATTAGTTTTTTTTAAATGCAGTGAAATTAGATTTTTCGTAATTTAAAAAAATAAATGGCGTTTGAAAGACCGCTGCACAAATACCCCATGACAAAAAATATTGCAATGACCGCTATTTTATTCTCCAGAGTCTTTGCTAAAAAAATATATATAATGTTTTGGGGTTCTAAGTAGTTTTCTAGCAAAAAATACTGATTTTAACTAAACAAAAAGTGTAAAAAATAGGCTTGGGGCTTAAGTGGTTAATGGTGGTGTTGATTTGTTGCACTGCCCTAGTTAGGCCCTGCTCCAGCAGGTTTGAAAAATTTGCAAATAAAGCATGATGGTCCCCTTCTTCAGGGGTGAGGGGCTATCTATGGGGCCTGAAGCATTGGAGCAGGCTGGTGAATGCAGGGGCTGGGACATGAGATCCTCCAGTGTCCGGTCTATGAGTGACTCGGTGGAGGCAGGTGACTGCTGCTGTGCAGCCGGGAATGTACTCACTGCTGACTGTGACTGCAATCCTTTTTTGAAGAAATATGTCTTTTATTATCTGAGATTGGATGAAGGGATTTGAGCATTATCTGTCCTTTCAGAATATATTTTAACCAGACAGGGTGGTGGCTGCTTTTTACAGATAAGTAACTATTACAATCTAATGGCTTAAAAACACTTGTAAATAAGCCCTTCCCCGTGTCTGAAAATAATCACATCTACAATATTATATATTCGGTTTATATTCCAGCTTGATATTATTTCTGTTGGTATTCAATTCTGCCAAAAAGGAATGCAAAGAGTACTCAAACCCTGTCCATAGCAAGAACAGATTGTCAATGAATCTTGTAAAAAAAAAAAAGTATTTCAGATGTTCTCTTGCTGAAAACAAATTTTTCCTCCCATTCTCCCATAAAGAGTTTCGCCAAACTAGGTACAGACTTGGCACCCATCGCCACACCTGATTTGCCCTGATACCAAAAAAAATGATGGGGTAAACAGAAATCAAGGGCTTTCCTTAAAATACTTTCTGTATACATGTTCATCAATGTGACGCTAATTTATTCTAAAACAACAATGATAAAAACAATGAATACATTCATATTGCTGTCAGTATAAAAAGAAGGGGAATTTTGACCCCCCAAAAACCCTGAATAGCTACTTTTAAATTAAGATTTGTTCTATATATCTATATCTATCTATATCTATATATATATATATATATATATATATATATATATATATATATATATATATCTATATATATATATATATATATATATAGATATATATATATATATATATGCACATAAGCAATAATGCAAAGGCACTGTATACACTGCTCAAAAAATTTAAAGGAACACTTTTTAATCAGAATATAGCATCAGGTCAGTTAAACTCCTGGGATATTGATCTGGTCAGTTAAATAGCAGGGGAGGTAGTTAATAATTTTCAGCTGCTTTGGTGTTAATTAAATTAATAACAGGTGCACTAGATGGGCAACAATGAGACAACCCCCAAAACAGAAATGGTTTTACAGGTGGAGGCCACTGACATTTTTTCTCCTTACTCATTTTTTCTGACTGTTTTTCACTAGTTCTGCATTTGGCTAGGGTCAGTGTCACTACTGGTAGCATGAGGCGATACCTGGACCCTATAGAGGTTGCACAGGCAGCCCAACTCCTCCAGGAGGGCACATCAATATGTACCATTGACAGAAGGTTTGCCGTACCTCCCAGCACAGTCTCAAGAGCATGAGAGAGATTCCAGGAGACAGGCAGTTACTCTCGGAGAGCTGGGCAGGGCCATAGAAGGTCCTCAACCCATCAGCAGGACTGGTATCTGTTCCTTTCTGCACGGAGGAACTAGATAAGCACTGCCAGAGCCCTACAAAATGACCTCCAGCAGGCCACTGGTGAGAATGTATCTGACCAAACAATCAGAAACAGGCTTCATGAGGTTGGCCTGAGGGCCGACATCCTCTAGTGGGCCCTGTGCTCACTGCCCGGTACCGTGGAGCTTGATTGGCATTTGTCATTAAACACCACCGCCACCAACGCCTTGTGCTTTTCACAGATGAGAGCAGGTTCACCCTGAGCACGTGTGACAGACGTGAAAGGGTCTGGAGAAGCTGTGGAGAATGTTATGCTGCCTATAACATCTTTCAGCATGTACTTTTGTGATGGATCAGTGATGGTCTGGGGAGGCATATCCATGGAGGGACACACAGACCTCTACAGGCTAGACAATGGCACCCTGACTGCCATTAGGAATCAGTATAAAATCCTTGCACCCATTGTCAAACCCTATGCAGGTGCAGTGGATCCTGGGTTGCTCCTGGTGCACGACAATACCCAGCCTCTTGTGGGGAGAGTATGCAGCCAGTTTCTGGGGAATGAAGGAATTGATACCATTAAATGGCCCCCACGCTAGCCTGACCTAAATCCAATAGAACACATCTGGGTCATTATTTTTCGGTCCATCCAACGCCGCTAGGTTGCACCTCAGTCTGTTCAGGAGCTTAGTGATGCCATGGTCCAGATCTGGGAGGAAATATCCCAGGTCACTATCTGTCATCACATTAGGAGCATTCCCCGGCATTGTCAGGTATGCATACAAGCATGTGGGGGCCAAACAAACTACTGAGGACCATTCTGAGTTGCTGCAATGACATTTCAGCAAAATGGACTAGCCTGCTGCATCATTTTCACTTTGATTTTCAGGGCGTCTTTGAATTCAGCCCTTTGTAGGGTGATCATTTTCATTTCCATCAAACGATGAGACATCCTTTCCTTACTAAAATATTATCCACTCCATATCTGTATAGATATCCAGCATGATATTACTCCCCATTAAGATCTAATGTGCTGTCAAAGTGTTCTTTTAATTTTTTTGAGCAGTGTATATAGTTATCATACACTTACTTAAAGTGATTGTAAAGGCAGAAGGTTTTTATTTTTTACCTAATGCATTCTATGTTTTAAGATAAAAAGCCTTTTGTTTGCAGCAGCTCCCCTCGGCCCCTCTAATACTTACCTGAGATCCATCTAGATCCAGCGATGTTGCAGGAGTGTCTCAGCTGCCCAGGACTCTCCTCTTCACTGCTGCTGTCAATCAAAGTCACTCCGCCAATGAGGAGATAAACGGGGCGGGCCAGGCCAGGCCAGGGCTCTATGTCTGAATGGACACAGGGAGCTGTGCCTCAGGTGCCCCCATAGCAAGCTGCTTGCTGTGGGGGCACTCAACAGGAGAGAGGGGCCAGGAAAGCCGAAGAGGGACTCGAGAAGAGAAGGATCTGGGCTGCTCTGTGCATAACCACTGCACAGAGCAGGTAAGTATAACATGTTTGTTATTTTTATCTAAAAAAAAAAAAAATGAGACTTTAGTATAATTTTAAAACACCATATCTATACAGACCCTACAGATCTAATTCTTCTGTCTTGTGCTCCAACCAATATAGGTGAAGGGGAATATTGCCCAAACAAGCATTTAAAAGTAGTAAAATTAAGTATCCCTATCTAGATTATGCTTCTGTTTAATTGGTCCAATGGTGGTCAGGGGTTTTCTCTTTGGACCTGCCTGCTCCAACCTATCTGGGCATAATCCCCTTTGCCTGCAAGTGTGCAGGCACGGAGGTGAACGATGATGGGCGAATGGCACTGGATGTGTGCAAGGACCTGAATTACCTGCTGGTGACACTATAGTTCTCAGAGTGTGGTTCTGGTGTTTACCAGTGGGTCTCCCAGTAGCCAGCAGATCCCAGTAATCATTCTCCACTTGCTGTTGCCTGTTGGCTGCTGACAAAGTATATAACCCCTCCCCTAGCATCCCTTAGTGCTTCAGTGTTTTGCATGTGCGGCATATACCAGTTTATTGATGCTCTGTCCCCTGCTTTTAACCTTAAAGAGTAACTCCACTTTTGTTGAGAAAAAAACATTCCCCTCTGGGTAATCTATGTACAGTACAAGGATTTTACCAACTTTGTTGCAGACTCCTACCTTTTGTTCTTAAGAAATCACTGTGTGTTTATCTGTGTCCATGTGGAAAGTGTATCTGATGGGAGGGGTTTCGTAATTATAAATCAGCTGCTGCGCCTTCAGGGCTCTAGTGAGGAAAATTGCAGGGTCTGCATCCCTTTAGACATGTTCCTATTGGGTGTATCTCTCTAAAAATGACATTTTTGCTGCAGGGGAGGCCTAAAATCGGACCTGTATCTTAGTGTAGACTTCTGGGGAAATCAGTGAGCCAATCACACAAGCAGGAAATAATGTTTCTGGGGGCCTTCTGTACACATTCTGTGTACAGGACACCTCCAGGTTGCCATATTGCATTGCATTTTACAAATAATTATAGAGCTGCAGATTGAAAAGGAAAGGTCATTTTTAATAACATTAAATTACAATATGACTTGAGTTGCAATTATATACGCTATATTATTATTTTTTTTATTTGCTATTTTTTTTCCCACGAAAGTGGAGTGACCCTTTAACTCTGATTCCTTTCATGATCCTTTTCCAGTACTTGCATCCTGTACCCTGCTACCTCATATCTACCCTTGTTCCTGTTCCCAGTTCTGCTTTCTTTCCCGATTGTCCCGGACCCTGGGTAATCCTCACATATCCTGGTTTACCCTGTTTTTTTAAAGTTCATCTTCTATTTGTATATATTGTAATATAGTTAGACTGCCTGTTAGGTATTCTGTCACTTGCTTCACTGCACACATATACTTTCTGCCTTCCTTACTGTTTGCAGGTGTTGGTCTCTGTTCTCAGCTTCCCGCATGTTACCCCAAATATTTATTTTATTTGTACCTGTGTGGTCACATACAACGTGTATTTTATTAATCATACTCTCTATCATTTCCATGTACTTATTCCATCGGAAATACCTGGTTGATCTTGCTAGTCACCTTTCCTCCTTGTTCTAAACTTACTACACACAGCAAAGAAGCTGACTGGTGTTAGCATGGTCAGTTTTCATCCTTTGCCTGGACATTCAGAGGTACAGGACACTGTTCAAACATGCAGCATGCCTGTATTGGGTAGTTTGTTCATCCACCTTACCCCCGACCAATCACAGCTTACCTGTGGCAAACACCCCCTACTAATCAAACTCTTCATCTTAACCACTTGCCAACCGCCAGCAGTACATATACTGCAGCAAGTCGACTCTGTCCCACGCAACGCCGCAACTGTACGTCGATTTGCGGGACCGCTAGTAGGTGCGCGTGCAAACAGGGAGAGCCAATCAGCAGGTCCGGCGGCCGTGATTGCCACCGGGAGCCCACGATCGTTCTTCGTGGATACAGAAAACGCGGCAGACCGCTGTTCTGTCAGTAATGAACACAGGGATCCTGTGTTCCTCATATTTAGCCCATCCCCCACACAGTTAGAACGCACCCT